>NC_089496.1:37874612-38480612 GCF_036850765.1 Saccopteryx bilineata
AAAACTAGTTGAAAAGGAGTTTTTTGGAGGAGGGATCATTTTGGCTTGATCTGATCAGGGACATTTCCGTAAGATGAATTAGACCAGGATGGTATTAGAGAAGGAAGGATAAAAGAGAGACCAAGCGGAGGTGGCAAAAGACCAACCCAGTGAAAATCGATCATGCGTCTCATATTATTTTTGCTTCCTCTCTGGACACTGGAGATCATTCTAAGTTTAAAATGAGGATTCTAAGAGAATGAACGAGGCGCGGTGGGAACGGAGAGAAGCGCCCTATCCCGGGATAGACTTTCGTTCAGAGGTGCGGGAGGAGAGGGAACGGAAATGAAAGCCTCCAAATTTTCTTTACTCGGTGAGCCCCGTGTTTCTCGCTCCTGCTGCTCCGACAGAGCGGCTTTTAATTCCTTAGATGGTGAGAGCTTGGGAAGTGTATATATTTTTTAAGTGAACTCATTCTGGCTTTCCTTTTCTTGGTTATGGGAAATGGTTTCAGTGAAAATTTCCTACAGGCTGCTTTAAAAGCACTGCGAGGGAACGCCGGGCCCTGTGGCGAGGGAGATGCGTGTGGGGAAGTACTTAGAGTTTCATGGGGGTTATTTTTATTTCCATTCATAGACATGTCTCAGTGAAGTTCAAATTATCCCTTGGACAGTGGAAAGCAGTCTGTTAATTTAAAGCTAGACTTTTTTTGGTTCCATAAAGCCAAATTTAGGATAGATTTCTAAAGCTAAATAAACAACGGTCTACCTCCCCATTAAAAATGAGTGTGTCGGGTTTCTGTGTACTTAACTTCTTTAAATAATCTTCACTTAGCATTTCTACAAGGGGCCTTAAATATTTAGGAAGAGGCTATCTTTTACAGTCAGGCCTTGTGAGAAAAAGGGCCATGAAGACATGGGCGCCTTCTTAATTTTATTACTAGAGTTCTGCTGGTGTCTCACTGATTTCAACAAATTAAAACGAAGGCTGAGAAAGTTGTGCATATTGGGGGTGGTGCAAGGCTGACGCACTCAGTGGCAGCAGAGTCGGAAGTCCTTAGAGATGGCGCTCAGCATTGCTTCTCTGTAATGCCATAAAATGTTATTTCAAAAAATTGTCAGAAGAAGTGAATGTTATACTTTATAGCGATGGTTCTGAATCTGCTTCTTGATAGAGTCCCCTGTGGAGTTCTTTCAAATATGGAATAGGGGCCCGGTTTTGGGAGTTCTGATTCAGTAGTAATTCAAGCGTGTATGTGTGTGCTGTGTGTCTTTGTGTTGAGAGTTTCACAGGTTCTTCTGAAGCAGAGCAAGGGTTGAGAGCTGTTACAGTACACTAAATTCCTTCTCAGTGTACTGTAATGGAAATCCACTGTTTAACAGCTACAGCCTGCGGATTTTGTGCATGCCAGCCTGGACCAGGGCAACTACTTAAGGCACTTGAATCCATGTTAACACAATAAATTAAAATTAATAAACATTAAAAAAAAGAAATTGCAAGGTACAGGGTTAGTAGAAGAACTATTGATTGTATGAGTATGTCATTTCTTTTTATCAAAGGACCCTTTACAAATCAATTAATAACACAGTTGTCTATGTACTTAAACAGTTATACAATTTAGTTTTTAAATTTTTATTTACCATATTAAAAAAAATACAACCTTCACTGTGTTCAGACATAATTATTAGGCAATTTAAAAATATTCTGATTAACATGATAATTGACATGATTTACAGAAAACTTTCATCAAAATGATAGTTAATTGACCCTGGCCAAGTCGCTCAGTTGGTTAGAGCGTCATCCCGATACACCAAGGTTGCTGGTTTGATCCCCGGTCAGGGCACATGCAAGACTCAACCAAAAAATAAATGGAACAACAAATCGATGTTTTTCTTTCTTCTTCTCTTTCTCTTTCTCTCTCTCTCTCTCTCAGCCCCTTCCTCTCTCTCTCAAATCAACAGATAAAAAAAATGATAGTCATTTTACAAAGTGGCTTTAAATGAATAATTACACTGTGTTCGCCATCCTACTGAGAGAAGATTATTTTTTAAGAGGCTGTGGGGTAGGGAAACAGATAAGCTAGACAGAGTTGAAGTAAGTTCCAGTCCCACCGTGTGGCCAGACTACTGCTGTACCTATAAAATAGGGCTAATCTTATCAACTTTACTACAATGTTATTTTGAGGGTTAAATGAGATACCATATGAAACTCTACATACATATAAAGTAATATCATTAAATACTTGGGGTGAGGGTCACTTTGCATGTGTTCCCTATTGAAAAATGATATACACAGGTACGTGAGTATATCCTGTGGTAGTTTTTTGTGTGTGGATTGTAGAATTGCAGAAGAAATAAATTATGCAAGACATTTTCACTCTGATATTTTTAGTAACGTAAGCCTTCCAAAAGGGAATTGTTGTAAATATCTCTCCACACTTTTGCGAAGCAGAACATTCTTTGTTAGTGTTCTCAGGTGGGACTGTTCTCCCCAGGGTTTGGATTTCTTTAGTGTTACTTCTGATTACATAGGAGATATATTCTGTGTGATGGAAACTTGACATCGCCAGCACATATGTCTCTTTAAACATGAGACTTTCAATCACTGCTCCCCCAAGGCCGTTACATTATTTCAGAGAAGGAGCCTGACGCTTTTAATTTTTCCTAAAAAAATTCTAGAGCTGTAGAATTTCATGCTGACACCATAACATTCGAGAAAACTTTTTCATGTGAGGAAAACTTGGGAGGTACCATTTTCTAAAAATCTATGTTTTGGTCGAAGAGTTCATTCTACTTTAGGTTATGATTTTTTGTTGTGTTTTTTTTTTTTTTAACAGAGACAGAGTGAGAGTCAGAGAGAGGGATAGATAGGGACAGACAGACAGGAACGGAGAGAGATGAGAAGCATCAATCATCAGTTTTTCGTTGTGACGCCTTAGTTGTTCATTGATTGCTTTCTCATATGTGCCTTGACCGTGAGGCTTCAGCAGACTGAGTAACCCCTTGCTCAAGCCAGCCACCTTGGGTCCAAGCTGGTGAGCTTTTTTCTCACACCAGATGAGCCCGTACTCAAGCTGGCGACCTCGGGGTCTCGAACCTGGGTCCTCTGCATCCCAGTCTGATGCTCTATCCACTGCGCCACTGCCTGGTCAGGCTAGGTTATGTTTTCTCACATGAAGAACTATAGTATTTGGATTAGTACATAATTTTTATTCCATTAGAAACATTGTTGGGAAAATGCAGTCTATAATCATCATTCTCCTCCCTCCCTCCCTTTGGCCCTTCCTTCCTAATGTTTATCAAGGGACACAGTATGCCGGGCCCTGTACTAGGCGCTAGGGTAGAAATGATTCATAAAACAGCTGCTCATAATGAACTTGCATTCTAGTGAGGGAGACAAATAATAAGTTGAAATATGTAAGATGATTTCAGAAATGGGAAAGACTATGCAGACATTAGCAGATTGGTGTTGTAGACAAACAAGGAATAGAATTGATGGGTTCATCTTCTTGCATGAGGCAAGGGATGGGCAAATACATGATTGATACCCCAGCAGCTCAGAAACAGGAGGAGCTGATATTTCCCACTGACCTCTCCTCCCGTACCTTCTGCTCTGTAACTTTATTTACCCTTTTAGGCTTTTCTTGCCTTTTAATTTGAACCCAGTTCTATCCCTGTAAATAGTTTTAAAGGCTAGAGGTCAAGGTGTTCATTTCTACCCCTGTTTGGCACGATTAAGAGATGATGACCCTAAGTTTCACCACTTCCTAATGGAGACCAGGCTAAAAAATTCGAGGGTTCTTCGTAGCAGTGATGAAAGACTGAAAAATACTGGCATTTTGCTTGGGAGAAACATTTCAATGAACGTGTTCTCCTTGGAAATAGCAGGTACCCTGATTCAGTTTGCTTGCTTTGATGGTAGAATTAACCGGCTTGGGGTGATGGTGGTCCTGTCCTACAATGCCTTCCCACCCTCCGAGCCCACCCCCACCTGCTTTCTAAGGAGAGAAGTCAATGCTATGTTGGAAAAAAATAATTTCTCTTTCCTATCTTTGAACAGAATAAGAAGGGCACAGAGGAAATAGATTTGGGATGCGTGAAAATAGGTAATTCAGGGAGATAATGGCTAGAAATTGAAGTAGATTAGAAGCACACAAGTATAAATCCTGGGAAAGAGGACAGGAAGGAAGGCGTGGCCACTGTGTGTTAGTGTTCATATCGTTTTGCTTCTCAAGAAAAGAAAATGATTTAGACATAATAGCACTAAGTCAGTTAAGAATTTTGTTGGTAAAAACACTAGTGTATTTTGGACTTGAAAATGCTTTACTTGCACTGAGTTGCAAGCAAATGCTTGTTTATTACAGAAAGAAAAACACGCCACAGGATCTGGAAGTGGCAGCCTGAAATCCAAAAAGGACTTTATCAAGTACGATCAGCATGGAGATTGTTCCGTAGGCCAGGTTTTGCTAAGCGGATCATTCCCTTTATTTACTGTTTTAGGAAAAGTGAAACACCACCACCTTCTAAGAAAACACCTGGGTTCCCCTCCTCTCTGTGTTAATGAGTGTCTTTGAGAATACAGAATTCTTTTCATGTTAATCTGAAGTCAGACATCATTCAGAAATGCAGCATGCTTCTAAAAAATTCATGTAATATCTGGAACAATCGAAATATAGGTGATCTTTAAATATTCTGCTATATAGAAATACATTGCCTTGTGACATTTCACTCCGGTACTTGATAACAAAAGGTTAGTGCTAGTGAGGTTTATATCCGAGATTAATACACAGAAAATATCATGTGCCCAATTATTATTGACACAATTTTTCGTACTAGATCAATCAGGAGGGCCAGAGAGGAAGCTTACTATGGGGTAATTTTAACAATGTCACAAAATAGAAGGCCTGCAAACCAAGTATTGCACGTATATTTCATCCTAGGGTGAGAGTCTAGAAGGGTTTCCAGTAATTATTAATCCAACTCGTCACTTATTGGTGAGGAATTGGAAATCTACAGAGATTAAATGATTATGCAAGGCTACTGCACACAATCTTAAATTCCTTGTTTCTTCCAAAGTAAATTTGTATTACAGGTGGCATAATTTATTTCTAAACCCTAATCCTAGAAGATAACCCTTGTGCCTTTAACTTATGACTAATGACCACAAGGGTTTCAAAATACTGCCCTTCTTCAATGAGCAGTTATTTTAAAAACAGGCAAAAACTCAGAACACTATTAAAAAAGATTAAAATTATTTAATAAGGAAATCTATCAGTATTTTTTCATATATTTACTAACATTTTCATATTTTCCCTGTAGAGAAGAAGGCATTTTCAGTGTGAACTTTCAGGAAATAGCATAAGATTTTGCTCTTGGAGAACTATTAATTTAAACCTCAAAAAGCAAAACACTGTCTTCAAGTTGAGTTTGTTTTTCTACTTTCTTTCTTCTGTCTTTTAACCACTTAAAATATTTGCCAGCTCTCTTGCTTAGAGGCACGGTGGTAGACTTTATAGATCCTTAGAATTGACATGTGGAAAGACAGAGGGCTGGGTGTGATCCTTTGCTTAGTTCAATGGTCAAGCTGCGTTAGCCTACTGGGTTGTTTAAGCTGTATTTCATCATTTTATCATTTAAGTGTGACTAAACTGAGGTTAGCCAATTCTGATACATATTTTAATAGAATGAGCTGCTGAGCTAAGACTCTCTATGCCATATTTCAGCCCCAAGCAGATTTTTATGACAAAGTAATGAACCCCTAGAAACAGGTTTATAATGGAAAATGCAACTTGACCTTAACCAGGGGAGCCCAAATGCACCTTACAATAGCTCATTTTTTTTTAAAAACACACAAATCCTTTTCTCCCAAGGGTGGTGTCGCAGGAGGAAGGTGTATAATAACATTTGTATTTACGATAAATACCAAACATATTTTATGATGATTTGATTCCATTTTAAAATTTCACCTTATAGATTTTAATAAAGCCGCCTATGGGAAAGTTATTGCAGTTGGATTTCTTTCCCTTCGCCTACTGTGGAAAGAAGCAAGCAACCCTTATAAAAAAAAAAAAAGCTTTAGTTTTTAGTACCTGGTTAATAAAAAATAATTTCCTCTCCTTTGGACTTGTTCACGAAGCTGAAAAATGACTCCACAGGCCAGCAGCGTATGGCAAAGCTAATTTCTCTAAGCTTTTTATCAGGTGGGGCTGAGTAAAACAATATGGAGGAATTGCAAACCCACCCTCTCTACCACATTGACAGGGGTGAGAGTTATCCCCAGTGTCACAAAAAAGGAAAAGAAAATGACACTTTATTTTTTTCCTTCTAGATTTCTACTACCACAACAAAAATTCTGAGGTGTAAAAGGTGCGGAAGGAAAAAACCAAAGTATATGGGAAATTTCAGCTACATACAGATTTGAAAATCTGACTCAAACGGTACTCATTGTTTAAACCACCGTAAGACTCAACTTTCACTTGTCATTTTGTGGATAAGGCGACCTCATAGTAGTAAATCTGAGCGAGGCAAGGCATGTCATAGCAGCCCAGAAAGTGGTTGCCATTCAGATAGTGCCGGCCTGTCCCAAAAGGCTCCTCGACCCAAGCATGACGTTCTCTGAGGAACATTAGACATTCTTCCCCGGTGGTTCAGCACACTGCAGTACGGCTCACAGCGTCGGACATCACAGCCCTCTGTCTCTCCGAGACTTACACGGGCCCCTTTCAGGAGAGAAGCCAGGAGCGAGGCTGTGTTGCCCCAGGCACTGTGTACTGGGCAGCTCTGATCCCAGAAAGCCAGGACTCACACTTCTTCCTCGGCTTCTTCGGGCTGGGGAATTGCAAAGATGCCCGGCAGCAATGTTGCTTAGGGGGGGTCACGGACCCCCTTTTGCCCTCCTTTGGTATAGGCAACGAGGGCATTTTTACCCTGGTCTATGCCCCTTGGAACCCAAAGAAAGGTTCTGAAACTGCAGAGATTCAGAGAGCTGAGGGGGAGTCTGTCTGATTATTTTTATTTTATATGTGGCTACTGTGGAGATGCTGAGATGGCAACATTGATCAGGAGAAGTAACAGGCTGCTTTGGAGCCATGGCTTAGGTGAAAAGACAAAAACAATTATAAGGCCTTTGGAAGACGTAGCCAAAGAACTTACTTCTCATTTGTATAGTCAACTTAAAACAAAAAGTAAAGGCATGTGGTGTGTGGCTGGGGAGACATTTTGGAAGATCAGGTTAGAAACATATAAGGTGGCCGATGTACTGCTGTTCAACGAAATTGGTTGGGATAGTGATTGACAAAGAGAAGGACGCATGCTACCACTGAGATGGGAGAGACAAGTATTAAAGGAAGGGGGTCAGACACATGTGTTGCGTGGGAGCCCGGGGCTGGCATTGTTCCTTCCTGTCAGATGACCTCTTAAGTTGGCGATGAAGTTGGACATGTGGACGTTCCCTGTGAGGGTGTCAGGGGTGCGAATGGAACCTGGAGAGAGTGGGTAAGAGACCAGTGGAGAGTTTCTAGAGTGGGGCAGGATGCTAATAGTGACATACACAAAAATAGAAAGCCCTGCTTCTAATTTTAAGGGCATTTACATGAGTGGAGTAGAGGAGGGTGGAGATGAATTAGGACTCTGTTCGGATAGGTGACAAAGGAGTTAGAGGTGTGACGAGGGCAATTAGTCCCGAGGCCTGGAAAAGGAGCAGTGACCTTCAGTGATCATCTCTGTCAGGAGCTAGAGATCCTATCACGTAAATCAAATCTGTGTTTTGTAAAAGTAACTTTCCTCTTAGTTTTTCTTTCCCTAATGGAGTGGGGCATGAGTGTTTAGGTTAAACTATCAGATGTTAAATAAACACAGCAGTCCAATTTGCGTAAGCTAGGCTGAGAAACTTTAGTTGTGGTATGAAAATGATGGGAAACTCTTAAATCTAAACTTAATCATATTTAGGCTGTTTGTGGCTGTTCTAGAGGAAATAAGATTTCCTATATTTTCCCAGCTTTCATTACGTTTAGTCCATTTGGTGGTGGCATATCAAATATTTGCTTTTTGGAAACAACAAGGAATTGGAATTTTATGAAGTATTGTACATTTATTTAAAGTGTAATAGTTGTAAGCCCTGGCCAGATAGCTTGGTTGGTTGGAGGATCATCCCAATCCACAGAGGTTGCCAGTTAAATCCCCAGTCAGGGCACATACAGGAAGAAATTGATGTTTCTTTCTCTCTCTTCTTCTTCTTCTTCTTCTTCTTCTTCTTCTTCTTCTTCTTCTTCTTCTCTCTCTCTCTCTCTCTCTCTCTCTCTCTCTCTCGCGTGCGCGCGCACTTAAAAAAATCAACAAATACAGTGTGACAGTTGTCATTTTACAAGTTAATAGGAAACCAAATGACCCGATGGTCTCCTCTAGTGCTCTACGAAGAGGATTTGTACTCAAAGAAAGGACGGCTCCTCCCTCATCTTTGTATACTGCTCACAAAAATTAGGGGATATTTCAAAATGAATATGAATCGATAAAGAAAAGAAGCA
Source organism: Saccopteryx bilineata (assembly GCF_036850765.1). Taxonomy (NCBI): domain Eukaryota; kingdom Metazoa; phylum Chordata; class Mammalia; order Chiroptera; family Emballonuridae; genus Saccopteryx; species Saccopteryx bilineata. Next base: position 37,883,113 of record NC_089496.1, read on the forward strand.
TTTGATTTTTTTTTTTAAACAAGAACATCAGAAAAGCAAACGGCAAGTCAAAGAAAGTTGTTTGATTATGCAAACGAGATGCAAAACCAGCTTTTATGTCATTGGTGAAAATGCGCTATAGGAAAGGCTGAAAGTACTGGAGTGTCTGCACGTTCCCCGACCCCCTCATTTTTGGGAGCAGTGTACATCTGCTGAGCATCCCCTTCCCTTTTGTGTGGTTGCTCTGCAGGATTCTGTAGCTGTTACCCTCGTCTGGAGAAGGAGTTGGACAGAAATGTGGGAGCAGAAACACTGAAGGTTGGGGCGGCCGTGTTTCCCCTACAGAAGCCCTGCTTTTATGGACCTTTACTGACCTGGGACCTTTGTGCCTTGCACAATAATGCTTAGTGTCTCCCACTGAGCCACACAAAGTGACAGAGCTGGAGTGGTGCTGGTGACCTGAGATAACTCCAATGCCTCAGCATTAGGCAACGAACAGTGTTCTTCCCTCTGACCAAAACCATGCTCACAAGTCTGCAGAGGTTTTTGCCGGACTGGCATCGTGAGCACTAAACTCATGACATATGTGAGCCTTCAAAGACCGTCACGCTCTCAGCCCTATCCGAAACTCCTTTTTATTTTTGTTCCACACTGTTCAATGCCCTGTACTTCTCTTGGAGAACATCATTGCTTATAGGTCACAGTCTGTCGTTACCTGCTTTCGGGATTTATTTATACAGGTGTTTCCTCTGACCTTCTTTGCAGTTTCTCATATCAAAATTTCTGCCCCTTTTAAAAGACCCAACTGGAAAGAACTTTCACTCCGGAAGGCTTCCCTGATTTTCACAATCGATCGCTTCCTCTTTTAACCCCCACCAGTTTGTAGCCATATTCTCCTTTGTGGCACCTCTTAACATTTATTTCCCAATTTATGATTGTCTGCATACTTGTATCATTCCCCTCTCGCCAGCCTATTTAGTAAGTTCCGTAAGTATCTTCTTGGAAAAGGAAGTGGGTAATATTTATTAAGCACCAATTTTGTGTTAAACACAGTGGTTGGCTGGGGTTGGAGGATACAAAAGAAGAAATAAAGAAAGGCATGCTTGCCTGCCCTTCGGTTCTCAAGGATCTCGTGGTCTAGCCAGAAGTATGACAGGTAAGCAGATCATATCAATATAATGTAATAAGTATAACAGTACAGGCATCTCAGATTGTTCTAAGAAACAGATTAAGTCACCTAGCCTGGGGTCCTGAGCTCAGAGAAAGCCTTCTGGAGGAAAGAACCCTCGCAGTAAATCTTAAAATTTGATTAGCAGTACCAGCCAGGAGTGAGCAAATTGTGGGCCGAGGAATGCGCATGAGATAGTACGTTGAGCAAGAGGAACTGGGGACTTTTCGATATCAGCAGAGCCTGCAACGCTAGACTGGGCAAGGTTGGGGATGACATAAGGGGAAGATGGGATCAGCGCAGGGAGGCTTGCATTTGCTAAGCCCAGGAACGTGAATGTATCCTGAGTTGTTGGAGCACTACCACCTGCAGCTATCAGGCGTGTGTGAGGCATGATATGATTGCTGACTTAGAAAACTGACGTTTGTGGCAAAATGTGCATAATGAATCTAAAGGTGAGGGACTGGTTAATATTTGAGATTGCTGATGGTTGGAATGAATTTTGTATGTATAACAGCACGTAAAACAGGTTGAATGAAAGGTTGCTTTCATGCACGCCTTCATTGGCTAGGCACCTCTTTGAAGAACAAACTCAATAAAAGTGCTATGTACAGTACATTATATTAACCTTCAGAGAGAAAATTGGGGCGGCACAGCAAGACTAAAAAAAAAAAAATCCTCGGGAAATCTGATGTTCTAAACAGAGTGATTATATAAAATGCTAGCATGTGGCTTAAGCAAACACAATCACAGAATTGCAAAGCTGTGAGTCAGCGTCTGCATGCTCCTTAAAGTCCCTTGCTTGATAGCAAATTAGTGGCTTAGGGAAATATGTTTACATTTCATTTCTTATTGTACATCTGATTGCATGATTTGAAAGTCGAATACTAAATTTCTTTATTTACAGATTTGGAGCAGAGAATTATATTGACTGTGTGTGCATACAGACTTAAGTTTCCCAGTTAAGTGTATAAATATAGTGAGGTATATCCTTACAGAGTAAGATACTGCTAATTTGCCATTTTATTTCAACCAGAAACATATACAGTAACAAAAGTCAGTCGCTCCTATGGTTAAATCATCATAACTATAGAATGGCATATTAGGTTTTAAAGTTGATCAATAATAGTTTTTTAGTTGGAGGAAGAACATACAAATATTGTTTTAACTGGTTCTTACCATGTGCTTCCATATTTCTTTCTATTATGAAAATGAAGCATATTACACTCATTGTTTTTCTGCACACTTCTTCTAGATTGTGCATCCTCTGAAAGCAGGGCCTGCTGTTGTCGCAGAGTCTAGCACAGTGCCTGGTCACAATAATTGTTCTGTACATACTGGTTAGAATTGAATGGACAGGCTCTGGCTGGTTGGCTCAGTGGTGGAGCGTCGGCCTGGCGTGCAGAAGTCCCGGGTTCAGTTCCCGGCCAGGGCACACAGGAGAGGCACCCGTCTGCTTCTCCACCCCTCCCCCTTTCCTTCCTCTCTGTCTCTCTCTTCCCCTCCCGCAGTGGGGCTTCATTGGAGCAGGATGGCCCGGGCGCTGGGGATGGCTCCTTGGCCTCTGCCCCAGGCGCTAGAGTGGCTCTGGTTGCAGCAGAGTGACGCCCCCTGGTGGGCAGAGCATGGCCCCCTGGTAGGCGTGCCAGGTGGATCCCAGTCGGGCACATGCGGGAGTCTGTCTGACTGTCTCTCCCCATTTCCAGCTTCAGAAAAATACAAAAAAAAAATTGAATGGACAATGATTTAATGAGTAAAGAAATGAAGAGTATATGGATAACTGAAGAAGTCAATGACTGTAGGTGTTTTGGCCTCACTCATAAACATTGACTGAGAACCTACTGTGGTCCCAGGCTCTGAGCTGGTGCATAAATAGTAAGCAAGACAGAAACTGTTCTTAGGTTTAAAGTTCTTGTTTTCAAGAGCAAGACATATGTTAATGAAATAATTAGAGAAGAAAATATTAATTAAGGTATGCCGTAAGTGTTGTGAAGACAAAGGAGAGCTTGCTAGGACAGTACTTAACTTGATCCATCCTAAGGAGGTCAGGATGAGCGTCTGTGAAGAAGTAGCCTTCCAGTTGAAACCTGAAGAATGACTTAATGGTTAAATGAAGAGGGAGAGACCTTCCAGATTGAGGGAAACTTTCTTTAAAGGTCTTGCAGACAGTAAGAACGTGGTAAGTTGGGGGAACAAAAAGATCTAGCTCTTCCTTAAAACAGTTAATGCAGGCTACTTTTATATACCCATTCTTACCTAAACACATATAAACATAACTCCAGTTTTCTGGTATTTCCTCCCTTTCTTCCTTCCTTCTTTATCTCGATCTTGATTGCTTTCTCTGGCTATTAAAAATATGGCAAAGAATGACTATATTCATAGACATAAATATGCATTGTTAAAAATTTACCCAAGATAAGTTTCCAGAAATAATAAATGAATCTTTGGTGAATCAAAAAAACAAACAAAACAACTTGTTTAAATGCCATGAAAACAATCATATAATTATATAAATTATATGTCTTTAAGGAATTAAAGGTACATCAATAAATATAGAATCCAGCTTAGGTAGTCTCTTATTGACATCTCTGGTCACTGTACTGTGTATATATTTCTTTCAGAATCTTTCCAATTTCACTTCTTACTCTGTGTTGGAAAAGACTCGATTTTCTTAATCTTCCGGTTTTATTGATCTATATATTGATTTCTTGTCTCTATTCCTAGAATAATCTCCAAGTTTTATTTGATCGTTTATTTTTTGACCAAAAAAGTCGTTCTTCTTTGCCAAAGGAAAGTGTTCTTTCAACATCCCTTGCAGGCAGTATCATCCTTATTTACCAAGACAAATAATATTATACAATAAAATATTCCTTTTCTGTTGATTCCATTCTTAGGTCTCAATTTATTGTAAAAAGTCTAAAAGTAGGGTGACATATATTTAAGCACACAAAGACTCTAAGTATGTGTGAATGGCCAGGAGGACGGGGAGACTCAAAGTCAGTGCTCAGCTTTTCATGATTGGTCATTTCAGGGAGTAAGATCTCTAAGATTGGATTCTACATTATTTTTCAGACAGAGATAATGAAGTCTTGAGAACAAATGCTTTTAGAATGTATCAGATGTGGGTTTGAATTCTGAACATATTCAATTTGTATGTCCATGGTTAAGTTACTTAACTTCTTATTTGCATAAGATTTGCATCATGGAATTATTGGAAGGATTAAATGAGATGCAGTATAGAGAATGCTTAGCATTATACTTGGCACAAAGTTGGCACTTAGTACATACTTATTATTATTATTATTATGTTTGCCAATTTAATGCTAGGAAGGAGTGAATTCTGTTAACATCAGCAAATATTGAAGAACTAGTCTAATGCTTTGTTCTCGGTAGTTCATCAGATACATGAGGGCAGACATGTGTTGTCTTTTTTATCACTATATACCTACAGTGACTAGTTCTTTTTTTTTTTTTTTTGTATTTTTCTGAAGCTGGAAACGGGGAGGCAGTCAGACAGACTCCCACATGCACCTGACCTGGATCCACCCGGCATGCCTACCAGGGGGCGATGCTCTGCCCATCTGGGGCGTTGCTCTGCCGCAATCAGAGCCATTCTAGCACCTGAGGCAGAGGCCACAGAGCCATCCTCAGCGCCCGGGCCAACTTTGCTCCAATGGAGCCTTGGCTGCGGGAGGGGAAGAGAGAGACAGAGAGGAAAGAGAGGGGGAGGGGTAGAGAAGCAGATGGGCGCTTCTCCTGTGTGCCCTGGCTGGGAATCGAACCCAGGACTTCCGCACGCCAGGCCTACGCTCTACCACTGAGCCAAACGGCCAGGGCCCAGTGACTAGTTCTTGAGTTCTAGAAGGCACTCAGTGAAATAAGAGTGAATGAATAAGCCACTTGCTAACTTGTGTCTTGTCTGTTGGCCTTTATATATGCAGATATGCTCTCAGCCTCCAAAACTCAGATATCCTATCATACCTCTACTAGCTTTCTGGCTTAAATCCTTTCATCACCCTCTTTGGAGGCTAGTTCACATAAATAAAACCCTAGAAAAAGAAAAGAGCTCTGGCCTGGTATTATAAGTTCAGAAAAATAACCAATTTCTTAATATGGTAGTAATTCCTAGTGTGACTAGCTGGGCTGGGCTGGGAGTGCGACCAGGGCCTTGACACTAATGGGTCATTGGTGAAACTTACCATAGCTTGAAGTCATCTCCTCGGAATGTGGTTGGTAGCCATCAGCATTGTTACAGGGAGGGACTGGGAAGCTTTCTTTAGATGTCTGTATTTTGTAAGGCCCGCAATTTGGACGTGGTTTGGATATTTACATAAGAACAAACAGTCCTAATGAATATGTAATAATGTCTATGGCAGCATCTGGCACAGTCCTGTAGTGGCAACAACACTAAGAAAGGTACAGATTGAATCTGAAACGAGCGACCTGGTCCAAATAAAATCCTTGGGCTTTGTACAGATGATCAACTGTTTGACTTTCCACGTTTTTACTGACTCTGTGCCCTCCGTGTGGACAGGACTTTTCATGTGTATTTGTGTGCTTTTTCTTCTTGGTGACTTGGGTAAGGAATCAGGCCTTGAATATAGTTGCCTTGGGGGTAAAAATCAAGGGAATATTTTCTCGGTTTTGCTGACTGCGCCTTGGAAGCAAACATATTATGGAGCAGGGCTGGAGCTTTACCTACTTGTTAATTAGCAGGTTAAACTTTTACGAGTTTCTGGTACCCTGGCGATACATGACTATTAAAATTTGCAGGTGGTTCAAGGGGAGAGAGATGGAAGTTCCTGTGCTAGTAATATATCATAAAAGTGTGTATTTCATGTGCCTGTTGTGAAAGTGGAGACTTTAATACTCTTTCACAATATAAGCTGATTAAGGAATCTTTATGGTTCTCATTAACTATGGCTCTTTTTTTTTTTCATAGAAAAGTGAAAAATGTAATGCGTATAGACAGAAGCAGAGAGGAGAATAATTAGCCACAGTGGTACCTCTTTGAGACTAACTAAAAGCTGAGTGACACCCTCCACACTCACCTCTCAACCTTCGGAAACTACCCTTGTTTCAAAAGTGGCTTCTACCACATGAGATGCTATAAATCTGATGTTTTAATATTTCCCTTCAGAAGACAGTGTGTGCTTAATCGCACTTGTTTTCTATTTAAATATTAGCTTGTTTTTTTTTCTGAGTTCACTTTTTCACTAGGAAATATAAAGGTATAATGTAGTTAGCGACGTGATTTCACACAATGAACTAAATTTTGGAAAAAGTCATACGGTTATAGTTTTTTGGAAGCTAGATGTTCCTTATGTTTTATATGTGGTTTTAGGGAGAAAGTCCACATATTGGCTCAATTAATCATTTCCTCTCATATCTTAGAAGTAGCTCTTTGTAATTAAGATTATAGTTTTCTTTAAGGTAGGTATATAGTGAAGATAATTAGTTTTAATTAAGAAAAGAGTAGAAAAATGAACAAAAAGTATTTTCTTTTAATTTTTAATGCAACAGTTCTATACTCAGTTTTTTTTGGGGGGGGGATTTCTGTTTGTTTCTCTCAGTGTTAAATCCTAATCTAAGAACAGTAATTTTGGAACAATGGATTATAATTTAGTTGCTTCATTTTGTTGGTGAATAGTGTACGTATGTTTTAGGTTAAAGATACTGCATCCATTTGTTGCTGAGAAAGAAAAACAGAATCTTCAAGTTTATTCTTTTAAACAATAATAGGGCTTTGGCCAATGTTAACTATAAAGAAAGTAACTTGTACTACATGGGCCATGCAGTTGGGGCTTTTAGTTCTGACATCAGTCACGAGATCCTGGTTTCCAAAATTCTGTGTGCCAAGAACCTATAGTACTTTGTTTTGACAAAGAATATTTTCTGAGCATGACAGTTATATACACAACACACACATGCACGTATTTTAACTCTTAAAGATGCTCTATTTTAATTACTCAAGAATCGATTATATGTTCTTTAAATTAGTTTAGTTTTTAAAACCTCATTTTCCAATGTATAATAATAGAGCAATAGAACACACAATAAAGCCTGACCAGGTGCTGGCAGAGTAGATAGAACATTGGCCTGGGATGCAGAGGACCCAGGTTCGAAACCCTGAGGTTGCTGGCTTGAGGGTGGGCTCATCCAGTTTGAGCGCAGGCTCACCAGCTTGAGCTGGTTGCTGGCTTGAATATAGGATCATAGACATGACCCCATGGTCACTGGCTTGAGCCCCAGGTTGCTGGCATGAGCAAGGGGTCACTGGCTCAGACTGTAGCCCCTTGGTCAAGGCACATATGAGAAAGCAATCAATGTACAACTAAGGTTATGCAATGAAGAGTTGATGTTTCTCATCTCTCCCTGTTTCAGTCTGTTTGTCCCTATCTGTCCTTCTCTTTGTCTGTCTCACTGTCTTTCTCTCACTAAGAAAAAAAAAAAAAAAACATACAATAATGTTGAAAGAGAAGTGATTATTTTAAATATTTATTTATTTCATCCTTATGTACTTTTATCTTTGTGTTAAGAATATTTTGTTCCAGGAAGGAAAGATTTGAGGTTCTTTGACCTGATAAAAAGCAAGAGTATGGGAATAAGAATGCCTGTGAAGACTTCCATCTGAAATTATTTTAAAATTTTTTTAAAAAGCTTTGCAAGTGGTATTTTTATCATGCAAATAGTCTTTTTAAAATGTGGTAAAAAATAAGCTTTGCCAAAAGTGCAATGTTTTGATGAGGTGTATGGGAAGCAGACAAAAACTTTGTTTTGTCAGAAAGATTAAAAAAACCCAAAAAGGCAGCTCTAACGGAATACAGTTTAGTCAAGGAAGTATTTGAGAATCAAAGCTGAGTTTTGAAAATCCATCTCTTGCAAAGTGAAAAGGTGCTAAGCTGCTCAGTGAGAAGCAGTTTGCAGCCTCGGCTTATGGTGTTAATAAGCCTAGAGTTTGAGTTTACGGTGTCTAGAGTATCCGCAGAGCGCTGCTGGGTCGCGCACCTTGGCGAAGACCCCAGCCACGCCACAATAGTGGTTGGGACCTACCTTGCAATATTTAAGTCTTTCGTGAGGTGCCTGTCTAGAAGAAAATTCTAATTAAAAGTAAATAGTGGCCCTGGCCGGTTGGCTCAGTGGTAGAGCGTCGGCCTGGCATGCAGAAGTCCCAGGTTCGATTCCCGGCCAGGGCACACAGGAGAAGCGCCCATCTGCTTCTCCACCCTTCCCCCTCTCCTTCCTCTCTGTCTCTCTCTTCCCCTCCCGCAGCGAGGCTCCATTGGAGCAAAGATGGCCCGGGTGCTGGGGATGGCTCCTTGGCCTCTGCCCCAGGCGCTGGAACGGCTCTGGTCGCAACAGAGCAACGCCCAGGAGGGGCAGAGCATCGCCCCCTGGTGGGAAGAGCTTCGCCCCTGGTGGGCGTGCCGGGTGGATCCCGGTCGGGCGCATGCGGGAGTCTGTCTGACTGTCTCTCCCCGTTTCCAGCTTCAGAGAAAAAAAAAAAGTAAGTAATAGTGATATGTCTTATATTTTATGTCCTTGCCAGAAAAACTAACAAGAAAGAGCTCCATAGGAAAACTGTAATAACCACAAAAGAAGTACAGATGGAGTATGCCAGGGAGGGGGGAGGCTGAGACAAGGGTTTCAGCGAAGGAAGGCTTCCCTGGGACGGAAATGGATAGTGGTGGTGAGTGCTCGCAGATTCCCTGGCAGGCTTCTCTGCTGTGTGCCCTGTAATGGTTTATTTTCATCACTTAGTCTTAGAGAAACCGTTGGTCAAATAAGTTTGTAAAATGTGATTTTTATGTTTGCTCACTTAGAGTTTGCATTGGGGGCTGAGCAGTGCCAGGGATATGTTTGTTTGTGAAATTGCAAATTGCCTTCCTGCTTGGGAAGGGCCATTGTTTTGCTAATGTTTGCTGGAAGAAAGGTTTTCATGCCAGAAAGTTTTGAAAAGAAGAAAGCAAGAGTCCCAGGCTGGTTGTCTCTCGGTCATAGAGCTAGAGCGTCCGCCCAGCATGTGGAAGTCCCAGGTTCGATTCCTGGCCAGGGCACACAGGAGAAGCACCCATCTGCTTCTCCACCCCTCCCCCTCTCCTTCCTCTCAGTCTCTCTCTTCCCCTTCCGCAGCCAAGGCTCCATTGGAGCAAAGTTGGCCCAGGTGTTGAGGTCGGCTGCAAGGCCTCCGCCTCAGGTGCTAGAATGGCTCCTGCTGCGATGGAGCAACACTCCAGATGAGCAGAGCATCACCCCCTGGTGGGCATGCTGGATGGATCCTGGTTGGACGCATGTGGGAATCTGTCTGTCTACCTGCCTGCCTCCCCGCTTCTCACATTGGAAAATATCAAAAAAATAAATAAATAAGCCCTGGCCGATTGGCTCAGCGGTAGAGCGTCGGCCTGGTGTGTGGGGGGACCCGGGTTCGATTCCCAGCCAGGGCACATAGGAGAAGCGCCCATTTGCTTCTCCACCCCCACCCCCTCCTTCCTCTCTGTCTCTCTCTTCCCCTCCTGCAGCCAAGGCTCCATTGGAGCAAAGATGGCCTGGGCGCTGGGGATGGCTCCTTGGCCTCTGCCCCAGGTGCTAGAGTGGCTCTGGTCGCGACAGAGCCACGCCCCAGAGGGGCAGAGCATCGCCCCCTGGTGGGCAGAGCGTTGCCCCTGGTGGGCGTGCCGGGTGGATCCCAGTCGGGCGCATGCGGGAGTCGGTCTGACTGTCTCTCCCCGTTTCTAGCTTCAGAAAAAAAAAATAAATTAATTTATTAAATAAATAAATAAAAGAAGAAGAGAGCAGGAGAAGAAGGAGAAGAGGCAGAGAGAAGTTATGTTTTCAGAGTGAGAGCAGAGAGAATGCAGGATGCTGAGAAAGAAGCCATGTTGGCAGAGAGGAGGAGTACAGATGGGGAACCAGAGGTGAAGGGCTTTTGTGAGCTCCGCTGAGACTGGTGGGGCCTTTGATTCCAGGAGGAACTGGAGAACGTATCAGTGGCTCTGGGAGCCCTGAGTGAAAGGGAAGCGTTTTCCCTGTGTGTTTGATCATCTGCCGGTGCGAAATTTTATAAAGATGGCCCACCATTCCTTGGCTCCGCTGTTTCTTTAACGTCTGTCTGAATTCAGTGGGAACCTGAATCTGCATGTGAATGGTCAGGAAGGCTGCAGCTAAGGCCGTACAGAAACCCTGTGATAGAGAAATGCCTATCCTCTGTTGGATGAGAACCCTGAGATTCAAAGAGGTGGAGCAACCTGCTGGGCATTGCATCACTCAGAGACTCATTCCCCTGTCTGATGTACTGCAAAGCCTGAGCTCTTTACTACATGAAGAAAGTAAAGTGAATGATAATAAAAATAAAAAGTATGCATCACATGTGATAGGGACACCTGTCACTGTGCTTTAATAGTTCGACTGTGAGATTTATTGACAAATCACAAACAACAGTCTAGCAAATGAAAACTCTTCATCGAATGACAACTTGAAAAAGGTAAAACCATGTATAATGAAGTGGATAATTTCTTTTTTTATGTATATTTAAAAGAGCATTGATTTGAAAAACATTAGAAACTAGCGTAATACGAAACAATTTAAAGCACATAATAACAAATGTCACTTCAAGGTTTTAAAATATGGCTATCTTCCGATTAATTAATTTAAAATGTCACTTACCTTGAGAAGCAAATTGTAAAACTTCTGAGTCAGTAACATATATCCACTCTGAGCTTGTTTAAAGCATTCATTAGTTTTAACTGTTGACGAAGTAGGGGAAGTATCACCATAATCTAAAAGACATGCAGACTAGTAATTTTCTATAAATAACCGTGTGTCCGTAAAGTCATGGTGCACTTTTGACTGGTCACAGGAAAGCAACAAAAGACGATAGAAATGTGAAATCTGCACCAAATAAAAGGAAAACTCTCCCAGTTTCATACCTATTCAGTGCAGTTCCATGTGGGCTCACGCACAGATTTTTTAGGACTCTTTAGGTAGCTATCCCGTATAGCCTCTACAGACTCGTCACTGACTGATGGCCTACCAGAACGGGGTTTCTCCACCAAACTGCCGGTTTCCTTCAACTGCTTATCCCACCAAGTAATGTTATTTCTATGTGGTGGTGCTTTGTTATAAACGCACCAATATTCATGTTGCACTTTGGTCACGAATTCGAATTTAGCAAGCCACAGAACACACTGAACTTTCCTCTGTACCGTCCACATCTCGACTGGCATGGCCGTGGGCTGCTCCACTGTATACACGGTGTGACGTCATCATCTGCGCATGCGCACATGCTGCCACATCATCCTACAGAAACTGGGAGGGTATTCCTTTTATTTGGTGCAGATTTCACATTTTTATCGTCTTTTGTTGCTTTCCTGTGACCAGTCAAAAGTGCACCATGACTTTACGGACACACAGTATTTCCACTCTGAACTGGTATCTCACACAGTGATATCACACAGGGAAGTAGAGCAAGGGGAAACAGCAAACTTAAGAAAAAGTTGAGTTAACTATACTACAGGGTGAGCAAAGTAGGCTTACAGTTGTCATACAGATAAATAATACAATAATTAATAAAAAATACAAGAATAAACTCTGACTTGTTTACTCACAACTGTAAACATCTCTTTGCCCACCACTGTCTGCAGCATTACTTTTCTAGGTTCAATTTAAAATCTCTAAGAAAAAACGAGCCAAATTCTTTGAATAATAATTGCCATCTGGAGTCCATCTCTGGATTGCGAAGGGTCCATCAACTTAAAATTTTGTATTCTTCTTAATATTTAAAAGTCCCAACATGAATACTTCTGCTCCAGTTAAGACTACAAAGGACTTACATTGAGCTTTTTCACTTTTTATTGCTACATGAACAGAGCATGATAACCTCTCTCCTGTGTAGTTGAAGCTCTGATTGGCTGCTGCGTGTGTCTTTGTTCATAAAACATTCGAAATCCTATTAGTTCTTTACGAAATGTGCTTGCTAAAGAAAAACCTTTGAAATGAATGGGTACTTAGAGGAACAGATCGTAATAACGGCATAATGGAAAGGCTGGGAGTCACTGTGCTGGGTGTTTCAACATTTGAATGAGCAAAATAACATCTCCAACTCACTGTAGAAGTAAGGCTGACGTTTAGGCTGCATAAAACTTAAGATATTTAGCATTCGGGTCATGAGATACTAATGATTAAGTGTGGTAGATGCTATGTCTTAGTGTTCAGCTAAGCATAGCTTCATATGCTATGCTTTTCCTTGAATACAATATAAGCCAATTGTGATGAGATTTAAACGAAACAACAAACTTTTCAGATTAAAACCACACATGAGAAGCTTCATTTCAGAGGGAACTAGAAGCCCTGCAAAGGAAATTAGAAGTAAATGATGATAAAAAATTAAGGTACATAACTAGAATGCTGCTAATTAGTATTAAAACAGGCATATAAAAACACGGTTACTTGACATTTTAAAAATATATTGAAGTAAAAACTTTAAAAATATTTATGCTAAGTAGAACTTTCATTTTTCTTTCAGTTGTTAAAAAATTTACTTGCCCTGGCCAGTTGGCTCAGCAGTAGAGTATCAGCCCGGTGTGTGGAAGTTTTGTGTTTGATTCCCAGTCCGGGCACATAGAAGAAGCAACAATCTGTTTCTCCACCCCTCTCTCATCTCTCTTACTCTCTCTTCCTCTCACTCTTCCCCTCCCACAGCCATGGCTCGAATGGTTTGAACAAAGTTGGCCCTGGTGCTAATGATGGCTCCATGGTCTGTCTCAGGCACTAAAATAGCTTGGTTGCTGAGAAACGGAGCTGCAGCCCAGGCAGGGAGAGCACTGTCTTGTAGGGCTTACCTAGTGGATATCAGTCAGGGTGCATTCAGGAGTCTGTCTCTGCCTCCCTGCCTCTCACTTAATTAAAAAAAATTACTTTCATTGTACTTTTATAAAGATGTAGCAAAAATAGTAATGATTATATGACATAATGTCATTTTTATAAGTTTCACAGGATAAATCTTAAATTTAGGATTGAGAAAAAGTGTCCACTAAAGGAACAAAAAGTAACTTTTGTATTTATTCTTATAAAATAATGGAGATATATCTCCTATATCCCCACGCTTTACTTTTTTTTTTTGCCTTGGCCAAAAATGGCTTATATTAGCTACTTAAAATTGATTGTATAAGCTACCTAAATGTCTTATAAGAAATAAATGAGAAGTAACAAAATGGCTTCTAAGATATCACAAATTTTCAAATCTTGATTTTCTAAGTAGGACTGTCTTTAATGAGTAAATAAGGTATGTGGACAGTATATTAAGAATATCAAGATTTATTCTCATATACAAAAACAATTGTAATGGTGGATACAAACATTTCTTAGAAGAAATTGAGAAAAAATATAACTTAAATGAAGAAGAAATGCTACATCACCAGAAAAAAAATTGTAACTGTGTGGTGATGGATGACTAGACTTCTAATGGTGATTATTTTGCAATATTTGCAAATATTGAATCATATATGTTATACACCTAAAACTAATATGATGTTGTATGTCAGTTATATCTCAAAAACATTTATAAAGGAGAAATGAATGGGTAAACAAAATGTACTGCACAACATAGAATATTATTCAGCCGTTAGAGAAAGATGAAGTTTTATGCCTGCTAAAACTTGTGTGAACTTTGAAAACATAATGATAAGTGAAGAAACTCGATTTAAGAAAGATTTTAAAAAAAGGAAGAAGAAAGCCATTGTTATTTTTGGAGACTACTCTGTTTGAATTTCTATACAATGAGGAAGTAGATGATTTTTTTTTTTCTCAACTTCTTGCTCTCTCCACCAGTATTTTAGAGAATAATCTGATTTGAATCCCTTCATATCTAGTCCTAATTCCCTGTGTTCCATACCTTTGTACCTTGCCTCTTTATTCACGACCTATCCACTTCTTCCTTTCCTTCTTATTTTGTAGCCCCTCATGCTTCTTCTCTTTGTTTTCCTGTCTTTTTCTCCTAATTTTACGGATGAGAACATTGAAGCTCAGAGGCATTAACTGGCTTGACAAAATTTACACAGTTGCACATTGGCCCAGGCTAGGACGGGAATTCTGATCTCCTGTTTCCTGGTGCACCGCTCTTCCTTACTTTATAATGGAGTTATTTCTTAGATCAGAAGGTAATGCTGAAGACTGAGATGTAGTTCTCAATTGCTTAATGTGTATGTGTTTCCCTGTCTACTTTTTAATGTTCATAGGGCTGATATTAGGCCAGTTCACACTACTGCTGTTATACCAGTTGTAAAAATATTGAAATATAGACACTCTAGCTAATAATTAACTATGCATCCTTCAGAAACCACTCCCCCGTCTGCACTGCACTGACCTCGCAACTTGGCTCAGTAGCAGTCAAAGCCAGATTGAGCTGCTGACCAGTGAACTGATTAAGAACTTTGGAGGATGGTGGCTTTGGGGAGGTTATGCAAAGCCACAGTCTTTAACATATTTATTATTTCGGTTTGTTTTATCCTAATAAGTATGAGAGGGAAAATGAAATCTCCTAAAAGAATGCTGATTCCAGGTTTTGCTTGTTTTTTTCCCCTTGTGGTGGGTTGTATCTGAAAGCAGTACTCAAAAAACTTCCACAATACCAGTTTTTTCTAGCAACTACATCTATGTAAAGTTTGGCAAATATGTTCCCTTCAAAGATCATTTAAAGTTTTGATTCCGAAGTAATTCAGAGTATTTCTATATGTTTCATGAATTCTCTGTATAAAAGTACTATTGTTAAAGTGTTATAGGTCTTTTATTTTTAGTTAATTTGATAAATACATTGACTTTTAAAAACTAAAATATCTGAGCATTTTTGGGATAAACTCCACTTGGTCAATATTATTTTTAAATATTGTTCAATTTGCTAAAGTAGTATTTAGAAATTTTGCATTTATATTCATAAAGGATATTCATCTTTACTTTTCTTATAACATCATTTTTCAGGCTCTAGTATCAAGATAATCCTGGTCTCATAGAAAGAATTGAATAGTATTAACTCCTCATTTTTCTGGAGGAGTTTTGTGGGGTTTTTTTGTAGTTTTCTGAGGTAGGAAGCCGGGAGGCAGAGAGCAGACTTCTGCATGAACCCGAACGGGATCCACCCAGCATGCCCACTAGGGTGCGATGCTCTGCCCATCTGGGGCATTGCTTCATTGCAAGTGGAGCCATTCTAGCACCTAAGACAAGGCCATAGAGCCATCCTCAGCACTAGGGCTAACTTTTGCTCCAATGGAGCCTTGGCTGCAGGAGGGGAAGAGAAAGATAGAGAGAAAGGAGAGGAGGAAAGGGTGAAGAAGCAGATGGGTGTTTCTCCTGTGTGCCTTGGCCAGAAATCGAGCCCAGGACTTCCACACACTGGGCTGATGCTCTACCACCGAGCAAACTGGCCAGGGCTGATATGTTTTCTTTAAATGTTTGATAGTATTCCAAGTGAAGCCATCTACACCTGTAGTATTCTTTATGGTAATATTTTAAACTAAATATTACATTTCTGTAATAGATACAAGATATTTAGGTTACTTATTTCTTCTTGAGTGAACTTGGTTGTTAGCATTTCAAAGAATTTGTTCATTTCCTTTAAGATATACAATTTATTTGAAAAAGATTGTTCATAATATTGCATTATTATCTTTGCAATATCTATAGAATCTGTACTGATGTCACCTTTGTGTCTTCTTTTTTTCCCAAATTTAAACAAGTTCCACTAGTTTCTTGTTCATATTGATTTCAATGAAATATCTACTTTAATTCTTGCCTTACTGTCTTATCTCAGTTACTCTCTACATTATGTACCTTTTTACTCTGGATTTATAAAGTATTTTCTCTTTATCATTTGTTTTGAATAGTTTGATTATGATGTATTTTCATGTAGTTTTCTCCATTTTTCTTGTCCTTGGAGTTTACAGATTTTGTCAAATTTGGATAATTTCCTTTCCATGTGTTTCTCTACTCCTCCCACCTGCTTTAGGGATACCAGTTATAAAATATTAGACTGCTTAACGTTACTCCATAGTTTCTTGATGTTTTATTATTAGTATTTTATTTACTAAATACTAATTATTTAGTAAATAATTAGTTATTTACTAAACTTTTCTTCTGCAAGTTTACAATCCACTATATTTTTCATCTCACACATTGTAATTTTCACCTATAAGATTAATTTCTATCTTTTTTATATCTTTCATATCTCCACTTAAAGTTTTTTAACATATCAATTATAGTTTTAATGGCGGTCTTAATCTCTTGCCTGCTAATTTTAACATGTTTCAGTGCTGTGTCAGTTTCAATTGACTGTTTTTTCTTATGGGTCCTAGATTCTGATTTTTTTTTGAATACCTGCTCATTTTTGACTGGAAGCTAGTCATTGTGAACTTTAACTTATTGGGTGCTGGATATTTTTGTATTCCTACAAACCTCACTTTATTCTTGCATAAAGTAAAATTACATGTACACAGTTTTTTTTTCCAGGTATTGCTTTCAAAATCTGTTTCATAGGACTAGATCAGTGTTTAATTTTGGACTAAATTATCCAGTACTAGCACACAACCATTCTGGGCACTTTTCCCCATGATCTTTATAGTATGAGATTTTCTAGCCTGAATAATGAGGGTAGGCTCTAGAATTATCCCCGTGTGTATGCTGGTCACTGGTCACTGTTACCTCTGGTATTTCAGGTGTTTTTATCCTGCCACAAGCTGCCTCTTCACATATATGTAGTGACTGGTATTCTACTAAATAGTTAGTAGAAACCCTTTATATGTTTTTTAAAATTATTTTTATTTATTTATTCATCTTTGAGAGAGGAGAAAGAGAGAGAGAGAAAAAAGGGGGAACAGGAAGTATCAACTCCCATACGTGCCTTGACCAGGCAAACCCAGGGTTTTGAACCGGTGACCTCAGCGTTCCAGGTCGACGCTTGATCTGCTGTGCCACCACAGGTCAGGCCCCTTTATATGTTTTAATAGTTCTATCTCTATATAGCTCACCTTCCCCAGGTACTCAAGACTGAAAACTTGAGCTGCCTTCTTCACTTTGGCATCTCAGATCTGTCTCCTGAAGTCTGGTTGTCCATCAGACTCCTCCCGGACTTTCTCTCCTTGCACTGT
This sequence comes from Saccopteryx bilineata, assembly GCF_036850765.1. Lineage (NCBI taxonomy): Eukaryota > Metazoa > Chordata > Mammalia > Chiroptera > Emballonuridae > Saccopteryx > Saccopteryx bilineata. The sequence goes on from NC_089496.1 coordinate 37,900,393, forward strand.
CACCTAGACAACTCTCTCAAGGCAGCAATCTTGACCAATTGTAAGACTCGCCTCATTTCTTTTCCATCTCTCAGGATTACTGTCCTCATTGCCTTGAATTCAGGATCTTGAAACCGATTGTTTCTGTTTGGGGTTCTGTTTCTTTCAGGGTTCTAGTAGTCTCAGGCAGGAAGGTAAATTCAGTTCTTGTTATTCCATGTAAGTTGAAAGAAGAAGCTTCCTGACGTTAGGGGCAGAGCTGAAATGTGAAGACTTTGAGACTTGGTACTGAATGTCAGCCTCAGAAAGGAAAACCCAAGAGAATAAATCTTAGTATTTTGGCTATTGGTTATACGAGTATATCTCTTTTTTTTTTTCTTTCACAAGGTAAAAACTTGTTCATTCAAAATTATAAAAATATGCAAACCAAAAAACTATAGCCACACAAACACTTGAAGTTTTATTCAGTAAATTAATGAAATAAGATGCTTACAAGCTGTCTAAAATATTATGTAGGTGGTTGGTACCCAAAGTCACATTCATGGATAAATCCTTATCTTTAAGGATGTTTTTACCAGACCATAGAAGAATAAGAAAAATATAAAGTTTTTGTGAAACTAAATGTATTCCTTCTTTTTTTTTTTTTTTTATTTTCTTTTTCATTTTTCTGAAGCTGGAAACAGGGAGAGACAGTCAGACAGACTCCCGCATGCGCCCGACCGGGATCCACCCGGCACGCCCACCAGGGGCGATGCTCTGCCCACCAGGGGGCGGTGCTCTGCCCATCCTGGGCGTCGCCATGTTGCGACCAGAGCCACTCTAGCGCCTGAGGCAGAGGCCACAGAGCCATCCCCAGCGCCCGGGCCATCTTTGCTCCAATGGAGCCTTGGCTGCGGGAGGGGAAGAGAGAAACAGAGAGGAAAGCGCGGCGGAGGGGTGGAGAAGCAAATGGGCGCTTCTCCTGTGTGCCCTGGCCGGGAATCGAACCCGGGTCCTCCGCACGCTAGGCCGATGCTCTACCGCTGAGCCAACCGGCCAGGGCTGTATTCCTTCTTAAATACTATTTATTACTATATTCTTTCTACATTTTTCTTGATAAAATTCCATGCTTTATTGACTTTATTATGATAGATGGATGATAAAGTTTTTGGTTTTTGTCTTTTATTATTATTATTATTATTATTATTGACTTTAGTGAGAGAGGAAGGTAGAGAGAGAGAGAGAGAGAGAGAGAGAGAGAGAGAGAGAGAGAGAGACAGGGACATTTATCTGTTCCTGTATGTGCCCTGACCAGGGATCGAACTGGCAGTCTCTGTATTTTGGTACGATGCTCTAACCAACTGAGCTATCCGGCCAGGGCCATTGTCTTAGTTTTTTTAAGCCATTACCTGACAAAAGTACAAATGATTCATCCTATGTTGATTCCCTGTAAAATTTTTGTTTACTGCTCTGAGTACCCCAATATTCTGATACCACCTATTTGGCTATGCTCAAATATATTAACTCTATCCACTAAAAAAATAAATATTGATCACCATAAGACTTTATTCAGGGAAACAAGTAATTTTCCTTTTTTTAAACATCCACTTACTTGAAGATATTGTGTTCTACCTCATACAACATATAGAATCTTTATATTTTCTTCATTTCTTTACTTCTTAGTAGCTAAGCAACTCAGTTCTTTCCCAATTCTGATAAGCAGTATTTTGAGGACTGAGGATTGATTTTTATTGTTTCTCAACATTGTTCCTCCTTATTGTATGATTAGAGAACAGGAAATTATTTGGTTTCTCCCTTCTTTGTCATGAACATATGGCCAATGTATTATATTAGGGTTTTTCAGAATGAAAAGAACCCAGAACCAATAGAAGGTAGATAGACAGACATAGATACAGATACAGATATATACATATTATACAGTAGGAGACAGAGAATGGGATTGGTTTATTATAGAAATTGGCTTACATGACTATGGTGAATTCACCAAAAGTTCCATGATCTGCCATCTGCAAGCTAGAGAACCAGGAAAGCTGGTGGTACAATTCAGTCTGAATCCTAAATCCTGAGAAGAAGGATGCTAACAGGGGCTGGTAGGGGAAGTCCTGGGATGAGCCTGAAGGCCTGAGAACAGGATGTCTGAGGGCTAGAGAGGATGGTGCCCCAGCAGAAGCCGAAACACCCAGAGTCACCTTTCCTCTTCCTTTCTGTTCTACTCGAACTCTTAGAGAGCAGGATGACTCCGTCTAGCATTGGTCAGGGCGTGTCCTACATTCAGTCTATCGATTCAAATGCTCATCTCTTCCAGAAGCACTGTGGTGGACAAACCCTGAAATAATGCTTTACCAGCTGTCTGGACATCCCTCAGCCCAGTCACGCTGATGCATAAAATTAAATGCCTTTCAATGACAGCATGAATAATGATAACATTCAATGATGACAGTAATAAATACAAGTGTCAGTTATTGATGTACTGACAAATACATAAATCATTCAAAACGTACAATAACCTTGTGAGGTGGATGTCATTATTCTTATTTTACAAATAAGTCTTAAGGAATTTCAGTAACCGGTCCAGATGTTACAACTAAGGTAAAGCTATAGACGAGATTTCAGGCAGAGACCGTGCTCCTTGGCCTGCGAGGAAGAAGAGTTTTAATTTTTCCAAGTTGTGGCGGTATGTTCCTCTCTAGACACTACTCAAGAATCTCCAAAGAGGAGCAAACGACTCTATCCTGTGCATCGTTTATTGCTCCTTTTATTATCCAGTGCTTTTTATTTAAAGAGGAGAATGTCGCTAATGATAAACTATACTCTGTTATTGAAATAAGCCTTTTAGACCTTTGAAGAGGTTTGGAAACCAAAGGAAAGAGCCATCAGACATTCCACAGGAAGCATGACCGTTTTCTTTTCTTCTTTCTTTCTTTCTTTTTTTTTTTTTAATACATCTTTTCTTTTGCTAAGATCTCCTAAAAATATTTCCATTTTTATAAAAGCGTCTGGTTTCTTTGTGAAAATAGCTGCAAGGACAGGTCACTGGATAGGTTCATTAAAAATTACAAGCGTTCGCCGTGACTGGGAAGGTTCCTGCAGCCTGTTTCCTGCTCGCGGGGAAGAGCGGGCTCTCCCATCCGGCTGCGCGGGGACCCCGGACGCTGCACCTGCGGGTCCCAGCCTCAGGCGCAGGCATGGGAGAACAGCCCCCGCTTTGTGAAAACCAAAAGCTCTGCTGTTCTAAAGAAATGTCTGGGACAGAGAAACGGACCTCTGTGAGATAAACAAAGCCCATGAACCACCGAGATTAGATAAATTACTAGAGTTGTGTGGAAGGCCAGGCAGGAACAAACATTCTCTTCCTAAATGCCGCTTTCCCCAGCACTTGAGACAAGCACACGCTCTGATTACCCGGGATGATTTATTTACCTTTCTAGATTGTTGACATGACGTCTGAATTCAGGCACAGGAATAGGTGTACTTCCTGTGGTTATTTTGTTTAAAGAAATCACTGACTTCTCTCGTGTTACTTTTTGTGACTGCTGGAGCGAACCTCACGTCATCTGGAAGAGTAAGATCCTAGTAAATCACGCTGGATTTGAAGTGTAGGTACTGGCATAGTAATCTGCAATAAACGGAGTGCCTGCTTTTTTATGGTGTCATCTACAGCTTGTATCAACATTACTTCAGTTTCTTCTCCCTGTAGGTTTTTCATACTAATAACTCATAAAATTTATGCTGCAGGATAAGCAAAGTCTTGTGAAAGCTTTCTTTTATTTGTTTATTCACTGGCTTCACTTTTTTTGATAAAATATCTAATTTCTGTGAGAAATTCTTGTGGCTCATGAGGACTCAGCAGTGAAGAAAAGAAGATAAGGCCCAGGCCAAGTAGCCCAGTTGGTCACATCGTCCTGATATGCCAAGGTTGTGGGTTCAATTCCTGGTCATGGCACATACAGGAAACAACCAATGAATGCATAAATTAAAGGAACAGCAAATAGATATTTCTCTCTCTTTCTCTCTCTCTCTCAAATCAATCAATAATTATTTAAAAAGGGAAAGATAACATTTCTGCTCTTATAGAGTTCATGTTTTAATTAGGAAGTACAGGAGAGGTGAATTAAAAGAAATATCACAGATAGTACTGTTGCTCAGGAGAAATTAATAAAGTGAGGTATTCCGAGTATGCCCAGAAGCCGGCTTTAGATCAGGTAGTCAAAGATGATTTCTCCAAGGAGGTGGCATTTAAGCTGATACCTGAATGAGAAACAGGCTGCTATGCCAAAGAGCCGATGGAGGCGTATTCCGGGCAGAGGTAACAGGTAGTGCAAAGACAGAGCGGTAATGTGGGCTAGACCCATGTTATGTCACCTTGACTTATTACTCTGATTCCATTGTACTTTTATTGTTCCAAATGTTCCTTCTGTGCTCTGTCCCATCACCCTTACCCTCCCAGTTAGTGTATTCTTAATGAACACTATATTCTTAGGAGACCAGAGACAGCTGGTTGCAGTGTTTTCGGGAAATTATTCCACACTTAGAATAATTTTACCAAACGATTTAGTTTAAAAGTAGTTACTTCAGAAACAAGTGAATATCAAAACTCTGGTTAAAATTGGCAAATATAAGTTCTCTTAAAAACAGAGAGAGAAGAGAGAGAGGAAGGGAGCGAAGAAGGGAGGAAGAAAAGAAGGAAGGAAAAAAGGAAGGAAGGAAGGAAGGAAGGAAAGGAGGGAGGGAGGAAGGGAGGGAAGGAGGAAGAGAGGGAGGAAAGAAATGAGGGAGGGAGAGAAAGAAAGAGAGATAGAGAAAGAAAGAGAGAGAGAAAGAAGGAAGGAAGGAGGGAGGGAGGGAGGGAAAGAGAAAGAGAGAGAGAGAGAGAGAAAAAGAAAAGAAAGAAAGAAAGAGAAAGAAAGAAAGAGAAACAGAAAGAAAGAAAGAGAAACAGAAAGAAAGAAAGAAAGAAAGAAAGAAAGAAAGAAAGAAAGAAAGAAGAAAGAAAGAAAGAAAGAAAGAAAGAAAGAAAGAAAGAAAGAAAGAAAGAAAGAAAGAGAAAGAAAGACACAATTCTTTTTATGTCTGTGAAGATACAGGAAACTTTTCCCCAAATGAGGTAACTTTGAAGCTGGGAGACAGGTTCACACGTCCAGAATGTGAAACTTACAGGGATAATTTCCTAAATTATTTCTTTCACTACCCTCTTGGTAGCCCAGTGCCATGGATGAGTGAATTTACCTCACAAGTAAGCAGTTCGCTCCCCAAGAACTGACTCTTAACCCCAGCTCATCACGTGATTAGACTCAGGGTGAACGCACAAGATTAATGAGGGCCTTGAGTGAAAACAGTCTCTTGTAAGGACAGCACTAAATCTTGAGAGTCTGGTTGTTATTGTTTGTGGAGGCTGAGCCCTGGACCGAGCCCTGGACCAACCCCAGAAGGGATCACAGTGGTGGTGGCTCCTGGCCTGGGTCTATCTTTAAAGACTTGACCCTGTTTTTCTGTGGCTGGCCTAATGTCATTCCGTGTTGTAATCTATTTTTTTTCTCACTGTGTCCAAATGTAGATCTTATCATTCTACTCTTACGCCATGTTTTTTCCCAGATGATAGAAAAAAGACTCGTTGTCACGGACTCATTGTCACATCTGGAAATGCATGTTTTAGTTCTCGTTTATTCTTCCTCCAAGTACACTAAAGATTTTTTTTCCTTGGGTTGGTCTTCTAGTGGACAATAAAATGGTGAGAAAAGAGTCTGTAAACTCTTCCCGCTCTCCTCAATTTCCCCCCATCTGGTTGCTTTTTTCAATCCCGTACCATGTTAGTAAAAGAAAGATGCGACTGTGATCATTGGGAAGAAAGTTTGGAGAGGGGAAAGCATTGGCAACAAACAGTCAGCAACAACAACAACCAAAGATTTAATATTGGCAGTCTAGGTGGCCTGGTTGGAGAATTCATATGCAAATTAGAAATGGATGATAAACAAATATTTGTACACACGAGGAAGTATCTGAATCAACTCCACTCTCCCCAGTTTCCGTCTCCATTGACTGCTAATGGTGGTCTCCAAAGAACGCTCTTAAGAGGCAAGAATGAGGCCTTGATTTTATAAAAAAAAGAATCTTCAAAGAGGGGGAAACCAAGCCTGTGGGGAAAGAAAGCAGAAGTCTGGCAAGAGGTCATGGGAAAGGAAGGCATCACCCTGGGGTTTGGACTTGGAGAGAGAAAGAAGTAGCAGCAGGCCACAACCCAACCTGTCATTAGCTTCTTTAGAGAAAACAAAAAACTGCCACTAACCTCAGAATGGATTGGGTTGAAGGTTGTTTTTTCCCCTCTCTGGACTCATTTCCTATCTGGAGTTTATGTTAATAATTTTACTGCCTCTTCACAGGCCTAAGTTTGAGGAGAAAAAAAGGCTAGGTCTTAAAACTTCCAATCTTAACAGTGCTATGTATGCCCCCAAAGTGTAATGTGAAAAGGTTTCGACCAAGCTAATAGCTACAAATACATCAGTTTTCTATCAAAAGTTGCTTTATGGCAGATTGCTATTGGGTAATTGAGATAGACTTCACTAAAATTATAACGGGTTTAAACTAGTGGGTTTTTTATTAATACTTGTTTTTGTTTTTACAATCCAATTACCTGGAACACTACAAGTTTATTCAGAACAGGTATCTTTTGTTTTTGTTTCAAAAATACATTGATTATTTTTATGAATGTTTAAGCCTTAACTGCTTTTGCAGAGTGAAAATTTCCACAAATGCTTCTTAGTATTTTTTTCCCCATTTTTGGTGTGTATTTGTTGTGCTTCATTTACACCAGAGAAATTTTATATAGATAAATAAGGTTTTAAAAAATCATTAATCCTAATTTGTTTCTTGTCGGCCAGTACTGTGAAAGCTTAGTTCCTGTGAACTAGATGTCACACCAGGAGATGGTTTTATTCATAAAACAGTACAAAAATGATTAAAGCAGTGGCAAATTGAACCATTATTTTAATTCTCTATTGATATATAACAGATCGCCCCTAAAATGTACCAACTTAAAATACAACCAATTATTTGTTCATGGTTTTGCGTTTTGGACAGGACGTGGCAGGATGGCCCTTCTCTGCCCTCATGACATTTCAGCTGGGGCTGGGAGCTGGGAGCCTTTCTCCGCTTGGCCTCCTGCCATTCATTGTCTCAAGCTTTTTACATGGGGGCTGGATCTCAAGAGAGTGAAAGCAGAAGGTTGTAGGTGTCACGAAGGCTAATTGTGTTTAAAGGCTTGGCTCAGAGCTGGCATAATAGCATTTACACCACATCATACGGTTCAAAGCAAGTCACAAGGCCAACCCAGGTTTAAGGAAAGGGGAAATGGACTCCAGGTCTTGTTGGGAGGAATTGTAAACACTTACAAAGAGGAAAGAAATGTTGGCCACTACAGTTGGAGACTCTCTAGCACAACCATGGAATAAAAACATCCTTGAAGAGAAGGAGAAAACTCCGTATCTTAATTATGAAGGTCTTTTGATACATATTACCTGTAAATATTATGCTGTCGTTTTTTCACTCTTCATTTGGAGTATGACCTTGTATTTCCTTGGGTTGAGGTTATGGCATTCACATTATTGATCTTCAGTCTAACAAGAAAGAGCTGTACTTCTTACCCACGTCAGATCATTTCCAAATCTTCATTGTTATCCACTTGTCAATCAACTGAGTTCTTTTTTTAAGATATCCCCTTCACTCTGGTAATAGTGGAAGGAATCTGGGAACAGATGGATTTGAGTTCAAATACAATCCTGCCTCTTATTGACCGTGTGTATTGGGCAAGTTATTTAAATTATTTGGGACTCATTTTCTTCTTTGTATTATGAGAATAATTATACATACTGTCTCAGGTTGGCATGAAATTGAATAAAGTAATTGTATAAATCACATAATGTATGCACTGGGACACTATACTGGAAAATAATGTTTTTCTCTTCTCTATGTTCCTTCAGTGTAGTAATTAAATTTCCTTTAAAAAAAATTGTTTCTGAACATTTTTGGGGAAATAAGGCCTTCCTCAGTTTTGGATTTGATTATTTTAGACACACCTTAAAATAGTATTCTTCCTTTAAATATTTGGAGAACAAAATAAGTAGAAAAACTTAAAGTTTGATATAAGTTCTAGAGGCTTAATATTTTATGCTTACTGAGGTTTTTGTTTATATGGAGGTTTCCTTTTTTTCAGTTTTTATTTATTCTTTTATAATGACAGAATTCCTCAAAAAGGCAAAGTGTTTAGCATTTTAAGAAAATGTTGCCTTTATAGATATTAAATGATCATATGACTTTTAAAATAAGGTCATCAAAAACTTTAGCCTGACCAGGCTGGTGGTGGTACAGTAGATAGAGTGTTGACCTGGAATGCTGAGGACCCAGGTTTGAAACCCTGAGTCGCCGGCTTGAATGTGGACTCAGCAGCTTGAGCTTGGGGTCTCTGGCTTGACCATAGGTACATAGACATGGCCTTATGATCACTGACTTGAGCTCAAAGGTTGCTGGCTTGAAGCCCAAGGTTGCTGGCTTGGTCCCAAGGCACTGAATTGAGCAAGGGATCACTGGCTTAGTTGGAGCACCCTGGTCAAGGCACATATGAGAAAGCAATCAATGAACAACTAAAGTGACACAACAAAGAGTTGATGCTTCTCACCTCTCTCTTCCTGTCTGTCACTGCCTGTCTCTTGCAGAAAAAAAAATAGGATGTTATCCACCATTAATCTTTAATAGTCGAAGTACCAGCACTGATAATATTTTATGAGTCTATGATTAAGATGTTTTATTGTGTATTCAAATTACATGGTACTCATGTCATATGACAATGATGTCTGTGTAGATTTTTCTGGTAAAGACTTGTGAAAATATTTTATTATGAATTTTAATTTCTATGTGTCATAGACATATTCTTTTCTTGTCACAAGAGAGTCTTCAGTAAGTTGAACCTTTGCTTTACAAAAATTAATTGGGCAGGAATTTGGAGACAGCTTGCTGGGTTTTGTCCAAGTAGAATTAAAATTTTTTAGAAAAATGCAAAAATGAACAAAATTACTATTGCCGAAAATTTTGTTCAACCAAATATAGAAATAGTTGTAAAATGACAGTTTGTATCTGTGATGTATCACAGAAACTCTATTTTGAAAGCTGGGTAAGAGCCGATTGTTCAGCAAGCACTTGTCTCACCTGAAGAGAAAAATGCAGAGCTGAAGGTGGTGTGACATTTTCTCAGTCACAGCTGAGTGGGCAGGTGACATGTGTTAGGAAGAGAGCTGCTTTCTGATTGTCCTGTGGTAAGGCTGATCAACTACATCAAATTTGATGTTTTCAGAAGATAGAATGGATGGCCCCTAGGGTGTGATGGACTCTTACACATGGCTCCAGAGGACGACCTTAGTTAATGCTAAGTTACCAGTGTTTTGGCAATAGCAGAAAGTGCCACGTGGGGTGCGATTCTAGAAATTTAACATTTAAATGCTCGTTACACATTGCACATATAGCAAATATTGAGAGGAAGTTGATCCTTGGCAAGCTCCATCCAAGATTTGGGCTATTTCTAAGATTAACTTCAAGTCTCTTTAATGCTGTCCTTTTAATCAGTGCATATAGCTGGAATCATCAGATGTCCTAGAACAGGTCCATTGTATAGGGTAGTGGTCATATCCCCTTGTAATGAATTCACGTCAGCTTGCCTTCTACCAAGCCAGCCTATATTTTTCAGCTTTAGGAAGAAACAACAGAAGAGGGAGACTTTTCCCCTTCGGACGTGACTACGCTGGGGACTAGACCCCATACGTTAGCACAGCGACACACGGCTGCACAACGGCAGTCACGCAGACTCGTTATATGCCTTTGATATTTGGTATTAAACCATGTGTAATATTTCTTCTGAATAAGTCGGGCATAATTATGAGCCACGTGTGACTAAACCAGTTCGAGTCATTCCAGGGAATTGATTGGCACACATCAAGAGCTTTAGAAGAGAAATGTCCTGGTTTATATTTATTATCTTTTGTTCGTGGGAACCGCTGAAGGCAGCTGCTCAGCAGAAGTCATTTGTCTTTCTCTCTAGCTGCCAGTTTGCCAAGTGAGTTTCCACATTAGTGACAGCATTTCCACAGATGCTAACAGAGCTTTTTTAATCTTAGTGTGGAGCATACAATGTGAATATTTTACTAAAGCACAATGATCATTGGACTTAATATCAAACAGCAACTTTTATCCAGGGATATCTATATAATTTACAATTGGATTGGCACAAATTATTTACAAACATTAGGGGCATTAGGTTACCGCAGTTAGACTGTAATTTATTTGACATTTGAACACCCTGAAAGGAAATGGGAATTTTTCATTTAGCATCTTCAAAGAGTATAAAATGACCACCTCAGGCACATAATAACCAAAAAAGTTTAGTCACACTCATATACACAATCTTGGAACTGCTTATATTTACCTCTCTCATCCTTATTTCAAGTCTAGATGTATACTTTATGAATCCACAAATGATTGCCTTTATTGAAAGGTTTGTGTTATTCAAGATGACTTGTAAAGTTTACTCAATCTTCCCTAGCAAGGGAAACAGGAAATTCCAGAGAACACTAGACTCAGCAAACCTATAAAATCTGAGAAAGCAGACCATTATTTCTGGAGACATTTCACATAACACTTTGGGAAGCAATGACTAATTAGTTTTTGGTCTTAACAATAGCACTTTCAGGAGCTGGGTTTTTTTTTTTTTTTCTTCTCCTTTTATAGCTTTCATATTAGGAAAAGAAGGAAAATAACTCCGAATGATGAAATATTGGCAATGTGTGCACTTGCTTCGCTGTAGGAGCTCAACTCTTTGATCCTTAGTACAATTACCTTCATTGCCTGGCTGGCATTAACTGGCTGGAGAGTAACAACTGATTGTTGCAGGCGCACCACCATCCTACCTACTTTGTGCCTCTAATGACTGACTGATTCTTTCAGACTGAAGGCTTTGCTTTACTCCCAAGTTCCTGTCATGCTGTTAGGACCCTAAATGAGTGTGGGTGCCTGTCCATGCCTAGAGCCCCAACTTTCCACGGCAGCACCTTGCCTAGACACCCACCCACAACTGCCCATGATGGGGGTAAGATTTATTCTGAGTTCTCTAGGTATAAATATTTGCATGATCAATTTTCCTCCTTTCCCTCCTTCCTCCCTTTCTTTCTTCCTTCCGTCTTTCCTTCCTCCGTTCCTCTTCTTTTCCTTCCATATCTATTCATTCATTCATTCATTCATTCATTCATTTACTCTAGAACAGGGGTCCCCAAACTATGGCCCGCGGGCCGCATGCGGCCCCCGTCGCACTTCCGGAAGGGGCACCTCTTTCATTGGTGGTCAGTGAGAGGAGCACATTGACCATCTCTTTAGCCAAAAGCAGGCCCATAGTTCCCATTGAAATACTGGTCAGTTTGTTGATTTAAATTTACTTGTTCTTTATTTTAAATATTGTATTTGTTCCCGTTTTGTTTTTTTACTTTAAAATAAGATACGTGTAGTGTGCACAGGGATTTGTTCATAGTTTTTTTTTTATAGTCCGGCCCTCCAACGATCTGAGGGACAGCGAACTGGCCCCCTGTGTAAAAAGTTTGGGGACCCCTGCTCTAGAATTCCACTTTCCTATGTCGGTCCCAACTCAGGCAGTCCTGGGCGTGTTTCAGCAGCACATGGATGAACTCGGGCAGTCCTCCTTAACTCTTCTCTCCCGTTCTGCACCCAATCCATCCCTGACTCCTAGAGCCCCGCCTCTGCCCTGACCCTGCTGATCCTGCCCTCCACCCTGGCTCTGGGAATACCGCAACCCTCTTCTCACTGATCTCCTTGCTTCTGCTCTAAGCGTCCTGTCCCCTCTCCCCAAGGCAGCCCTGGTTGATTCTAAGCCCAGTGGCCGAAGGAGCTTTCAGAAGCCAGACCATGTCTTGCCTCCGCTCAGACCCACCCAGTAGCTTCTCATCTCTCTCAGAGTAAAAACAAGTGTTTCCCAGAGCGTTCATGAGCCTCCCCTTGCCAATCCCCCTCTTGCCACTCCTTCCCAACCTCATTGGCCTCCCCGCTGTGGGCTCTACACGCCAAGCAAACCCCTACTCAGTGTGTTTGTCCTTGTTGCTCCTACTGGTTAGAGAGAGAGAGATCTCATCTCCCAGGTGTCTGTCTTGTTCTCTGAATCAGTCTTCAGATGGATGCTCAATTGTCACCTTCTCAGAGAGGTGTTTTTCTGACTTCCAGGCAGAACATAGCAACCTCCCTCTACGACCACACTCCACACTCTCCCCACAGTCCTTCCCTCGCCTTTTCCACCGCACTTCCTACCAGCCGGCAAGGGTCATCTTTACTCAGTTGTGGTAGCCCATTTCCCCCGTTAGAACATAAACTTCATGGAGACAGAGATGCTGTTTTGCAACTGGCGTGTCCTCAGTGCCTAGAATAATGCCTGCCATGAAGTATAAAGTCAATCAATACTTTATACTTGTTGAATAAATAATAATAATAAATTAACAATTAATTGCCTACTTCCTCCTTTTTATTGTTTCCTTGTTTTATGCCTCTCACCACCACCTTCCTAATTCAGCGAAGTGCAGGTTTCAAGAATGGGATATTTTGTTTCTCTTTAGCCACAAATGTGCTGTCTGTTCTTCCATTTTTGTAAAAATGTTACTTTTCACTGTGTTCTTTCCATGTTCTCAATTACAAATGGCTCCCAAAAGATGGGTTAGTGTGTGACTGTCCCTGTGTGTGTTTTAAAGTTGTCTGTACACTGTAATGTTTGCAATAAAAACAAAGAGGAATGTAGGCTGCATGTTTTTGATGTAACTTCCCCATGTTCTTGCAGATAACTCAAGAATGAATGCAAAGCATGAAGCTTAACCTTGGAGAGGCAGAAATGCAAAATTTCTTTGAACTGAATCATGGAATTCTTATGCTATTTAGATACATTTCCAATTGAGTCCGAGTCCTGACATCAAATAGTTATATCAATAAACTAGATTATTTAAATTATTTTTTTCAGTATTTAATGAAAATATTAAAACAAGTCATTTCAGTTACATTTTAGTAAAATTTCCTACAAGATTGCAATATGAAATAATATAGATAATTTATTAATGTGCCTGATCAGGCAGTGGCACAGTGGATATAGCATTGGACTGGGACACAGAGGACCCAGGTTCAAAACCCCAAGGTCGCCAGCTTGAGTGTGGACTCACCACCTTGAGCATGGGGTCGTTGGCTTGAGCATGAGATCATAGACATGACCCCATGGTCACTGGCTTGAACCCAAGGTCACTGGCCTGAGCAAGGGGTCCCTCACTCTGCTGTAGCCCCCCAGTAAAGGCACATATGAGAAAGCAATCAATGAACAACTAAGGTGCTGCAACAAAGAAGTGATGTTTCTTATCTCTCCCCCTCCTTTGTCTGTCCCTATTTGTCCCTCTCTCTGTCTCTGTCAAAAAAAAATTTATTGGCCCTGGCCGGTTGGCTCAGTGGTAGAGCGTCGGCCTGGCATGCAAGGGGTCCCGGGTTCAATTCCCGGCCAGGGCACACAGGAGAAGTGCCCATCTGCTTCTCCACCCCTCCCCCTCTCCTTCCTCTCTGTCTCTCTCTTCCCCTCCCGCAGTGAGGCTCCATTGGAGCAAAGATGGCCCGGGTGCTGGGGATGGCTCCTTGGCCTCTGCCCCAGGGGCTAGAGTGGCTCTGGTCGTGACAGAGCGACGCCCCGGAGGGGCAGAGCATCACCCCCTGGTGGGCGTGCTGGGTGGATCCCGGTCGGGCGCATGCGGGAGTCTGTCTGACTGTCTCTCCCCGTTTCCAGCTTCGGAAAAATACAAAAAAAAAAAAAATTTATTAATGCTTCTCAGGTGTTAGGAACTCTTATAGCCATATCATATACTGTTCGTTTAAATTTTAAAATTTATAGCCATTCTATAACGTAGAGAATATCATCATCCTTAATTCACCCTAGGAAATTGAGGCTTCTGAAAATTTAGTGTTTCTCAAACTTGTGGATCACAGCCTACAGTAATGAAAGAATTTTAAATTATGAGTATTACACACATATACATATATATATATTTGAAATGAAAATTTATTATATAATACCCTCACTGTATGTCATGGGTTCTGATATTTTCTATTCTAGCCTTGATTTGCCTTGCCATGTCTATCCTCTCTTTATCCCTTTCTCCTCCTCTCCCCTCCCCTCCCCTGCCCTTCCCTTTCTTCCCTTCTCTTTCCTCCCTTCCCTCCTTTCCTTTTCTCCCTTCCCTTTCCTCCCATCTCCTCCTCTCCTTTCCTCCCTGCTCTCACTCTATCCCATCCCATCCTGTCCCACAATATGGTCACACCATGCCTGTGAAACTCTGCCATGTGTTTCTCCTTGGTCTATGTCACTGATTTTGATATCTGATCCAAAGCTGTTTTGCTTTAATTTTGTGGGTATTTTTAATATATAGGCATTATATTCCCAATAAACCCGTGACCTCCAAATCCAGGAAAGACCGAAGAAGATGGTAGCTATGAATGGTCTTAGAAAACGAAAGGCTAAGTTCATGCAGTTCGTCCTTCCAAATACACATAGCATCGCCACTAGCATTGGTATTATTCTCTTATACCCCCATGGTGCCTTAAAACCTAAACATAATTGTTGCTGTGTTGGCGACTGAGCAAATTATATATTGGTTTTAACACTGTACAATGTTTCCGTTAGTGAGTATGACTGGGAATTACATATCAGTTTCTCCATATTTGAGCATTAACTTCTTTATCTTTTTTTTTTTTTCCTTTTTTTCTGAAGCTGGAAATGGGGAGAGACAGTCAGACAGACTCCCGCATGCGCCCGACCGGGATCCACCCGGCACACCCACCAGGGCCGACGCTCTGCCCACCAGGGGGCGATGCTCTGCCCCTCCAGGGCGTCGCTCTGCCGTGACCAGAGCCACTCTAGCGCCTGGGGCAGAGGCCAAGGAGCCATCCCCAGCGCCCGGGCCATCTTTGCTCCAATGGAGCCTTGGCTGCAGGAGGGGAAGAGAGAGACAGAGAGGAAGGAGGGGGAGGGGTGGAGAAGCAAATGGGTGCTTCTCCTATGTGCCCTGGCTGGGAATCAAACCCGGGTTCCCCGCACGCCAGGCCGATGCTCTACCGCTGAGCCAACCGGCCAGGGCCTTCTTTATCTTTTTGAGGAAGTCATTCAGTCAGTTTATTTAACAAACAATTTATCGAGAACTTTGTACGTAGAGAGAAAACACCACACCGAGTACTATGTCCACGGCCTGGAAGTCAGATTCCTTAGGGTGCCCTTTCTGCCTCCCTGACCGCATCTCCTGGGACTGTCTCCTCATATTCCCCCTGCACAGGTGCTATTTGCAGGGTCCCGAATAAAACACAAATCCATGCCTTTGTGTCTCAGCCCAGCTGTCTTAGCCCTATTTGTCTGACAGATCTAATCATGTCTTTCAATTGTTGCTTTCTTTCCTTAAGGGAGAGTCAACCTTTTATTATTCATCTATCTTCTTAACAGAAGCTTCTTGAGGACCCACTAGGCTCCAGCTCTGGTCTGGGCAGTGGTATTAAAGCAGTGAACACGTCAGACCCTCTGCCCTTGGGAGCACTTCCTTCTTGCTCTTTGCAAAGCTCTCTCATTCATTTCATTTCTCTGTTGAGTAGAACTCTGTTGTTTTCTGTTTCTTCTGATAGATTCGGAACTCTCGAGAGCATATGTTTGAACTAATTTATCTTTGCATTTCTGGAGCCTAGTATGAAGCCTGGCACATGGTAGACACTGAATTACTGCTGAATTACTGGATGAAGAAACAAGTATAAAAACTGACATGGACTTCTCATCACAGGCCTGGTGAGGCAAGCTAACTCTAGTCCCTCAGATCCCGGGCCTTTGTTGAAACACGAATGCCCTTCTGTTTGGACTCAACTGGACTCAGGGATAATGCTACTTTCCACATACTGAACACTGAGGATTATGTTAGAAATTTGTATATTCATTTTCCAATTTGGAAATAATAGGATTGCTGGTCCTGAGTTGAAAACCCTGGTACATATCATCTACTGGTAAATAAATCTAATGCCTGACTAGGTGGTGGTGGTGCAGTGGATAGAATGTCAGACTGGGATGCAGAGGACCCAGGTTTGAAACCCCAAGGTCGCCAGCTTAAGGGCGGGCTCATCTGGTTTGAGCAAGGCTCACCAGCTTGAGCCCAAGGTCACTGGCTCGAGCAAGGGGTCACTTGGTCTGCTGTAGCCCCCCAGTCAAGGCATATATGATAAAGCAATCAATGAACAACTAAGGTGTCACAACAAAGAATTGATGCTTTGCATCTCTCTCCCTTCCTGTCTGTCTGTCCCTATATATCCCTCTCTCTGACTCTCTCTGTCTCTGCCAAAAAAATAAAAATAAAAAATAAATAATTCTAACTAACTATATTAATACCACTTACATATGTATATTAACTAATGAATCTCTTTAGGATGAGGCTAATGTGAAGCAACAGAGATATTTAAGGCTCTCTTCCAATGGGACCAGGGGTTTTACTTACTCGTTCAAACTCTGTAAATCTCCCTCTAGCCCTGGCAATCCAGTATCGGGTTTTATGAGCTGATTTTAATTAAAGTTGATTTTAGGCTCAATTTCACTTCATCTGAAGCTAAAATGGTCTGTGCAAAGTAGTCTTTTATGTATGAGCGTAAAAGGAGAATTTAAAAGAGTGTATAGATATGTGTGTGTGTGTGGGATGTGTGTGTGTTTATATATGTATAATATATTCAAGAACACTAAGATAAAGCCTGCCAAAAATATCATATGCCTTTTTTGTTACTATAGTTTGTTTGAGTGCTAGCCAGAGGAACTTTTCCAACTAAGTCAGACCCTTGGAATCAGAACTGTATACCTATGTGACCATGGACAAGCCATTTAAACCCATCTGAGTTTCTATGAGCTCATCTATAATCTGTTTTTTTAAAAATCTCTACCATCAAAGTACATACTTCAGAAGTCATAAAGAAAAGGACTGCAAATTTGACATGTTGTAGATTGACAGATAATATATGTAGCATATCTATTAGATGCTGGGTAAATATGCAAATATATTCCATAAATATATAAATATGTATGAAGTATTCCTATAGATCAAACTCAAAGTAAATATGTACAAAGGATATGCAAACAGTATTCATAGAAAAAATGCAGATATCCAATAAACATATGACCTATGCTTAATAAAAAAAAATTACCATGAGCCACCCTTATTCACCCTGAACATTGGCAAAAGTTTTTAAAAGATTGGCATTACCTAGTGTTGGTAATAGGCTGGGAAACTGGTTACTTGATATATTAATAGAAACATTTTGGAGACCAATTTGTCATTAAAAATTTTACATATAATATATATTGCAAGCAATACAACTTTGTAGAATCAATTTATGATGTGGAAATATTTATACATTTGTACAAACTCAAATATGATATATAGACTATTTATTGACAATCACCAAACAACCGGAGATGGG
The DNA here is from genome assembly GCF_036850765.1 of Saccopteryx bilineata. Classification (NCBI taxonomy): domain Eukaryota; kingdom Metazoa; phylum Chordata; class Mammalia; order Chiroptera; family Emballonuridae; genus Saccopteryx; species Saccopteryx bilineata. The sequence continues at coordinate 37,917,922 of NC_089496.1, forward strand.
CTCAATTTTGATATATCCATACATTAGAATGGGCTCAAGACATAATCGAGGCATGGAAAGGTCCAGGACATATAGCAGAAGTGGAAAGAATGTACATACTACATACATTATATGTTACCTGTATGTAGTTGTGTGCCCACAATTATTCACAAAAGAGGATCTGGAAGAATATACAACAATCTGTTGACAGTTGATCTTGGGAGGTGTAGACTTTCTCTTTTTATTCCCTAAACTTCTAAATTACTTTGACTCTATGGGGATAAACTAAATAATATTTTAAAAACCAACAGAAGTTCTAAATGATCTCTTCCTATATCACAGTCACGTTAATCTCTAAGGGAACCAGTGAACATAAACATTGCCTCTGAACATGGCAAGTACCAACTAGACATAAAGTGCGTACATATCCTGGTGGCTTTATCCTCAGCATCTGGATGTATGTAGAATGTGCATCACATGTAATTTTGGGTGAGTTTGACTAGATCCCACTCAATAAGCCGTTCACTTATTCTGCATAGCTCATTACATGTTGGAGCTGTTGGTTTTGAATAATGCTAACTATTTCCCTTCTGTAATCTCAGAAGGGAATTAAAATGGGAAGATCCCCACACAAAGGAGTTTTCAATCAATCTCTCCATCTCTTTCATTCTCTCTCTGCCTCGCTCTCTCTGTGACTCTATTTCGTTTATTCTGACTTTCTTCATATTTTCTCTCATTCTAAAAAATTCTTAAAAAATATTTTTATATAAATACTGGAAGCAAATTGTAGTCTGACTTCCTCATAGTAATATTATATTTTGAAGTGTTTTAAATAGGTTAAATCAAGGGAACACATTAAACCCCAACTCAAAGTTTGTCAATCTTATTATAGTCTCTCACTTATATAAAAATTCCATACTTACCTCATTTCTATTTTATAAGGTCCCTGCAGCCTCTGCTCACAAACATCTTTTCTCTTCAATCCTCTAAGAAACTCAGGGCATTCCTTGGTCGAACAACTTGAGAGGTCCAAGCCCTCATTATTTCTGTCTTCTTACTGACAAGGAGAACTATTGGTAGCTTGAGAAATCAAATTAGTGGGTTGAGACCAGAATTTTAAATACAAACTTGGAATGTATCAGAGAATGCATAATGCATAGTAAGAAAAGTATTATTTTGCCCTGGCCGGTTGGCTCAGTGGTAGAGCATCAGCCTGGCATGCAGGAGTCCCGGGCTCGATTCCCGGCCAGGGCACACAGGAGAAGCGCCCATCTGCTTCTCCACTACTTCCCCTCTCCTTCCTCTCTGTCTCTCTCTTCTCATCCCACAGCCAAGGCTCCATTGGAGCAAAGTTGGCCTGGGCGCTGAGGATGGCTCCATGGCCTCTGCCTCAGGCGCTAGAGTGGCTCTGGTCACAACAGAGCGACGCCCCAGATGGGAAGAGCGTCGCCCCCTGCTGGGCGTGCTGGGTGGATCCCGGTCGGGCGCATGCAGGAGTCTGTCTGACTGCCTTCCAGTTTCTGGCTTTGGAAAAATACAAAAAAAAAAAAAGTATCATTTCTAAAAAACATTTTTATCTCTCTCTCTCTCTCTCAGATGCTGACAGCTATGTTTGCGATAATAAACAAACATCGCAAAACATGTAAAGCTCTGAAATCTACTTGAACCTTTTTCTTACTACAGCCTTATATGTCTTTTATGATCTCTGCTAATCTTCTATTTAAATACCATCTTTTCTGAAAGCTGCTTGCACTTTCAGCTTCCTTATGAATGTTTTCTAAGCCAGTTCCGTAGTGAGAGTTAATGGGATAGGCAGTGCATTAGGGGAAAGATCTTGCTTCTTGTTCCAACTTTACCACTCCGCTCTTAGAGATTTTTGGCAGCTCAAACCACTTCCCTGGACCTTGTCCTTTATCTATATAATGGATATAATGATATCAAATGTTCATAAAAGCCAAAGGACTAACCCAGATTGTGACTCAAAGTCCTTTCATAGATCTAATGTTTGTGTATCTAAGACCTAAGACCATGTCATACTGTTGCTCATGGCAACATCAGAAGCTCTTTTGTATCTAGTGCTCTGTAAACATCTGGCCAATTATTTTAAAAAGTATTACATTACTTCACCCATATCATCTGTCAGCTCTCATTGTAATATTTTACTTGGAGAGTTGTCATTTATCTTTCTCTCCATTTTGGAATTACCTTTGTCTTTTACAAGTTTTTTAACATTTTAATATGTGTATGGCAAAGGCAAAATGTTGAATTTTTAAATAAATATATTTAGAAGGATTTAAAAGTATACAAATATATGCACATGTAAAATCTATTGTTTTTCTACATAGCAGTATGATACTTGCTTGGAAATAATAAGTTGTGATTTATCTCAGCTTCTATTTTCACGCATGCCTAGTACAGGTTGCCAATTATCTTACGTTCCAAAGACGTTTTTCTGTATTCACTTGTTTGGAGACGAGCCTCTCACGAGACTTAACATTTTAGAAATCTAAAACAAAAGAGGGGAATTATATAACCGCCCCACTCTGTCATCCATCTTCCACACATGGAGGGACTTACATGGTCCGAAGCGCTAGAGCGAGACAGAGGGAAAATTGATTTTCACACAAATTTTCAATTCCCAATGCAGGGACTCTTCAAAGTGAGAGAGCAAACTAAAGATGATAGGACCACCAATGACTGTACTTATGCACATTGCTGTTATACACAGGATTTATTTCCCATCTAAATTTAGCATTTTCCACCCCTCTATTAGTTGTGGGGATTTGGTGGGAAGCACTGTAATTATTTTTCTCTGTCACACTAATTCTTCTTACAAGATACATGGCTTCATGCAGCCTTAAATTCACTTTAATGCTTGGATATAAGAAACTTGAGACAATGGAAAAGGCCAAGTCCACATTCCTTCCCTCCCCCATTTGTTAGACTCACTGAGCTGCAAAGCTGAGACTTGTACTCCACGGGACCATGATACGTGCTCCCCTTGACCCTCCCCACCCCTGCTTTGCCCGATAGATCCCTGTGTTCATCTATATCTCCACTGGGGGGGCCCACAATCAGTTGGATACCTTCGATTATCAATAGGTCCATAAGAGCCTGCACCTTCTGAGATATACTGCAGTTCTCAGAGTAATCAAACTAAGCTATGTCTGTAGTAGGTTTTATTCTTCCGAGCGGAAGACGTTTGCACCATACTACGACGATGCCATACCTATTTATAATTCTTTATGCTGCAGTGCCATGGGAAATCTGTGTTTTCTCTTCTCTCTGGGGTTTTCCGTGGTCAGAGAGTCATGCCAGTTCCTTGTTAATTAGCAGCTGGTTTGTCTACATCCCCAGAGGCTCCTCCAGTCCCAGCCCAGCCACAAACACACAGCTTCAACCCAGCCAGGGTGCCTTTGATGTGTGGCTCATACCATTCACAAGGGGGCGTCCTTGCGGACTCAGCAACAATGTCTGCTCCAGGCAGCGGACTGATGGATGGCTGACTCTCTTAATATCTGAATTATACTCCTGAACCAGCACAACTCGACAGAGTCACTGATTTGCTAGGGTAATGCAGATAGAAACAGAACGCACAGCCGTCCCTGCCTGAATACAGTTTTATTTCCATTGAACTGAGATAGAATCTTACTAATCATTGACTGGCTAGGGAGGCAAGGGCCTACTTTCTCTACACTGGTTTATTGACTTCACACTCTCCTGAAGGAAACTCCATGCTCTGCCTGATTATCAGTTTCCACAGGGATGTTATATTTTAGTATTCATTTTGTGTGTACCATGACATCGGAGAAAATTATTTAGTAATTTTGTGTAACTATATTTTCTCTGACAGAAAATGAAACTGAGGAAGACCAGTGGGTTGGGCATCTTTTCTCTCTCATATAACAAGGCTGGGAACTGGTTCTGTTGCCGGGAGCACACATGTGCACCTCAGAGAAGGAAGTAGAGTTAAATAAACAGGAAGTAAGCGCTACTAATACTGTTGATATATATAATATTTTTTAAAGTCTTGGTTCTCCAGGTGTTTGTTACGGTCCATTCTAAAAAAAATGTTATTGTTTAATAATAATAACCATGGAGCTAAATACTAGCAAAGGTCTCAAAATAGCATATATATGTGTGTGTGTGTGTGTGTGTGTGTGTGTGTGTGTGTGTATATACACATATATATGTGTGTGTGTGTGTTCAGAACCAGATGTTCAGTTCTGTTAACTAGCAGAACACCACACTTCATTTGTAAAATAGAATTTAGAAAGTTAAAAATGCTTTTGGAATTCGTACATACATACAAACACACATACAAATGTTATGATCTGTATGCAAACACATATACACACACATGCAAGTGTACTATGTATCTGTCTAGGAGAAGGAGAAAAGCTTCAATGACTGTGGTAGCTACTAGTGATAATAGTGACTTACTATCAACGGCAATACAGTAATGAAATGTCTCTGAATAGACATTTGAGTGCGTATCTTCTACATGCTGAGTGTTAGGTCTTGTAAATAAAAAGGGAAAACCAGAGCACTATGTTTTATCCTCCAGATATTGTATATCCCATACTTATTTTAGTATATTTATTGCTGCTTTTAAACCTATTCACTTTTTAAACATATAGGATGAAATGATGATATCCTAGATACAATAGATTTCGGTTAATTTTGTCTTGCCAAAACTCTTTTTCCTTGCAGGTTAATAGTTCTTCATACTATGCTGTATCCAGAGAAGCCACTAGTGAGTGAATAAAATAGTGCTGCTGTGATATTAGCTGTCTGGCACCAAAATATAAGTTACGAATGATAACGCTATTCTATCATCATTTTTCAAAAAGTGTGGCTTTGCCCTGGCCGGTTGGCTCAGCGGTAGAGCGTCGGCCTAGCGTGCGGAGGACCCGGGTTCGATTCCCGGCCAGGGCACACAGGAGAAGCGCCCATTTGCTTCTCCACCCCTCCGCCGCGCTTTCCTCTCTGTCTCTCTCTTCCCCTCCCGCAGCCAAGGCTCCATTGGAGCAAAGATGGCCCCGGCGCTGGGGATGGCTCTGTGGCCTCTGCCTCAGGCGCTAGAGTGGCTCTGGTCGCAACATGGCGACACCCAGGATGGGCAGAGCATCGCCCCCTGGTGGGCAGAGCATCGCCCCTGGTGGGCGTGCCGGGCCCCGGTAGGGCGCATGCGGGAGTCTGACTGTCTCTCCCTGTTTCCAGTTTCAGAAAGAAAAAAATAAAAAATAAATAAAAAATAAAAAACAAAAAGTGTGGCTTTGCTAATTCTTCTTGCTCATTAGCATCAATTATTATTTCTAATCCTTGTCTTAGTATGACTTTCAGCTATTTAATTTATATATACTAAGAATAGAAAATATTATCTTTCTCATCTGTTTGTTTTTTTTAATGACTAAATTTTCCTAGAATATACAGATATAAAGCCAATGTAAGATTCAGAGATGGGAATGTTAGCACCATGTGAGGTTTCTTAAATAATTCGAGAGCTTAATCATTCTATGACCTAAGAAGGTCATGCCCAGTTACCACTACAGTATATGTATTCTAGAAAGACAGTGCCTGACCTGTGGTGGCGCAGTGGATAAAGCGTTGACCTGGAAATGCTGAGGTCGCCGGTTCGAAACCCTGGGCTTGCCTGGTCAAGGCACATATGGGAGTTGATGCTTCCAGCTCCTCCCCCCTTCTCTCTCTCTGTCTCTCCTCTCTCTCTCTCTCTCTCCCCCCCTCTCCTCTCTAAAATGAATAAATAAATAAAAATAAAAATAAAAAAACTCTCTCAAAAAAAATAAATAAAGATTCTGTCTATAAAAAAAAAAAGAAAGAAAGACAGGAGGTTGTATTTACAATATCAAAGATACAAGAATTCATAGCTGGAGAAAATGAATTATGCTTCTTCTTAAGACAATAATCACATCATGGCAACAGTTTACCTACTTGATCAACTGTAATCAGCTTTCATGGAAGGTAAAATTTGTTCTATTAGCTCAAGTCACAACTTTTTTAAAATAGTAATATAAATCCAATTACACTGAGTTACTTTCACTTTGAGGAGACTACTTCATTGTTTTTCACCGGAAGCTATTTTGAATAAGGGGTATAATTTGTTTATATGTTTACATTATATTCTACATAATAATGTTAATTGATTTTACATATTGACAGGTTGCAAATTTTCTGCTCACTCAATAATTTTCTTGACTAGATTAATTCTGAGAGTAAGTAACACTAAAATATCTAGGACTTGGTGGCCCCTATAATGTTGTTTTAAATTGCACATGACATTATTGAAAAAGGAAATACCTGTGATAACAAGAGTTGATATTCAGAGCGCTTTGTGAGCCTTTTTTAATGAAAATTTAAACCCAATACAGTTCATCAGTGCCAGCAATTGTTTGTCTGTGTGTTGCAACCAAGCCTATCTGTTCCCAAATGCCTGGAGGCAGAGCTGTTTACAGATAGTCAGAAATGAAGGCATTGTTTTGAAAAGTCAGCTTGCCGGAATCACATACATCTTTTATGCACGGATAGTCAAATGAGTAAAAAGAGAGTTGACAGCAATATTTGGATGTATCCTGAAAATGATTTGACCTTTTCATTAGGTGCTGGAAAGAAAAGCAGAGAATAAACAGAAGGCTCTCATTTAACCTTTTGAACAAAAACCTGCTCATATGTCAGGCACATCGCTGGTATGTGCCTATGTGCATGAGTTGCTGATGGCTTAGAGGCTCATTTGCTCCTTAAAGAACAAAATTAGAGCCCAAGAAAGCAAACCTTTCTCTAGAACAAGTAAGCTCTATTTAAAAAGTGTAGGTCTCTATTTAAAGAGAATAAGGACTGGCATGGGCCTCTGTCATCTGGCCAGACAAGAGGATAATATGCAGAGACATTTAAATGCAGCGGGACAAACACCACCCTTTGTTGGCTCCCACACTCTCAGAGGCACACAGAGCTCCCACTAAAGTTAGGGGACTGTATCTAATTTGGAATTCAGAAGATGGCCCAAAATAGTTTATTGTCATATTCAGATTTTATTCATGGTTTTTCTCGGTTAGTGTCTATGACATCACTGCTCTGAAGCCAGCCATTCATCAATGTTGGTCACTATTCATTCACATGCCAAGGATGGGGGTGAGTTTATTGAAGAAATGAAAAAGAACCCTTTTTGCCTAAATTTGACCAGCCTGGAAAGAAGTAAACGTTTTTTGGAGTCAAATCTTCTCCTTTAATCTGGCTCGCCATGTAAACACTATTTTAGCATTTGGGGTTTTAAGGTACAAAAATCCTAGATGTTTATTGCAAAAAAGTTATCATGTAAGAAGCAATTTAAACACTAAACTGTTTCCACCTCTACCTCCTCCTTGGGGTGAGCACTGTTAATAATATGGTTCTTTCAGACTGTTTCCTATACATTTACAGATATACAGCTGTGCTTCCCTCTCTCAATGCTATTTTTCTGCAACATGCCCTTTTTTTTTAAACTTAGGATATATTAAGGTAGCCTTCTATGTGGAAAGCTATAAATATTCTCAATTTATTTTAACATTTGCACATTATTGCCCTCCCCCCCACCAATGTTGAGTATTTAATGTTTCTAATTTTTCTCTATTCCAAAAAAAAAGCCCCAATAAATATTTGTGTTTGAATTAATCAGTACATCCTTGTGAACAGCTGAGCTTTACATATTTTTTTTAAAGTTCTGAATATTTGGATAAATGTTAAATTCCCATGTCTATAGATTCTTTCCTGCAACTCTAAAAATAATATAAGATTATTGATGTAGTTAAAATAATGAAAATGTTTATTGACTTTAGTATATCTAAGGCATTGTTGACCTTTAAAAAAATCCAAATCTAGTTATGAGTCAGTGGTATGAAAATAAAAACAGGAGAGAGTTTAAAATGATTTATGTTAAAGGACATTGACACCTAAAATAACCCCTCTGTGAAGAAACACTACATACGGTTTAATATTATTCCTGTATCTCACAAAAACATTTCTATACCCCTTACCAAAATCATGATCTATAATATTGCCCAATTTTTTCCACTGGATTATTGGTTTTGGTAGTGAAAATAAATACTGATAATATTAAGCTGTTTTTAAAACAGAAAAGATTAAGATGTGTTGAATTCAATCACTGTGGAAACATTTGTGTTATTAGCCCATTGGGGGGAAAGAAATGCAGCTGTGTCCACCATTCCTTTGATTCATGTGTGTCCTAGGATTTGAAGGACATTAAACATCAAATCAATGACCTTAATCATACATATTCAAATTATACAGTCGAGATTATTTTTTTAAATCACAGAAATGTCTATTTGTAGTGCTTATAAACTGTATTTTATTATCCAAACTGAATATTGGAGCAAGTACTTTATTATGATGATGATGATGATGATGATGATGATGATGTGACAGAGACAGATAGAGGGACAGATTGGGACAGACAGACAGGAAAGGAAAGAGATGAGAAGCAGAAGCATCAATCCTCCATTGCAGCTCCTTAATTGTTCATTGATTGCTTTCTCATATGTGCCTTGACTTGGGGTGGAGGGAGGCCACAGCAGAGCGAGTGACCCCTTGCCCAAACCAGCAACCTTGGGCTCAAACCAGTGACCTTGGGCTTCAAAGCCAATGGCCTTTGGGCTCAAACCAGTGTCTGTGGGGTCATGTCTATGATCCCATGCTCAAGCTGGCGACCCCATGCTCAAGCTGGTGAGCCTGCGCTCAAGATGGTGAGCCTGTGCTCAAGTCAGCAACCTCAGAGTTTCGAACCAGCGTCATCTGAATCCCGGTCCGACACTCTACCCATTGCACCACTGCCTAGTCAGGCAAGAACTTCATTATTTATCACCATATGAATCTAAAAAGATGACTATATTTTATGAAATTCAAAGTCTGATTGCTTAAGAGTCTCCCTTTGCACCTATTGTGAACATTTCTATGATAACATGTGTTTGGAAGAATGCAGTTAGAGTGATGTCCGGAGCAGAATAGTTAAAATTGCAGAGTCCTGAAACCAAGTCATAGGAAGAAACCATGTCATAGAAGGCTCTGGAGGTATTTATCCTGTGAAGAAGAAAGAACCATAACTGCTATAAGCTATTTCAAGAGCCCTCATGTGGGAAATAAGCTAAATTTATTCTGTGTAGCTACACAGAGCAGAACTAAGACCAATGAGTAGTGGTTGAAAGGGAAGCAAATTTTACTTTTACTTTTTTTTTTTGTATTTTTCTGAAGTTGGAAACGGGGAGGCAGTCAGACAGACTCCCGCATACGCCCGACCGAGATCCACCCGGCACGCCCACCAGGGGGCGATGCTCTGCCCATCTGGGGCGTCACTCTGTTGCAACCAGAGCCATTCTAGCGCCTGGGGCAGAGGCCACAGAGCCATCCTCAGGGCCCGGGCCATCTTTGCTCCAATGGAGCCTTGGCTGCGGGAGGGGAAGAGAGAGACAGAGAGGAAGGAGAGGGGGAGGGGTGGAGAAGCAGATAGGCACTTCTCCTGTGTGCCCTGGCTGGGAATCAAATCCGGGACTCCTGCACGCCAGGGCGATGCTCTACCACTGAGCCAACCGGCCAGGGCCAAATTTTACTTTTAGTCTGATCCTTATGGACATTTTCTGCTTATACAAATAAGCAGAAAATACATTTGTATTTATTGTACAAAATGAAAGTGCTAAAATAAAACAGGAGCACTTCTTTTTTAATTGATTTTAGAGAGAGAGAATGAGGTGGAGGAGAGAGACATCTGTCTGCTGTTTCACTTATTTATGCATTTATTGGTTAATTCTTATATGTGCCCAGGCTAGGGATGGAGCCCACAACGTTGGCATGTTGGCACGATGCTCTTACCTGCTGAACTACCCAGCCAGGGCCCAGGATCACTTTTGATTCCACTACCAAGAAATAGATTGGTATATTTTCTTTCAAAATTTTATATGTGTCCAGTTTTATTCAAATTATTTGCGTGTTCATCATGAACCTTCTAACAGTTATGAAGTTGCAGAGTAAAGTAAAAGAAGATAGTATTTTATGGCAAATTAAATACTTATAAAGTTTACTTTTACTCAAATATTTCTACTTAACATCCCCCCCCCCATTTCTTTAACTCACCTATGTATGCATTCAGCTTCCTTCTCAGTCAGTGTCCTGTTGGTTTTTGGATTCGATTTGGAAAGATCTTTTTTTTTAAAATACAGTGCAAATACAGGGAAATGTCAAATTATGGTTTTTTTTGGAAACGAGTTCAGATTTTATTAACTTGCTGAGAGAGATGTTCGAAAACAATTTGAAGAGCAAAAGTCCTGAAATGCTGATAGAATTTAACCTGTTGAGTTTCCAATAATAGGAAACCTGCAATATTTGTGGCATGGTAAACGCTTTGGGGGAAAAAGTGGGGGTAAGGGAGAGTAATTTGTATTTCAGAAGAGCAAGAAAACTCTTGGGGGGAGGATGATAAAGCCCTAGAATATTTTGGCAAACTGAGGACTGTGTTATGGAACTCGCCTTTATTGCTGATACACTTAAACTCAAAACAGCTTATACTAAATTTGAACAGATGCGTAACGGATGACCCAGCTTTATACCTTTACATACAAACCCAAAAGAAATGTATGTACCAAGATGTGTCTATGAAAACTACATGTACAGAAATGCTTATAGCAGTTCTATTAATAATAGCCAAACAAGTGGAAACTCACCAATGTTCCTCCAAATTAGAATGGATAAATTGTGATCTGTTCTTATTATTATTATCATTATTTTTTGTATTTTTCTGAAGCTGGAAACGGGGAGAGACAGTCAGACTCCCACATGCACCCGACCGGGATCCACCCGGCACGCCCACCAGGGGCGACGCTCTGCCTACCAGGGGGCGATGCTCTGCCCCTCAGGGCGTCGCTCTGCCGCGACCAGAGCCACTCTAGCGCCTGGGGCAGAGGCCGAGGAGCCATCCCCAGCGCCCGGGCCATCTTTGCTCCAATGGAGCCTTGGCTGCGGGAGGGGAAGAGAGAGACAGAGAGGAAGGAGGGGGGCGGTGGAGAAGCAAATGGGTGCTTCTCCTATGTGCCCTGGCCGGGAATCGAATCCGGGTCCCCCGCATGCCAGGCCGACTCTCTACTGCTGAGCCAACTGGCCAGGGCCGTGATCTGTTCTTATAATGGAACATCATACAGTCATGAAAATGAAGGTGCTATTATTACATGCAATAATATTGATGAATCTCACAAATACAATGTTGAAAGAAGGAAGTGAGACACAAAGGTTCCTAGAACATGATTTAATTTTGTTGAATTAAGAAACAGGCAGACCCAGCCTATGGGGGTAGAAGCCCAGCTATAGTGGTTCCTTGGAGTTTGTGGCAGAGAAGGACATGGGAGGTCATTGTGGTTTCCCAAATGTTTTATTTCTTGCTTTGGCTGGTTTCTTGGGTGTATTTACTTTGTGTTGGTTTACTGAGATCTGTACCTTTGGTTTGTTCATTTCTTTTATGTATGTAGCATTAGAATAAAAAAGGTTTATATAAAAAACACTTTACCACTCCTCTCCCCAAAACAATATTTAATTGATTCATAGTTCATTATAAGAAAGAGGTCAGAGTTGTAAGTATAACTACATTTTACTAAACGTATATTAAAACCAACGTATTTTTACACTTTTTTTTTGATGTTGAGAAAAGATCTTCCTCCCCCCTCCAGTTTATTATAAATTTAATTTCACAAATGGTCTCTGGTATCTCAGATAATAAAAAGCTCCAATTTGAACCTCTAATATAGTCAATATCACCCTTCTGATATATGTTGCATTTATTATTGTTTCCAATTGAGGAAATACTCATTAACAAAGATGTTAACAGTGGAAACAAGTATCTCAATAAAGTTTGTTCCCTTTTTAAGAATCATTCAAGCCGGGGGTAGTGGCTACTTACTGAAGAAGTAAGGGGAGTCAACCGGCACTCTAGTGTCTGGCAAATATTAGGCTTTTCAAAAATTTCTGTGGAGTGAATTAACATTTTTGGAAATCCTTTCAACTCTGACTGCCTAGGATATGTGAGCAAGCAAAGTCAACAAGAATATTGTGAAAGTTACCGAATTGAGGCTAATTGGTATATTGATAGTGCCTGATGCTAATTATCACATCCACATCTAGGATTCCTGATTCAACTCCAATGCTTTGATATTTACTCATTAACTTTGCAATTGTTCTAAAGACAAAAGATCAACATCATTGATATTACCGAGACCTTTGCTTTGAGTACTGCTAGATGTCTCTAAAAATGGCTTTATTTCATGTGGAAGAATGTTGAACAGAGCTTGTTGGCTTTATTTTTATTCTCCATAACTTGCATCATGTTAGTTATAGGGAAGACATTTAATACCTTTCTTGTATGACCTAAGTATTTCATGACTATAGCCTTGAGTCCATTATTATTATCATTCTTCACTTAGCCATGTGTGAATAAATTTGATTATGGCTTTTAAATAGGATTAAGAAGTAAGTGCTTTCTTATTTCAAGAGTGCTTCTCTTCTGTCTTACTGACCACGGAGGTCTGGCATTGAATTGTACTGTCATTGTTTCTTCACATGTACGCCTTAACTGATATTATTATTTAATACAAAAATGTTTATACTGCACTTCTTTATGGTTTTTTTTAGAAGACGCAAAGCTCTATGTATTATATTTCAATTGGTCAGTTTCTTAATCAAAAGGAAAGGAGGGTTTCAATTATACGTGTATCTTCTACATTTACACTTTGAGTCCAACGCAACAAGACATAGAAAATGATGGAGAAAGCATCAACAAGTGGAAAGAAAGCAGTAGGGCTTAAATGCGATACATGCTTTCATGTGGATGTATGTTAATATGTGGGTTATGTGTATAAATATATCCGTGTGTGTGTATGTTTGTATGTATATACGTGCATGCAAACAGGTGGGTGGGAAGATAGATAGATATGCACAATAATAGAGAACCCCACCTGTCCAAGTATACAGATTGTATACAACCCACTGGGGTAGTTCCTAGACAGAACACGTCTTCTCTTTCCGTACAATCTCAGCCACTGATTTATCTGGATATGGTAAACTTGGGAAAAGACGAGTTTGCCATTCAGCCTCATTGGCATTGGAACTGTTCGTGTAGGCTGACTTAGGGAGTAGGGGAAAATTTTCGGAAGGACTTTGTGAGCCCTAGGGAAGAAGTCTGGCTCAGTGAGCAGGGCTCAGGAGGAGGTGGACACTGGGGGAATAGAGGGTTTGGGAGCAGCATGGCGATTACACTGACTTCCCTGATTCAGCAGTCCCGTGGTAGATGCAATATCCTGGGTGTAAAGATCTGTATGAAAGCTAAAGGAGGTGTTTTATGAAAACGTTATGTCAGGCAACTTGGCTACAGGGCCCATTTGAAGCCTGGAGTCAGCATCTGCTCTGTCAGTCAATCAGTAGCCTTGAGATGCTGGTTAGGGTGGGGAGGGCGGATGGCTGTGGAGCAGGTCGTCACGTGACAGGACAGCAGCAGCAGAGTGAGGGGTGGTGTGGATTCACCCTGGTGCCTTGGTGAGTCACGAGCTGAGCCGTGGTAGCAAATGAATTATTGAGGATCACGTAGCAATCTCTCCACAGCACAAACTCGTCAACAGAGCACAAAGAGTATGGCCAAAGTACAAAGCAGAAGTGGCAAAAGGAACATTGGCCAGGACAGACCTGTAAAATGCATGTGATAATACTCCTAGAAAGCAACCAGAAATGCCAGGAGGTGCATCTCAGAGGCCGATGTGATCCAGTGGGGGCTGAGCAGCTGCAGTGGGCCTGGTTTGTCCGGGAAGTTTGTGTGAGACCCACAGGTGGGCAGGCCTGTCTTGTACCCAGTAGGGAGCATGTGAGCAGCCAGCTGCATCAGTATAGAATATAAACTTGGACAGGCATAATACAAACTTGGACTTTCCACCAGGGAAAGCCAGTAAAGAGTTATTTTTATTTCTCAGTACAGGTTAAACATGATTTTTTCTTTTTTCTCATTGCTGTGATACTTTTCACAAAAGAAGTTATAAAGTACTCCCTGAATAAATTCATATATTCCAATCAGAATTTTCTTAGGGTTGTTTCTACTCATACAGTCAGAGTAAAAGTTGCTTTTTCCTGTGTCTGCTCTTTCAGAAGACTGGCACTTACAATTTACTTTTTATTTAATTGAGATAGTCATCTGCTTATTTCTTCTGCATTTTCCACACTGGATTATTCCTAATAATATTGGCCTGTTTCTAGGTTTAAAAGTGATTACTTGCCTGACCTGTGGTGACACAGTGGATAAAGCATCAACCTGGAACGCTGAGGCTGCCGGTTCAAACCCCAGGCTTTCCTGGGAGTTGATGCTTCCTGTTCCTCCCCCCTTCTCTCTCTCTCTCTCTCTCTCTCTCTCTCTCTCTCTCTCTCTCCTCTTCTCTCTAAAATAAATAAATAAAATCATTTTTAAAAAAATGATTACTGTCCTAAGGACAGCATCAGCATCCATACAAAGGGAATGTGTGTCATTTCAAGAGGTCAAATCCATTTGGTTGAACAGATCAAGACCAGACCTCATAGACTGCTGCATGGTCTAAGGCAGTGGTCCCCAACCCCCGGGCCGCAGACCGGCGGTACCTGTCCGTGGGCCATTTGGTACCGGTCCGCAGAGAAAAAATAAATAACTTACATTATTTCTGTTTTATTTATATTTAAGTCTGAAGGATGCTTTATTTTTTAAAAATGACCAGATTCCCTCTGTTAACATCCGTCTAAGACTCACTCTTGACGCTTGTCTCGGTCATGTGATACATTTATTCGTCCCACCCTAAAGGCCTGTCCGTGAAAATATTTTCTGACATTAAACCGGTCCGTGGCCCAAAAAAGGTGGAGACCACTGGTCTAAGGGCATAAATATGTGACTATTTTCCTCCGTGTCAAGCCCACAGAACTGGCTGCAGCTGCCTGGGGTGCTGTGTTAAGAAAGAGGCAGAGGTTTGGTGGAAAGGAATTGGTAATGTTATCAGGGAATGCTCTCCTAGTGGCCAGGGCCGGGTGTGTGTGGAGGCATCAGTGCCACATAGATGCCAGTCCTGGTCTGAAAACCTGGTTTGCTGTCACTAGATAGAATAATGACTTACTTTTGTGTTTACTTTTCATATCTTTTCTACAGCTATTTTAAGTAAATGTCAGCTATTGTATATACTTATCGACTAAATTATCACCATTTATGGGCAATATCTTGTTCAAACAATATACTTGCCCAAGCAACCTATAGATGAAAACTAGAATCCCATTTAGACTTGTCTTCAAAGGGAAGGGACTCATAAGCCTTGAAGACATAGGGAAATGGTTCCTTTTCAGTGCAGATGCAGAGACATTTATTTTGCAAGTGACAAGATATTCTCAGAATTAGATTATGTATTGAGAATCTCATAATCTATAAAAACAGAAGTATTACTCAGAAACTGTAATTGCCTAAATTAAAAATTATAGATTACTAAAATATTCTAAAGTGTTAATTATAGAATTATTAAAAGCCAGTTTAGAGACGGCAAAAAAAAAGAGCCCTAGAACTTGTCTGATATATTTATTAATCTTATGAAAATATGGGAGATGTACTGTATCAGAGAGTATTTTTTACTATTGAGCTCAAAAATAAATTTGAATTAATAATTTGATGAATTGCAGTTATTCTTGGTCAATGTAATTAACCTACTAATTTTAGGTGGGTCATTATAATTTTGAGATTAAAGTTTTAGAAAATTTTATAATAGCCATGTTTATATTTGAATAATGCTTTACAACTTGCAAAGTGTTAGATACTTTACTCGGTAATATAAATAGACCAAGCACTGCCTCCAATTCCCATTTTAAGCAACTTTTGGCTCAGTAAGTTTAAATTAGTTACTCAATGGTGATGGAAGGAGACATGAGTGGGGGTGGTGAACAAAAAATACAAAATGCAGATAATGTATTATAGAATTGTGCACCTGAAACCTATATAATTTTATTAACCAATGTCTCACCAATAAATTCAATTAAAAATAATAAATAAATAAATAAATAAGTAAGTTACTGAAATCCACAAAGCCAGTCAAGTTGGAAGTCAAATGCAAATATTTGGGCTTTTAGTCCAAAATTCTTTCTTTGTTACATTAAATTGAACATTTTATGTGTATATTTCATTTTTTTTCTTTTAGAAAGATAGAGATAGGAAGCAGGAGGACAGATTATAAGCATCAACTCATAGTTGTGGCACTTTAGTTGTTCATAATATATTCTTGAAAACAAAAAGCATGTCATTATAAGACGAAATAAAATTTTACTCATTTATTACTCATCTGAGAACCTGTGGTTAGCAGGAAAATTGCTTTATTAATTTCCTGATTAAACAGAATTTTCTTCTACCATATTATGCAGCTGTTATTTTCAGCATTTATCCTAAAAATGTGGTATTTGATAATTAACTATTTATATAGTTTATTTAGCAATTCTGTTCATCTCATTACCAGGTTAAATGTAATAATTTTTTTGGTAATTGTATAGGTAGAGCATTATAAACTAATTTCACTGTGGATCTTGGTTCTTGCTGACAACAAATATTCAAAATAAATGTTTTCTTTACCTCAAAATGGAGGTAGAGGAGGATATCAGATTTTTCTTTATTCTTAACTGGTTTCTAATTAGTTGTCCCTGAGCACACAGGTCATGCATAATTCACGGCAATCTGTTGTCTCTGCTGTCTGGATTTTTTCCTTTTCTTTTTCTTCTGTTAAAACTGAGTGTCTCTTTGTTTCATTCAAAGCCCAACATTCGGATAATAAAACAGAGTTAGGGACATGAGAGTGAGTGTAGGAAAAACATCAGATTTCTTCCTGCTTGTTGTAGAAACAATATTCTGTAGCTCCCGAATAGTCATATAAGTAAAATAAAGATAAAACGGCTTTTTCATGATGATGTTTAAGATAGTTTTTGTATTTTTTTTTCATGTATAGTCTAACTTAATGAATCCTGTAAAACTTGATCTAGAACAACTACTTCCAATTGTGATGTCCTTGGTCCCTTTTCCCATTTAATATGAAATTTTAGTCAGGGCATTGATTTCATACATGCTCAAAAATATCCTGTGCTATTAAAGCATGTAAATGAAATTAAAACGAACCAAAGGATTTTGGGTGGGTGATTATATTTTCCTTTCTAAGCTCAGAAGGAAAAATTCTGACAGTGAGGATCAGTCAGCCAGGTCTGTGTTTTGGTAATAATCAGAATTAAAAAAATATATATTATAAATAAGTATTTTCATGAACTCATTTTCCAAAGGACAGATCCAAGTACAGAATGTATTGCAGACCCAGAAGAGAGTGTTAGAAGAATGGGCCACGCTGGGGAATGTAGGCAGCCGTCTAATTACACAAATAGGTTCACAGCACAGTTGGGTCACAAATCATGTTTCTAAACTTAGGAGATGAGTCTCCACCATAAATTATTGAAAAGCACTCTATGGGGCTCCACTCTCCATTTCCCACAAATTAGATTACTGAAAGCTATAAAGCATCTTTAGAAAGTGTTTTCCTTGCTGTTTTAAAATTTTCCTTTATCATCAATTAGTGTCAACTTTGAAAAAATCAGCTGTAACCAGAAAATGAAACCAAAGGATAAAATGAAGAAGTAAAGAAGTTATTCCTAAGAGAAGAGAGGATTTTTTTTTTCTTTTTACCTGCTAGGAAGATTTAACTTCATATAAAATGTTTGAGGGTTTCTAGAATCCAAATTTCCTTGGGATAGAAATGTAGCAACATGTTACATAAATGTCGTTCCCACATCTCATTTCCATGTTGATATCAATAATGAAATAAGCGGCCCTGGCCGGTTGGCTCAGCGGTAGAGCGTCGGCCTGGCGTGCGGGGGACCCGGGTTCGATTCCCGGCCAGGGCACATAGGAGAAGCGCCCATTTGCTTCTCCACACCCCCCCCTCCTTCCTCTCTGTCTCTCTCTTCTCCTCCCACAGCCGAGGCTCCATTGGAGCAAAGATGGCCCAGGCGCTGGGGATGGCTCCTTGGCCTCTGCCCCAGGCGCTAGAGTGGCTCTGGTCGCGGCAGAGCATCGCCCCCTGGTGGGCGTGCCGGGTGGATCCCGGTCGGGCGCATGCGGGAGTCTGTCTGTCTCTCCCGGTTTCCAGCTTCAAAAGAAAAAAAAAATAAATAAATAATGAAATAAGCATAGTTGTACTGGAAAAAGTTGAGTGAAGAAGTTTCATTCTATAACATAAATAAGCAATTTGTATTATTAGTCCACGTTTAGTTTTTAAGCTTATAGCTATTCACCACTTTCCTTCACGAGATTTGTGGTTAAAAGTAGTAAGAGAGTAACTTGTTATAAAAATATGTGTTTGTTGTTTAGTTGGCCAAGACTTCAAACACATTAGGCCAGGGGTTGGGAAACTTTTTGGCTGAGAGATCCATGAACGCCGCATATTTTAAAATGTAATTCCGTGAGAACCATACAATGACCTATGTATGTTGTGCATTATCCAATAAAAATTTGGTGTTGTCCCGGAGGACAGCTGTGATTGGCTCCAGCCACCCGTAACCATGAACGTGAGCGGTAGGAAATGAATGGATTGTAATACATGAGAATGTTTTATATTTTTAATGTTATTATTATTTTTATTAAAGATTTGTCTGCGAGCCAGATGCAGCCATCAAAAGAGCCACATTTGGCTCACGAGCCATAGGTTCCTGACCCCTGGCCCTTGGCCTCTACCCAAAGCAGTAACCAAGAGAGAAGTAAAGATGTTGGTCCTTGTTTGCCTTTCCCGTGGAAGGCTTTCCTTATTAAACATGACTCCTACCCTACCAAACCTCACTCGTTTAAAATATTGAACCCATAATTAAAATTCTTCCCACAAAGAAAATTCCAGGTTTCATCAGTATCCTGGACCAAGAATTTAAGGAAGAAATAACATCAAGTTATTCCAGGAAACTGAGATCTAGCTCCTATCTGGTAGAATAAGACCAATCCACAGGCAAAAGAAAATCAACTGAGAATAATTATCACCTGAATATCTGTTAGTTCAAACACAGTGAAGTCAGTTTAACAATACTTTTGACCAATCATTAAAGTGGAGTTCTCTGTAAACTTAATTTTTTTTAAAACTCCTACTTTGGGTATTGCTCTCTGGCTGCTGTGGTTAACTTCCCAGGTAGATCCAGACCTCATCCTGTTTCTTTGGTTTCTTTAGAATTTAACTGAGCATGAGTGGGTGACGTGATTTCCCAAGCTATTGGTCAAATCTGTGTTTAGCACCAAATTTGGCCAAGACGTGCTGACCCGGTTCTGAGATGGGCAACTGACGAAGGGATTGCTCTTGGACAGGCATCCCCAAACTGTGGCCCGCGGGCTGCATGCGGCCCCCTGAGGCCATTTATCCGGCCCCCGCCGCACTTCTGGAAGGGGCACCTCTTTCATTGGTGGTCAGTGAGAGGAGCACTGTATGTGGCGGCCCTCCAACGGTCTGAGGGACAGTGAACTGTCCCCCTGGGTAAAAAGCGTGGGGATCCCTGCTCTTGGGTGGTAGCAGGAGTTAGAGAAGCAGAGTTAGCAGCGAGGCAAAGCTCTCAGGTGATCAGATGTGTCTTGGGGTCTCTTCACCTCTCCCTACTCGTTTTATTTATTGACCTCTTACATCAGGCTCCTGGATTCTTGCTTCTGCTTAGCACCAAGACGCGTAAGTCAGACAGAAATTAAAATGCTCAGGACAAACTCTTCTTAGATGATTTTAAAAAGATATTGTAGTGGGGTAGGAATTGGGTAAAAACAAAATAGTATATCAAACATAATAAAAAATAATAAAAATAATAAAAAAAAATTTTAAGAAAAGGATGAACAAATAAAATTACTTTTAGGTAGGTTACATGCAGAAATGGTTTATTTTTCTAGTTTTTTGTTTTGTTTTGTGGGCTGTTTTCTGAAGAGGCATTATTTTTTCTTAATAGGCAAGATAAGCTTCATTTTACTGGCTATAATTGACTAATGCTAACCATCGAAAATGGCCCTCGGCCTCTATTGCTTGTGTGCTCGCCAGTGAGTCAGCCTGCTTAAGAGTGATGATTTAATTTTCACGGTGTTCAAATTACAAATTAACATTTGCAAGTGTAGATTTTTGGGGATTGTGCTGAAGCTTAATAGAGTTCTCTAAGGATGGCGTGCCCTCTTGGGCTACTTCAGATGACTTCCTTGTTAACGCGAACTGAAATTGCCTTTTAATTTTCTGATGGCGTATCTGTCTTCCTGTCCTCATATTTAAGAAAGACATTTATCTAACCTGCAGAATCTTCAAGCCTCACAGATATTCCTCTATCAAAATATTTCAGATCAGGCCCTGGCCAGTTGGCTCAGTGGTAGAGCGTCGGCCTGGCGTGTGGAAGTCCCGAGTTCAATTCCCGGCCAGGGCACATAGGGGAGGTGCCCATCTGCTTCTCCACCCCTCCTCCTCTCCTTCCTCTCTGTCTCTCTCTTCCCCTCCCACAGCCAAGGCTCCATTGGAGCAAAAGATGGCCCGGGCACTGAGGATGGCTCTGTGGCCTCTGCCCCAGGTGCTAGAGTGGCTCTGGTTGCAACAGAGCGACGCCCCGGATGGGCAGAGCATCGCCCCCTGGTGGGCAGAGCGTCGCCTCCTGGTGGGCGTGCCGGGTGGATCCCGGTCGGGCACATGCGGGAGTCTGTCTGACTGCCTCCCCTTTTCCAGCTTCAGAAAAATACAAAAAAAAAAAAAAAAAAAAGATTCAGATCAGTTTGCACACTGCCTGTGGATGACGCTAACTCAGAAGGACTGAGAATGTCACACTGTATATTCACTCCTGATAATCAGAGTTCTTCATCAGCACAATGTGTAATTTTAGCCCTTGACCTATAGAGATGTTACTTCACAATATTACTTGCACTTGTGTTTGTGTAGTTTAACTTTTATAGAATCATAAAAGGGAAAATAAAGCTTTGGACAGTGGCCAGGTTTGGCACCAGGCAGAATAAACAATTATTTTTTTAATAATATAAAATTTTGTGAAATTATGGTATATAACAGCTGCATTTGGGTTGGGGGCAAAATTTATAGGTTCCTGTATTTTGTGGTTTTCAACATCATTCTAGGATATCAAGAGTCGGTTTTCTTGAAACTGTAATAGAAAATATTTAGAGAGAAAAACTACTAAGTTTCTCTGTAAAATGAATTAAGCAGAAAAATCGTAAGAACAACCTAATGCTCTAATATGACTAACACTTGCAACTCAACCCTTTTAATAGACTCTGGAAAATAAGCAATGGTTTTTAGACAAGAGTGAAAAAGTCAAATAGAAAATTAAGTTAGTGACCCTCTTCCTTTGGGGGACCCTATTAATTGTGGAAAAGAATAACAAAGTCAGATCAATTCTAGCCAAAGGTCTCATGTGTGGTGCACGTGTGTGTGCGTACAGAATCCATGTGTATGTGCATGAATAAATGTACACACACACATCATTTTTTGGTCAGAAAAAATTGTAATCCTAAGTATCTGGTAAAAAAAAAAATAGACTTCTAGAATGCAAATTAACTCTTTTGACACAGATTGATTCCATTATAAAATGGTAAAATTCATGGAATTTAAAAATAAAAGCCTGCTACACAATGCTGAAATACATAGTGGTAATTTTAGATAAGTTTAAGTGATAAAAAAAGGACTTTTAAAGAAAGTCTTTCTTATAAATTGAAGGATTTCAAAATATTTGCTTATGATTCAGAAAAATACCAAAAGCTCAAAAAGTTAGTTAAATACAGTATTTTCTAAAATATCTATAAAACTGTAACCTAGTTATATAACATTTGCACATGATTTTGTTAGCAGTGGTATTTTGCTATCTGCTATTTGATCATAAATTGGTACTAATTGGTACTAGGCAAAGCAACTGCTTTTTTTTTTTTTCTATCTTATTTTATCCTGGCAGTTTTGGACTGAAATTGTCACCTTTTTTTTTTTGACAGAGACACAGAGAGAGAGTCAGAGGGACAGATGGGACAGATCGATAGGGAGAGAGATAAGAAGCATCAGTTCTTCATTGCAGCTCCTTAGTTGTTCATTGATTGCTTTCTCATATGTGCCTTGACCAGAGGGCTACAGCAGAGCAAGTGACCCCTTGCTCAAGCCAGGGACCTTGGGCTCAAACCAGTGATCTAGGGCTTCAAGCCAGTGACCCTGTGCTCAAGCTGGTGAGGCCACACTCAAGCCGGTGACCTCAGGGTTTCGAACACGGGTTTTCTGCGTCCCAGTCCAACGCTCTATCCACTGCACCACCACCTGGTCAGACTGAAATTGTCACTTTGTTAAGAGCTACATTGCCTACTTGAATCTCCAGGGCAGCATCTGAAGAGAGTACCCCCAATTATTTTAAGATCAGTTTCACTGCATTATTGTTGTGGGTTTTTTTCATAAACTTTTAGAAGAAATATATGTTCTTGTTTGACTTTTAATCCCCAGCCAACCAAAACCAAATCTTTTCTGTTTAGTTTTGTTTTATTTTGCAAGCTTATCAGTATTAAACACAGGATTAAGTGAAAATTAAGCCACTTTTTAGAGGGGAAATGACTCCCCTTCTCCATGGATTGCTTATAAAATGAAGGTGAGAGCGGGGTAAAGGTGTGCGATTTGGATGTGTGTGACTTTTTTGTTTTCGTTAAGAAAAGTAATACATTTTTAACAAATGGAATTATTTAATTGAAAAGATTATGATATGAAAAATGCATAAACTAATATGACTTTAGTCAGTTTTAGATGATGATAGTTCGCAATAAGGAATCTTTTTTTAAAATTATTTTTATTTATTCATTTTAGAGAAGAGAGACAGAGAGAAAGAGAGAGAAAAAGAGAGAGAGAGAGAGAGAGAGAGAGAATGAGGGAGGAGCAGGAAGCATCAACTCCCATTTGTGCCTTGACCAGGCAAGCCCAGGGTTTTGAACCAGCAACCTCAGCGTTCCAGGTCGACGCTTGATCCACTGCGCCACCACAGGTCAGGCCAATAAGGAATCTTTTTATGTGCCAGGCACTGTACTAAATAAACACCTTACATAGGTTATCTCGTTCATTCCTCCCAAGAGTCAGATTAGGATGAGAAAACTGAGGTCTAGAGAACTGAGTAATGTACTTATGGCCACTCTATTAGTAAATGCGTATGCTTGACTTGGTATTTATCATGTACTATGACTGCCTAACTCCTGTTACTCAATCAGAAAACTCAGAGTTTGAAACTTATCTTAACATTTAAAATTAATGAGCTGGAAATTATAAATTTGTCATATAAAGATGTATTTTAACCTTTCAAGTAATGATGTCATATCAATAGTATTTCCATAACCATTCCTCAGTATTTAATCTTTGATAAGTGTGCTATTTGTTCCAATGTTTTCTTCTTTGTATATTAGCTTCCTCTACTTATCCATTCTATATATAGCTGCATAGTAATGTTATTCTGATACCAAGTTTGCATTATTACTCTCATTTAAAAAATGCTGTGTAAAGAACCTTTATTTGATTCTTACTTTTTTAAAATTTTTATTTTTTTATTAATTTTAATGGGGTGACATTGATAAATCAGGGTACATATGTTCAGAGAAAACATCTCTAGGTTATTCTGACATTTGATTATGCTGCATTCCCATCACCCAAAGTCCAATTGTCTTCTGTTGATTCTTTTTAAAATGAGGTAAATCCCACATAAAGAAAAATGCTCAATGAATTTTCTATAAACATTCTAGTTATAAATGAATATTCTAGTTACAGTCCCTCAGATAAAGAAATAGAATAGTTCAAGCACTTTATAAAGTAGCAATTGTATTCCTCCCCAGACCCTATTTTAATCTTCTTTCCCATAATTAAACTCTACTTTGCTTTCTATGAATGTCATTTTATTTTGCCTGTTTATATACTACATATAAATACAATTTTATGGTGTACGTTGTTTTGTGACTGGACTTTTCACTCAAAGTTAAATTTGTGAGATTCATTCATAGTGAAAATAAACTCTAGTTTATTTTCATTACTATATTAGTACCCATTCCATGACTGCATCAGAAATTATTGACCCACTCTACTGTTGATGGGTATGTAAGTGGTCTCCAGTTTCGACCCTTTATGAATAGAAAGTTTTTTGTTCATGTATTTTGGAGCATGCATTTGCCCCTATGAGTTGCCATGGTATCGCATATGAGTATATTCAAATGTAATACTCAATGACAGTTTTCCAGTGTTTTTATATCAATTTCCCGTTCTGTCCGTCTGTTTGAGAGTACTGGTATCTACATGTCATTGGCAACACTTGGCAACACTCGGTGTCATTGGTCTTTGAAATTTTAGCCTTGCCAGTGGTTATATAGTTGTGATTACAATTAGAATTTCCCTGAAGTTCACTATAACTATTTAAGAAAGAAATTGAACCCATTATTTTATGTCTGGATTTCACTTCTATTATTTGTGTAGGGTATTTGTTTTTATGTTCATGAATGAGACTACTTTATAATTTTCCTGTCTTGTAATCTTCTTGTTAGATTTGGTATCAGGATATAGTTGCATAATAAGTTGGCCAGTGTTCCCAATATTTTTTGATTTCTGGAAATATTTAGTGTTATTTATGTCTTAATTTTGTGGTTGAGTTTACTCTTGAAGCTTCCAGTTTTCTTTGTAGGAAGATTTTTTTGATTATGGGTTTAATTTTTTAATGGTTCTATGACCAATTTAGATTTTCTTATTTATATGTCCATTTTATGTGGCTTAATTTTTTTAAAGAATCTGTTAATTTTATTTAAATTTTTCATTTTTCTTTTTTTAAATAGACAATCTTTTTATAATATGTTTGATTTATTTAGCTAGGTCTTATTTTATATTCCTATTTTATTCTTTGGGTAACAATTCAGTACTATGTATTTTATTGTTTAAATTGCTATAGCTTTAGCCTGACCTGTAGTGGCGCAGTGGATAAAGTGTCGACCTGGAAATGCTGAGGTCGCCGGTTCAAAACCCTGGGCTTGCCTGGTCAAGGCACATATGGGAGTTGATGCTTCCTGCTCCTCCCCCCCTCTCTCTCCCTCTCTCTCCTTTCTAAAATGAATAAATAAAAAAAAATAAAATAAAATTGCTATAACTTTAGCCATTGAAAGGTATAAATTATTAAACATCTCTTTTTCTTTTTTTTTTTTTAATAAATTTTTATTAATGGTAATGGGATGACATTAATAAATCAGGGTATATATATTCAAAGAAAACATGTCTAGGTTATTTTGTCATCAAATTATTTTGCAAACCCCTCGCCCAAAGTCAGATTGTCCTCCGTCACCCTCTATCTAGTTCTCTGTGCCCCTCCCCCTCCCCCTAACTCTCTCCCTCCCTCCCTCCCATGTCCTCCCTCCCCCCCCACCCTTGGTAACCACCACACTCTTGTCCATGTCTCTTAGTCTCATTTTTATGTTCCACCAATGTATGGAATCATGTAGTTCTTGTTTTTTTCTGATTTACTTATTTCACTCCTTATAATGTTATCAAGATCCCACCATTTTGCTGTAAATGATCCGATGTCATCATTTCTTATGGCTGAGTAGTATTCCATAGTGTATATGTGCCACATCTTCTTTATCCAGTCTTCTATTGAAGGGCTTTTTGGTTGTTTCCATGTCTTGGCCACTGTGAACAGTGCTGCAATGAACATGGGGCTACATGTGTCTTCACGTATCAATGTTTCTGAGGTTTTGGGGTATATACCCAGTAGAGGGATTGCTGGGTCATAAGGTAGTTCTATTTGTAGTTTTTTGAGGAACCACCATACTTTCCTCCATAATGGTTGTACTACTTTACAGTCCCACCAACAGTGAATGAGGGTTCCTTTTTCTCCACAGCCTCTCCAACATTTGCTATTACCGGTCTTGTTGATAATAGCTAATCTAACAGGAGTGAGGTGGTATCTCATTGTAGTTTTGATTTGCATTTCTCTAATAACTAATGAAGCTGAGCATCTTTTCATATATCTGTTGGCCATTTGTATCTCTTCCTGGGAGAAGTGTCTGTTCATGTCCTCTTCCCATTTTTTTATTGGATTGTTTGTTTGTTTGTTGTTGAGTTTTATGAGTTCTTTGTAAATTTTGGATATTAGGCCCTTATCTGAGCTGTCGTTTGAAAATATCAGTTCCCATATAGTTGGCTGTCTGTTTATTTTGATATCAGTTTCTCTTGCTGAGCAAAAACTTTTAATTCTGATGTAGTCCCATTCATTTATCTTTGCCTTCACTTCTCTTGCCATTGGAGTCAAGTTCATAAAATGTTCTTTAAAACCCAGGTCCATGAGTTGAGTACCTATGTCTTCTTCTATGTACTTTATTGTTTCAGGTCTTATATTTAGGTCTTTGATCCATTTTGAATTAATTTTAGTACACGAGGACAGGCTGTAGTCGAGTTTCATTCTTTTGCATGTGGCTTTCCAGTTTTCCCAACACCATTTGTTGAAGAGGCTTTCTTTTCTCCATTGAGTGTTGTTGGCCCCTTTATCAAAGATTATTTGACCATATATATGTGGTTTTATTTCTGGGCTTTCTATTCTGTTCCATTGGTCTGAGTGTCTATTTTTTTGCCAATACCATGCTGTTTTGATTATCGTGGCCCTATAATATAGTTTAAAGTCAGGTATTGTAATGCCCCCAGCTTCATTCTTTTTCCTTAGGATTGTTTTGGCTATTCGGGGTTTTTTATAGTTCCATATAAATCTGATGATTTTTTGTTCCATTTCTTTAAAAAATCTCATAGGGATTTTGATGGGAATTGCATTAAATTTGTATATTGCTTTGGGTAATATGGCCATTTTGATTATATTTATTCTTCCTATCCAAGAACAAGGAATATTTTTCCATCTCATTGTATCTTTTTCGATTTCCCTTAACAATGCTTTGTAATTTTCATTATATAGGTCCTTTACGTTCTTTGTTATGTTTATTCCTAGGTATTTTATTTTTTTTGTTGCAATCGTGAAGGGGATTATTTTTTTGAGTTCGTTTTCTAATATTTCATTGTTGGCATATAGAAAGGCTATGGACTTTTGTATGTTAATTTTGTATCCTGCGACCTTACTGTATTGGTTTATTGTTTCTAATAATCTTTTTGTGGAGTCCTTCGGGTTTTCGATGTATAGGATCATATCATCAGCAAAAAGTGATAGCTTTACTTCTTCTTTTCCGATATGGATGCCTTTTATTTCTTTGTCTTGTCTGATTGCTCTGGCCAGAACTTCTAGCACCACGTTGAATAAGAGTGGGGAGAGTGGACAACCCTGTCTTGTTCCTGATTTAAGGTAGAAAGTCCTCAGTTTTATGCCATTTAATAGGATGTTGGCTGATGGTTTATCATATATGGCCTTTATCATGTTGAGATATTTTCCTTCTATACCCATTTTGTTGAGAGTCTTAAACATAAAATTGTGTTGTATTTTATCAAAAGCCTTTTCTGCATCTATTGATAAGATCATGTGGTTTTTGTTCTTTGTTTTGTTGATATGGTGTATTACGTTAACCGTTTTACGTATGTTGAACCATCCTTGAGATTCTGGGATGAATCCCACTTGATCATGATGTATTATTTTTTTAATATGTTGTTGTATTCGGTTTGCCAGTATTTTGTTTAGTATTTTAGCATCTGTATTCATTAGAGATATTGGTCTGTAGTTTTCTTTCTTTGTGCCATCCTTGCCAGGTTTTGGTATGAGGGTTATGTTGGCCTCATAAAATGTGTTTGGAAATATTGCTTCTTCTTCAATTTTTTGGAAGACTTTGAGTAGAATAGGAACCAAGTCTTCTTTGAATGTTTGATAAAATTCACTAGTATAACCGTCTGGGCCTGGACTTTTATTTTTGGGGAGATTTTTAATAGTTTTTTCTATTTCCTCCCTGCTGATTGGTCTGTTTAGGCTTTCTGCTTCTTCATGACTCAGTCTAGGAAGGTTGTATTGTTCTAGGAATTTATCCATTTCTTCTAGATTGTTGTATTTGGTGGCATATAATTTTTCATAGTATTCTACAATAATTCTTTGTATATCTATGATGTCTGTGGTGATCTCTCCTCTTTCATTTTGGATTTTATTTATTTGAGTCCTGTGTCTTTTTTTCTTGGTGAGTCTTGCCAAGGGTTTGTCAATTTTGTTGATCTTTTCAAAGAACCAGCTCCTTGTTTTATTGATTTTTTCTATAGTTTTTCTGTTCTCTATTTCATTTATTTCTGCTCTGATTTTTATTATCTCCTTTCTTCGGCTGGTTTTGGGTTGTCTTTGTTCTTCTTTTTCTAGTTCCTTAAGGTGTGAAGTTAAGTGGTTTACTTCGGCTCTCTCTTGTTTGTTCATATAGGCCTGAAGTGATATGAACTTTCCTCTTATTACTGCTTTTGCTGCATCCCAGAGATTCTGATATGTCGTATTTTCATTTTCATTTGTCTGTATATATCTTCTGATTTCTGCGCTTATTTCTTCTTTGACCTATTCATTTTTTAGAAGTATGTTGTTTAGTTTCCACATTTTTGTGGGTTTTTCCCCCTCTTTTTTGCAGTTGAATTCTAGTTTCAAGGCTTTATGATCAGAAAATATGCTTGGTACAATTTCAATTTTTCTAAATTTGCTGATATTGTCTTTGTGGCCCAACATATGGTCAATTCTTGAGAATGTTCCATGTACACTAGAGAAAAATGTATACTCTGTCGCTTTGGGATGAAGTGTCCTGTAGATGTCTATCATATCCAGGTGTTCTAGTATTTCGTTTAAGGCCACTATATCTTTATTGATTCTCTGTTTGGATGACCGATCTAGAGCCGTCAGCGGTGTATTGAGGTCTCCAAGTATGATTGTATTTTTGTTAGTTTTTGTTTTAAGGTCAATAAGTAGCTGTCTTATATATTTTGGTGCTCCTTGGTTTGGTGCATATATATTAAGGATTGTTATGTCTTCTTGATTCAACTTCCCCTTAATCATTATGAAATGACCATTTTTGTCTCTGAGTACTTTTTCTGTCTTGTAGTCAGCATTATTAGATATGAGTATTGCTACGCCTGCTTTTTTTTGGGTGTTGTTTGCTTGGAGTATTGTTTTCCAGCCTTTCACTTTGAATTTGTTTTTATCCTTGTTGCTTAGATGTGTTTCTTGTAGGCAGCATATAGTTGGATTTTCTTTTTTAATCCATTCTGCTACTCTGTGTCTTTTTATTGGTAAGTTTAATCCATTTACATTTAGTGTAATTATTGACACTTGTGGGTTCCCTACTGCCATTTTATAAATTGCTTTCTGTTAGTTTTGTATCTAGTTTGATTCTTCTCTTTTGTTTTTCTATCATTTGTTTTTGTTTGTTTGTGTTCCATACTTCTTTCCTCTGTTGCTACCTTTTTTAAGTCAAGTGTTTTTGTGGTGGTTTTTTTAAGGGTGGTTACCATTAAGTAATGAAAAGGGTACCTACCATATTCATTGTAGTACCCTATCTTATAAGTATTTCTGCACTTCATCATCCTTTGCTACTGTTAATCTCCATCCTCTCCCCCCTTTTTTTCCTTTGTTGTCACAGTTTAAGTTTGGTTTTATTGTGTTTTTGGTGGAGCTGTTACTTGTGGTGTTGTTTTCTTTTGTTCTTTGAATCTGGTTGGAAACCCCCCCTTAGTATTTCCTGGAGTGGGGGCTTTCTGTTGATAAATTCTCTCATCTTTTCTGTATTTGTGAATGTTTTTATATCTCCTTCATACTTGAAGGATAGCTTTGATGGGTATAGTATTCTTGGCTGAAAGTTCCTCTCTTTCAGGGTTTTAAATATTGGGGTCCACTCTCTTCTAGCTTGTAGAGTTTCTGCTGAGAAATCTGATGATAATCTAATAGGCCTTCCTTTATATGTTGTACTCTTCTTTTCCCTGGCTGCCTTGAGAATTTTTTCTTTGTCATTGGTTTGTGTCATCTTTATTATGATGTGCCTTGGAGTGGGTTTGTTGGGGTTAAGAAAACTTGGCGTTTGTTTGCTTCTTGAATTTGAGGCTTTAGTTCCTTCCACAGGCTTGGGAAGTTCTCGTCTATTATTTGTTTGAGTATATTCTCCATTCCATTTTCTTTCTCTTCTCCCTCTGATATACCTATTATTCTTATGTTATTCTTTCTGATGGAGTCAGACAATTCCTGTAGGGCTTTCTCGTTTTTTATTATTTTTGAGTCTCTTTCTTCTTCTCTCTGTTGTGCCTCAAGTTGTTTGTCTTCTATTTCACTAATCCTATCTTCAATCTGGGCTGTTCTGTTAGCTAAGCTTGTTACCTCGTTTTTCAGCTCGTGAATTGAGTTTTTCATTTCTGTTTGATTTGTTTTTATAGTTTCAATTTCCTTGGTAATATATTCTTTGTGTTCATTGAGTTGTTTTCTGATCTCCCTATATTGCCTTTCTGTGTTTTCTTGTATATCTCTGAGTATTTTTAAGGTTTCTATTTTAAATTCTCTGTCATTTAGCTCCAAGGCTTCCAATATGTTAAGTCTTTTCTCCATAGATTTTTCCACATCTATTTGTGTTACCTCTCTTTCTTTTGTATCCATAATATTCGATTTCCTCTTTCTTATCGGCATCTGAGGGTGGTCTTATTGATAGCACACAGGCGCACTTCCTTGCGGTTTGAAAGAACGTCCCTGTGGTCGATTCCTCCACACCCTCGTCTCTCAGATTCAAGTGATAACAGTCCTTTCGCTATCAGTTTGTGTGGAACTCCGGAATGCTCCAAGGATAAATTTTTCTGTTTCTAGTTGATAAATTTGTTGTGATTTAGGGGAGAGCTGTCGGACGCGCTGCTCACGGCGCCATTTCTGTGACGTCACTCACATCTCTTTTTCTTATAGAATATAAACTCCATGAGGATGAGTAGTTGTCTATTTTCTCCCAAAAGTTTAGCAAAGTGCCTGGCACCTTATAGAAGTCAACACATTTCTCACAGAACTCAATTGGTGAATGGTGAGTGAATGAAACCTGAAAGATGAGAAAATAACATTAGACTTCTTTAGTGTTCAGTGATACCCAAGTAATAGTCATTTTCTACGTGCCTGGTTAATTTTCACTTCTTCTGTTCCTCCAGACTACTGTATAGAGGAAAAGCAGTAGATGTAAAAATAAGCATGAAAAACAGAAAGTCTCTGTGCTGTCAGACAACACACGTTTAGGAGGATGAGATCATTGTCACCTTGGGTATCTGTCTCATTCCACACTTTTCTGTGTGTGCTTCATAGTCATCCTTCCATCCCTTCAAATTTTATAATCACCTACTCTATATTAATTCAGGACCAAACATAATTGTGGCAGACTTGGTGTTTTTCCATAGAAAACAAAACCACCAGGTTTTTGTAATGTCTAGTTTTACTTCATTGGCCAGTGTGACTAAATCAAAACCTATGAGGAGGTGAGAAGATTTTTGTTTGTGTACCTATATACTTTGTGTCTGTGTGTGTGTATGTGTGTGTGTGTGTTGACAGGAATAGTGTTAGCTTATTTATAATATTCTATGACTTAAACTTCAGAGAAGAGCAGTAAATTTTTATGTTCAAATTTGGGGACTTCTCACTATTATTCACCATCAAGTACAAATCTCATAAATCAAAGAGCAGTTGTAAATGTCATATTTGTATATTGCTATTTCTGGGAAACACCAGATATAGTGTTATTTTGGGAAACTGTGGGTTGACCTTGCAAAACTCCCATTAACAAGAAAAAAAAAGCATATTTTAAATGGTGACACATCTAACAAGGAGCTCAAAAGAGCACGAGAAAGTGTGTAGGTGTTCAATAGTTACAACCTAATGGCACCACATGGAATTTCATGAATGAGAGCAATTCACAGAATTCCCACAACTAGGACCTCATGCAAGAACATAAATGTCAAGTAACTTTCTTTATCATTCATTCCATCAGCATTTTCTGAGTCCCTACTAAGTACCAGGGGGCATCCTGGTTGCTATGAAAATAAAAAAGAGTGAGTTACAGTCCCTTCTTGCATGTAGCTCAGTTTAGTGGGGGGAGGGGAAATCAGCTTTCATAGGTAGAGCACTCAGAGTATTTATCTTAGATCTAATAGATTGTAGGTAAGATCTACTTTTAGAAGAAAATCATGTCATCTAATTGAGTCTTCTGGCATTTAATAAACCAGTTACGGAGGGGACTGTAAGGAAATATTTAAGAAATTAATAGAGGTGATCTCCATTTTTAGCGATGTTATAAATGTTGCGTGGTTTATAAAACAAGTATTTATTTAAATGTGGGAAACTAGAGACAATACAAAAATCACTTATTTTACGCTACTCTAGTTTCTATGCCTGTTTCCTTAAATTTAGTTCCATAGTGTTTAGCCAGCTAGGAGCTTTTCAGTTTCTTACTATTAAATTAAAATTGCTTTGAAAACTATTAAAATGCAGAGGTGAGAAAATCTTTCCCAACAAAGGTTTACAAATCTGCATGAGAATCTCTTAACACAGAGTTTACCAACTTATATAAGACCAGATAGTAAATATTCTGAGCTTGGCAGTCCAGACAGCCTATAACAACTGCTCAGCTCTGCTTTTTTAGCAGGAAAACAATCATAAACATAATTCGCAATAATATGGACACAAACAGGTATGGCTATGTTCCAATAATGCTGAGAGAACAGGCCAAGGTTATATTTGCTATAGTTTACCTGACCTATGACATGACATTTATTAAAAATGCTAAGACAGTAGAGTAGTTCTTTTACCTCCTTGAATTAGATTGCAGAACAGTCAGCCCTTGAAATCTGCATGCTTACCCACTTATTGGTATTATTATTGTTGTTTACTCTTTACACTTCAGTTTGAGAACTTTCATTTCCTTTACCTACCAAGACGCCTGAGGCATGAATTTGTCTTGTTAGTGTCCCCGAAGGATTACCATTCAGCTTGACTACATTGAAGTCTGTGGAGTATGTATGATGCTTAGCAGATGGAACCTCTCTGTCAAATAATTGACAGAGAAAATATCAAGGGACAATTCCTGTTGAGTTCAAGTTTACAGCGGAAACTCTGAAGAGCAGGGAACATTTACTGCTATCCTTCTAGCATCTGAAAACAGGCCAGGCATAGAGTAGGTGTTTTAATAAATATCTGTGGAATGAACTGAAGGCATGTTTCTGGAACTCTGCTTTTGGCCAACACCGATGCTCTACCTCCAGGTGGCCTGACTGTCCCAGCACTTGATGTCTAGACAGTTAGGTCCTAGCCACAGCATTCATATTTTTCATACCTTGTCTTTTCATTTGTTTCTAATGTTCCATCTCTTTTGAGTAACATTGGGCTTATGAATCCTGCCCTCAATATTATTGTTGTTCCAATATTCCCAATCCCCAAGCAGGATACCATTAATCAGAACTGATAGTTGTATTAACCAAAGGTCTTTTGACTGTAATTGATATAAATCTATATGGCCAACCTAAAAAGGGTCTCTATTAGGAAACTGAGTTGGGTGAGGTCTCAGCCACAGGGGTCTTGGATCTTCCTCTGGAATGCCAACCAGCATAACTCCACTCCCAACCTCTCTCACTGCTAGGCCTTCCTACACGCTGTGCTGTGCACTGGTTTTTAATTCCTGGAGAGAGACTGCGATTTGCCCAAAGAAAAGAAAATCGGGGATTCTTACTAAAAGGATGTGGGAATGGGCTAGAGATGTTAGGAAGACTCAGCCAGTTTAAACATGCTGATTTCGGTGCCTTTAACAAAAAACTATGTATGTGACTATGGACTTTGGTTTTCTAAAGCCCATTCTCATGGAATGGTACTGCTCACATAAACCGCGTGTGGCACTGCGTCTCCCTCCGCGGCTGCTCTGGGGTGGACCCAGTTGCTCTCCAATTGCTACGGACTTCCTCTGGACCGGAAGATTTGATTTGGTGCCCGGCTTTAGCTGGCTGATTTGATTTTCAGTCCTGTTTTTGCTTTCAGATTACATTTATTTCTAATATCTATCCCTGCCTACATCCAAGAAAAGTTTGTTACTGGCAGGCTTCAAAGTAAATTTCAAGGTAAGAAATAGCACAGATACTAGGAGTCAAGACCCTCCCTGTCGTCCGTTCACCAGGGTGTGTCCCTGGGCAGCTGCCCAGACAGACAGTGTCCCGGCATGGTCCCGGACCTGCTCTGCGGCGAGTCGGCTCTGAGAGCGAATGGAGTTCTGTTCCACTTTCTGACCTCACCTCCCCGTACCCAACCGCTCAACCTCTCTCTTTATTCTGCTGTTGTAATCTGCAAGAACTGGACTCTTCTGACGGTTTCCGCACCAAGGGTATTTTTTTTTTTTTTTTTTTTTTTTTTTTTTTTTTTTACCCCACTCCTTTCTTTGCTGCAGTTCTGCTGGCCTGGTTTCGTTGCAGACACACAGAGGGTCTCTTCCTTCTGCCTGGACTGTGCCTTCTCTGCATATTTACAAGCCGGGCTCCTTCATGTATAATATTTCCAACCTCAGCTGATTGGAGATCAGCTCCTTTCTCTGGGAGAGGTGACTTTTCTGCCACCCTTTCTAAATGGTTTGTCCCCTTATACAGAATAACTGTCATTCTGTATCCAGTTCTGTTTTGTTGTCACAATGATCACTGTCTGCAATCCCACATCTTTGTGT
This sequence comes from Saccopteryx bilineata, assembly GCF_036850765.1. Lineage (NCBI taxonomy): Eukaryota > Metazoa > Chordata > Mammalia > Chiroptera > Emballonuridae > Saccopteryx > Saccopteryx bilineata. Next base: position 37,952,597 of record NC_089496.1, read on the forward strand.
ACTTACCTGCTTATCATTTTCTTACCCCCACTAGACTCTATGCTCTGTGAGGACAGGGGTTTTGTTTCTGGTCTTTCCCAGGAGTTTAGAACAGTGCCTGGTATCCTAGTTGTTCTTTGAACAAATGAATGAAGGAAGGCCAGTTTGCAATTTCCAAATCGTCTTTGAAGCACAACAATCCACAGGGACAGCCTTCCAGACAGGCTCACCTATCTGCGGCACAGCCAAGTCAGGGAGAGCGAAGGTAAGCCATCAACCTTTTGTTGGATCGTGGGAAACTGAGCATCGGACTGGCTGCACCTCTGGCTCCAGGAGTCAACATTCCTTCATGACAGGTGCTGGGGGCTCGAGGCGCCTTTGCACACCTATGCTCTCGGATCAGCCTTTTCATGATCTGTGCCTGCTCTGTGTTTGCAGAGCTCAGCAGAGAATTTGACCAGGCTGGGAAGAAGCAGAATGGAGCGGGTATGATGGAAACAGCACAGGGCATACCTCGTATAACATGAGCTCAGAGCCCTTATTTTTGGTTCATGCTTTTATCCAACTAATTCCTAATTTCTGCTCGGTTGACAATACTTATATGTAGATTAGCTTCACACATCTCTATGGGACAGTTGTTTTTTCTACCCATAGCCCTACACATGTGCAAATGCACACGGACCAACGACTTTATTTCTGCAACGTGTTGCACGAGCCAAGCCGTAGCATCGGCCACTAAAATGATTTGAGATGGGGTGGAGGGAGGAGTTGAAAGGAAAGAAATGAAGAAGGACTCATCCAAAAAAAGAGAGAAATCTAGAAAGACATTATGCAAAGATTGCTGTCTTCACTCAGTAGGAAGCAAATAAAGCAACTGAAAGAATCAAATAAACTTTACAATAATGAGAGAATCCGCCCCGTTTGTTTTGTAGAAGCCCAGGCTGCAAGCGAGGCCAGGTGCTGTGTCCTGATCAGGCAGATCCTTTGCCCAACAGAGTTTGGAAGGATGCTGTGTTGTGAATGGCCAGGCCATCGTTTTACCCACAGAAGCTGATGCTTTGGCATCAAACCTCTGAAAATGGACCAAGAGCCCTTAGCTCTCCTGCCTCTGGCCCTGAGCACACACAAAGTGCCATATCACTAAACGGTCTGCTTCTGGAACTAGTATAGAACAGTTTCTTCTATGGAATGAGTGAGTTAAATTTTCTGAGTCATGTTTTTATGGAGATCTAAGAGTTAATTTTGCAAAGGATGCCAAACTTCTTAGAAGCAAGGCTCTGGAAAAATATAAATATTTTTAGTTAGCATGCCCTCTGTCTCTGGAGAGATATTCTACTACCATTATCAAAATGATTATTTTTTTGTATCACTTTAGAAAGAGTTGCATTTTTTAGCTCCACACAAGGCAAAGGTGGCAGTTGGACTTTAAATCAATGCTTTAGCTGTCAGCATGAAGATGCACTTTTTTTTCTAATTGTACTAACACCCTAGCCAGTCACCATGCCTTCCCGACCATGCAGCTGCATAATTATACATCAGATCTCCAAAATGAATTAGTTTATTTTTAAACCAGCTAATTGCCTTAGTGGAGTCATGTTTTACCAGAAGCACAAAAGGGCTTTGTTCCTTGCAGGGAAATTTTCTTTCTGGGATGACTGTGTTAGGCTCTAGGTTCTGTGAATGTCAGTCATAAATAGCAAAATATCAGCACAAGCCACTAAGATCACTGATGTTCCAGAGACTCCCACTGTGATCTCAGCATTGTTTATTCTGCATGTAGCTCTATGTGATCTTACACTGTCCTGCTTAGGAATGGGCTTTGGTACAATGATGTGCAGTAGGTCCCCTTCACAAGCGTAGTTTTTACAGCACTGTTTAGGTCTTGTGTCTTGACACCCAACTGTGCATTTATAAGGCAAACATCCCACTGCATTTTTCTATCACCATTATAAGTGATAGGCCATTTCTTTGAAATCAAGAATTCTCTCTGTTGCAGTCCCAAACTGGAACTTTTTAATTTTGATTTAGGATGCTGGTATCACATTTAAATTAAGCATATTAAATTATGCCGGGGAAATTTTTCAGAAAACACTGATTAAAAATTGTTTGCAGCGGGTACTCCTGTCAACTACGAGAGTTTGTTAGCATGTCCCCACAGGGTCATGTTACCTTGGCAAATTCACATCAGCATATGCCCACAGAGACAAGTGGATTCAACCAGAATATCAAATGAATAGTCCCAGTGAGCAGTATTACTCCAGGGGACAGTACTCTCATGACCTCTGACCAGCAAATTCTGGGAAACCAGATTATAATTAGAAGGTTGGTGGCAGAATTTTGACTGAAACCCACGCTTGCTAGTTATATGGTTTGAATGTTTAATAACATGAGGCTGGGATGACTGGAGGGTCTGCCTCTCTGACCAGATGGGGCAAGACCACCACAGAGAGCCGCGGACCTGGCCCCAAACCCAATATGACGACTTCTGGGTTTTGTCGCATTACCTCGAAAGGCAAATTTAACTCCATATACACTAAGGGTTAGAGCAGGGGTCCCCAAACTACGGCCCACAGGCTGAATGCGGCCCCCTGAGGCCATTTATCTGGCCCCCGCCGCACTTCCGGAAGGGGCACCTCTTTCATTGATGGTCAGTGAGAGGAGCATAGTTCCCATTGAAATACTGGTCAGTTTGTTGATTTAAATTTACTTGTTCTTTATTTTAAATATTGTATTTGTTTTCGTTTTGTTTTTTTACTTTAAATAAGATATGTGCAGTGTGCATAGGGATTTGTTCATAGTTTTTTTTATAGTCCGGCCCTCCAACGGTCTGAGGGACAGTGAACTGGCCCCCTGTGTAAAAAGTTTGGGGACCCCTGGGTTAGAGCATTAGTGAGTATTTTAGACTACTATGGAGGACAGACTAATAATATCACAAAGTAAAACTTCACTTAAAAATCCCCATTCAATATCCAGTTTCTTCTCTTGATAATTCTCCGTAGGAGCCAATAACCTTATCTCTGTTTTTTTTTTGTGAGATTTTCTCCCATTCTCTGTCAACATGGCTCCTAGAAGATATTGTATTGTCCTGAGCAATTAAGTTCTGCTTCTATTTATTTTTTTTATCTCACCCCCCAAAAAGCAAAGCCTGCAGTTAGCTAAATCCTTCTCTTGTTTTCAAAGTTTTGCTATTTAAGTTTGCCACCTAGAGATCTCATCTTTCACGTTTTCACCTAATAATTCCTAGGAAAACATTCTGCTGCTAAGAAAAATAAGACTTCCTATCCCTAATTATGGAAATTCACCGACCTCTGGGACTGAACACCCTCTCCCCAAGCAGAGCTTAGGTGAGCACTGACAACATTTACCTCTGTGTTTCACACTTCCCCGAAGATAACAAGATATCCTTTCTGATGGACCTTTCATTTCTTAGATTAAAGGATGAGTTATATCACAGTTTACTGACAAATCTGAAATAGATTTTGTATTATCTTATTTGAGTTAGCTTCCCAAGAACTTGAATGTAATAGAAGTAATAATAACCTCTGATTGCTGACTTGGTCCCCATGAACTGACAGTTTAACAATTGACAATGGATGGATAAAAGCTGTCCAGGGATACCCAGTTGCCAATGCGTCAAAATTTGTCAACCAAAGCCAGCAGAGGAGGTCATTAGTTTTATATATAAATAAGCAAACAAATAAACACACATCCATATTTACTTGAGGAACCGGAAGACTATATTTACCAAGTACGTTGAGGTGGTATATTTATTAAGATAAAATTGTATCCATAAGGAGACAATATTTATTGGTAAAATACATTTTTATTATTTAAGAGCTTTAATTTTGGTCTCAAAATTGATTTCTGGTCACATTTCCTAGCATTCATGAATCTTTGAAGCTTAAAAATAAGATTTCTGGGGCTCTGGCTGGTTGGTTCAGTGGCAGAGCATTGGCCCAGTGTGTGAATGTCCTGAGTTTAATTCCTGGCCAGGGTACACAGGAAAAGCGCCCATCTGCTTCTTCACCTCCCTCCCCTTTCTGTCTATCATTTTCCCTCCTGCAGCCATGGCTCGATTGGAGTGAGTTGGCCCTGGGTCCTGAGGACGGTTCAATGGCCTCCACCTCAGGCTCTAAAGTGAGCAATGGAGCAATGTCCCAGATGCGCAGAGCATCGCCCCCTAGAGGGCTTGCTGGGTGGATTCTGGTGGGGGCGCGTGTGGAAGTCTCTCTGCCTCCCCTCCTCTTACTAAATAAAAAAAAAAGTAATATTTCCAGAATTTAATGTTATGTTAGTTCTTGATATTTGCCATTATTCTTAAATTATATTTATCTCAAACAGTCATGAAAATCAAGAGAACTATAGAATACTTATACATTTTCTTTGATTTATTAATAAACTTTCACAGATTATAGCTATTTTCTGCCCAATCTGCTACTGGTTTAATTACTTAGATATTTTAAATGAGTTCCAGTAGTTTTCATTTTGTTAAGTTAAAAGGTGTTTGCCTATCACGACTGTATCTGCATTTAACAATGCTTGCTTTCGATACTACAGACAAAAATCAGTCAATACTTGAATTGCCTGAAAGCTCTCAACAGACATGCAGCGTTCCTTAAAGGAATGATTGTCTTTAGAAGAGAAATTGTACTTTTAAGAGCAATTTATGCATTTACTAATTCTGTGCTGCACTCTTGAGATGATGAGCTATATGGAGGGTCTTTCCTTTTTTATGTTACATTACTTAATTTGGAAATCAATTTTTATTTCAGGTGCCATAGAAATTTCTCATTGTTGACAGCAGAATTACAATGAGAAAATCTTGAAAAGAATATAGTTTAAATTAAGCAAAGATAGAGGGGAGGGAAGAAGGAAGGGGGGAGAGAGAGAACTAAGCTTAGCTAAGATTCAGTTTAGAATTTTACTTAGATATTTAGTTGCTTTAGAAAATACAAAGTGTTGCCATTGCAGATATAATTATTTTCAGAAAAACCTAGCCTTTCTTAAATGAAATACTTGTAACAAATAACTTTTGCTTTGGATATGTAAGTTTTGTCATTATTCAACATTTTTACCAATACTTAGTATTTATTATTAGACTCAATATTTACCTAGCTTCTGGATTTAAAATTGTATCTCATTATGGACTAATTTTAAATTCTCTGATCATTAGTAATTTTGAAACTTTCGTACTTAGACTGGATATTAGAGTTTCCTTTTCAGTGAATGCCTAGTTTTATCTTGTTCCTACTTTATTATTGGATTGTATCTTTTCTGATTTGTAAATATTGTTATATTCTGAATGCTAATAATTGGTTGATTAAATGTACTGTAAATGTTTTCTCCCAATGTCATTATATTTTTTTCTTTTTTAATGCTGTTTGCACAATTGTATTCTTACGTCATTTTTATCAATCTTTTCCTTTATGATTTGTGGGGTTTCTTGTATGCTAACCAATATAGCCATAATCTGAAGACTTAAACATATTCTTTTATATTGTATTCTTCTAAAACATTTGTGGTTTGTTCTTTGTGTATAGATTATTAATCTACTTAAACTTGATTTTGTGGCTGTGTATATGCATGTATCTGCATGCAGTTTGATGCAGGAATCTAATTTCTAGGGATCTAACAGTGTAACAAAACCGATTATCTTAGTATCATTTATTGGAAATCTTCATTTCTCTCTGGTACTAGTATTAACATGTGTAAAGTTTTCATATATACATATATGTGGACCTAATAGTTTTTGGTCTCTTCTGTTATATCTCTTGCTTGTTTATATTTGAACCAGTGATACATTGTCTTTATAAGTTAACAGATAGGCCTTGAAGGCTGATAAGGCACATATGCTCATTTTGATCTCCTTCAAAATTGTCATGATTTTCTTTAGAGCTCTGATATTCCATATATTATATATTTTAGAATTAGTTTTTCAACTAAAAATATGAATATTATATTAATGGTAATACTGATTTTTTTCTATTCTTAGACACAATTTATCTCAATATTAACTTTTCCTTTGCTGTATTTCACCTATGACTTCTTAAATGGAGGACACTATCTAGTTTAAACATAACTCAGGGCTATCATGAACATTATTATTTACATATTACATATTCTAGTAATATGTACTATGTCAATAGTTTATTATTCTATATAATATTGAAGTGTAAATAGGTCTAGTGTGCTAGCGCTCAATTATACTAGGTTACAGTGCATAGAGTAGTTTTAAAGTTGCTAATTTATTATTATAAGTCTTTGTAATATTTATGAAGATATTCCTTATTCTTTATGAATTCATCTCTGACTTATTTTTAATTAGAAGATTGCCTGGTTTTAGCAGCACTCATTCTCTCTATTTTTTTCTTTGTATTAATTTTATTGGGGTGACATTGATAAATCAGGGTACATATTTTCAGAGACAACATCTCTAGGTTATTTGGACATTTGATTATGCTGCATTCCCATCACCCAAAGTCCGATTGTCTTCTGTCACCTTCTAATTGGTTCTCTTTGTGCCACTCCCCCTCCCCCAACCCCCTCCCTCTCCTCCCCCCCCTTCTATTTTTTCTTCTAACCTCTTGCCTATTAACTTGGTAGAATTTTGTCTAAGATCAAAGTATTAATAAATTGATTGTGAGTAAGGGTTTAAGATATAGTACCTGATTAGCTGCTATTGGTTGATCAAATACTATGTACCGGTGTTTGTGTAGCTATTTTATATGTCATCACAGCAGCACTCCTATAGGGATATTCATAATAGCCAATCTGTACATAAAACAGAGGATAACTTACACCAGATCATGATGTTGGGATTGAATCTGAATCTTTTCTTTTTTCCCTGTGCCATCTTGCCTCTAATACATTACAAGATGTGAATGCTGAAGTTTAGTAAGAGAAATCGTGTTGAAATATTCTAAAGCGAGCCATAGCTGAGGTAAGATCAATACCTCCCCCTGGCCATGGAGGTCCTGGTTTGCCTGTTTGGGGAAAGATGGGTAGGTAGTGAAGAAAGAGATACACAGGGGCTAGATCTGGAGGAGTCCTTCAAAGGTGGCTGTGCTGGGCTGAGAAAAGCACCCCCCAAATGTCAGAGCAATGGGTTGAGGGAGAAGAAACAAAGGAAGTTTTAAGATGGTCAGCGTGTTCTCCCAGGCAACCTGAACAGCAGGCCCGCCTCCACGTTCCATTTCTCATTTCTCATTGGCTCAGCACCAGCACTCCTCCACCCACATACTGTTTTATGCATTTGTTCATCCAGCGTGGCAGCCCCTGGCCATGCTGAACTGTGGGGTGTTTTTTTTTTTTTTCTATTACGAGTCTGTTTATTGATCCCAGAGAGAGGAGAGAGAGTGAAAGCAGGAGGGAAGGAGCAGGAAGTATTAACTTGCAGTTGACTCTTATCTGTGCCTTGACCAGGCAAGCCTGGAGCCTCGAACTGGCGACCTCAGCATTCCAGACCGATGCCCCATCCACTACTCCACCACAGGCCAGGCTGCTGTGATTTTTGTTCCATTTTTTTTTTTTTGGCAAGGGTGGAGAGAGGCCAGCTTGTTTCCATAATTAACAATGATACACATTAATAGTAATGTTAGGTGATTGTGATAGTGGTACAATTACAAAATAACAAAGGTTTTGAACAATTTGCTGATAACCCTATTATCCTGTAAAGCAGCTATCTAGGGTACATATTCAACAAAGTAACAATTTTCTCTGGAATACAATTACAGAATAGTTATAGCTGACATGCTAGTATTCTTATGGGCTTATTGTTTTCTTGTGGTGTTCAAAAATTACATATAAGGAATACTCAAATGTACACTGCTCACAAAAATTAGGGGACCAGGGAACATGCCGATACTCCCGTACTTTCAGCCTTTTGTAGAGTGCATTTTCACCAATGAAATAAAAGTTGGTTTTGCATCTCATTTGCATAATCAAACTTTTTTTGACTTGTCGTTTTCTTTTCTGATGTTCTTGTTTAATAAAAAAATCAAATGCTTCTTTTTTTTATTGCTTCATATTCATTTTGAAATATCCCCTAATTTTAGAGAGTAGTATATATTCTTTTTTTTTTTCTCTTCTTCAGAGAGAGAGAGTCAGAGAGAGGGATAGTTAGGGACAGACAGACAGGAACGGAGAGAGATGAGAAGCATCAATCATCAGTTTTTCGTTGCGACACCTTAGTTGTTCATTGATTGCTTTCTCATATGTGCCTTGACCGCGGGCCTTCAGCAGATCGAGTAACCCCTTTTTTGAGCCAGCGACCTTGGGTCCAAGCTGGTGAGTTTTTGCTCAAACCAGATGAGCCCGCGCTCAAGCTGGCGACCTCAGGGTCTCAAACCTGGGTCCTCCACATCCCAGTCCGACGCTCTGTCCACTGCGCCACCACCTGGTCAAGCAGTATATATTCTTAACCAGACACTACTGTGAACTACTGAACGCTACTGGGCAGTTCTTCAAGGCTAATATTTGGTTCTGTTTACCTTGAGTATCACAGTTTCTGTCCCCAGTAGCCAGGTTTTGCCCAGCACCTATTATACAATCTAGAAAATTCCTCTTTAACTACAGGCCTTAGGAAGATTATAAAATGATTTAATATGATACATCTGCATAATGATTTATTTTAGATATTACATAAAGTAAAGAAAAAATATGTATGAGAACTCCTGAGTCCTATTATGAATCTTCAATTCCTGTCTCACCTTGATCATTTGCAGTCAGGAAAGAAAGCAAGGGAGGGAGAGAAACATCAATTTGTTGTTCCACTTATTTATGCGTGCATTGGTTGATTCCTGCATGTGCCCTGACCGGGAATCAAACCCACAATCTTTGCATGGGATGGCATTCTCACCAACCAAGCTCCCCTGCCAGGGCCATCTCGATTTCTCATTTTGCCTAGTGTGAGTGCTGAAATTTCTCTTCTGGACAGGCCACATTATGGCATGATGATTTTTGTCTGGTTCTTACTTCCCCATGTCAAGACCCTGGTTATTATATGCAGAAAAATGATTAGGCTGTGTGTCTGTAATTGCCTGTGAGTCATTTCAGTGCCAAATATTCACCACTAGCTTTTCTACATGGGTTTTGTTTTTCCCCAATATGTTCATAAAATGCCTGGTTCAGTTTATCCTGAGGCATGATCGCACAGCCAGGAGCCTCGGTAGCGCTGACCAAGCTCTGAAATTTCTCTGCAAAGCTGTAGCCGTGGAAGAGATCAGATCCTGCTCTTTTGTGCGAGAAGAAAAGGGGTCTAAATTCCAAACAGGGGCAGAACCAGGGACCCAATCTTTTGTAATGAATGCCGGCATGCCCTGTGTGTGCTTCTCTGTTAAAGGGTCTCCCTGGATGCCACATTTCAGCAATATGTTTTTAACTGTTTCCCCCTTATGTGGATATCAGGGGGGTTTGTTTGTTTGTTTTTGTCTCGATTTCAGCTCTCTTCCTGTACTAAATGAGACGTTATTCTACTACAGCTAGTGCTCGACTTACGATCATGATTGGTTCTGACAGGCTGGTCATAACCCGATTTGGTCATAAGTTGAGTAGGCTGTATGTACAGTACTGTGAAATGATGTTATAAAAATCTTTAAGTCATATTTTATCATAATTTATTTTCATTATTGTTATATATCATAATTTTCTTTGTTCATTTTATGCCATTTGTATCATCTCTACACCATTTTGTTTCTTTTTTTTTAAATTTTTAAATTTTTTTTATAAATTTTTATTAATGTTAGTGGGATGACATTAATAAATCAGGGTACATATATTCAAAGAAAACATGTCTAGGTTATCTTGTCATTAAATTATGTTGCATACCCCTCGCCCAGAGTCAGACTGTCCTCCGTCACCCTCTATCTGGTTTTCTCTGTGCCCCTCCCCCTCCCCCTAACTCTCTCCCTCCCTCCCTCCTGCGTCCTCCCTCCCCCCACCCCTGGTAACCACCACACTCTTGTCCATGTCTCTTAGTCTCGTTTTTATGTTCCACCAATGTATGGAATCATGTAGTTCTTGTTTTTTTCTGATTTACTTATTTCACTCCGTATAATGTTATCAAGATCCCACCATTTTGCTGTAAATGACCATTTTGTTTCTTATTTTTACATTCGTCAGGTTTAAGTAAAACACTGCATTACCAATATAACTAGTTTAATATTTGCAAAGACAATTTCCTCTTGGTAGACACCTTGGGAGGGGTTTGATGAAAAATATCCAAGACACAAAACACAAACTGTTGTACCGAGTCTGGGATACCAGTTGAAATGGTGCACGTGGAGATGGTAGTGCTGCCGGAAGCTGGTCCGGACTGTCGCACGCCCAGCTGGGCAACACTTGCGCTGCCAGACTCGGAGCTGTCCTGGCTAGCGATTGTGGTCATAAAGTTGAATGGTCATAAGTTGCATAGGTCGTAAGTCGATCAATAAACTACTAGAGTAGTTTAGTTTCCTTTAACTAGGATTAGGTTCCATCAAGTCGATAAAAAATTATATTATATATAACTCAAATAATCAAAAAGTAGTATGTTTTTATCCAACTAAGATCAGGAATTTAAATAAGTGAATTTGGCTTCCAAAGGCTCTCTTCCACTTATGAGAAGTACAGTTGAGAATTTCCTTCAGATATAGACAAATCAGAAGACAACAGCCCCAATTCTTTAAAAAAAAAAAATTTATATATATATATATTTATAAATATATATATTTATATATATATAAATATATATATATATTGGTATTGCTTCAGGTGAAATAACTAACGTTAGCTTCTGACTTTTAACTAGATAGTCCCTGAGATCTGGAATGAAAATATTAGCTGAGGGGACTCATTGTGAAATGAAGATATTTCTGGGTTGCCATTAAATGGCAAACGCAGATACAATTCTGTGTGCCAGTAAAAGTTCAGTGTTTCATGTGAGTGTTGTTATTAATCTGTGTTCCTTGTATTAAAATAACTGATTTGACCTTACAAAGTAAACACAGCATCTCAACTGGCATATACCATTCCCTCTCTTACTTGTTACTTCCATGTCTTATTTCACAGTAGGAATCAGTTAGTTGTGAACACACATTGTTTATCAGCCTGGAGGGTGAGATTAATGCGATGAGAATTTCATTCTAATTTTTCTTATCTAACTTTTATATACTCATTTTTCCCGTGGAAACTAATGATGTTTATATTCTGCTCTACAAAGCTATAGATGATCTCAGAAAAAAGAATTACCTTAGTTCAGAAAACTGAAGCGTAAAGGCTTTCAATTGTTTGTTTCTCGATTTGTGTATTAATGATGTGCCATGATAACAACTATGGTGTATTGAGTACCTGTTATGTTCTTATCATAATGGTAGAAATTTTATATTTACTCTTTCTAAATACTAAAACAGCAGTGCAAGGCAGATGTTAACATCCACTTACTTATTTAGTTAATTATTTTTCTAATTTTTCAAGTGAGAGTCAGAGAGATACAGAGACAGACTCCCACATGCACCTCAACAAGGACCTACCCAGCACCCCCAGTCTGGGGCTGATATTCTGCCCATCTGGAACCATGCTCATAACTGAGCTATTTTTAGTGCCTGAGGCAGATGCTCCACAGAGCTATCCTCAGCACCCAGGGTTGATGTGCTCAAACCAATAGAGTCTTGGCTATGGGAGAAGAGAAAGAAAGAGAAAGGGGGTAATAGGGCAGAGGCAGATGGTTGCTTCTCCAGTGTGCCCTGACCGGGAATCGAACCCAGGGCATTCACATGCCAGGCTGATGCTCTACCACTGAGCAAACCAACCAGGCCCAACATCCTCTTTTTTAAGAGGAGAAAAATGTGACACAGAAAGGCTTAGTAGTTTATCTAAGCCGTACAGTTCATAACTGGCTGATAAGTGACAGAGACAGAATTTAAGTCAAATTCTGTCTGAATTCAGAGCCTCTTCTCCATCCAATTCGCCACAGAGTTTAGAGAGTGTTATATAGTTGCCTTCCTATGAAATAAATGTCATGATGCTCGTGAATCAGATGTAAATTCATCTCCAAAGTTAAAGTTTCCACATCTTCCAGGATCTATTTCCTCTATGATTTAGAAAATATGTGAACGTACAGTTCCTCCTTCAAAAGGACTAGACCAAGTAGGATCACTTTAACATTGAAAAGGAACCTTCAAGTCACTGAGAATGTAAAGTAGAATATCTTGTGATTAGAGCTTGATGTTTTCAGAAGAGTCACAGCACTGTTCTGTAGGGGAACGGGAAGGGGAGCGGGCTGGGCATTAGAGCAAAGGAGCGCTGTGAGAGCACGGGAACAGTGGTGAAAAGTTCTGCCGTTCATTTTTAGTTATAAATATGTTTCCATGTAGAAGTGGAAATGCTGTTTAAGTCAGCTCCCTAGAATCTTAAACTTGCAATTTCTCATGTTTAATTCTAGGAAAATAAAGCAAGATAGAATTTATAACCCCTGTGTTTTATATTGATGATCTGAAACATATATGGTTACAATATTTTCCTGAAAAGGGTTGTATGTAATATAATCATCTTTCTTTTTGGATGGGAGCAATGAGCAATGATTGCTTGTCTTGAGCTCTATTTTTTTTTTTTCTGAAGCTGGAAACGGGGAGGCAGTCAGACAGACTCCCGCATGCACCTGACCGGGATCCACCCAGCATGCCCACCAGGGGGCAATGCTCTGCCCACCAGGGGGCGATGCTCTGCCCATCCGGGGCGTCGCTCTGCCGCGACCAGAGCCACTCTAGCGCCTGGGGCAGAGGCCAAGGAGCCATCCCCAGCACCCGGGCCATCTTTTGCTCCAATGGAGCCTTGGCTGCGAGAGGGGAAGAGAGAGACAGAGAGGAAGGAGAGGGGGAGGGGTGGAGAAGCAGATGGGCGCCTCTCCTGTGTGCCCTGGCTGGGAATCGAACCCAGGACTCCTGCACGCCAGGCCAATGCTTTACCACTGAGCAACCAGCCAGGGCCAAAGTGAGCTCTTCTGAGAGAGAAAAATGGAATCTAGAGGTTAGATTTGGGAAAGAGCGGCAGGTGGAAGGGGAGGGACGATGCAGAAGATGGCAGAAATTGTTTGCCTGATATTTATTTGTAGAAATATGTATAAATGGAAGTATATCAATATCAAACACACCACGTGCATTTACACAATTCACATATATTCATTTGACCAATCTGTTTGAATGCTGTGGTTTGCTTGGCAACAGGGAACAGGCAAATAGATGAATGACACTTCTCTCTTCTTGACTAGCTGAGTTCTAGTGTGGGGAACAGGTAGGCAACCAAATTATGAAAACAGCCAATGATTTCTTTGTGTCCATAGAAGTAGGGATAGAGTTAGGTCCTCTAATTCATGACTGCTCAGGTCCAAGGAACTTTGCCCAGGAAGTACTAATATGTGGCCAGAATTTTGAAGGATAAAATGGATTTATTACTCTTTTTTTCTTTGCTCTTAAGAAGATAGTGAACCAGCTAGGAATGTGAATTCCCTTCTTTAAACTTAGCAAATGCAAGACTTTTCTGTGAGAGAAAAGGGAAAAGCAATCCAAGAATGACGTTGTTTATAAATGCCATACTTAACTAAAGGGAATCCAAGGGTTCAAATAAAAGGCTAGAAAAGTATCTATCTGAAAAGTGTGAACTAAAAGAAAGTTACGGAGGTTAAAAACATTTTGAAGGACAAAGAAAGATATTATAGTCTGGTAAAATTACAAAGAGTTTTTCAGATAGAGAAACAGTGGAAGAGCATTCCAGATTCGAGGAAGAGCAATTACAAAGGTATAGAACAGTGGTTGGTTCTCAACCTGTGGGTCGCGACCCCAGGGGGGTCGAATGACCAAAACACAGGAGTAGCCTAAAGCCATCGGGGTCAGGGTCGCGACCCACTGGTTGAGAACCGCTGGTATAGAAGAAGGAAGGACTTGTGTGGGGAATACCAAAAATTGTCAGTGGCATTAGGTTTGAAAAAGAAGGTAAAGGGGTGACCAGGCAGTGACGCAGTGGTTAGAGCATCTGACTAGGACTTGGAGGACCCCAGTTCAAAGCCCCAAGGTCGCTGGCTTGAGTGTGAGCTTATCGGGCTTGAGTGTGAGCTCATCGGGCTTGAGTGTGAGCTCATCGGGCTTGAGTGTGGGCTCATTGGGCTTGAGTGTTCTGACATCTGTTTAAACCATGGGCTCATCAGCTTGAGCGAAGGGTCGCCGGCTTGAGTGTGGGTTCATCGGGCTTGAGTATCCTGTCATCTGGCTTGAGCATGGGTTCACCAGCTTGAGCGAAGGGTCGAGGCCTGAGTGTGGCTCTGCTGTAGCTCCCTCTCCCCCATCAAGGCACATATGAGAAAACAATTAATGAACAGAACAATTAGAGAGACTAAGGAGCCTCAATGAAGAATTGATGCTTCTCATCTCTCTCCCTTCCTGTCTGTCCCTATCTGTCCCTCTCTCTGTCTCTCTCTCTGTCTCTGTTACACACAAAAAAAAGAAAGAAAAAAGAAAAAGAAGGTAAAGGATTGCATTCCTAAATCAGGTTTGCCGTGAGAACATGGATTGCCCGAGAATTAATGATTCTCTCTTCTTGTCACTGAACTAGTGAAGATTCCACACCCATGTGATCTCTGATAAACTTAGTGATATGGCCAATTGCAAATGTTTGTACTTCAGTTGTACACCATTACTATAAATATTTTGATCAGTCAAAAATAAGTAAAGTACGTGTTGGGTTTTGTTATTTCTTAAACTTGGTAGTTGGCACCCAACTAGATGGAATTATGAAGTCAGGATTTAATTGCAACATTTAAAAGTGTTGCTATTTTCAGAGAAAGGCATTCTGGCATTCTCTTGATTTAACTGGGTGATTGAAATGGTTTGGTATGGTAAATATCAACTTGACCTTTATGGTGAGAAATGACGTGAAAAGCACTGGGTTGATTTTTTTCATGGCTGCCTTAATTTGTATTAGCAAGTGGAAATTACTCATATCACACGTCTCAAATGTAGAATTTGTTCAGATGCTGCATATAACTGAATGTAGAAATCATTGCATATCAACCTGAAATCTTTGTAATGCTCCTCACTGATAATGAAGCATTATTTCTTGTTTACACAGCATTGATTTGGAAATACGAAGAATGAACCTTGACTTACCATCCTATGTTTACTAAACTTTGTATGTTGAAATTATAGTTTCAAGACAAAGTACCATTTTTGGATATATGGCTATGAAAATAAAAATTGGAAGAGAATTCCAGTTAAGTAAAATTAGCCTTCTGATCTTGGCTATTTGGTATGACTCAAACGTTTAATTTTATATTATTCTACAAAGTAAATCTCTTTATGTAGCTGTACATTTAATATTTATTATCTTGAAAATCTTGAAAATAAGTGGAATTCTAATCACCAAAATAAGTAGTTTTGGGTAGCCTCTTAATAGGATCCCCTGGAGAAAGAATTATTTATTGCAGAAATATTTAGTGACATACTATGTGCAGGACATTATACTAAGCTCTGCTAATATTATAGAAAGTAAAAGTTTTTCAATTTCTAACTGAAACATCTATAACTAAAGGCTCTGAACTCAATGTTTAATCAATTACATAATCTTCTCTAGAATTTATGTATAATAGTTCCATGAAAGTAGCGGCTGGAATATTCTTTTCTGCATTTGTATTATCATGACTTGCACTATGGTTGCAAAACTGTAATTGTTTAATGTGTGAATGATTGACTTTCAGAGAAAATACAAATTTCCTGTGATTCTATCAAAAGAGTGTTAAGGGTTTTTTTTTATTTATACATTAAATGTAATGGGGTGACATTGATCAATAAGAGTCCATAGGTTTTAGATGCACATCTCTATAACATTGGAACCGTTGATTGTGCTGTATGCCCATCACCCAAAGTCAAATCTTTTCTGTCACCACATATACAGCTCACAAAAATTAGGGGACATTTCATTGCCTCATAGTCATTTTGAAATATCCCTAATGTTTGGAAACAGTATATTGGTCCCTCTTTACTTCTCTCCCCTCTCCCCCTGGTAACCACTTTATTTTTATCTATGTCTATGAATCAGTTTTATATCCCACCTATGTGGGAACTCATATAGCTCTTGGCTTTTTCTGATTTATTTATTTCACTTAGTGTAATGTTCTCAAGATCCATGCATTTTGTCATAAATGTCAATATATCATCATTTCTTATGGCTAAGTAGTATTCCGTTGTTTATAGGTACCACATCTTTTTTATTCAATCCTCTACTGAGGGACACTTTGGTTGTTTCTTGTCTTGGCCACCATGAATAAGGCTGCAATGAACATGGGGGTTCGTGTGTAAAAGACCATTAAGGTTTACTTGTGCCTCTATTTATAGGATTCTGCATGATCATCTTGCTTTCTCCTCCTGGGCTGGCTGTTCTGAGCCCTGTGAAAGGGGCTGATGTATAACTGGGAAACTGAAAGACAGAACCTAAACTACGTGGTTTGGCAGAGAAGTGTGGTGCACGCATGCCTGTCGCCTTATGTGTACGATGCTGGTCTCATCTGTAAACGAGAGAATCATTTTCTGGATGATCCTCCACGGTCTTTTTGTACCTTGAATATCAATGGGTCTTCTCCAGTCTCTTACCTAATTCAATTCTTTTTGTTTTGAAAAATTGTTCTCTAATTATACTGGCTAATTTGAAATTAGACCCCAAAAAAGATACTTAATCTGTTTATATTTATATTTTTAGCCATCAAATCATTGCTTTGGAAAGGATGATTTTATCTACTGGTTTTCAAACTGTTCTGTGCATTAGAATCACTTGGAGGGCTTGTAAAATACAGGCTCCCCTCAGAAATTTTGAATGAGTCGTTCTGAGACAGCACCCAGTGAATTGCATTTCTGAGAAGTTCCCAGGTGATCCTGATGACTTTGGATCTCCTAAGAGTAGAAGAAATCATCTATCAACACATCCCATTTGAAGGGAGGAGATAGGGAAGAAATGATTTTCTATCTAAGCAAGGCCGGCAAGTCTAGAGTTTTTGTTGATGTTGTTTTTTGTTTTCACATAAAATAGTTTGCTGATGTGTTTTCTCAAACCCTTTACCTGCTCTTGGGTCCAGAAAACATTTCCTTATCTGAAGAGCATTTCAAAAGCAATTATCAGAGGAATTTTATGAATCACTTGTATATTGATAATTATACTATTTAATAAGAATTGGTGATGTTTCTGCAAGAGATAGGAAATGAAAATAAATAAGCTTTTTAGTTCAAAATAAAAATTAGTACACTTTACTTTCCCTCTCCTTTCTTACCCTTTGGAGTCTATGGAAATCAAGTCTGTTGCCTGCAGACAAGTGTGTATAATTTTATTTCTGTGACAAGAGTTTGAGAAGTGTAAGGATGGGAGAAGAAACAACATGAATTAGAAAGTGGACGAGTTCTAGCCAGACCAGGTGGTGGCACAGTGGATAGAGCGCTGGACTGGAAAGCAGAGGACCCAGGTTCGAAACCCCGAGGTCGCCAACTTGAGTGCAGGCTCATCTGGTTTGAGCAAGGCTCACCAGCTTGAGCCCAAGGTCACTGGCTTCAGCAAGGGGTCACTCAGTCTGCTGTGCCCCACCCCCCTGCCAAGGCACATATGAGAAAGCAATCAATGAACAACTAAGGTCCCACAATGAAGAGTTGATGCTTCTCGTCTCTCACCCTTCCTGTCTGTCTGTCCCTCTCTCTGTCTCTCTCTGTCTCTGTAACAACAACAACAAAAAAGTAAAAAGAAAGAAATGAAAGTGGAGGAGTTCTGGTGTTTAGTGATTAATTTCTAGCTTTCCTGTAAAGCACAATTCAGTATTTCAGGCAAACAAGTATTAAATCTTACTTTGTTTAGATTCTAGAATCATATGATTTGGTGCTGCATGAAAAGTCTATGCTAAAGTCTATGTATGAACAGAGGATATATTATTGTGGTAAAATAAAGGAAGTTATACAACTTTCTTCCCATCCACTTAGACTGATTTGACAAAAGGTTATAATGAGCTAGAAGTCTAAGGCTATTTCTGGGAATATGTTGATGTCATATAGGTATTTTATACACTTTTTTTTTTGTTTTGCCTATATATCTGTAGAAGAATTAGAATTATTATATTCGCCTGACCTGTGGTGGCGCAGTGGATGAAGCGTCGACCTGGAGATGCTGAGGTCGCCGGTTCGAAACCCTGGGCTTGCCTGGTCAACGCACATATGGGAGTTGATGCTTCCAGCTCCTCCCCCCTGTCTCTCTCCTCTCTCTCTCTCTCTCTCTTTCTCTCTCCTCTCTAAAATGAATAAATAAAAATAAATTTAAAAAAAAAGAATTATTATATTCATATTTAAATGATATTTGATATTAGGATTTGATTCCCATTCCTATTTTCTATTAAACAGACCCTGTTTTTATTCCCTTATTCTTCTTCATTTTTATTTGAAGAAATGTAAAATATAATATTTAGATCAATTTCCAAAGTGTTGATTAAATTGAATTAAAATTTATCATATTGAGATATTAAAAGCTGCCTTTCTATTCTAGCCTGACATTTGTATTAGTTTTTATGGTTTTTATAATATAAAATTTAATATATTTTTTTCTTCAAGCCTGTAAATTAGATTTGTAAGTGCCTATAAAGAAACTTAGTTACATTTCTTTGCCAACATTGTTGAGATGATATGAGAAAAATTAACTCAAAAATTCTAAATATTTAAGTTCTTGGATAATGAAACTATGGTAATCAGTATACTCAGTGGTTTTTGGTTGTTGTTTCTTTTTTTTTTTTCCATAGATGAGAGAGAGAAATAAAGAGAAGGGGAGGGAGAGACAGAGACAGAAGCATCAACTTGTTGTTCCACTTTAGTTGTTCCATTGAGCTGTCCACTCATTGATTGCTCCTTGTACATACTCTGACCTGTGACGGAACCCATGACGTTGGCGTGTTGCTATGACACTCTATTCACTGAGCCACCTGGCCTGGGCCACTAGATGGTGGTTTTAATGATGCTTATTTTTCCTTTCAGAAACAAGTAGTTTATTATTTTATAATAATTATTGAAAGTCTTTTCAATATAAACTAAGTTTTCATTATCAAGAGTTGAAAGAGAAGACTGCTAACAGGAACAATAATGCTAAAATAATGCAGGGATGAAATGTGAATAACTTGGTCAAAATTAAGAGGGCCTATTAATCATACTATTTTATGTGGAATACCCTTTCTTGGGACTTCTGAGAAACAGGATAATTTCTAAGTCATTCTTTTAAAGTTTAACTTGTTTTTTATGATTATAAATTCTTTCAGACTTTTGTACTAGGAGGGTATTATTTAAACTTAAAATGACAAAAGATACATGAGTATATCGTAGCAACACTGGGATTTTTATAATCTGTTAGTTAAGGACAAGATGGTAGACTAGAGACCATGAATGCTAGACCTACTTGCCTTTTTTGTGAAAAATTTGGGGTCTAAAAACTAAAACCATCTTATACAGTGTTTGTAGATTTTTTTTACTTGCATTTCCCGTTTTTTCACAATTTTGCGCTCATTGTTGAAGACAGTGATTCGTCATCAGACACAGATGAGGGCAAGCTAATGGATGGGAGTTTTAGCAGTGATGAGGAGTTGTATGAATTTTATAATGAATAAAACTTGAGTTCAATAACTTTATGTAATACATTTTTTTTTTTCAAATTTTGGGCTCCAAAATTAAGGTGCACCTTCTACATGGGAGCGTCTTATACATGGGGAAATCCAGTAGTTAAAGATGACCTTTTAGAGACTAAGCAAGACTCTTGAGTCATAATCCCATCAGCGAGTGCTTTTGCAACCTTCAGCAAGTCTTTTCTCTTTCTTCTTGTGTAAAATAGGGAGCTTGTTTGTGTTAAATGAATGGTTTTCATTTAACTTTTTATTTTTAATATAAGAAGTTGTGGTTCAAAAGAAATCTTCCATACCCAAATGTAGGCAGAGATAAGTGAGGCTACCCTTGTTGGGAGAAGAACCTTTCTAGATGGAGACCAGTCATCTCCCAGGAACTTGAGCATCTTGGGGGGACAGAGAATTTGAATACCATTGGAGATAATCTCTAAATTTCCTCACAGGTCTACTGCTCTAGTTGGTTACATCATATGTAAGATAAATTGCATTATCCACAGTATTTCTATCCCTTGAATCTTTTTAATTTAAAGTTTAGTTTTATTTCTCTCCTTTTAATTGAATTTATATATACCAGCTATCTTAATTGAGTGAAAGTTCACTTGTAATACCAGATGGAATTAAAAGGTTTTTTTCCTCCACTGACAGGAACATAAGATTTTCTTGATTAGCTTAAGTAAATGCAGTTTGGAATAACTTCTTTTTTTAAACCTTGTAATTCATCTGTCCAAAGATAATTTTGCAAGAAGTAGGAGTTAATCTATGAAAGAAGAACAATTCAATGCTATTTTCTTTAGCAGTGGGTTATCCATCTAATGACTGAACACAGTTCCCAGCTAAATGCTAGTCTTCTCTTTACCACACACTCTTGTTGACCAGGTACCCCCCTCCATCTGACTCTTTTGGGAACTTTGAAACATTCTGCTTCTTCTCCCTTCTCTGTTGCTACCAGTGCCTTAGGAATTCCATTGTCTTTGCTGATGTAGTTTTAGTAAAGTGAGAAGGGTTCCCTTGACCAGCAGACTTTCACTTTTGCATTTGCCCTTGGAGTATATAGATCAGCGGTTCTTAACCTGTGGGTCGCAACCCCTGCGGGGGTCAAACAACCAAAACACAGGGGTAGCCTAAAGCCATCAGAAAATACACCCCCGCCAGGGTTGTGACCCACAGGTTGAGAACCGCTGATATATTGAATAGATGCTAGCAACCCAATTTGCGATGAAGAATTATTTCTCATTCAGAAATGATGTTATAACTGTACACCAGATGCTATAGAATTCTTAGCACTACATACTACATAGTTCATGTACTTTATAGGAGAATTCCCTGATGGGTGTTGGTCTGGGGATCTACCAACTGTTATAAATGCTATTTCTTTTAGAAAAGTGAGTTCTGTATTTCAGGCAACCAATGTAGATGCAAATACAGAACATTCACAGATTCATAGTTAGGGACTCGGCATATTTATTTATTGATCCACAGGTGCATATGTTCACGAATTCTGCATCCATATATAAGACAGCATCCACACTTTCTTTTCCCTTTACAGGTAAATTCAGTTTAGCCTGAGAGGATGAAATAGAGGGGCCTTTTCAGGTCTAAGCTACTTTTTAAAATTTAAATATCATAGAGACTGGATGCCATAATGTTGATAGTGGGTGCCACCATCATATTTAGATTTTATGAAACGGACAATTGCCTTACACAAATAGTGAGGGGGGAAAATCAAGCCAGTCCTTTATAAACATTTTTTATTCTGGAGTGTGCTTGTTTTCCGAAACTACCTCTCTACTAAATCTCCTGTCAGTCTTGAAACTAGAAGGCAGAAAAGCTTCTAGTGCTACAGCCAACTGCAGTGTAGCCAAAGAAACAGGCAACAAAAATAGAACACCAGGATTGCTGTGCGTGGGTGAGGCAGAAACCACATTATGAGCAAAAGCTTCCAGTATTATTTTAGAACCAATACAGAGCTCTGCACTTCTCTCCTCTCTTCCAAAAACACACACTACTAAAATAAAATGAAATGAAATGTATGTGCATTTGCCCTCTTAGAACTGTGTTTCTTAATTTATTTTACTTTATATATTTATTTATTTATTTATTTTGGTCTTTCATTCTTTGGGTGGAATCGCCAGTGTAGAAACCCAGCGTGTCAAACAAGCTTGGAGGGAGGAAAGAGTTAATGGCTTCTAAGGCCCTGCAATAGAGAATTATGGTTTGAAAGATAGAGGCTGGACAGCTGGGTTTGCTGGGGTATTTTTAAATGCATTAATGCAGGCTCCAATCACTCGGCCAGGCTTGACCTATTTTTGGCTCAGGCCGACCATTGTTCTATTTCTGTGCCTGTGGGCCATGCTGTTGTTGATTCATATGCAAATGAATTATCACTAGGTTTAGCCAACTTGAGCGGAGAGAGAGACAGAGAGAGGGAAGACACACACACACACACACACACACACACACACATACACACACATACACACACACACACACACACACACAGCAGAGGGGCACCAGCTGAAGCCACTTGCAGGACTGAGGCTCTTTGCAACGAAACTCTTAGCAGCCTGAAGAACTTTAAGCCAGGTTTAATTGGTTTCTTTTTCTCGTGGGTAGAGTTAATATTTTTCTACTTATTCTGACAAAGCAATAACTCTGAAGCACATTCCAGTTTCCCACCTGCTTTTAGTTTTCAGGATAACCTAAACTCCAGAGAGGCAGAGCATCCCCCCCCTACCCCATCCCTTCCGCTTGCACACAGGTTGGTAGCAGGGGAACACTGTCCGGGTCCTTTGGAAAAGTGTGTGCCCATCTGATCAGAAAGGAAATCATTGCCGAAGTTGATCCTCCGCTGCTTCTCCTCGGGGAGGAGGGAGGACTAACGAGGGGTAGCTCCTGGGGCCCGTGCACTGAGCAGAGATGAATCTTTCACCGAGCTGAAATGAAGTAAGAGTGATTGCAATATGCTGCAGACAATTTACGAGAGTGACTCGTGTTTTTCCTCAGATGGGGTGGCAGGACGGGAGCAGCTCTTGGCTCAGCAGAGAATGCACAGTATGATCAGCTCAGGTAAGAGCCTCTTTCCTAACGGAGACTTCGTGCCTTGAAAGGGGGCTGACCTGGGACGTTGCAGCTGAGAAAAAACACCTCTCTCAAGGATCTGCTGCTGTTTGGTGTTCATGTTGCTATTTTCTCGGTGCGTCTGGAGGGTTTATCTTTGATCCCTTTCATTACCGTTTCTTTTGCATATTCAGTCTGTTGAGGGTCGGCTGCTTCTGAATGAAGTCGCAAAGCGTCTGAGGAAGGATGGGACTGAGATGAAGTCAAATGTAGTTGGGGGTGTTTTGCTTTCCTGTGCAACTAGAAAAAGAGATCAGGACTGATTGGGAGCGTATTCTAATGGGACTTTAAAAATCAGGTAAGTTCATATTGGGGCTTCAGTTTAAATTGCAGCCTTCGCTTGACGATTTTGTATTTACAGTGTGCGTACAGAAGCCTGTCTATTTATAGACCTACCTTCTGAAATGTGTTTTGCTACAGAGTTGTGAAGGTAGTTTTAATGTGGCTTTTGCTCATCAGCCCAAAATGAAACTATTGAGGATGAAATAGGATTATTATCAACAGACGGTTTGGTTTTTTTTTTCAATGCTCTTCAAAGCCATGTGGGGAGTCTAGCACCTTCAGTCAGATGTGATGGCATAACACAGTACAGAGGTGTTACATGCAGGTGCAATGCTTTAAAGAATAGCAGCTAACAGATTCCAGTTTCTAGTTTCTCTGTGTACCTACCGGTGTCTTCAAGGAGGTGTGCCGATGAGAGATGACGCTTGTCACCTTTATCAATTTCAGCTTGTAAAAAAGAGGCGATTTTCCAGGCAATATCACTTATTTGTCACTGGTGCTTTTCATGTTGATTTCCTCTGGCCAGTTCATCAAGATTGGGGTTTGTTTTGGTCTTCTTCTGAAGGCTTCCATCTAAACTGACTTAAAGTTTCTTTCTTATATCTTCTAAGTTCCTGTATGGGCTCAGTCGTAATTATAGATCACCACCTAGACTTCATGATAAAAAGGCAACAGAAAGCAGTGTTTACTTGCTAGAGCTAAATGTGAAAGAAATATTCCACAGGTTGGCATGGTATCTGTTTTAGTGTTGAACACCTTATTCTCTTCAGAACTATGTTTGAAGCAAGTTTTCCTTAAACCTCGGTTAGTTTTGATGATTTTAAGATTCTTCCATTGACCCAGGCTTTTCACGGAATTAGACCAAAATGTCAATTTTGTACAATTTAGTATGTTTACACGAAAGTGACAGGAATTATAGTAATTGTGTCAGCTTTATCTAAAGTAAATGCAACAGAATTTCAGTAAAGTTTATTTTCTTCCTCGTTGTTGTAAATTTGACAAGAGCTTGGGGAGGGGTCGGCTGGTATGTCTTTGATGGAACTGGTCACTTAATTTAGCATTTAATTTTTTAAAAATTTTTATTTATTTATTTTTAGAGAGAGAGAGAGAGAGAGAGAGAGAGAGAGGCAGGGAGAGGGAAAAAGAGAGAGAAACTCAACCTGTTCCTGTATGTGCCCTGGCTGGGATTCGAACCCACAACCTTAGTGTACCGGGACGATGCTCTCACCAACCCAGCTATCCAGCCAGAGCAGCATTTTTTTTGAATATGGACCAACTCTTTTTAAAAAACCCAACTCTTTCAGATACTTTTCACTCTTACCCTTTCTCCTGCTGGTGCTCGTCTCTGTGTTTAGGATTTTTCTCACAAGGTAGAGAAGCAAAGCTTTGCCTTCCAGGCAGCGACTGGCCCCGGACACTGATTCTCGCTACAGGTGTTCGCAGGCTTCTCTTTCTCTGTGGCTTTGATAATTGCACATAACTTCCCTCCAACTTCAGTTGAGATTGACATCTGTCCAACAGTTCATGGTTTTTCTACACAGCAACGAAATTTTCAAGCAGGGCAGTGCTCAAGACTGTCCGTCCTACTGTTAAGTCGGCAGTTAGCAACACCGAGGTACCAGCAATTAAATGAAAAGTGATGTAGATGGACATTAACTCCCAAATCTGTCTGGTATAAATTAGGAAACTCCCATTTCTATTTATTTAGAAAATTTTAAATGTAAAAACATTTGCACCCTTCCTATCATGTTGTGTAATGTTTAATTTTGTTTTATACAATATAATTACCCCAGTCTTGATTGGGTACCTCCCCTGAGGAGCCTGGAGTCACCAGAAGTATTTTGCAAAGCATTGATACCTAGGTTCTACCCTCAGAGTTTCTGATTTAATTGGTATGGGAAACAGCCTGAATATTGGGATATTTAATATCGTCCAAGCAATCCCAATGGACAGCAAACTTTTGAGTATTGCTGATGCGGGGGAGGCGAGCGTTGGTGATGCTGGCTACTCGTTTCAGTAGGGTTTGTCCTTTAAGTTGACTTCAGAATTAGGGGTGTGTTTATCTTAGGTGAGTTACAAATCTTGCTCAATTCCCTTTTGGATCAGTGGCATGGATGTGATTGATGGGCTTAGAAATGGACGGGGTCTTTGAATCTGAAAGAGAGAAAAGACACATGGTAACAGTGCAGAGTGGTGGAGAGAGCACTGTTCTAGGAGTCAGAAGCTCTGTGTTCTAAGCTCTGTGCTAGCCCATTTTGTGATTGGTCTATTCATCTGTAACTTGAGGAATAATGATGCCCTCCTGCTTACTTGTTGGCATTCATGGGAGACTCAAATGTAATATGTTATTAAAGTATGCACTTGCTCTTAAGATTATTGTTTCTAGTGAAGGAAGCTGGACACCGGCTCTTCAGTACTGTGCTGTCTCTGATCGAGACAGATGAGTTAGATTGTATGCCACATGGGGAATGATTTTTTTGTTTTCATAGTAAATTTTCTTAGTTACCTAATAAGTCAGCTATTTTTTTCCTGGTCTGATAAGAATTAAATGCTTTCCTTGTGCAAATTGTGAGTGTAAATCAGAGTAGCTAGTATGTGTGTGTTCTGTGAAATGTCTCATGACATTATAGTCAAAGGTGGACACCTTATAGAATATGCAATTAATTGAGATTTCTTGAGATTAGTTGTTTAAAAAGCTTTGTTTTGTTGTTGTTAGCCATTGCTTTAGAGTTTCCATTTGTTATTCTAGTTCTACTGGATACTTTGCACTAATATAGAAGATTTTTCTCCAGAGATCTTTCCATGGTATTAATTGTGTTTTATATAGTTCCATTTTTTGCCCTAATATTGACCCACCCAAGCTCGACATCTTAGGTAGAACAAGGTTTCTCAGTGTAGTCTGCTAATATCTTTTTAGTTAAAAAAAAAAAAAAGCTTTATAATCTTGAATCTTAGAATTCAGGATGAGTGACATATTTTGCTAGGTCAATCTCCTCCTTTTTGGCTTGTGTGGGCCCATATAAGCGATAACTACGACAGAAACTAAAGCATGTACAAATATTGACTCGGGTTCCCTTACAGTGGCTGGCAGATCGGAGGTGTTCTGTGGTTGCCAGGCGTGTTGCTTAACACGTTGGACAGCAGAGCTGCCCGGACAATATTGGAACCATTAATATTGAGAGAATTTCCTAGAGTTTTTACAGCATTCATGGAAAATACATTGACCATAAGGAAACCATTTTCACCATGTATTCTTGCTTTCTTTTTTGCTTTTTGTTTATTTCTTTTCACGTGGATTCTACTTTTAGGCTGTAAAAGAAAAACATTTAAAACTAAATCCTGAATTTCTTTTATGGGAAATGTACCTTCACCCATTGAGAATCCTTTCTTACCCCCTTGGCATGTATTGTGAAGGGGAAAGGGAGATTTTAGATTCTGTAGTCATTTATGTCTACTTGGAAAGCAGAATCTAATTATGAAAACGTAAGTCTGTGAAATGTTCCTGTCATGTCAAGAATGACTTCTGGTATTCCCAATAATTACTGTTTTGCTTTTCTCTAACTCAGGTTATCTTCACTTACAAGGCTGTTATCAATTTGAATATTTGATAGGTAGCAATCAAAAAGCTAGTTATAAATAGTCCCATTGAGAATGGGGACAGGAGTGACTTTTTTTTTTTATTTCTGTGGACACAGGTGGCATAATTGTTGTTATAGCCTTTAAATAGGAAGGCTTAAAATAAATGCAAATTATGAATTTTAAAAGGTTATTTCGATTTTGGAGATGGGAAATCTGAAAATGGAGCACATAATTTCTTACCACTGATAGAGAATGTAGGGTTCTTAAAATAGTATAAGCCAGAAAATACCCATTTCCCTCCTCCACACCCATTGTTAGTAATAATTGAGCAAAGAAAATCACATGACCTGCTGCAGTAGGTCTCAGAAGCTAATAGTCAAGGAAAGAGTGGAAGCAGGGATCCCTGATAAGAACAGAATAGACCTAATGGAGCCTGAATCTTGGGTCTCCTTAGAATTTTACTGACAAGATGACAACTTGCTGAAAATTCTCTCCAACTCTGGAGAGAGACAAACCGAATGGATTTATTGCACTTTTGTTGTGTGCAATAGTAAAAGGATTTTGGAAGAGGAACTAGTGAAATTGAAGGTGAACCAACATTGCCTCCCTGGAGAAATGGAGGCTTGAGAGTAACACTCTAAATTGGGAAAGTGATCTGTAGTTCTTTGCAATGAAATACCCTACCCCAACTAATCTTAGAGCTTCCACCAAGATGCAAACATCAACAGCCGAATCCATGCAATTGTCTAATAATTATTTCTTACAAATAAATCACCTAACTTAATAAGAACGCAAATTCTGTAGAACAATAATTCAAAGATGAGACCATGAAACAATAGAATGAGATGAAAAGGGATATTTTAGATCTAGGGAAACAGATTGAGGATGAAAAAAGCATCATAATTATAGAACAAATATAATTCATTAGACGGAGCAGGAAACAGAATAGACACTGGTGAAAATTTTTACCAACAAAGAGGAAAGGCTTGAGACAATCAGTGGGAATAAAATGTATTACAGCAATTGGATGGAAGTCAATAATAAGAAAGACAAAGACCATGTAACAAAAAGATCATTTATGTCCCTGAAGTTGATATTCCAAAACATTGAAACAGAAGTTGATTTTGTGAAAACGAAGAAAGATCAGTTCCCTGAAAAAAAAAATAAAGCTGCAGATGAAAAGAGCTCCGGTCTTTTAGGAAAATTCACTGGAAATGATCAGATAGAGTCATAGCCTGACTTGGATATTGAATTTTAAATAAGTAATTCTTCAGGAGTTCATACAGATAAAGCAGAGACCTATGGTGGAGAAGGAAGCGTAGGAAGGAAGGGAATGTATGAGACAAGAAAACATCAAACGTATCCAATATCTAATGCCAGAAGATAATGAAGAAAAGTCTGTGAAGTTCTAGAAGTTCAATCCAATGTTCTACCCAGACAAGCTGTTAATAAAATATAGGGAAAATAGGTATGCAAGTTAGAAATTCTCAGATGTGAAATGAAACACGGTGAAGAGATCAACTTAGAAACAAAAAAATGGAATTCAGAAGTAGACAAAACATAGTAAGATGAGAGGGCAACACTGAATCCATTTAAACAACTATGAGATTGTGTTTGTAGGACAGAAAGCGAGTTTTATAAAGTAGGGCAATTAAAAATATTCATAAAGCTAACCAATATGAGGCTTTGGGGTAGGAGAGATGGAGGGATGTGCGAAAGTGTTAATATCTTCTCCCTGAGAAGGGACAGACTCCCTGCTGCTTAAAATAGAAACATATAGTCAAAAAAAAAAAAAAAAAAAAAAAGACTACAGCTTTTGGGCTTTCAGCTCAGTGCGGCTTAGGTACAGCTTGCTTCAGTTGTCCCCAATCTGGGTTCATGCGACACCAGCTGCCTCCACTGTGCCGCCAAATTTCAACCCCAAAGCAATCAAAGTCATACACTCGAGGTGCATCGGTGGGGAAGTCAGTGCCGCCTCTGCCCCACCTGGGTCTGCCGCCAAGAACCAGTGGTGGTGACATTGCCAAGGCAACGCGATTGGAAGGGTCCGAGGATTTCGGTGAAACTGACCATTCAGAACAGACAGGCCCAGACTGAGGTAGTGCCTCCTGTCTCCCTCCGTTCAGATCAGCAAAGCCCTCAAAGAACCTCCAAGGGACATAAAAAAGCAAAGACAACATTAAATATGGTGAAAATACCACTTTTCATGAGATTGTCACAACATTGCCCAACAGATGCAGCACCGATCTTTAGCTAGAGAACGCTCTGGAACCATTAGAGATCCTGGGGACTGCCCAGTTTGTGGGCTGCAATGTTATGGCCACCACCGTCATGGCATCATAGACGACATTATAGATGACATTAACAGTGGTACAAAGGAATGCCCATCTAGCTAAGAACAATGGAGGAAAATATTTTAGACCTGACTGGCCAGTGGCGCCATGGACAAAGCGTCTGCCTGGGACTCTGAGAACACAAGTTCAAAACCCCAAGGTTGTCCGCTTGGGCATGGGGTAGCTGGCTTGAGTGTAGGATCATGGACATGACCCCATGGTCACTGACTCAAGACCAAAGGGTCTCTGGCTTAAGTCCAAGATTTCTGGCTTGAACAAGGGGTCACTGGCTCAGATGGACACGCCCCCACCTCAAGGCACATATGAGAAAGCAATCAGTGAACAACTAAGGTGCTGCAACTATGAGCTGATGCTTCTCATCTCTCGCCCTTCCTGTCTGTCTGTCCCTGTCTGTCCATCTCTCTCTCTCTCTCTAATATATATATATATATATATATATGCAATATATATTTCAGTTAAAGATAATCTGGCAACCAAAAGTAAATAAATACATAAATAAATAAGACTCCAAACACTGATTTTCAGAAACAGTTTCTTTATACACTCTTAAGGGGGTTGTTTTTGTGTGTGTTATTTTTGACAGAGACAGAGAGAGAGAGAGTCAAAGAGTGACAGAAAGGGACAGACAGACACTTAGGAAGAGAGATGAGAAGCATCAGTTCTTTGTCGTGGCACCTCAGTTGTTCATGATTTCTTTCCCATATGTGCCTTGAAGGGGGGGAGCACAGCAGAAAGAGTGACCCCTTGCTCTAGCCAGAGACCTTGGACTCAAGTCAGTGACCATGGGCTTCAAGCCTGCAACCTTTGGGCTCAAGCCAGCAACCATGGGGTCATGTCTATGATCCCACACTCAGCAACCCTGCACTCAAGTCAGAGGAACCCTCACTCAAGCCAGCGACCTTGAGGTTTTGAACCTGGGTCCTCAGCATCACAGGCCAACGCTCTATCCACTGTGCCACTGTGCCACTGCCTGTTCAGGCCAATCTTAGTTCTTTTTGGACATAGTACCTCCTAGAAGCAAGCATTTGTTATAGTGCAGTTTTTTATTGTTAAATTAATTTAGATTTAATGATGTGTTTAAATAAAAAATAAATGATATTATCTCATTTTAATAAAACTATATTTTTTCTCTATATTCATTTCCCAGAAGAATTTATCTATGGGACAAAAGAAATCAGGAAAAATTTTGTGTGTAGCCATGGTGCTGAATGGTAGAGGGGCTTTCGCTTTCATCATCCTACTTTTTTTGCCCTGTTTGAATTTTTATAATATGCACATATCTTCTAAAAATGTGTTTCTTACGCAGCTGCACACAAAGCTACTGGGCAGGATATATGTGCAGTGATTGATTATAATAGTAGGATATGAGTGCGGTTGTATTCCACAGCAAGCGACAGAACATTCTACTCAGAGTGACCAGTGACCAGGAAGTAGATCGTTTCATGAACTAGCAGTGTGGTTAGGCAGCGCAGGGCGGTCAATAATGTCAATAGTATTATGATCCTTCTTATTGGCCTTCAAGTTCCTGTCATAACAGGGTTGTTTCCTCCAGGAGTCACAGGTTGACTGTCCTTGTTCCAGGCATTGCATCCATTTATGCCTAGTCAATTCCAGAGGCATAGAGGAGAAGCTTACTTAGCCTTCTTGGGTGTTTTTCTAAGGAAGAATGTTTTACTCAAAATTTCTCTAGAAAATCATCCTTTGTAACTCATTGGCCAGAGTCACACTGCCTGCCATTGTTTTCGCCAGTCATTGGAAAGGAAAATGGGATGACTAGCACGACAGTTCCTTAGAGCTGTGGCTGAGCCAGGGAAATTCATACTGCAACTAATAATGTAGTTTCTATGAGGAAGAAGAAAAAGCAAGAAGAACAGATGTTAGCTAAGCACCAGCGGGATTTGTCCAGGGTATTTGTTGGTGGTTGGAATTCTCTTCTTTGTAATTTTCTTATATAATTATTTTTTCTTAGAACACATTGTTTTCACATTTTTAATTTTATTTTTTAATTGAATTATTGGGGTGACACTGATTAACAAAATTATACAGCCCATCTCTGTACATTGTATTCACCACCCCAAGTCAAATCTTCGTCTATCACCATTTATCACGCCTACACCCTCTTTCACACCTCCTCCTTGCAATCACCATACTATGTCTGTGTCCATGAGTTTTTCTTTTTTTTTTTTTTGCTGGGTCTCCACATACCCTCACCCAGCTCCCCCCCCCCAAAAGCTCTCAGCCTGTTCTCTTTCTGAGTCTGTCTTTATTTTGCTTATTTAGAACACACACACACACACACACACACACTTTTGCTATTGGTTTATTTTACCTTTTCTTTTTTAAATTTTATTTTTCATGTACAGTTGACTTTCAGTATTACTTGGTGTTAGTTTCAGATGTACAGTCTAGTGGACAGACAATCATATATTTTACAGAGTGACTCCCCCTCCCACCAGATTTCAGGTATCCACAGTCTGTGATTTTCTTCAGCTTGTAATTTTGACAGAATATAATTAATTAAGTGAAGGAAGGGGTCTATATAATTTCTCTATCATTATAGGTCTTCATTTTCATGAAGATATGTATCCATTTCAACACTGTTGTTATTTTTTTTTTTACTAGTACCAAGTGGGAAGACTTTCTTAGCACTATCTGTTGTTAGAAGGAATCCTAACAATGGGACCGAGGTAATCGTCATAGAAATCTGGGTCTGTCTAGGTTGTAAGTCATTTTTTTTTTTTAGAAAAGAGGAAAAGTCAACATTGTAGACTGGTGCATTACAAGCATTAATTGAAGGCTGAGCAAAATATTCCTTTAATATTGAGATACAAAGAATATAAAAGGAAATTTATCTAATAATGTATAAACTTTTTACTACATTAAAGGAAGACTATCTTAAAGATAATCAGAATGTAATTTCTTTGCCAGTATGTTGTTTGTAATTATTACATGTTACAGTAATGAAGAGTTTTAACAATCTGGAATGGTAACTGCATTTTAACAATTCTTTTCTGAATTGGAATACTTTGAAAACAATTTAATTGGAATAAAAGCCTATGAAAATGACTTGAAAAACAAGCTTTCTCTAGATGAAATGCAAAGATGTTTTGGCATGTGCTTCGAATCAGTGTGGCAGTGCTGTGGTCTGATTCATTCTTGAAAGGAACTTGAACTGTCAGTGGTCAGCCTGGCATGCACGGTGTCCTCACAGTGGACAGGCTTCCCTTTTCTCATCTTGGGAGAGTGACCGTCAGGACATGGGAAGACAAGATAATACCTTGTGTCCACTAGTTCCATTTTTCTTCCACTAAGTCAGTTACACAAAACAAATTTAATTTTCAAAAGTTTTTACAATGCTAAATGACCTGCACTTTTACATGTTATCAGAGAATATTATATTTTAGGGTTACTCTATGATGTTCTGTTTTGTGAATAGAAAACTAAGTATTCCTTATATTTTTTGTAATGCTATCAGTTCCATTCATTGTTTTAATGTGAAATTTTTGATAGTAAAAGAAGTGGTGGGCCTTTTATATATAGTGCTTTTAAAATACCCCGTAATTAAATCCAATGACTACTACATTTAAGGAAGAAGGAAATTTACCAAACCACAAAGTGTAACTAGTCATTTACTTATGATTAAACTCTTTGCATGTTGATAAGGTTGGAAATACCCCAGAAATTCATTTTCTTGCTTCTTCCCCTCATGGTCTACCACTTAGGATAGAAATGTTTAATTCATAATTTATATTTAGTATTGACACAGTTGTAGCCATGTGGGTGTGATTTTTAATTATTTGAAGTAAAATTTTGATGGGTGTTTATGGCATGACATTTCCAAACTGGGTGAAAATATGAGAATGTCATAAAGTTTTTTTCTAAATTTGAAATTAAGAACAAGCAAGAAAATTTCACTGAATTTCCATTAAATTACATTGTGGCCTGAGAGTTCTTATTTAGTACAAACATATTAACCCATAATTATTTTCAGAGAACCCCATGAACTAGGAAAGCTCTTTGTGAAAGTCAGTGCAATTTAGATTTTATTTTTCATGGTGCTTTTTGCATCTGCTTACAAATGAGAGTCAAGTGTGTAATTTGAATATGTGATATTATATCAATAACTACTCATTTTAGGTTATAAAGAGAAAGTATAACCATTGTTTACTATTATTATGGTTTTTCTACCACATTCTACTCTGATCTAGTTGTTTAGTCTCAATTTAAAAGGTCAGTGATGGGACCCATGTTTTTTCATCATTTTTTTTATTACTGTCATTATTATTATTGATATAATAAGCTAATGTTTCAGAAGATTTTCTGTACCAGGCATTGTTGTTGTTGTTGTTTCATTTAATCTTCTCCACAATTTGAAGAGATATACAATATTTACAGTTGCAGCAGGATTTATATTTTGCAGATGAGGAAACAGTTTCAGAGAAAGTGGCTAAAGGTCCCCATGGCCAGAAACTGGCAGGATCTGGTTTGAACTTGTTCTTGTTTACCATGCCCCTACTGCTTTTTCTTAAAGAGAAAACTATTTAGCACAGGATAATCTTTTTTTTTCATATCTGTTTGGTGCTAAAAATATAGAATCAGCTATATTTGTCAACAAACATCTAGGCACACTTCTTAGCCTTGGGAGGTTGAAGGCAGAAATAGGCATCTATGCGGAGAGCATTACTGGAGGAGCCTTCGCATTCCATGTGCTTGGTAATTAAATTGGTTGAAATGAACACTGTCCAGGGTTGAGACAAACTTGAGGCAATGAGCAGACACTGGAGACTAATATTCCCAGTGCATTTGGTATATGTTTGCCAGTGCTCACATACATCTCATAAATCATAAAGGCATGGTTTGTGTCACTTCCACATAGCACGTTATTACTAATATATTTTAGCAAAAGTTATTTTTTTCCCAAATGTTAGCACTGTGGGAGACTATTTCTTTTGACCAAAATGTTTGAATTATACACACCTTGGTTTTTAGTTAAAATTGGTGGAAGGTGGTCAATGAAGTCTGTGTCTACATTAAAATCCTGATTCCAACATATAACATCCAATTCTTGAGCCAGAAGAATGATCTAACTAACAAAATTAAGATTCTGCCTATTTTGAATGCATATTGGTCCAGTTTGGGCCCATTTGGGACATTTTAGGTGAAATATGTATAGCAGTGTTTTCATCTACCAAAATATTATATTATACTTTATTTTATTTCATTGGGTGAATATTGTATGTTCTGCAGGTGGCTGATGCATAGAATTCAGTAATTAGATGCTAATCCAATCCAGTTATTTAGGAGCCAGCTCTGGTTTCCATCAAGTATTTTTTTATATATATAATCTTATTTGCTGTGAGAATCTTGAGCCATTTTTATGAATCAATACATCGTAAAAGCGTTATTGATTGTCATTTTAATGACCGGCATGATTTACTGCCTTCCTAGGGGAAAGAAGCTTTCATAAGATCATTAAATGCATTAAAGTCTGCAGATACGTCCATGTCTGTGGCTGTCTGTAGCAGGCTGGCTCCGCTGGGTCAGTTATTCTTAGCCTCGGTATTTCTATCTTATGGCATGGCAGGTCTAAGATTAGCTTGTTAGGCGTTATCATGCCATCTGAGTTACCTCCTAATATAACTCTACACTGGAATGATTATTTATAGAAAGAGCATTCTGTCATTTTGGGGTTATTTCTAGTAGTTTAAATAAAGAAGAATAACATTCAAGTGAAACCACAGATTCCTTCCTGCTGCCAAAACAACAAGATAACTGTCTGCTCACGGGGCAATGATGTTGAAGTGTATGCTTAGGGTGATTGCAGAATTCTTTTATCCCGGCCACCTTGACAGAAAGGGGAGTCTTTTCGGTAGTGATGTGTAATGCTGGTGGAGAGGCGAAGAAGCAACGCTGATGCTTTCTGTCACAGAGCACAGAATACTCTGGTTGATGATGACAACAAGAGACACACACGGTCTATTTTTAGAAACCGACACTGCCAGGCTCTCTGGTTGGTGTTAATATGGCTCAGAAATAGGGCTCCTCACTGTTGACCTTTCCAGTGAAAATGTCATTTTATACTACACAAACATGCATGCTCACACATTTTTTTTTCTTTTTTCAATTTGCAAGAATATCTATTCTTAAGATTTTAAGCTAAAAAAAAAAAAGCTAAATTCCATAAAATGCCTCCATGGGATAGAATATTTTTTTCAGTCTCATGAAGATTGGGCTTAAGAGATGGTTTATGAAAAACATTTGAATATTTTAAGTACAATGAATATACACACTGCCTATAACATGTGGAAAAATAGGTAAATGTACCTCACAACTGACTTTTAATCATTATAATACCTGTAAAATTATATCACATATGCTTCTAGCTTTATTGTAATATTATATAAAATATAACTACAAAAGATATGATGAATTAATGTACGTTGTTGCTTTAAATAGATGAGATAAAATTCTCAATATATAGAAAGGTAGGATTAACCTCTGTCAGTTGTTCTGATATAACTGACTCTTGATGAACCCAACAGAGTTCATGTACAATAAAATGTAGTTTCACATTTGAGAACTGTTCTGTTACCTTAATTATTAAACTGTGTGCTTAAGTCGGCCTTAGTAATTGTCATTTCACTATAAAATTAGAATTGTGATTTAATATGCTTAATTTGAATTTTATATTTCCTGATTATTGATTTGTAAGATGATGAAATGTTGCGCTGGCTGGATGGCTCAGTTGTTTAGAGCATGATCCTGACATGCTCAGGGTTTGTGGGTTCGATCCCTGGTCAGGGTATATGGGGGAACGGGTTAATGTTTCTGTCTCTGTCTCTCTTTTCTTTTTGCTCTAAAATTAACAAATATATATTTTAAAAAAGAAAATGTTAAAATGGTTTTAATATACTTCATGTTACACATTAATCAAAAAGTTTTACAATGGATAATTTAGGCTCTGTAAAAAACATTTATTATTTTATTGCTTACCAAAAAAATCTTTTAAAGTGATAAATATTTGTAGTCTTTAATTTTTTTATTTATTGATTGATTTTGGAGTAGTAGGAAGTGGGAGAGAGAAACATCAATTTGTTGTTCCACTTATTTATGCATTCATGGGTCTATTCTATTTTTCTTTTTTTTTTTAGTATTTAAAAAATGTTTATTTATTGATTTCAGCAAGAGAGGAATGGAGAGAGAGAGAGACAGAAGCATTGATCTGTTTCATTATGTGCCCTGACTGGGGATCGAACCTGCAACTTTGGTGCATTGGGATGATGTTCTAACCAACTGAGCTATGAGGCCAGGACCTAAAAAGTTAAATATTTTTTTTGTACTGTGCTGTAATATAAGGCTTCCATTGACCATTAGGAATTTGCAAAATGACAGACAAGAACAGGAAATCTACAGCAATTCAAGTGTAGTCTCAAGGAAACCAAGATGTAAATAAATTCAGAGGGTGGGAGTAGAGGCAATTGTAGGAATGAGTTGCATCCTGACCACTCTTAATTAGCAGGTTGAAGGTTTGGGGAGGTGATGTAATCGTTTGAAGCTTTGGAAGCTGAGGTCAAATAGTCATTCCTGTGTTCATTTAGTCTCTCAAAAATATTTGCGAGCCAACCATGTGCCAGGGACTGGTTTCTGAATGGGAGATACAACTGTGAAACAAGACAAGACTCCAGCTTGGCTGATTACACTGGGGAACAAAATTTTTATTGCATCCACAAAAACACTTGTTCTTACCTAATTTGAGTGTGCTGATCTCAAATCTGACATTAGTTTTTCTCTGTAAGCTACCTATTTTAGGTTTTCATCTTATTGTAAAATTTTCAACGTTTAGTTTAACATAATGACATAGAATGTCTTCTTGGGCAATCATCCTTGTGAAAATATAATAATTTATATAATGCAGTAAATACACTAAAAGATATGATTGCATCAGAATTTGTATACAATTTCAAAATAGAACATATTAAAACACTTATTTTAATCATAAAATTTGCGCAAAACTTATTTAAATTCTATTCAGGCAAAAATTTGCGTTTGTGGCTCTTGCGTTTGTGTACTTGTTGAGGACAATCTCGTTTGATGCTCCAGCAGTAGTCTGCCATCATATTTCTGTCCCATCGCCCCTGATAACGCTCTTCCATTGTCTTCAGATCTTGATGAAAGCATTGTCCCTGCTCATCACATCAGGTTGGCTAAACTGCTGAGGGGTTATGACTCTTTGGCATCAGAAGAAGACCGTTCACATTCTACAACCATTTCCTCATGCATCTTATCAAAATACACTTGATCACCATGTTCACTTTCTTTGTCTTTGGAAGAAGTAAAACCTTTGAAAACTGGAACCGGGAGTGTCTCAGAGTGTGAGATAGGTCGTATTGCTGAAGAAATATTAGGATATGTGATCATATGCCATTTTTTCTAGCCGATGCCCTTTGTATGGATCAGACAGAAATAACAGTCACTGCTGTGGTCCTTAGGTTCATGCCAAACCATGGAAATACCAAAAGGTATTCCTTTGTGTTTTCCATTTGTCCAGTCATGAAGCATTTCCTTACAATTATGACACACAATATGAGGAGCCCAATTCTTGTCTTGATCGCCAAGGGGAACTTGAAAATAGGCAATATATGCACGTGTTACAAATGATGAAATATTGTGCCTTTGACATTGAAGTGTGTAACAGTCACATATGTAACAGAAGGTGTCAGGACTATT
This sequence comes from Saccopteryx bilineata, assembly GCF_036850765.1. NCBI lineage: Eukaryota > Metazoa > Chordata > Mammalia > Chiroptera > Emballonuridae > Saccopteryx > Saccopteryx bilineata. Next base: position 37,990,286 of record NC_089496.1, read on the forward strand.
CTTACATTTACACTACTCGAAGAAGCCATGATTCAATCTTAAAACCAAATAAGAGGATGTTTTTATCAGATAACAATTTTTTACATTTAAGAACAACTACAATTATGTAAAAGTGATGTTTGTAAAACATTAATTGCCTTATGGTTATGTTCAATTCAAGAATCGTTGCACTTTAACTTCAATTTAAAAACCAATGCATCCATTAACTTACAAAAAGAAATTAAAATTGCATGAAAAATAGAGCATGCACCAAGAAACGGATTTCAGATTTGGAATCAACGATGCAGAAATATATAGAAAAAGTTCTAAAACCTCATGCAACAGAAAATGAAAAAAAAATTTGTTCCCCAGTGTTATCCAGTGGAATGATGGACAGAGAAGGCTACTTTAGGTGGTACTAGTACTAAGGAAAAATGAAGCTACAAGTGAGATAGAAAGTGACTGATGATAGCAAGGGCAGTGTTAGCTAGGGCAGTCACGTCAAGTTTTTTGTGGACGCTGTGATATAAAGAACATCTTCCCAATAAAAGTAGGTTTTCTATCAACATTCCATTTGGGCTCAGCCAAACAGAATGAAAGCTCAGTTAGAAAAGAGCAGAAAATGTATGGAACTCTTGGTTTTCACTTACTTCCTCTGCCTTGTGCAAAGGATGGGGGAGCTTTTATTGGGGTGGGTGAAGAAGCCGGGGAAGGCTGTTAGCCATGATTTTCTGTTTTCCAAAGAGACTGGGAAATCAGGTGACTTCTTCCTAGGACTAATGTTATTGACTAGAAATTAAGCACCTTTTAGACTCCTTTACCATTGTTCCTTGCTAAAGATTCATCGATGCCTCTTACCTCATTATGCTGAAACTTACTATCTGAACAGTATGAACCACCCTTGTGGTTTACTGAAATAAATAATTCCTCTTCCTATAGGGGACAAAGAAAGAAGGGGTACATAATATCTTAATTTGCTGAAGTTAGAAGCCTGAGAGTATTTTCTCATAAACACACTATTACTCACTTCTGTAAAATACAGTATTTACTACACTGTCATTTATTGAGCACTTACAATGATGCACCAAGTATTTGAATTCAGAGATACCATGTGTCAGATAGCAACCTGTTAGATGGCTGGAGAACTGTAACCTTCTCCTAACAAGATATTTAGAATAGGTAGTCTTTATTGTGTGGGAGAGTGGATATATTTGTGACAAATTGTTACAATCTTTGAATAGAGAAGTATTTCATGGAAGTATGGAAGTGATAGGTCTGGGGTTTTTTTTGTTTTTGTTTTTTTAAGGGAGAAACAGCAGTGTGACAGCTAAGAGCTATTTCCCCACATGTCTGCTTTCTCATGGATAAGGAACAATGATGGATGCACATAGTAAGATGGACAAACAATTTTTTGAGGGACTGACACATTATCTCACATGCTTGATGCCTCATGGGGTTTCCCCTCAACATTCCAAATGGTCTCAGTCAAATGGAATGAAAGCGCAGTTAGAATAGAGCAGGAAGTGTTCTGGGCTATTTTAATCTCCACTGACTTCTGCCTTGTGGAAGGGATGGGGAAGCCTTTATCAGCAGGTAGATGAGGAGCCAGGGGAAGGCTGTCAGCCACGATTTTTCTGGAGCTCCAAGAAGACTGGGTCTGAGCCAGACTCCTGGCCAACATGCTTTGTTGGAGTCACAGTGTAGCTTGAGGAAACCCTTTTTTCCCCCAGGGTAGTTTTAAGCTAGATTTCTTGTTTATCTGTTATTTTGTGTGTGTGTGTGTGTGTGTGTGTGTGTCTGTGTGTGAGTGTGAACTAATAATTAGCTATTTCCTTTTTCTGAAATACCCTCTGCTCCGTTCCAGCTAGTCTTCACTGGGACAAATCCTAACTCTTACAAAGACCAGTTCAAATGTTTCCAAATTTCTCCTCCTCCCCATAATACTCGGTAGCACTTCCCTCATTCTGTTTCTCCCTCCCTCTCCCCTCTCTCCTTCTCCTCACTCCCCATAGTCCTTTATTACCCTTAGAACATTCCCGTTTTCTGCCTTACACTGTGGTTATTTATGTGTGTATCCCCCATCCCCCCAATTAGTTATAAGCTCCAAGAGGAAAAGGATCATGTTTTATGTCTATTTTTATTCCCTACCGTCCCTAGCACATAATTTATCCCTGACACTATTTTTAAATAAATGAATGAGTGATTAAAGAGTACAGTGGTATTTGCGCAGTCTGTTTTTATAAAATTTTTATTTTTTAGAAATGATCCCTTTTATGTAGAAAATGAACCTGCAGTTTCATTGTAAATTTGAAAAATATAGACTTTGAAGGGATGCGAGACCTTGACTCAAAGTTAAAACCATCCGTTATAGAATGTGAGTCAAGACTGACCTCCACTGCTTTGACAACGTGTTTATGCCTCTTCAAATATTTTAATTATTATTAACAAATAGAATTTTGGAATATTCTTATTTTCCTTGATTTCTCAGTGAATAATGCCAATAAAAATGTCATGAGATATGGGACTGCATTCAAATGTGAAGTGTGAACTACCTAATTTAAGAGTGCCCTAATATAAATGCGTACTTTTTAGCCAAGGAGAAGAATAAATTTGGTTGTGCAAATGATTACAGGTGTATTTTATATTATTCAAACATCATTTCACATTTAATCCCGTTTTCCTCTTTGTGATATTTTTACGTAGAGAGAATTTTCTTACATACAGGATGAAAATGGATGGATTTTCTTGGTTAACAATAGTATCAATTTGAAACAGTTCTGCATCTCAGATTGGCTGTTTAGACCTCATCTGCATTTATTCAGGCACTATTTAATTGGCTATATTCTTTTGGAAGGAAGCAATGAGAGAAGATTTTTTTGGTAAACATGTCAATAATCAAATTTTGAACACCAAATATATCAGTGATTTTAAAAAATATCTCACATAAATGTCAGAACAGGGAATTCACAGAGCGAGATATTAAGGGAAAAACAGATGGAAGGAATGAATCAATTTCTATACACAGCTATTCAAGGAGAAGAATGAAATAAATATTTCTATGTGTGAGTGGGAGAGGAATGGTGAAGAAAATAAGGTGTACTCTCAGTAGGGAAAAAGATACACCATTTTTTGAGGGTAGTATTTTTTTTTTTTGCTTTGTTTATTGTTTGTATTTGTTCTGATTTAGACTTCAAACTCAGCCCAAGTTAGGATAAATTAGGGGCATGAAGGCACAGAAAATGAATTGAGCTAGTTAATAATATGAATACGAGCCAAGGAAGAAGTTGGATCATACAACCAGATTTTGCAATCTAGCTGTGGAAGTCGGCTTATTAGAGCACAGGGAACGCCTGCCTGCCAGCGCTCTTGCAGAGACGTTGCAGATGCTGCCAGTCTCATCTCTGTGAGTCCAAGCTAAGTTTTCTAACTGCTGTGGGAAACAGAACACACATCAAGATGGGTTGATTATGGATTTAGAAGTTTCCCATTCTTTTTTTTTTTTTTTTTCCTGTATTTTTCTGAAGCCGAAAACGGGGAGAGACAGTCAGACAGACTCCCGCATGTGCCCGACCGGGATCCACCCGGCAGCCCACTAGGGGCGACGCTCTGCCCACCAGGGGGCGATGCTCTGCCCCTCCGGGGTGTCGCTCTGTTGCGACCAGAGCCACTCTAGCGCCTGGGGCAGAGGCCGAGGAGCCATCCCCAGCGCCCGGGCCACCTTTGCTCCAGTGGAGCCTCGGCTGCGGGAGGGGAAGAGAGAGACAGAGAGGAAGGAGAGGGGGAGGGGTGGAGAAGCAGATGGGCGCTTCTCCTGTGTGCCCTGGCCGGGAATCGAACCCGGGACATCTGCACGCAGGCCGACGCTCTAGCACTGAGCCAACCGGCCAGGGCCAGAAGTTTCCCATTCTTATAGTAAGCATTACCAAGAAATAACAATTAGTTCAAGCCAATTTCCAGAGGATTACAATGGTGGGAGCTATAAACTCAGTTAATTGGAATCACTCCTTTGTTTTGCTTTTCTGAAAGTTGAACGTGAAAATGTTAGAAGAAAATTCTCTGGATATCAACTTAACCTAACTTGTATATTGTGAAAGGGAAAGTGATAGAAATAACCTCAGGCAACTGATGCTTAAACACATTGAAAATAATGTTCCTCGTCTAAAATCACTTCCTTCAAGTTTCACCCAAGAGTCCGCTCTCGCTGTCCATTATCCCAATAATGATGTGGAAATTCTCCTAAATCATTGACCTGAAAAGATCCGTGACCCCCCCACACACACACACACACACCGCCGCCTTCTCTCTTCAGCAGATAGTCCTAAACCGAAACATGACTAAAACTCTAACTCTAGGAAACTATATGAGTTCGTTTTTCAGATGACTAGAAAATATATTAAATAGCTTTGTAGACGTGGGGAGAACCTCTTTCTACCCAGTGAAAGAGTGCCCACTTCTTTGGGCACTTGAACCACCGTGTAGTATAGATTTTCTTTGTAGTTAAGCAGCCATATATGTGGAAAACATTTTTCCCACACCCCTGCCATTATTGACTGTTGTCAGACTTGAGATATTTTGCCAAGCTGAGAGATGAATAATGGCATAGCACACTTTTTTATGTGAATTTTTTCTGATTACTGGATGACTAGAATGATTTTCATATGTTATTAGCCATTTGGGTTTTGTTTTATGGAGAGATACTTCCAGGAATGCCAAAATGCTTAAAGGAAAGAAGTCTATCAGTGAATGTCACCCTGTTAACCAATTAAATTTTTTTAAAAATGATTATCTCATGATATATAGAAAAAGTCAATAAAATACAGTGCCTTTCCAGGATAAAAACATATTAAACTAAGAATAGAAGAAGAAAGTGTTATCAACCACAATCCTATCCGAAACTTTATATTTAACAGTAAAGATAAAATTCATTCTCTCTCTTTTTTTTTTTTTTTTTTTTTTTTACAGAGACAGAGAGAGAGTCAGAGAGAGGGATAGATAGGGACAGACAGACAGGAATGGAGAGAGAAGAGAAGCATAAATCATCAGTGTCTCGTTGCAACACCTTAGTTGTTCATTGATTGCCTTCTTATATGTGCCTTGACCGTGGGCCTTCAGCAGACCGAGTAACCCCTTGCTCGAGCCAGCAACCTTGGGTCCAAGCTGGTGAGCTTTTGCTCAAACCAGGTGAGCCTGCGCCCAAGCTGGCGACCTCGGGGTCTCGAACCTGGGTCCTCGGCATCCCAGTCCGATCCTCTATCCACTGCGCCACCACCTGGCCAGGCAAAATTCATTCTCTTAATGCCAGGGACTTTGGAGATTCTAGTCAATGTTCCAAAACAAGAACATTCAGTAAGAGATACAAGAAAAGGAAATTAATTGAACAAATAGAGATCAGTTAGGTTTTTCAGTACAAGGTGAGTGCAACATAAAAAAAATGGAAATGATTGCTTTATACCAGAAATCACCAAATATAAAACATAATAAAAAGTTGAACCATTTATAATAGCAACTGAAACTTTTATGGAGAAATTGATAAAGTTATTTAAGGGCATGTAAGAAAATTTGCACAAATTTAAGATGTGCTTTGACCATGAATAGAAAGGCTATATCTTTAAAAATTCAGTTTTTCCAAAATTAACTTAGAAATCTGTCTTTCAAACACATAATTTTTTTAAAAACTAAATGATTCATTCATAGTGAAAAATACTTAATGATATTATATAAAAATAAATTTCACTTATTTACCATTCAGTCCCCTGTTTCAGATAGCCTAATAGAAATGTCTTTTGTTTCTTAGAGATATATTGAATAATAGTACAAATTCAGTTAGGATCTATTAGGGAACATAGCATACTGATTCTAACCTTCAAATACGAGAGTAAGTCTGCACAGATCATAGTTTGATAATATAGCAAATGAGGAGAAGGATAGCTAACAAGGGATACATTGTGGTATTAATGATGATTGTTTGGTTTCGATAGGGACATAGTCATAGATAAGAGGACCAGAATAAAGAGCTATTTTTAATAACTTTATATGTGACAGATTTCACATTATAAATCAATGGTCAAGGATAGACTATTAAATGACCAAAGATATATTATTAATTAAATCATTTGGGAACAGTTATAATATTCAATTTGTAAACTCATAGTCAAATGATATTGTAGTCAAATACCTATTTTTATAATACCAATTGGACAGCTTACAAATTAAACTTCTGCAAATTCAATGTATTGTTTCGTGTATTTATTGTCTTCCATTTTATGGAGAGATGGGAAGGAATTTTATGAAGGTACCAGAAGAATTTTTAGTTAAGTTTAGCTAAATTAGGTGACTGAAGTACTGAATATTTATATGGCCCACTAATTTCCAGAAGATAATTTGATCCTGACTTGTGGTGGTGCAATGGATGGAGCATTGACCTAGAACACTGAGGTCACTGGTACAAAACCTCAGACTTGCCAGGTCAAGGCACATAAGAGAAGTGACTATGAGTTGATGCTTCCCACTCCTACCTCTGCCTCTCTCTTTCTCCTCCTTCTAAAATCAATAAATAAAATAATTAAAAAAGATAATTTGATATTGATTTAAGTAAAAGGTCCAGAATTGACTAGGCAGTAGTGCCGTGGATAGAGTTGGGCTGGGACACTGATAACCCAGGTTCGAAACTCCGAGGTCACTGGCTTGAGTGCAAGTTCACCAGTTTGAGCATGGGGTCACCAGCTTGAGTATGGGATCACAGACATGACCCCATGATCACTGGATTGAGCCCAAAGGTTGCTGGCTTAGAAGCCCAAGGTGTCTGGCTTGAGCAAGGGGTCACTTGGTCTGCTGTAGCCTCTGGTCAAGGCACATATAAGAAAGAAATCAATGAACAACTAAGATGCCACAACAAAGAATTGATGCTTCTCATCTCTCTCCCTTCCTGTCTGTCACAGCCCCCCCCGCCCCTCGCTAAAAAAAAAAAAAAAGGAACCATTGAATAAAATAGGGGGTGATAATTCAGTAAGGAATGGAAGGTAGATAACTGTTTCCTAAGGCCTCACTAAGTAGCAATTGCTAGTAATGCCTAAAAATACCAAAGAGGATGTGAGTTTTAAAATGAGACTTCAGTGACTAGAAGAGCCCGACTATGCAAAGGTGCAAGGAAAGGTATTCCAGGCAGAAGGAACAGCCAATGCAAAGGCCTCTGAGTCCAAACTATATCCGGCTGTTTTCAGAATGAAGGCCAGTATGACCTCAGCATTTTCAACAAAACAGAAAGGAAAGTCAGTGGTTTGGCCAGGGTTGCTTGAATATTGCATCTAATCGCTCTTTTACACCAAACTTAAAATGCTATGCTTTCATATTCCCAACTCAGGACCTCAGAGGCTCTTCAGTGGCATACGATTTTTCTTTAGAAAGCACCATTTGTATGCTAAAAGACAGAACATGCGTCACTTTTTCATTTTTTGCACACATACCAGAAATGTATGGTCTGTAATTCTAATCCCAATAAATGCAAGAACAATTTAAGTATTGCATGGCATACGAAATATGAAATCAGGAAAACTGGTAATACCTGTTCATATTTTTATGGACCTAAGAATGGTTCTAAAATATCATATTTCAGGTATAACGAAATTGATGAAGAAACCCCAACCTCAGAGCTCAGGAACCTTATGCCTTATGGGGGTGTTAGCACAAGGTCTGCCATTTGTGGAAAGGCAGGTCATTTGGTTGTCTTCTCTCGGCATCTACAAGCCATGAGAGGTGTTGACTAGATCAGTGGTCCCCAACCCCAGGCCGCGGACCGGTAACGGTCCGTGGGCCATTTGGTACCAGTCCACAGAGAAAGAATAAATAAGTTACATTATTTTCATTTTATTTATATTTAAGTCTGAACAATGTTTTATTTTTAAAAAATGACCAGATTTTCTCTGTTACATCCATCTAAGGCTCACTCTTGACACTTGTCTCGGTCACGTAATACATTTATCCGTCACACCCTAAAGTCCAGTCCGTGAAATTATTTTCTGATGTTAAACCGGTCCGTGGCCCAAAAAAGGTTGGGAACCACTGGCCTAGATTACTCTTAGGGTCCCTACCGGTTTTACAAATGCCAGCGATTGACCTTTTTACTGAAAACAGAGCAAGTCACAGCAGTCTGTCTTTCTTGTACACCAAATGTAATTTAGATTCAGTGGGAAAATTGCCACACTAATGGCTTGGTCTGATACTGTCAGATCATTATGCTACATATTTTAAGCTTAGAAACTCAATCTCCTCTAGTTTATTACAGCTTTATTCTGAAGCTTGTGCTGTGACTGGTCTTGAGTATCATAAGCTTTTTTTCCCAAGTGTTACGATTAGACCTGTTTACAAAGAACCATTCAGTAATTATTATGAGTTATCTAGCTTAATTTGATACTTCAGAATCATCAAAATCAATCTCCTTCTCCATCCATGAACATATGTGTGTGTGCCTGCATGTGTTTATGTTTATGAATGTATGACGTATATATATAATGCACATATTACAATTATAACTGGATTAATTTTTTCTCTCTCTGACAAGTCATGGCATTATTCTAATAGAAATGGAATAAAAGTAAAAATTTGACAATGTACTAAATTCAGATATAGCTTAGAACCAGTGATTTATTTACATTGTGAGAAATGAAGATTTTCACTGTACTGTGAATCAGAAATATAAGGTTTTATCGTTATTATTCTTTCTTTTTCTGTCTCTGCCCAATGACTGCATTTCACTTTTCTAGATCTCATTTAGAATTGCATTTCACTTGTAAAAATTAGGTCTTGTACTGGACTAATAAATATACATATAACAGAAATTTTAACTTAAATAACACTATAACAGAAATTTTTATAAATAACCAGAAAGTGTAGTCAAATACTTCAGTAAATGTTGCTAATTAAAATAATGAATGCAAGTCAGCCGCTAAATAGATAAGGAATCATTTCCAGCAATTTCCCCCCACAATTTACTGAAATCAAAATAATTTCCTTCATAAAAACAGTATTTTGGAATAAGTACTGCAGAGCCCTTCAGAATTTTTTAATTCATAATTTTTTTCTACATCCTAGTTTATAGTTAATATGGTTAGAATTTTCAAAAAGAAAGATTATATTGGTTATTGGTTCGAAAGTCATATTTTATTGGGTTTGACACCAACTCTGGGTGATATTTAAATGATGCCAAAGCTACATGTTGCAATCAAGATAGCAACAGTATTTTTTCCTTCTTTCTCATTCCAATCTTTTGAAATGTAATGCATGGAAATTTTTCTTTCATATGTTAAGTGTATCTCATTGCTGAATATAGTGTGCCTCATTGAAGTAGACACTTCTTTGCCAAAAACACATCAGTCATTCACAAATATTCAGTACTCTGAGAATGAAAAAATTTTTTTAGCAACTTGGGTAGTTGGTGAAAGCCAGTTTGCAAAGATTTCTAACTCCGCAGTGTTACATATATTATGTGGAAGCCAGGGAGAATTGATCACCCAGCACATGAAGTCGAGTTCTAGATACACTGGACCTTGCTGGCTACGATACAGGGTGGGGCAAAAGCAAGTGTACATTTGTTTGTATGGGAAGAGACAGAAGGTTTATGATCATTACAATTGCTTTATTAACTTCTTCATGTATTCACATCTATAAACCTATTTTCCCCCTAACTTGTATTGTAGACCAAGGTTTGTAGCTGATTAGTAGACGGATGTTAATCAGCCTTATGTTTTGTGGATGAGATAAAAATGTATTATAATTTTGGAAAACAAAATAGGTTTCATCCCTGAACACATCTATTAAAATTTAAGGAAAATATCTATGAAATAAAAGGAAAATCCCTGAATTAATTAAAACATGGAAATTTAAGCAAAGCTCAGACCTAGAAGAATGCCTGACATTTAATAATTGCTCAATGAATGATTGTGGAATAAGTGGATTGATGAATTGAAAATTGCTTATTTGGCCCTGGCCAGTGGCTCCGTGGATAGAGCCTCAGCACAATGTATGGATGTTCCAGGTTTGATTCCCGGTCAGGCCACACAGGAGAAGCAACTATCTGCTTCTCCCCCAACCTCTTCCCCCTTCACTCCCTGCCCCCCACCAGCCAGTGGCTCAGTTGTTTGGAGCAAGGCCCAGGGCACTGAGGATAGTTTCCCTGGAGAGCATCAGCCTCAGGCACTAAAAAGAGCTCTTGTCTCGGGCATCAGCCTAGACAGGGTTGCTGGGTGGATCCTGCTCAGGGCGCATATGGGAGTCTGCCTCACTATCTCCCCTCCTCTCACCTAAAAAAAAAGTTTGCTTACTTATAGCAGCTAATATTTAAATTGTACACATATGTTTGTACCTAATATGTTTCTAGGCCCATTATTGTACTGGGTTATCCAAGCAAAAATATAAATTAAGACTATATATTAGCCCTCGCAGGATAGCTTGGTTGGTTAGAGCATTATTCCTCTATGCAAAGCGTGTGGGTTGGATCTTGGTCAGGGCTCTCTCTCTCTCTTTCTCCCTTCTCTCTCTAAATTAATAAATAAAAATTTAAAAATATATGTATATTTTGAAAGACAAATCTTTAATTGAAAAGAATTAAAGAAGAGCTCCTCTTAATTTTTAATGGTACTTTTATTAAGAGTTTATTATTTTATGAATGTTAGCTTTGTCATAATTCAAATATGGAGACCTTTCATTGTCACTTAAGGATTTGGGGGCTGTGTCCTTCAGACAAAAATAGCATTTGCAGCTGCACTGTAAACTCCTCATTGTCCTGCAGGCCTCCTTCTCCTGGGTTACATTCTGCTATCCTAATTTATTAAGTACAAAGTAGTTACTTAGAAAAATGAATGTTACCTTACGATCCTATTCAGTATTCTATTTACCTGAAAACCTTACCGAAAAGCCCAAATCAACCTTCCTCCACTTCCTTCAAAAAAGAGCTCCAGAGAGGGGGTTCCTATGTGTGTCAAGTTCACATTCTAGGATAATAATATTATAAATTGAGCTTGTGATTTGGCTTAAAAAAAAAAAAGCAAATATTTTCTGGCATAGTAGTAAAATATATATTATAAAAAGATTATGTTAAAAGGCCAACATCAGATTTTAGGCTTCTTCTTTTTTCTTTGGAAAAAAGTTAACCAGCATTCTCTAAAATTCTGATTTCTCTTTTTTTCTTATTTATTGACTTTACAGAGAGAGGAATGGAGGGAGGGAGGGAGAGAGAGAGAGAAACATCGATTTGTTGTTCCACTTATTTGTATATTCATTGGTTGATTCTTGTGTATACCTGACTGGGGATCGAACCCACAACCGTGGTGTATCACAACGACGCTCTAACCAACTGAGCTACCCGACCAGGGCCTGATTTCTCTTTCAATGAACATGACTATTTAGTCTAATTCCTAATTTCTTGGCTCAAAACTGGTGACCTCATGCATAGATAAATGTACTAATACTTAAATACGTCCAGAAAGTGTTTATGAGTGTTGGTGACTCTTAACGGGCTTTACCTTCATGACCTCCGAAACTCACTGCTTTTCACCCGAGTTTGTTTGCTTGTTTCTTTCTTTTTAAACAGCATGTATTTCATGTCTTTCCGTTTGGAGCTAGAGGGCCCTCAGGTCTCCCGAGCGGGAAGCAGCGTGTGGGCTGCAGAGGCATAGCGAACGTAACTGACGCCTGGCACAGACACTTCATTGGCGCCGCCCTCCTCCCAACTATGCTTCTACTACGCTTTTCTTGTTTGTCTTGGAGACCATTTGCCCCCGCCCCTTGCTACGCCACTGGTGGACTGCGGCCGCGTTCTCACGTGGAGCTCCGAGTTGCTTTCAGGCCCAGAGGTCGTTGGCAGCAATCAGTTTCCTGTCAATGGAGGGCGGAGGCCCCAGGTCTTTTGTTGGCTGTCAGCGCGGTTCATATTCTCAGGTGTTTCCATATTTCCCCTCCACCTCAGCAGTTCAGGAACACCCTCTCATTGAATCCATGTTAAGCCTCAAATCACCGATTTCTTCTTCTACCAGTTAGAGAAAACTTTTTTTTTAAAGTTCCATATGCTTAGGTTAGGCCCGCTTGGATAGTAACTTAAAATCCACCAATCTCTTAAATGTCGCCTTAATTAGTAATAGACCTTAATGATGTCTGCGAATTCCATTGCCAAGTTCTGTAATCATGAGAGTTACACCAGGTAGGGAACTCCATGGGAACCATCTTACAATTCTGCCTTGCTTAGGGATTTTTAAAAGATGTTATATTTGATACATTCTCATCATCCTACTCAGCTTCAGTTACCCACTCTGTGCTGATAACTCACCAATGTCTAGCCTCATCCCTACACCTCACACCTGAGTGGTCAGTCCCCGTGTCACCAGCGCCCACTGTCCACTTAGAGACCCCACAGATACCTGATTTCGACACTAGGAAATGAGTCACCTGCCTCTGTTTCTATGAATGATAAGAGTTCAAAGAATGCATTATGAAAATGAGTTCTGAGAATGCTTACTTTTCTTACCCTGCCCTGCTTGGAGGTTCATGTAAAGCATGATCGCTTGCACAGGGGCGAGTGAGAGCCCTGGCTGGGAATGAGTGAGCGAAGGGCTCCGCGGGGTGAGTCATTCCCGCCCCTGCAGCCCTCCTCGCTGCTGCGCCCGCCCAGAGTCTAGCACGCTGCTGTCCCTGGCCTTCCCTGCATCTGTTCTAAAGAAGTCACTGTTGTCTTTGACACGTCATATTCTGCCTGTGTTCTCTTGTTTTCACCCAGGCCTTCTCACTGCTGATTGGTCGTTTGTCAACCTTTAGGGACATGACCTTGCAAGTGGAGGAGTTACAAGAGAAACCAGGACACCTTCAGGAAAGAAGGGGCTTTCTAGCCCTCTCCCCACCCGTTCTCACCCATCAGTTTCCTGCCAGGATTCTGATAACAGGGTGGAAAGTGGGCTTTCAATACTGATGTGATAAGAAACAGGGCTGTGAGGACATGTGTTCTTTCGCATGGTAAGGAACTCCGGACGATGATTCTGAAGTTGTCACTGTAATCATGGCAGCTCTGTTGGCGGAAGTACAGCTTCTTTTGTTTAAAAAATACAAATGATTCCCTTCACTTTCTTTTCTCAGGCTTCCCGTTTGCATGCTCACATTCACAGTATTCACAAGGACGGTTTTCATTGTTTCCCTTTTGAAATGACATGAGAAAATATCACTGTAGACAAATAAGCATATATTTTCTATGTTTTAATTGAGAGTTTAAAAAGGCATTATTCATTATGATTTCACATACTCTTTCCTTATTGATTTACTGCAGGGGTCCCCAAACTTTTTACACAGGGGGCCAGTTCACTGTCCCTCAGACCGTTGGAGAGCTGGACTATAAAAAAAAACTATGAACAAATCCCTATGCACACTGCACATATCTTATTTTAAAGTAAAAAAACAAAACGGGAACAAATACAATATTTAAAATAAAGAACAAGTAAATTTAAATCAACAAACTGACCAGTGTTTCAATGGGAACTATAGGCCTGCTTATGGCTAATGAGATGGTCAATGTGCTTCTCTCACTGACCACCAATGAAGGAGGTGCCCCTTCCGGAAGTGCGGTGGGGGCTGGATAAATGGCCTCAGGGGGCCACATGCGGTTCGCGGGCCTAGTTTGAGGACCCCTGGTTTACTGTTTCCCAAGTGGTTACTGTATTTTTTGCTCCATGAGACATACTTTTTCCCCCCAAAAGTGGAGGGGAAAATGCCTATGTATTTTATGGAGCAAAAAATATGGTATTTTATTAAATATTTTAACACACCATTTGGTTCAGAATATTTTTTTCTTATTTTCCTCCTTTAAACCCTAGGTGTGTCTTATGGTCGGGTGTGTCTTATGGAGCAAAAAAATACAGTAATTTTTTAGGGGTACCCTCTAACTATCCTGACTTCTATTAATGATACACTTATTTGAAAACTGCTTAGATATGAACCAAAATCAAGAGTTTGAAGTGAATCAAAAAAGAAGAAAGAAAAAAATGATGTGGAGGAATTCATGAATGACCTTTAGCTAGCATCTGAATCCTATCAGATTATATTCCCAGTAATATATTTATGCACAGGCACATTTTTTCTTGGGAGACTGTCTATTCTCTGTTTAATTGTCAAAGAAATCTGTGAGCCCAGTAAAGATAAGAAACCATTTTTAGAAGAGGTGCTAACAACTTTGGCTCTTTGGGTTCTCAAACCTGAGGTCAGCAGTCCCAGATTAAGTCCAGGGAGGATATTAGAGCTGGGCTCACCCGCAGCCACAGTACACAGCTGCAAGCAAGATGTACCCTCCCAAGACAATGCTGAAAAATTAGAGACAGAACTAAAACAAACGAAGCGGCCTAATCCCCTCAGGGCCAGCAAGCCCTAAGGGAACCACCCTGTCACAGCACAGTAAGTGATGGGCCCACGGAAGCCCTGTGTCTTCCTATTGTGGGCGTCTTTAAAAGCAGGGCTATGTCGAACCTATTTTGAAAAGAATTCGTTAAAACAGTAAAATGGAATTTTAAAAGATCTTTAAGAGGAAACTTCAGCCATCTGAAATGTTTATTCCCCTGTGAATTGAAATAGGTGTGTCAGATTGTGGGACCTGTCGCCTGGCCCTTACAGCTATGCTCTGATGGCAGATGAATCCTTGCGGCCCTAAGCCCAATGCCTGGTTATTAGATTTGCACACATTTGTTGGCTCTGTTAAGTGATTAAGAAACACTTTGTGTAGAGTGAACCTAAAGCTTGGTTTCGAGGCCCTACCTCACAGACCAGAATGAAAACGATGCTTGCAGAAATGATACTTTAGATAGAATGCCTTGGAAAAACTTTCTATTTATATTGATGAGCTTATGGGTGAGGTCATCAGGACTCATTCTAGGAAAGATGTCTGTCAGTGTAATCCTATCTAGAGAGAGTTAAAAATGAGTGATGTTTGACTTGGCAATCTAAAGCAGAAACAAATTATATGACAGATGATGCCACTATTTTTCACTAAGTGACAGAAGGAAAATAGTTACCATATATCAGACACCCAAGAGGTAAATAACTATAAGGTATAAATACAAACTCTAAATAAGAAAAATAACATGAACTCAGTGAAAACGTGGTAAAAAATATGAAGAACACCTTCAGAGAGGAAGAACGGAAAATGGCCAATAAATAAATGAGTCAACGATCAATCTCAGTGATGAGTAATACATTAATGAAGTGCTATTTTTGTATTCATTATACTAGTAAAAGTAAAAAGACTCATAATGTCCTGTGTTGATTAGGATTTGGGGGAAAAGGGCACCCATTATATATTAGTGGAAGAGCATATTGGTGAAATTTTGGTTGAGCATAAATTGCAGTACTATCTATATTTAAAATATATATTCTGAAAAAAGGTATGTAATCTGCAATTCAATAATTCTACTTAAGTGCTATACTGAAATACTTGAGTCAATGCACAAGAATTTGTATACTAGGCCATTTATTTGCAGCATTATTTATAGTCATGAAAAATTGAAGGTGATTTCAGTATTGGACAATACAAAAATCAATAGCTGTAATCCATACTCTGAAGTGCTGTAGTATAGTCATTAAAATTAATAAGTATTGACTGAATATATTAGCATGGAAGAATGAGCTAGATATATTATTGAGTGTGGAAAACACTCAAAACATGTAACTGTATACATATAGGATTCTAAACTCAAATAATAGATGCATTATGTCATTTTAATGTGAGAACAGTATAAAAGTAGTAAATAACAGTATTTAATCTAAAAAAAAACTAACTAGAATGAAACATATCAATTAAAGAGAAAGTTGTTAAAGTTTTGATATATATATTTTAAAGCTAGAAAATATTTTTGTCAATGTGTTAACTTAACATTGAAAGTATTAATAAAGTTAACTCAGTCATAAGATTAATTACACATGTATAAGATCCTTTTTGATATAGATCAAAAACTTTAAGGTAATGATGCTGTGTTTTTATTTTCATTCTGAATACCTCTTGCAGATCATTTTTACTTAGTTTATTTTATAATCTCCTTTCTATACTGTAGAAAGAGCTCACAATTATACAAGTGGGTTACCTGTTACTTGCAGAAATGCCACTCACTATTAATATCGCTTTGCAGCACATAAAAAAAAAATTGAGCATAATTAGAGGCAACCAGCCTGCTTAGAGTTGGTTAATTAAGTTACAAAATTCTAAGGGAGATGATGAACTAAGGAGACATATGTATATAGAGCTTTCTGTTCTGCTTTTTTATCAAATGTTTCTGGCACCTGGGTTTCTCAACTGCCCTTCTGTTGAATCTGATTTTCAAATTCATGTTAGGAGGAGTAAGTAGTAATCTCTGGGCAAGTAAGCTCTTCATTTGTAGAGTGATGATATGTCAACACACATTTTCTAAAATAACAGTCCTACTACCCTCAATGTCTTGGAAAGAGTTACCCGATACCCAGAGTACAACTAGCCCAGAGCCTTGGACACAGAGCCAGAGGGTTTGTGAAAGAAGATATAGCCCAGAGAGCTGGAGCCTTGCTCTGCTGTGTCGACATGTCTAGAGCTCAGAATAAAATTGAGTTTCCTGCTTTAGCCATAGCTGGGTCTTAAAATAACCTGAAGAAATTATAGTTCTGATTACATAGAAAGTGAAGGACTTAGAACATTCTCCTAATAAAGCCATGAGAATGACACAAAGCTTAGTCATCGGCAGGCCTTCTCTAAGAGGCATTTTAGAGAGGAAAAATAGAGCTTTGAAATTGGCTAATTTGATTTGAAATCTTGCCTAATTATTTTAAGAATTCAGAAAACCTTTCTTTTTTGGCCAAAAAAATAATGATCTGAAATCCAATTATGAAAGAACAGGCTTTTCAAATGTTTGATATCTCCAGTAATGGGGGGGGGGATCATGTCTTTAAACTTTCATTCTGGTGGAAATCTCATTCTTGGATGTCTTGCTTTTTGCATTTTGAATGGATGAATTTCATGTAATTTTCTTTTGGGAACATGGCATTGGAAAAGTGAGATGGGATATTTGATTCTGTATTGGATTCCATCTACTAGGGTACAGATTTTAGGAGCAAAACACTTCTTGTTTCATTTTAATTCCCAAAGGAAGATATCTGACTTAACTAGATGCCTTGACATTTGTTATAGCGTAGATTGTTTACATAGAATCAGTGTCCATCATTATTGTATTTGATTAGCACACCATGAGTGAAATAAACAAAGCGGATAAAGCCTCTAATAATTTCAATTAAAAAAATAGTCCTGTTACTTTCGCCTTTAATATGCTTCCCCATGTGGCATTTATTGCTACACTGTCTCAACTTGTTTATTTGTTTGGTGCTACTTGGTCAAGGTACTTTTGGTTTTCACATAGTGCCTGAGTTGTAGCCTTATCAATAACATGACTGATCGTAAACAATAGTCTAGGTATCCAATTTTAAGGAATAATAGGATAATAAAACAAGTTAAAGGGAGCTTATATTGACACTTACTTTTTACTCATAAAAGGAAAACATTCAATTAATGAAACTTTTGGTTAATATCCTGAAGTGGTTACAGTTATTTTTACTCAAAAGTTGGCTGGACTTTTTGTATGTTACATGAGATTGAAATTCAACTAAGCCTTAGCAAAGTGCCTTGAAACAGGAGGTTGAATAAACATTTGTTGAAAGGAAAAAAAAAATGAGTTATTGAAATATTGTGTCTTCTGTTATCATTCTTGAGAAACAGTG
Source organism: Saccopteryx bilineata (assembly GCF_036850765.1). Taxonomy (NCBI): domain Eukaryota; kingdom Metazoa; phylum Chordata; class Mammalia; order Chiroptera; family Emballonuridae; genus Saccopteryx; species Saccopteryx bilineata. The sequence goes on from NC_089496.1 coordinate 38,008,022, forward strand.
GTGAGACAACTTAGTAGAAGTGACTAACAACTACAAATATACAGAAGACAGGATGTAAGTCTCCAAGGTAATCAAGACCATCAGGAGGATGTTAGACCAAAATTAACACCGAGAGAAATGTGTTATGCATATATTACAACCCACGTGTGGAAATCTGTTCATTTATAGGGAAATTGCTTCTCTGTGAATGGCTAAGTTGGCATCTCAAGCACACGCACACACACATTAGTTAGGACCATTCAAGACGAACAGCCACACACTGAAAGATTTTAAATCATAAAGTATCTAATTAGTAAATACATCTTTGGTTTATAGGGATGGACATTTCAACAGAGAAATGATAAGGATGTGGAGGACTCCAGGCTGAGAAATTCTGAGCAACGCGAACCTTCTAACAATATGCACAGAACTCACCCTTTTGCTATCTGATCACATTTTCATTTCTCCTCTTTATCCCAAGGATTGATTATCTATTCCTAATCAGATTTTCCCCCCGGCATACAACTAGATGGGAGCTTAGTATCTTAGCTGTCACTCAGATAAAGTTCTTTTGCTAATACTGAGAGGAGAAAGGCAGGTTATGAACAAACAAAGAAACATACAAAGCATCCGTTACTTCTTATCCCATGGAATTTTTATTAAAACTTTCTAGGTAGGGCAGTTGAAAAGGAGACAAAGATGTGTCTTAAAAAGTAATAATTGTCCATGAGGATCAATTCAGTGCTATGAACTTGCAGTACATGACATTTTATTTGTGCTGCCCTAGGACCTTATTTGTAGATGGTAAAAAAAAAAAAAAAAAAGGTGAAGAAACTGATCTCAAAGAGGCTGGACCACTTAAAATAAGAGCCATTTATAGGATAGGAGGAGTGGTAACTGGAGGAAGATAGTTGAAAAGTAAGAACTTCCAGTTGTAGAATAAGTAAACACCAGGGATGTAATGTTTAGCCTGATGACCACAGTTCACGCTGCTCTATGATACTGTACAGGGAAGTTACGAAGTTGTGAAGAGAGGAGCTCCGGAGGGTTCTCGTCCTAAGGAGAAAGTTTCTTTTCTTTTTATTGTATCTCTAGGAGATGATGGATATGAATGAAACCTATTGTGGTAATCATTTCACAATATAGGTAAATCAGCTCACAATACAAGTACACCTTACCCTGATACGGTGATGTATGTCAGTTATTTCTCAATAAAGCTGGGGAAAAAGGAGCATTTGTAGGTGTTCACTGAATGTATTCCAAAATAAATGATGCACATTGTTTAGGGTGGAGGAAAAGACAACAGAATGGAAAAACAGAAACCAAACTAGAATACGGAAGATTGGGAAGGCCTGGGATGCCTTCCAAAGGAGGTAGCTGAAGGGGCGTTCCCTGTGCTTGAGGTGGGCTGGAGGGCGTGGTCTCTAGTGTTGTAGGGAGAGGAGATGAAGCTATAAAACAGGCAGGAGACAGGATTAAGGGCCTTTAATTCCACGCAAAGACGGGGATGGTGGGCTCTGATGGATCTGAAGTATAGAGCTGCATGATCACGAATACTTCCTGGAAAAGGAACGTCGGCTACGGTGTAAAGGATGGCACACTCTTTAAAATGGGGTGTGTGACTGTTGCTCAACCTGTTGACTGTTAACTCCATGTGCCTGGGCAAAAACAGGGACAGAGTCATGAGAGGGAACTGTAAAAATAGAGAAATCATAAAGTCATGCAAAAGGTAGAGGGATAAAAAAGCCTAGACTCTCTCTCAGATTTCCAGCCTTCGTGACTGGGCACATGTGATGCCAATATGCATTCATTGGACAAGAATTTTTTCAGTGCCTCTGTGTGCCAGACATTGTCTAGGTGCCTGAGATAGAAGGGGGAATAGAACATAAAACCCTATTCACTTGCCCTTGAGGAGGTTGGTGGGGAAAGTTGACCCATTTCACTGGATGCAGAACAGAAGAAGGATGAGAATAAAAAAAAAAAAATCCTTAAGCAGTGAACGTGTAGATAGGGGAAAAAGCCCTGTGGAAATTTTAGCATATGGCTGGGTTAGCTGTTCCCAAAGTAATCAAGTATAAATGATATATGAAAATTAGACTTCTATGTACACATATGCCCCTACATGTATACATATATTTATACAAATAGTCAATACGAGAATGATGATGCACATATAATTAACTGCTGTATTCCTCTGAGGACTGAATGCAATGAATAGAAGAAAATTCTATCTGTATTCTTAAAGAGTGCAGGGATCTTAAACTGGAAATTACTAGTCATTTGTAAATTTCAGATGTAGACAATTACTTTTTCTCCTTTAAAGGAACTAAAAACTGCTTCAGCCATCCAGTTTGTGGTGGAACCTGCGATCAGAGTTACACTTGGGAGGGTTCACTCTGCTATTATTAGCAGTTCCAGCAAGTTACAGGAGATGCACAGAGCGCACAAAGGTTGGATTCAGGATAGCAGCATGCTATGGACTGTGACTTCAAGATACTTTAGCGTAAAGTTAATAGCATAAAATTTTAATACGTATTACTACAAATTGAAAATGAAGTTTAAGCTTGAGGAAGAAGGAAGATTAATTAAGAGGGCAAACGTATTGTGTGTGTGTGTGTGTATGTGTGTGTGTCTACAGATAGAGTGAATCAGAATGAGTAGATATGAATTACAACACTGCTTAATAAAATATTACCATCCCAACACGTGGTTCAAAGTTTACATGGAGAGTTGGATTAAAGATTTTGGGTAGAAGAAGATTGTCATGAAACTAAGTGATTTAAATACATATGAAATAAAGATAGAAAAAGTGTGTATACAGAAGAAAAGTTGCATTTCTACATTCAGTGTAATGCTTTTAATACACCACCCAAGAAATCTTAGGAGGCTTCTGGAAAGAAATCTAATTATGTCTGATAAACTATATTTCTCTAATTCATCTTCGGGCTTTAGTAAAATCATTTATATGGGTTTTAAATAATGTTCCTTCTAAACCATTTGACCCAATTCATGTTTTTTGTAAACACTGAATTGTTTTGGTTTTTTTTTAAACTGCTGGTTTTATATACTCCTGCCTCCCACTTTTACATAAAATAATGCATGCTGTCATTTTAAATTAGAAACGCTACTGAAACAGAATATATTAATGGCTTAATGAAGATAGGATTGCTCTTCGTACATAGGGCTGTTGTTTCCTATAGAGGAAGTCTGGCTTTGCAGAACAGGGTAGGATACTGGCAGCCTGTTCTCCGGAGCTTGGAGCCTTTGACCTTGGATCCTTCTCACTCTGAGAATGTACAGCCCTTAGATTGCTGTTCTATAGGCATCTTTTACTTTCCGCCAATAATTTCTGGTCCACCTGACTTACCTGACTTTAAGTCCTAACTACTACTACTCCCTCTCCAGCTGCTCATGGTCCCTTATCACCTAAACCGTGACGTCGTGTCGTTTCTTCATGTTGTCTCTGCATGCCACTTAACAGGTGTTTTGTAGCAGATCAAACTCATTCTTTGTATGTTATTTGGGGGGCACATTAAAATCACTTCCCAGAGGAGACCTGCAATTTTCATGGGAAAGGTTCACGAAGTATATAGTGGATTAATATATGAACTTCTGGATATATTTTCTTGACATCATATAGTAATATTTTAAGTTAATATTTGAGAATTCTTGTGTCTTGAATCATCTTTTTCCTAGACTGATGTATAAAGCCTTCCACTGACTGTGCTCAACACCCAAAAGGATCACGTTTTGAACACTGCACAGGGCACCATTAGAACTCAATGGGGATCACACATAAAGGCACTCACATATTAAAAGGATAGTATTTTATGAACAGTGGAAATTTTTGTCATAGGTATTTCAACTGACACTATCTTTATTACTACTCTGTATCTATCTTTGAAGACTCAGACTCTAGTAGTTGTAATACAATAGGTGGAAAAGGTGGGAAAAGCCAATTCTTGTCAGTGCCACCAAACATATTATCAAAGTTAATCTCATAAGGGTGTCAGAGGAAATTAACGTTGCCTTTGGCTCCGTGTTATAAGAACTGGCTGAAATTTCAAACTCCCTTGGTAGCTGACTACATAATAGCAGCAGGAAGCCTTCAATTAACTGTATCAGTTCTATTTGTAGTACAAAGGATCTATGGCTTAGGATAGCCTACATAACTTAAAAGGGGGGAAATAAAACCCAACTGGATCTTAACAGTCTCCTGAAGTGCAGCGGGAGAGAAAGGATACATAGGGTCAGGCAGGAGCATGGAGGATAGTAACTAACTCAAAGGCGAAGGGATCTTCGGCAGAGCTTTGAAAAATGTTCTGTCTAGTCGATAAGAAATTCAGCAAAAATGTCTCCGGAAGAAAGGTAAACCGGAATGTACAGCTACATTCTACATTATAGATATTATAACCAGAGAAGTCCGTAATATGAAATGATTTCTTAGAGAAAAAGAAGACGATCTTTTAGAAGAATGGTGAGTAGAAGAATTCTTGAGGTTATAATTAGAAATTCACTTGGATTTGATAGTGAAAGGTTATTTCCATATGATTCTCAGTCTGACCCTGTTCAAGAACTACAGTTAAGAAAAACATGGAGGAACATAAAAAAGAAAGGATTAGAGACTACTAGGAGTTCTAGTATTTTATTTTACTCTTTGAAACTATACACTAATTTTTTAAGAAAAAGACATTTGTCAGAGAGTGAAACTTGCATGTCTTTTGCATAATTTTAGTTAAAGCTGGATGACCTCAATTTTGCCATCTTTGATTTTCCTTCTTTGTTCCTCCCCTTTCTACTATCTGGACTATATCTAATGAACTAAATTAATGCTGAAAAAGTTTTTGAAACATTCATAATATCGTTGGGGACCTCCGGGTGATGGCACAAATTTAGATTTGAATGTCACTGAAAGAAATATTGTGGCTCAATGAGGAAGTTAGTTAGCTTTGTGATAATACTGGGAAAAAAAATCTTTATTTTACTTTCCTCTGAATTAGGGTTCACAATACAAAAGTCATTTTGAGAAATTGTCATTACAATAAAAAGTCTGATATTTTGCACAAAATTTGGTAATTATTTTTGAAAAATTTTCACAGAAAAAAGTTTGATCACATTAAAATAAGTTTCTTTAGGGAGCCAATCTATGAATTTCTTGAAATGGTATATTCATGTGGAATTTAAATGGTTATAAATTTTAGTATAATATTTAGTTCTGAACCTACTGACTTGTTTATCTTATATGTGTTTCTATGTAGAAGATAATAAAATGTAATATTGACTAAAAAAAATTTAGAAAGCACTTTATGGCACTTTATAGCACTGTCTTCTGAACAAAATGTAGCTTCCATGAGTTGATCGTTAAAATAATTTTAAGTCAAATTAATTAATTTGTTTTTTAGAAAGTATGCTTTTGGAGCTAAGTAGCAATGATAAGTACCACTGTAACATAATAGAAGTGTAATATAACAAGACATATTCATGTAGCAGCTTATATAAGTCAATACAAATAAATAATAAAGGTAGATCAGTACAGTTGGCCCTGAAACAACACTCTTTGAACTGTGTGAGTTCACTTACATTGTGAATCTTTTTTTTAATAAACACCTGTACTGTGTTTGGTCCAGAGCTGGGAGTTGCTCATACAAAGGGCTGACTGTATGCATTGATCTATGCCATTTTATATGGGGACTTGATCTTCCCTGGAGTTTGGTATCCATGGAAGGTCCTGGGACCAATCCAGCAAGGGACAGCTCAGTTTTTAGGGAGTCAAAAGTTTTCTGTGAATTTCAATTTGCAGGGTGTTAGCGCCCCAAACACTGAAGTTATTCAAGAATCAACTGTATATTCATAATCCTGATGAAGGAAATGGTACTAAATTCTCTTCTGCATCTTCAAACCAAATGGACTTTCTGGTATTTCAATGAAAATTCTGAGATATGATCTAGAACATATATTTGAAATGGTCTATAACATATATAATATTTGAAATGATACATATTGCCAAAGGAACCACATGTAAGAAACCTGAGGTAAAATGGCTATTTCAGTTATTAAGAGTTTTTCTAAGGTATTTGTGTTACATTTCTATTTTTGATTGATATCTTTGTACTTCTATTCTGTGAATCTCTTGAATTCCAAACATTTGTCTGGGTGTAAAGTGTTTGTTCTTATATGACTCAGACAGCTAAAAGAGATAACATGAGTGAAAATGTTCTGTAGCCAAGAGGAAAATTAATAATAGGAGACAGGAAATAACCAAGACAAGAAAATAAAATGTTTGAGTAAGGGTGAAATGTCTTTGAGATGACCTTTCAAATACCTCTCATCTCCTTCCCCTTTCTTTTCCTTCCTCATCATCCCAAAGTCATCAGTTGGCCTAGAGCAGTGGTCCCCAACCTTTTTTGGGCCACGAACTAGTTTAATGTAAAAAAATATTTTCACGGACCAGCCTTTAGGGTGGGACGGATAAATGTATTATGTGACCGAGACAAGGGTCAAGAGTGTGTCTAAGATGGATGTAACAGAGAGAATCTGGTCATTTTTTAAAAATAAAACATTGTTCAGATAAGATATATAGATTAAGACTATATATCTATATTTATATATAAAAATAAACATTGTTAAATATAAATAAAATGGAAATAATGTAAGTTATTTATTCTTTCTCTTTGGTACCAAATGGCCCACGGACCGGTACTGGTCCACGGCCCGGGGGTTGGGGACCACTGGCTTAGAGGACATAAAAGCAAATCAGAAAGGAGTAGGAAATCTACCATTAAAAAGTAGGGAAGATGGGACAGACCAGAGTGAGGCCAGATATATCACTTTGGCTGATTCTGAGTTAAGTTCCTCCAGACACTTAGTTTGGATGAACTGGTAGTTAACAGGTGAATGCCCCCATAGATTTCCAACCTAGATGCCAAGCAGATTGGAAAAATCGGTGGACCAGTCCCTAGTGCTTGTTAAAGAAATCCGAGAAGCTTCCAATGACTCCTTTAACTTCAAAGAAAAAGAACTCATGATTGTGTGTGTTTTCTGTGGTTATACAAATAACCACATGTAGTTCATTCCATGCAAAGGCTTATTATCAGTTATTTCTTCAGTTGTTTTTATAGGAGAGAAAGAAGTACTTTCTTTTATTGCTGAGAAATGAGATTTGAACCATTTGGGATCACTATTGTTTAAACACTCACCTGGCTTCCACTGACCTGATGTGGTACATGATTTGCTGTGACATCCACCCTTGTAATATGAAAATAAGTTTCATTATTTTACTCAATTTTCCTCATTAGTTACCTATAAAATTTTTATCTAATTTATATTTTAATTATTCTTTTTTAAAATAGACATTTAGTGCCTTAAGAATGGCAGAAAAATGTATATTCTGCCTAATAACAACATTACTAACATGCTATGCAAGCTGCTTCCAGAACTAAGGGAGAAACTTGTTCACGTGAAGTTAGCCAACCCCATGACCACTTCAAAAATAAACAATGTTTTACACACGAGTGTTGAACAAAAAATGATACTCTTGCTAAAAGCCGCTTGTGCTGCATGGCTCCAACAAATGTTTTATACATTTAGTGAGAGGGTAGGGATTTTTTCAGATAATGCAAAATCTTCTAGGAAAAAACACACAAAAAAGAAATGCTTGTTGAGAAGTCTCTGAAAGGGTGTGGAGTTTCTTATTTTACACTCATTAACTTTTTATTTTATTCAAAGATCAGAAATAGGTGATTTGTCATGCATTGAAAATTTACCATCTGGGTCCACCCAGCTCTCTGAGGGATTTTCCCTAATGTCACAAACCTCTGAAGATGTATTTCATGTTTGTAAAAGTATTTGGTGCTTAATTTTATATACACTTAATAATATATATTTGTGTATATATATGTCATATATATATGTCATATATATATATACACAAATATATAATTACATATAAATTTATAATTATAAAACTACATTTATATGTATAAAATAAATGCACATACACAGCACTTGTAAAATTATTGAAAGTTTAAATGTAGATATATAGTCTTAAAAAATCAAATCAATCAGTATAGAAAGGCTTATAATGAAAATAAACTGTTCTCTTTCCTATTTCAAATTATTGACAGCCCTGCTTCCCATATTACTCCATTTGAACAGTTTCTGAATTTTTTGTGTACAGTGACAACCTCTATATCTTTAAATAAGATACTTGATTTATTTACTTTAAACATTGTCTGTTGCGTGGTGATGAGAATAACTGACTAATTTTACTCTTCCCTCACCCCTTCATAATATAGTTACATCACATTCTTATTTTCCCACTTGTTATTATTATCATTATCTTAAGTTTTTATTAGGCTCAGGAACAATGGGATTGTTGTCGTTAGTTTGTCGAGGTGCATGCAGACCGGAATGGCTGGCAATGTAAGAACTGCACTGCAGTCGACTAGCAAACTGAAAACCCCATATAAATGTGCTTTATAAAGGAATGTGGTTACACTCAAACTACTATTTCAGGGAAGAAAATAAAAATTTAAACCACTTGACATAACCTGGAGGAAACTGTGAAATGATCTAAATTTAATTTCTTCGAATTCTTTCCTCTGATGTGGATGTAATTAAGAACCAAATAAGAAATAGACTCTTTAGGAAAGCTTATGTTAAAAAAAAAAAAGTCAGCATTTTCTATGATTGAAAATAACAACAACAACAAAAAGCACAACCCTAAAGTTAATGAATGATGTATGTAGTGCTTTTCAACAGTTTTTAATAAACAAATTGATGTTTTTATGAATAAGGAAATTGAGAAGAAAATGCTTTGTTCCCGTTATTCTTTTCTTCCTGATTCATCAACTATGCAAATGTAGTCCTGTCTTTGTGAGCTGTGTAAGCAAAATTCAACGCCTTTAACCTCCCAGAACCTGGTGCTTCAAAGAGTTCTTTACGTTTTTGAGAATCTTCCTGTATCAAAGCATGCTGTTCTTATTTTAATGTACTAGGTAACTTCCTTTGTTAGACATATATTAGTTGTAAATAATCACAGTTTTATTTTTTTTTAACCTGTACTTTCTGCTTTTTCTCTTGCGCCCTCCCCACGCCACCTTTGTGTTGATCTCTCTCCTGCATGCTGGGACCTCTCATACTTAAGAGTAAACACACTTCCTCATTGGAAACTCACTGTTTGTGCCAGGGTTGTGGACTAGGAGGCTTTCCATGAAGGAGATTTGAGTAGTTAGCAGTCTTTTGGTTGGTGCATGTGTGTTTGTGTGTATGTGGTTAGTGGGCAGTTGTTACAAACTAGTGTCTTTAAATTTCTTCTCATGAGTTGGTCAGTGTCTTCGGAGCAGAATTTTGCAGGCTTCTACGTGACGGGCGTCCACTTGGCTGCCAGGGCTCAGGGAGTAGAATGGCGCGTAGGCTATGCAAACTTGCTGCTTTTCAGATGTGTCCCATGTATTCTGTTAGGACTGGAGTCCCAGCTCGGGGCAGGTCCTCCAGGGAATAACCCTCTATTCTTGTAGTGGTTAAAGTAGACACAGTACACGTGGGGAGCGTGTGGGAAGGGGTGGACAGGAGGTGAGGTCTCCTGGTTGTAGGGGAGAGGACATGGAGACGTAAGTGCCCTGCAGTCACGTCCTAAATCAGCCGCTCTGCGTTTGACCATGCACGTTCCTTCTGCCTCTGCCTGCAAGGTCTCGGCATCTTGGGGATTCCGGGGGTCAGGCTGCTGCTTAATCCTCATGCGGTGACTTCAGGTGGTGCTGTCTCCTTTCAGTAGGGCTGCTTATTACTGTTCAATTTTCTTTCCTCAAAATTTCATTGCACTCCTATGCATTTTTTCATCTCTTCCATTTTCTTTTTCATCATTGGCTGATAGAATGTTAATTATTTTGTAAATTATATTAACGGCCATTTTATGGCATTTCTGAGGAGAGCAGAAATAAATGTTTTTAGTTAGTTCATCACTTTTTTTTTTTTTGTATTTTTCCTAAGTTGGAAACGGGGAGGCAGTCAGACAGACTCCCGTATGCGCCCAACCAGGATCTACCCGGCATGCCCACCAGGGGGCGATGCTCTGCCCATCTGGGGCGTCGCTCTGCCGCAATCAGAGCCATTCTAGCGCCTGAGGCAGAGGCCATGGAGCCATCCTCAGTGCCCGGGCCAACTTTACTCCAATGGAGCCTTGGCTGCGGGAGGGGAAGAGAGAGACAGAGAGGAAGGAGAGGGGGAGGGGTGGAGAAACAGATGGGCGCTTCCCCTGTATGCCCTGGCCGGGAATCAAACCTGGGACTCCTGCACTCCAGGCCGTCCCTCTACCACTGAGCCAACCAGCCAGGGCCAGTTCATCACTTTTATTCAGAAGTCATACAGTTTTTAAATCACCCCAAATAAACATTATCAATATTACTCTTGATGTTTTTCTTATTATTATTTGTAACACAAGGGTATCTTAATACTGGAACTTTCCCAAGTAATTTCCCAAACTAGACTACTGATGAAGCCCGTTATGGCCATGGACTTGATCAGTATCTATAATTTTAAGGAGATGTCATAAGATTAAACTTTGTGATGCACATTTGCGATCTCTGTTAATGACCTTTAAATATTTGCAACCGTTCATTTCTTTGCTCCTAGCTCATCTATCCTGAGCTCAGCTCTCCAGCAGTCTCCTGTTATTGATAGTAAATGGTAAACAGAGAAAGTATCAGAAACATCTCCGTAACAGCGCAAGGTTGCATTTGACTCTGCAAATATTTCTCTAGGGATAGCAGACAAGGGCCTTAGGCGAAACAGCTTTTACTTCTGTTTCAAAAGCAATTATAATATCTTTTGAAATATACATTCCAAATACACAGACATTAGAAATGAAAACACAAGAAAATAAAAAGAAAGCCTACCAGAGGCAAGAAACAATCCATGAAACGCTTAGGCAGGAAAAGCCACACAGGAAAACTGGAAATGGTCAACAAAGAAACCCGCATTCCCATTGGGAGCTGGTAAGAGAAGCTGCAGGTTCCTTACGGAGTCTCCCGGGGCTGGATCACCTTTCTGTTCCCTGGTCTAGCTCTTGCCAGCACGGATCTCTCTTTGCCTGAGGGATTTCTCTAGTAGCCCAAGCCTACACCAAATGTCTCTTACAGGCGCATGACAGGTCCGAAATGCCAGAGAATTAATGCCACCTGGAAGTAGCCTGCAACCAATGACTGACAGGAGTTGATGTGTAAATATCTCAGCTTCCTTGCCCTTTGGTTGAGTTAAGTCTAAAGAATGTGTTGTGTACTGGCGACCAGAGGTCCCCAGGGGCATGAAGCTCCAGTTGTCCACGGCGGCCACTTGCTTTTCTCCTGGCTGGCTGTCTTATTTCTCTACCGTCCTACTGGTGTTTTGTAGAGTCATCGTTCATATGAACCATTTGCACTAAAAGTTTTTGCCTTAGTTTAGGAGAATGAAAACTAAAAAAGGACTGTTCAGATTTGAGGGACAGTTGTTTACTGCTCACAAAAATTAAAGGATATTTTAAAATTAATATGAAGCAATGAAATGTCCCCTATTTTTTGTGAGCAGTATATATTCTTCAATAGGACAGAGTTATATATACACAAGATAAAACATTTAATTTTCAGGATGATGACCTCCAGGAAGTGAGGAAATACTAAGTTATATTCACTATATTCTGTTTAAGAATATGAGAATTGTGTGTATATTTAAGAAAGATTTCCTATTTAAAATAGCTAATATATTACAATTACAGTGATTGACCTTTTTTACCTTTAAAGAAATTCAAACCGTCCTGAATGATTCATTTGATTAGAATTCTGCATATCCAAGATGTTATTGTGCTAATTAAAACATATGGGTGAACGTTAAAGTATTTTGAGAAAATAGAAGATCATTAACTTACTAGCGCGCAGTAAAAATCCTACGCAAGCCTCCATAAATTCACGGTAATTTACCAGTGAAAGTATTAGTGAAGTTAATCATATAGTTCCTACTCTCTATAGAAGCTTGGCAAATTAAAGAACTCTATTTACACACACACATACTGAAATACATGCTGACATGAAATACTATGTATATATCTTTGTGTGTGCTCCCTCAGCTTCTCCCAGAAATTTGATTACTAGGATATCGTTATTGCTAACACATTTCTGCATTCCTCTCACTCTCTTGGGGTCGTATGAAATGTGGGACGGAACATACTTTCACTCCACTACAGAAGTTCCATCCACAGGAATAAACTGCAGAGCACACATTTGAAGTGTAACCTGAACAAGTGCGCCTCTGCCCTTCCAATTCCTGCTGCCTCATCTTCTAGCTGGAAAGGCTGATGCGAAGGAGGCACGGCATTTGGGGACAGGTAGAGGAGAGAGCCAAATCTCTCTAGCAAGACAGTGGAAGAAATTTATTTGTTGTTGTTGTTCCTAAAGAAATGGAAGTGAATTTAAAAAAAAGGGGGTGGGGGTGGAATGGGGGAGAGGACATATGGAAAAGTAATGAGAGAGAGAAGCCAATGAACTTCAAAAACAGACATGACACATATTCATATTTTACAGTGTTTATGCTCTAGTCTTCCTCCCCAGCTCTACAGTAAAACCAAATTCCCACAAAAAGGCCACAAATGAGTGGATTTATTTTTATAGGGATCAAAAGGATAAGTAGAGGTTTTGGTTTTTGTTGTGTTTTTTTTTTTTTTTAATTTATGTTAACAAAGGATCAGTGCCAGGGCATGGATAAAAGTGAAAAAACTCAGAGCAGAAAAAAGTAATTTAGTGGAGACGGGAAGTTAAAGCCAGAAGTAGCCATAATAGCGTAGGTCCCTGGGAATTCCTGTAACTACGAGGAAAGCCATTAGACTAGGTATATAGAGGGGAATACAAGTCCAATCCCATCTGACCTAAAAGTTATGAGGAAAGAAAAAGGTAAGGGCCAAGGAGATAAGGATACTATCTAAGTTTTTAACCATTCAGTGACCACAGACATAACAACTCTTGAAAATGCCCAAATCCTGAAACTGAGCGTCTCAGTTTCAGCCGCACGGTGAAGAGGTGGGCCAACGTGTTTCCTAAGGCCGCCTGCAGTGATCTGTGCTCTGCACTGTGCTGCAGGTTACCATGGAGCTGTTCTGCAATAGGCCACTCATCCCCCGACAGCCTTGATTGTAGGGTCAGAGAAGAGCTGTGGTGCTTTTCCCCCCTCATAATTCTCTGCCGTTCTTTCTTGTCTATTGCTTTATCGTTCCCACTCTGGGATCTCACTTCCGTTTAGTCCGCCTCTCTCCAGATTTGGAAATGCCTCTCCGTGTTGTCTGGTATCTGCCCGAATGGCAGGTCCTGCCTATCAGTTTGCTAATTATCAGTTTGCTAAGGCTCAGCCATAGCCTTATGAAATAAGCACTCGAGTTCAAGTATGTTGGTGTATTAAGGGGTGAAGGTAGAATATATGAGCTGCATCCGTAGACACAGTGGCAGGAATGTATTGCTTCACTTTTCTTAGAATTGATTTTGGGGTAGATGAATGGGCAGTCCTACCACACTTGGTAGGATGACAGCATGTGTTTGGGAATCAGATACTGGTGGACTTGGGTTTTACTTTTACCCCTAATAACTAAGCATGGTTCAGTTCCTGGGTGCCTCAGTTCCCTTACACAGTCAGGATGATCACACTTGTCTCATGCATGTGGTGAGGAATACATGGCAAGCACCTTTCGTGTATTGCCATTCACATGGTAGGATTGTGGACAAGCTATGCTGGCTGCTGTATAGTCATGATACTAATTTTAAGTGAGTGACTCAATAAATGACTCAACGAGTGGAGTATAGAAAGTATAAAGTAGTAGTTTTACAGAAGAGAACCCTTGCAGAACCCTCCCTAACCAGCTTCATCAGTGGTAAGTGTGGGGGCTTGCTCTGCTTCCGTGCATGTGATGAGAAGGACGTTTCCCCTCCGCGATCTTCCCCAGAGTCCAAATCCTCAGTCTAGTAATGCAGATTCATCAGAGAAACAAAAATTGAGGCACATTCTCCAAAATACTTGAGCAGTTATAATCTTCAAATAGTGGGAAGGTCGTGAAAAATCAGGAAAGACTGGAAACTGGCATGTGATCGAGGGGTTCAGGAGATAGGGCCGCTAAATGCCCTGTGGGACCGCTGGATGGAGCTTGGAACAGTAAGAAGGATGCTAATGGGAAATCGATGAAGCCCAAATAAAATCTGTAGTTTGGTTCATATAGTATGTCAATGTTAATTTCTTAGTTTTGACAAATGTCTCCCATAGTTATATAAGATGTTAACATTGGGGAAAGCCGGGTGAAGTGTATACAGGAACTTGATTTGCTATCTTGACAACTTTTATGCAAATCCAAAGTTATTGCAAAATGAGAAGTTTAAAGAATTTTTTGTATAATGTTTATAAGAAAAAAAAGTGATAGAGAACAGATCAGTGGTTGCCAGGGGTCAGAGTAAGTGGAACATAAGGGAATTTGGGTGGGGGGAAGGTCATAAACCAGTCTTGTATCCTGAATCTTATTACAGTTATATTAATTTATACATGTGTTAAAATTCATAGACATGTACATCAAAAGAGTCCATTTTTCTCATGTCAATTAAAAAAATAAAACAAAGGAAAAGTGAATGGGAATAGTATGATAAAAGAAAAAGTATAGAGTTTAATTTCTTATATATAATGCTGTCATCATCAAGCCAACAAAACCTTATTAAATTCTTTTGTTTTTAATTTAACAAATATTTATTGGATCCCAACGTGTTAGACACTGTACTAAGGCTTGGAGGTACACAGATCTTGATGTGTTCTAGATGTTAAAGCAAGCTTTTATTCTATGACAGTCCAACACGTGCTATAAAAAAATTCTTGTGAGGGATCAGGGCTTAGGCATATGGAGCATTAAATGGTATGAAATGTTTACATAATATGTCAAGATAACATCAGTACTATATTAAGCAAAGTGAATTCTGATGACATAAATTCAGAGGAGACCTAAACATCTTTACATGAATAGGGAATTTTTATGAAGGAATTTCACATAATTTTATTATTTTTTTTAAATTAAGTGAGAGGCAGGGAGTCAGAGAGACAGACTCCTGCAGGTGCCCTGACCGAGATCCACTTAGCAAGCCCCCTACAGGGCAATGTTCTGCCAAGCCGGGGCTGCTTCTCTGTTGCTCGGCAGCCAAGCTATTTCAGCACCTGAGGTGGTACCATGGAGCCATCCTCAGTGCCTGGGGTCAACTTGCTCCAATCAAGCCATGGCTGTGGGAGAGGAAGAGAGAAGAGGGAAGGGTGGAGAAGCAGGTGGGTGCTTCTCCTGTGTGCCCTGACTGGGAATCAAACCAGGGACTTCCACACACCAGGCCAACAGTCTACCACCAAGCTTAGCAGACAGGGTCAAGGTTCATAGAACTTGAGAAAAGATTACTTTATTTATTATTTAATACTATTATATTTAGGAAAGGAATGTTTAAACGTCGTGGTGTATATTTTGTTTCAAATTTGTTATTTTAACAACACAATATTTTCTTTTGTTTCAAAATTGATATTAATTTAAATATTTGTGTTCCTGCAAAATCCATGTTGAAGGCCTAACCCTCCCCCCCTGTGATTTTATTAGGAGAAGCCTTAATAAGACAATTGGATTCAGATGAGGTCATGATGGTGGGGTCCTCATGGTGGAATTAGTGCCCTTATAAGAAGAGACTGGAGAGATTTCTCACTCTCTGTTTGCCAGGTGAGGATAAGATAAGAAAATGGCTGTCCTCAGACCAGGAAGAGAGCTCTCACTAGATACTGTCACCTTGGTCTTGGACTTCTTTGCCTCCATAACTCTGAGAAGTAGATGTTTATTATTGTTTAAATCACCCAGCTTGTGGTATTTTGTTACAATAGTCCAAACAGACTGAGACAAAAATGACCTGACTGTGTGCAGTACTAATGAGCATTTCGTATACATAAATCACTTATGTGAGGACTTGACGTGTACTCATCAACAAGATTCTTGCAAGGGCCCTAAGAAGTAGATACTGTTGCTTCCCCCCATTTAAACATAAAGAAACTTGGTCATGGAGCTGTTAAATAAAGTGCCCAAGACCCTTCACTTACAGTTAGCAGAGCTGGGGCCCGAATCCAGGTGTCTGAGTGCACCCCACTGAAACACGTGACATCTGCAGTCATTATTCTGCCATGTTTTAAATAGCAAGTAACTTTCACCTCTCTTTTTATTTTTCTCTAAAAAACTGATTTAAAATACAACTAGTTATAAAACACTATTTTTTTTCCTGGAAGTAGATAGCCTTTACCGTGCCCTCAGTTGGCATCCTGCCCCTTGCTTATTATGTGCATGGACGGGTGCCTTTCACTTTGCCACCTGCTGGCAGAGTGTGACCTTGGCAGCCAAGACTCCCAGATAGCAAAAGTAGCACGTAAGTTCCTGAAGAAACTCTGAACCACCAAATATGCTTTGCTGTGTCCATAGACATGGCGAAGACATATGCTGTGTCCATAGTCCTTCTTCAGGCCGCTGATCAGTTGATGGTTCTAAGTGTGGCTTACTTACCCCTTTGAGTGGTGGGTTTTTTGTTAACCTTTTGAGTGAGGAGATACATGAATGTTTGTACTACTCAAAAGGTTAATTGTTTCTTTGCCGGTGATGCTCCTGCAATTCTAATATATTATTTTCTTAATTTTGTGTTTTCCTTTTGTTGGGTTGCCTAATTTGTCTGAAATGTTATTATTTTTTGGTACTACCTCAGCAGTGACCCCACTTGCTTGCAAGCATTTTGGTGACAAAACAATAATTACTTATATAGGGATTTTGTTTTGAATTATTTTTGTTGGAACAAGAACAGGAATTCTAATTCTCTGTACCATTACTAGAAAAACAGGGGTGCTTTATAAATGAATTATATGTGGCTAAATATTCCATTTTTATAGTCATTTCTTTTTTAAATCAATCTTCCTTCCTTCCTCCCTCCCTCCCTCCCCCCTCCCTCCCTCCTTCCCTCCCCCCTCCCTCCCTCTTTCTTTCTTTCTTTCTTTCTTTCTTTCTTTCTTTCTTTCTTTCTTTCTTTTTCATCATTTCATTCTGAAAGCTTAATAATAAATTCGATGCAAGCTGCCAGTCAGTGGGTATCTAGATAACAGCATATGTTCACAGAGATCCATGAAAATTAATCCTTTTATGGTGTGCCCATCTTTATTATTGATACCAAATCTTTCTCTCTGACCACTTTTCTGAGTTCCTAACTCCATATGAAATATGTCTGTTTGATGGAGGTTTTCCAGCCTTGGCACCATTGCCGTTCTGGGCTGGCCAGTTTGTTGCGGGGGCTATCCTCTGTATACTGTTCTCCAGCATCCCTGGCTTCTATGCACTAGATGCAAGTAGCATCCTTCCCCTTCATTTTGTGACAATCAAAAATGACTCCAGAAATTGCCTAATGTCTCCTGCAAGGTAATTCAATCCCTAATTGAGAACTTGACTTAAATGGTCTATAGGCTTATGAAAGACAACATGCACAAACATGAGACTCATCCCTTCAGCTCTCCTGCAGGGAGGTTAACAGTGTGTCTGAGGGAAACTGACTGCCCTGCTTTAATAGCTGTGCAACTTCGTAAGACACTGTAGCTTCTATCTACCTCGGTTTCCTTCACCTGCAAATATAAATATGCTAATAAAACCTTCTTCATTTGACTGTTGTGAGGATGAAATGAACTAATAAAACACTTAGAACACTTCTTGACACATAGTATACTTAAGTTAATAAATATATGTAATAATAAAGGAATACTGTTAAATGTTAGCAGTGTTCATACACAGGAAACGCCCAAGATTACTCTTTCCAGAGGATGAATGCAGAGAATTTAAAAAAGAGAGAGATGTGCATGATAATAAATACATGAAACAATGTTTTTGTTTGTTTGTTTGTTTTTTGCATTTTTCCAAAGCTGGAAATGGGGAGGCAGTCAGACAGACTCCCGCATGCACCCGACCGGGATCCACCCGGCATGCCCACCAGGGGGCGGTGCTCTGCCCCTCTGGGGCGTCGCTCTGTTGCATCCAGAGCCATTCTAGCGCCTGAGGCAGAGGCCATGGAGCCATCCTCAGCACCCGGGCCATCTTTGCTCCAATGGAGCCTCGGCTGTGGGAGGAGAAGAGAGAGACAGAGAGGAAGGAGAGGGGGAGAGGTGGAGAAGCAGATGGGCGCTTCTCCTGTGTGCCCTGGCCGGGAATCAAACCTGGGACTCCTGCACGCCAGGCTGATGCTCTACCACTGAGCCAACCGGCCAGAGCCTACATGAAACAATGTTTAACATCATTAATAACCAAGAAAATACAAAACAGAGTTATAATGAACTGCTGCTCACAAAAATTAAGGGATCAGGGAACGGTCAAATACTTCAGTACTTTCAGCCTTTCGTAGAGTACATTTTCACCAATGACATAAAAGTTGGTTTTGCATCTCGTTTGCATAATCAAACAACTTTCTTTGACTTGTCTTTTGCTTTTCTGATGTTCTTCTTTAAAAAAAATCAAATGCTGCCTTTTTTTATCACTTCATATTAATTTCAAAATATCTCCTAATTTTTGTGACCAGTATATTTAAATGTATTATGTTAGGGAAGATTTTTAAAATACTCAAAATTGGTAACTGATAAAAAGTCACTAATGCGTGGTGTTGGAAGAATGCATGTGCAGAACTATACTTTCTGGAAGGTTGCTTGGAAGTGTGTATCAGAGCTTTCAAATATTGCAGCCTTGAAGATGAAATCTAGTTATAGAATTTTATCCTAAGGGATCCTTGCAAGAGATTTGATTCTGTCCAAGACATCCACTGAGACCTTAATCATGTGTCATTACTAGGTAGGCTACCAGGGTGATTATTGGCAATGCAGCCACAACATAATTATTGGACAAAATGAAACATGACAGTATATTTTATGTATTAATCCTATAAACCAAGGGTCCCCAAACTTTTTATACAGGGGGCCAGTTCACTGTCCCTCAGACCATTGGAGGGCCGGACTATAAAAAAAAACTATGAACAAATTCCTATGCACACTGCACATATCTTATTAAAGTAAAAAAACAAAACGGGAACAAATACAATATTTAAAATAAAGAACAAGTAAATTTAAATCAACAAACTGAGTAATATTTCAATGGGAACTATGCTCCTCTCACTGACCACCAATGAAAGAGGTACCCTTCCAGAAGTGCGGCGGGGGCCGGATAAATGGCCTCAGGGGCCTGCATGTGGCCCGCGGGCCATAGTTTGGGGACCCCTGCTATAAACCAAAAGTATAGATAAACGTTACAAGCCATTTAAACCTAGAGATGTTTTCTAAGTGTGAATGTTTTGACAGGACCCAATAGAAAGGACCATTTGGTGTGGAGCAGATATGCTCATAACACTTCTGATAGGACCAGATTTCAAGGATCTTTATTCATGGACCAAATATCTCAGTGCATGTTTTGGACAAGGCCACATGTTTCCTCATCCTAAGAGATTAGTCTGTTCAAAAATTAATAAAGAATGATTTCGATTACTCTGTTATTTATGATGGCGAAAACTAGAAGCAACTTCATAGGAGAATGATGCAATAACTTATGGTGTACTTACATCATGTAACATATAGCTATCACATTTTCAATAGTATTTTTAAAACAGGGAAAATGTTGTAACCATGATCATTCTTGGTTCAAAATTCTACTGTCACTTTCAAGATAAAATTAACATTTTTAGGCGGGCAGAAGCGTAATCACACAAACACCTTTTAAAGTTATTTTTTTGGCAGACCCTTTCTTCTTGTGTCACCATTTATTCTCTCTAGGTTTCCTTCCCATTTCCTAATCCTCCCACCTGTGAGATTCCAGTACAGCATAAACAGAAGGCCATGCATTCGAGAATAAATATCACAGAAGAGTTTGCTGATAAACAGGTGAAGGGTGAATCTGCATGATACAGAGACAAAAAAATGGTGGGAGAATACTGCCCAGTGTCCCAAATCTGCTGACCACAATAGAAACTTCTGAGCAAACCTTCCTATTGCACCCTTCGAAGCTTTGACCCACCAAACCCATTTTCTTATCTTGGAGTGCTCGTCTGCCCTTTCTGCTTTTTTCTCCTCAAGACCAGCCTTCAAATATCACCTGCTCTAGGGAGCTTTCCCTAACCACCACCCCATTCACTCTTATATATTTAGTCCCTCTGTACTCGTGTGGCTCGGCATGTAGACCTACTCATCCATTCATGCATTCATCTATTCTGCTGTTCATGTATTCCACAATATGCCTTCAGCTACTATTAACTACTAGATACTGTAAAGCGGTGGTCCCCAAGCCCTGGGCCGCAGACCGGTACCGGTCTGTGGGCCATTTGGTACTGGTCCGCAGAGAAAGAATAAATAACTTACATTATTTCTGTTTTATTTATATTTAAGTCTGAACAATGTTTTATTTTTAAAAAATGAGCAGATTCCCTCTATTACATCTGTCTTAAGACTTGTCTCAGTCACGTGATACTTTTATCCATCCTGCCCTAAAGGCCGGTCTGTGAAAATATTTTCTGACATTAAACTGGTCCGTGGCCCAAAAAAGGTTGGGGACCACTACTATAAAGTACTGGCTATGGTCCTGGTGAGAAAAAAAACAAAAACAAAAAAGCTTCAAAATTTTCTGCTCTCAAGTTGACACTCCAATGGAGAGGATGAAAAGTATACAAATAGACCCTGGCCAGTTGGCTCAGTGGTAGAGCATCGGCCCGGCATATGGAAGTCCTGGGTTCGATTCCCAGCCAGGGCACACAGGAGACGCGCCCATCTGCTTCTCCACCCCTTCCCCTCTCCTTCCTCTCTGTCTCTCTCTTCCCCTCCCACAGCCAAGGCTTCTTTGGGGCAAAGTTGGCCTGGGCTCTGAGGACGGCTCCATGGCTCTGCCTCAGGTGCTGGAATGGCTCAGGTGCTGGAATGGCTCTGGCCCCAATGGAGCATCACCCCCTGTGGGCATGCTGGGTGGATCCCGATTGGAGGCATGCAGGAGTCTGTCTGTCTCCCAGCTTCTAAGTTCAGAAAAATACAACAAAAAAAATAAACAGTATACAAATAAAGCATAAAAAATATAAGTTTATGTTATCTTAAGACAGGGGTCTCAAACTTGCGGCCCGCGGGCCGCATGCGGCCCGCCGAACAATTTTGTGCAGCCCGCAGACTAATCCACGAAGTACAGTTTCTGGTCGTTTTGTGACACTGAAAAGTGTTGCGTAACAGTTGCCTTTTGTAGACCTAGTGCGGCCCGCCAAACGGCTGTGATCTTGCTCTGCGGCCCACATGCTGAGTTGAGTTTGAGACCCCTGTCTTAAGAGGTAATTTTGAGTAGGACCTGGAAGAAGTTAATGAGTAAGTGTAAGGGATGCAAAACTTACTTCTGTCCACTTTAGGTTTTCAACTGGTAGTCTTTAACAAAGACAGATTACAAAGAAAAAGTATGTGTTAACAAATGCAGCACATAGACAGGAGAAACCTTCATGAAGAGTAACTCAAAACTTTGAGAACTCCAGCTTTTATAGCATCTTCATAAAAGATAATACACTTGCAGAGAAATGACAGGAATTAGGAAAGTAATTTTAGGCTTCCAAAGTTGGCAAACTGTGGAAAGATACATATATGAGAAGAAACTAATGAGAAAGGTTTGTTTGCAGATTTCCCCTGATGCTTGCAGTTGTTGGGCTCAAATAGCCATAAGAGGCTATTTCCAATCAAAGGAGAATTTATACTCTGCCTTTATGTGGAAAAGGGGGAGTGTAGAGAGCTTTTCCTGCGTTCATTGCTTCTTAAGTGCCTTCACCTCAAAATAACTTTTATATCAAAGAGGCGTATTTGAGGGTAACTTATTCTGGTCTCCTTCACAAGCAATAGAAATATCAGAGAGAAAAGCATATGAAACATCAAGGAAAAGCCGTGGGCTTACTTAGTAGGTTCCTGAAATAGAAGTCGGGATTTATGAAAATGAGGTTGAGAGAAGATCAGTGAGAACTGAGACCAGAGGGTCACTCGGATGTCAGATCCTTGTATTCATATTCTAAGTGAGGTTGTAAGCGTGGGAGTAACATGATCTTATTTACATTTTGAAACCAGTCTTGCTGCTGTGTGGAGAGGGGACTGACTATAGGGTTTAAGGAGAAAGAATGCATTGAGAGGCGGTCTAGTGGATGAGTAGAGGAATGATGGTGGCGTGGACCAAGGTGGTGCTTGCAGATGGACCCAAGTGATCAGATTTAAAAGATATTTTGAAGGCAGGGTTGACAGGATTGAATAGATTTGATCGAGAAAAAAGAAGCGTCAAGCATAACTCTTCCAATGTGAGGCCTGAGTGATTGGATGGGTTTGGGTGGTATTTGCTGATCTAGGTACCGCTAGGTGAAGGGCATGTTCGTGGCTGAGAACCTGCAATAGGGCTTTGGCTGTGAAATGGGTTAGGTGTGCAATGCCAACCAGACATCGACTCGCATCATCAGCACATAGATTGCAATTAAAGCGACAGGGCTGTTGTGTCCACTGATGGTTGTGAGTGTAGATAGACCATGGAGGGACAAGGTCTGAGGTCTGGGCCACTCCACCACATAGAGAGAAGGAAGAGGATTTAGCAAAAAGGTTGAGAAGGGATGGTTAGTAAGATTAAAGAAAAATTGGAAAGCCTGGAATAGTAGAAGCTCAAAAAAGGCAGTATTTTAAGAAGGGGTGGGGGTCATCTGAGTCAACTGCAGTAAACATTTACCACTGGATTTGCAGTATAGAGGTTATTGCCAAGCGGCCTGTTTCTTTTTTTTTTTTTTTTTTTGTATTTTTCTGAAGCTGGAAACGGGGAGAGACAGTCAGACAGACTCCCGCATGCGCCCGACTGGGATCCACCCGGCACGCCCACCAGGGGCAACGCTCTGCCCACCAGGGGGCGATGCTCTGCCCCTCCAGGGCATCGCTCTGCTGCGACCAGAGCCACTCTAGCGCCTGGGGCAGAGGCCAAGGAGCCATCCCCAGCGCCCGGGCCATCTCTGCTCCAATGGAGCTTGGCTGTGGGAGGGGAAGAGAGAGACAGAGAGGAAGGAGGTGGGGGTGGAGAAGCAAATGGGCACTTCTCCTATGTGCCCTGGCCGGGAATCGAACCCGGGTCCCCCGCACGCCAGGCCGACGCTCTACCGCTGAGCCAACCGGCCAGGGCTGGCCTGTTTCTATCATAGCAGTTATGCCATCTCTTGGCAAATGTTGATTTATCTATCTGTTCCTTCCATTCTACCCGTGACTCTCAAACAGGAGCCATTTTGCACTCCACGGGACATTTGGTAATATCTGGAGATATTTTAAAAAAAAATTACTGTTAGATTTTTGAGAGAGAGAAATATCTTTTTGTTGTATCTCTGCACTCATTGGTTGATTCCTGTATGTGCCCGGACCAAAGGTCAAACCCACAACCTTGGAGTATCAGTGTGATCATCTAATGAGCAGAGCTACCTGGCGAGGGCTCTGTCTAGAGATTTTTTTCCATTGTAAAAGCTGTGAGGGGGGCATGCTACCACCATTATTGGGTGGGGGCCCAGGCAGGGATGCTGCTAAACAGCCTGCAATGGACAATCTGTCCCCCCCCAGAACAAGTTATTATTTAGCCCCAAATATCACCAGCATCAGAGTTGAGAAATCCTAAACTAAACTTATGGTTTCTAAAAATGAGGACCCCAGCGTGGATGCTCAAGTGCGTTATGGGACATTGTAGATTTTGAATGAAAGCACAGAAACGTCTGTCAAATACCATGGAACTACTAGCTGAAGGAAGCTAACAGTTTGGTTATCATATCTCTTCATTCCTTTTAATAGCATCTTATCTTTGCAAAACCTGGGATTTTCAGCTTGCTGTAATAGAAATGAAGTAGTTTGGAGAATCAATTTGGAACAGGAAGTGAAAGTGGTGGTTTCCGATCTGGTTCCAAAGTTTGAGAAGTTGTGCTGTGCCTAGAAGATGTTGATTAGGTAGTTGATTAGGTTGTTTAGCTCTGACAACTCCATGAATTCAATCAATAGGCATTTCTGTTGGCTTAGCAGTGTAGTAAAATACTACCTGAGATGCTAAAGGCGCCATGAAAGAGAAAATGGTGACTGCTGTGCTAGATTTTAAGTTCCTTGGGAGTAGATACTGCGTATTAGTACTCCGTGCCCCCAGCACCTAGCCTAGGCACAGTCCAGCTGTGGGGTGTGAGATGCTAAGTGGATATCCATGTGCAAGTGTAGGAAATAAATAACTCTAGAATGGTGGACATGGTATAAATGATCGAATGTGCACGTGTGCACTATGATGTCAAGATAATGATATAGTAGTGAAACACTATATACTGGTTCACTGTATGCTGCTATATCCCTAAATATCCCTTTATTTATATATGGAAAAAGAAAGCTTGGCTTTCTTACTCTTTAGCCTGTGAGTCTCTAATTATAATTTATTGAGTTTAGTACTTGCAAGTTTACTTCCTGCAATTACTACTACAATTTTTTTTTAACAATACAAATTTCTGTTCTCACTTATATTATGCATATCGACACAACTGTGATCTTCTTCTGTAGGAATATGTAAAAGGGAACAATTTGAATATCTCCTAAATTTTTGGCTGCTTTTCTTCCTGTCCCTTTTGCCAAGCACTACATGCCCTTGCCCAGTTATGACATAGCTGCTAGAAAGAGATATTCTCTATAGATGGAGTCGTTTTGTTTCAAGTAACAAAGAATCATTTTGGTATAAGAATATGAATTAAGATTATACACTCAGAAACATTCTTGGTGTAGCGGGAAGAAGTTGGCTTTTAGAAAGGAATAAAAACAGCCCTCTGTATCCCACCCTCCTGGAGGGACATATTGAGCAAATTCATACATAGTTTTGTCATCTGTAAACTCAGAATAAAAATTCTTACCCCTCCAAAGTTATTGTAAGAATTAGACGAGTTGGGCCAATGGTGTGTACCCAGCACTGTGCCTTGCATCAGAGGAGAATTGACTAGATATTCCCCTTCTCTTTCAAGCTGACCCATCCTGCTCCCTGCCTTGTTCCTCCTTCTTTGTTTGACTTTAACAACCTAGGATGAAGCTGATAGAATATTCTACCATTTAAAAGTAGAAGAGATACGCCTGACCAGGCAGTGGCGCAGTGGATAGTGTCGGACTGGGATGTGGAGGACCCAGGTTTGAGACCCTGAGGTTGCCAGCTTGAGCGCCAGCTCATCTGGTTTTAGCAAAAGCTCACCAGCTTGGACACAAGGTCGCTGGCTCGAGCAAGGGGTTACTTGGTCTGCTGAAGGCCCACGGTCAAGGAACATATGAGAAAGCAATCAATGAACAACTAAGGTGTCGCAACGAAAAACTAACGATTGATGCTTCTCATCTCTCTCCTTTCCTGTCTGTCTGTCCCTGTCTCTGACTCTCTCTCTGTCCCTGTTAAAAAAAAAAAAAAAAAAGAAGAAGAAAAGCAGACAAGATTTTGATTTTGTTGGTATTTTGTGTTGTATGATGGGTGTATTTCCCCTTAACCCTTTGAGTAGGGAGTTTTTTTTATACTTGCAGACCTCCACGAGTGAGGGTTTTTCCCCCCCAAATGAAATTAGTTCCAGTTTCAGTTTTATTAACTTAAAAAAATGTTTATTTGATAACCAATGTATGAAAACAAGAAAAACATACATTTACCTTTTTTTAATGTTGCCTTACACACTTTTAAAATAAAAATTTTTGTACACTCGTACTCTGGAAGGTCAGAAGGCACAAGGACGTACATAAATGTTCGTACGACTCAAAGGGTAATGGTGTGAAATGGTGTGTGTTATAGAATGTAAACACATCAGAAAGTTCCCCAGTGGGAGCAGAGTTGGAGAATCGCTGTCCCCAGGGACCAGCTCCAGTTTCCTCACCTGAGCTTGTTCACAGTGAAACTTCTGCCCAGTTGACGTTCCTTGGTCTTGCTCAGTTGTTACAGCTAGTCTGGAAGAAGGTGAGATCATGGACCCTATGAATAATCACATTTCAAGATCATCAGTAAAGCTAAAATTATATGGTGGTTCTAACGTCTACTACGGCTTTTATAGGGTTGCTAAAATGCAGCCCAAGTGACTGGACTGTCTCAGCTCAGCTGACCATATGTTAGCCCTGATCACAATTCCACTGGTCACTGGCTGCCCCTCCCCTGCTCTGCTCTGCTCTGCATGCGGCTGATGCTAGCAAACACCATTTCCCAGGTGCCTTTGCCAACTGTTGTATAGGTTCAGCCAATGGGAATTGCTGGGTGCCGATTGAAGGGCAGGTGGACAGGACTGGTATACCTCTCACCGCTTTCCCCACTCTGGGCCCACTCCTCTCCTGAAGTCGCAGTGTTTATAATGGCTCCACATCTGTCCAAATGGCTGTATTCTATCAGTGGTCCCAGATCTAATCTCATGGTTTTGGCCTTGTTGCCTGTGAGGTTGGTAGCCTTCTGACTTCCTGGCTCTGTCCAGCCGTGCTCAGCTTCTGGACAGCGTTGCATGTCTCTTCTTAATCCCTCTGATCCTTGTAGCAGTAGCCTGTGTTAAATATCTGGGTCCTCCCCTTCCTCTGTTTTCTCATTCATTTCTTCCAGCACTCCTCCAGCTCATTCTGCCACAATCATTTTATTCTGTGAAGTAGCTTGCGTGGATTCTCTTTCCCTGAATGGACACTAGCTGATACAATAATGATGGTGGTATTTCTGTACCTGCTAATAATGAGTAGTATCATTAAAAGATCAGAAAACCTAACATTTAAAAGAAATTTAGGAGGCCCTGGCCGGTTAGCTCAGTGGTAGAGCATTGGCCTGGCGTGCGGGAGTCCCGGGTTCGATTCCCGGCCAGGGCACACAGGAGAAGCGCCCATCTGCTTCTCCACCCCTCCCCCTCTCCTTCCTCTCTGACTCTCTCTTCCCCTCCCGCAGCCGAGGCTCCATTGGAGCAAAGATGGCCCGGGCGCTGAGGATGGCTCTGTGGCCTCTGCCTCAGGCACTAGAATGGCCCTGGTTGCAACAGAGCGACGCCCTAAGATGGGCAGAGCATCACCCCCTGGTGGGCATGCCGGATGTATCCTGGTCGGGCACATGTGGGAGTCTGTCTGACTACCTCCCTGTTTCCAACTTTGGAAAAATACAAAAAATAAAATAAAAATATAAATAAAAATTAAAAAAAATTTAAAAATAAATTTAGGAAAAACAAAGGGCTTGGAACCTCACTCATAAAGTGCAGGATTAACTTGGTAATATAGACAGATCTTAATTTTGTGACAAAGGATTTATGTGAAGGAATACTCCTGAATTATTAAAAAGGATGTGAGGTATTTGTCACATGCAGTATGAAAGTTTAATTTTCAGTAAAATAGAAACTCCTATTTAACTTACAACAATATATGTATGGATATATATAATTGACATACAATATCCTATTAGTTTCAGGTTATATCATAGTGAGTAAATATGTCTACACATTACAGAATGAGTCACATAAGTCTGGTTACCAGTTGTCACCATACAGAGTTATTACAATATTATTGATGGTTTTTCCTATGCCGAAGCTGATGTCCCTATGACCTCTTTTTTTACACTTGGGGTGTGTACCTCTTAGTCCCCCTCACTTCCTGTCCCACTCTCCAGACCCATTCCCCGTGTGGTTACCACCAGTTTGTTCTCTGTTTCTGTTTTGTTTGTTCATTTATTATATTTTGTTTTTTATATTTCACATGTAAGTGAAATCATATGATAATTTGTTTTCCGGTGCCTGACTTATTTCACTTAGCATAATACCCTGAGGGTCCATCCGTGTTTTTTCTAAGGGCAGAATTTTATTCTTTTTTATGACTGAGTAGAAACATATTAACAGATCCGTATTTTACCAAATGACCAAAGGACAGTGTTTGACCCTGAGACTTTTGATCTCTACACATACAATGCTGAGGAAAGTGAGTGCACTGTGTGTGCAGGGGAGTTGGTATGAGTTTGTAATGATGTTACATAACATGCATCATTCAAAAGAAGAAGTGTGTGTGAATGAATATGGGATGCACATTTACAAATATTTTTTATTTTAAATTTTCTTTTTTATATAAATTTATTCCAAGGAAGCAAAAAAAAGTTTTTTTGTTTTTTAAGACTTTATTTATTCATTTTTAGACAGGAGAGAGAGAGAGAGAGAGAGAGAGAGAGAGAGAGAGAGAGAAGGGTGGAGCAGGAAGCATCAACTCCCATATGTGCCTTGACCAGGCAAGCCCAGGGTTTTGAACCGGTGACTTCAGCATTTCAGGTCAACGCTTTATCCACTGCGCCACCACAGGTCAGACACAAAAAAAAGTTTAAAGAGATAACTTCACACTGAAAAACTAAAGGTAAAAACAACAAAAAATAATTTTTATTAGCCATTTTAATATAGTTGAATCTGTTGTGTAATGAGCTCTTGGGTTTATTACTTTAATAAATGTATAGAATATGAGTCCATGAGTGAAATTCTGATTATATAAAAATGAAACACTTTTACAACTGTGTATATGACAAAGGACTCATATGGAATGTATAAGTAACTCTCTAAATTCAAGAGTAAAGAGAAAAAAACGAACAAGTACTCCAATTAGAATATTGGCAAAAGAAATGAAGCATTTCATTGAGGAAGACAGATGAATAGCAGATAGACATATGAAAAGATGTTCAAAATCATTAGCCATTAGGAAATAAATTTTTAACCAGATTATCACATAGATATTTCATTGTTCTTTTGGTATTTAGACTCTTTTTTTAACCAATTAGGAAAAAAACCAAAACAAAATAGAATCAGTAATATTAAGTTGGTAGCAAAACAGAATAGCCAGTTGCCATTCTATTCTATTCTATTCTATTCTATTCTATTCTATTCTATTCTATTCTATTCTATTCTACTCTATCCCATCCCATCCCATCCCATCCCATCCCATCCCACCCCACCCCACCCCACCCCATCCCATCCCATCCCATCCCATCCCATCCCACCCCACCCCATCCCATCCCACCCCATCCCATCCCATCCCATCCTATTGTGTGATTACCCAACCTATTATATTCCGCTCATTTAATTCTATATATATTTATTGAGTATCTTGTATGTGGCAGATATTGTAGGTTGCTTGGGATGTACCAGTGAATAAATCAGCAAACAGTGTGGCTCTCCTAAAGCAGATAGCCCCCAAATGGTAGTCAAATAAAAGACATAATGCATAAATGAATATTATAAGTGAGGAGGTACTATGGAGAAAAAGAAAAAGCTAAGCTTATGGAAGGTATGGCGTTGGGATAAAGGGAAAGCATGATTTCTAACAGGGGAAGCTGTGAGAAACAGTGCGGAGGAGAAGGATCTAGCCATAAATTGAGTTTTCTGGAAACTAGGATGGGAGGTGCATGGAATATGAAAGAAACATCGGGGGGCACTATGTCTAGAACAGGCAGTTAGAGGAGATTAGGTGGAGGTGGAGTCAGGGTGGAAAAGAAGGTCTGATCACATGGGGTTTGTGAGAGTCATGGCTTTTACACTGAATGAAATGGCAGCTGTTATAGGAAGTTGCCAGAGGGTCGCGTGATCCAAATTAGTTTAGGACTCTGGTCATCTCGTCGAGAAAGACATTGGCTTATTCTATACTGTTAGCAGTGGAATTACAGATGCAGAGATATTAGTTACATTTTTTTTTTCAAAAATCGAGATATATTGTTCTAAAGGGAGAGCCAAAGGGTTTCCTGGTGAATTTGACATAGAGAGTGTGAGAGGCTGGAAGAGGTAGCAGTCCGGGTCTGAGCAGCTGGAAGGGGACAGTGCCCGCATTGAATGTGGATAGGAGTACAAATGGGGTGGGTTTGGGAGGGCAGTCCAGAGTTCATGTTTAAACATGGTAACCTAGAGATATCATGCAGACACACAAGTAGACATTGCTTGTCAGCAGGTGGGTGCATGGATCTAGGGTTCAGGGAACGGGTCCAAACTGGAGATAGATATTTTAGATTGGCCAGCACATAGTGATATTTATGATGAGATTAGGTAAGTTCACCGAGGAAGTCATTATAGATAGTGAAAAGACCAAGGACTAATAATTCCTGGAAACTCCAGAATGAAGAGATCAGGGAAGAGAAAAGGAACTGATAAATGGGAGCATCAGAGGAACCCTAAGAATGTAGTGTCCTAGTTAGAAACCAGGTGAAGAATGTGTATCAAAAGGGACCCAACTGCCAAAATATGTCCATTGCCATCAGTGCAAGAGAGTGTGATGTGACTCAATCTTACGGTACCCCTGTTTTTTCTTTCTATTTTTATACTAGAAAACAAGATCATTTTTTGTTTGGGCATGAAAATTAATCATGCCAAATACTTGGGTTTTTGCTGCTCAAGTTTCAAGCAGATAAATCAACATGGAATTTAATTGCTTTAAGAACGGGGTTGGGTATTCATGGTTTTTCAATGGTGTTTTTGTATTTATTTGACTCGTGATTTACAGTGCGATGTCTGGGTAAGGTGCACATTGTGCTTACTCTAGGAGGCTGAACTGAAGTGTATTTTATATATAATCATTTAAGAAGAAAAAAAACTAAGCTTCTTATCTATATTATGGTCATGTTTGCTATTATTAGCATCTTTTATAAATAACACTTTTTGTGCTGCATTTCTCTCCAGCCTGTGCATGTTAACAGATTAAGCATTTGACCTGGAATTAGCAAATAATCCTTAAAATAACTGTGATTAAAAATTTCAAGCAGTGACTAATATATAAAAGTTGACACTCTCATTGAATTTCTCCAAAGATTTTATTCAACTCTATTAATTATTCATATGCCACAAAAGTGAAGGATTACCGGTAGAAAATATAAACATTTAGGAATGCAGTCTTACTGTCTAAGCAAAAGGCTAGATTTTTAGTTAAATTTTTTTCAGCCTTAGAATATTTTGAAATCAATTTGCATATATGGGGTGGTTCTTTAAGTGGCCTTTTGTTTATGATGTACATTGTATTATTCTTCTTAGTTGCCATTTTATGAGTAGGCTTTACAGTACCCACAAATTATGGTAACAAAGTAAAGAACATACTATAACTGAACAAGATAAAAAACTATAAACCTAATGAAGTGGACTGCTGAGAACAGAGCTGAATAAACACAAGCTTCCCTTTTCACAGAGACTGATCCAGACTAAGCAGAAGCTGCTTCTTTATTTCAGGGAAGGGAAAATAATGACCCGCTCTCTTTATTTTTCTGGTGAGCAATTTCACTGCTACCTCCTTTTGGCGTATTCTCCCACGCCTCTTATTGGAATGTGGCTCTCACTGTAAGTACAGCACTCTGCCAGGTGTATATTTTCTTTGCTCCAATGTATATTGTGACCCGTATTTACCAATGTGGATATTTCGCTTTCTCTCGGAGGTATGGTCTTGTAGCAATTGTTCAGAGAGAAATTTGACTCTAAGACTGGAGGTACAACCTTTTTCCCCCCAGGCATTTTAGAGAGAGAGAGAGAGAGAGAGTGTGAGTGTGTGTGTGTGTGTGTGTGTGTATCTGAAGAATTCCCATTACGGAGAGATCATTCTCCCTAACGGCATTACCTGGATAGAAACCACTCATAGGTACATGTTTGAAAACCATTTCTAAGCCAAATGTCCTGGCAGCGTATTATTTTTAAAATGGTTAAATTACTCTTCGACCCTTATATTTTATTGTCGTCTCCTTTAACTGGGATTTTGGAAAGATAAGAGCTATCCCAAAAAAGTTACCCTGTGAGTACTGTGTGTGTGCACCTTTGTACGTATTTGTGTTATGTGTACACCGTTGTGTATTTTGGTGTGACCCAAGTCAGCAGGAAGGCCACAGGGCTGAGATCACCTTCATCCTCTGTTATACCCTCACAACCGTCCTGTTTTACAATAATTCTCAAATTTAATGCTCCTGCCACTTTTGACTTGGAATTATGTTTACTTGCCTGTGGCCTGTTTTATTGTAAAATTAAAATCTTAAGAACCCTCTGTTCTAGGGTGTTTTTTCCCCCAAGATCAGTGTGGTTGTCTTAAAGGCTAAATGACTGTGTTTTAATGGTGTGTGAAGAGTCAGTAAAAATAAATCATGGCTATTTTGTTTTAAGAAGAAACTTTTAAAGGTACTACATATGGCAGACTTCAAAAAAGGCCAATAAACCAATTAGGACCAAAGTATACTTGTCTGAACATATCATTTTATTCAGCACTTTCTATAATGTGTTAAGTCTTAAGGTTCAATGTCAGGTAGCCAGTGGCAGGGGATTAGAGGCTTGGTTATTTAAAAATCAGTTTTCACAGATCTTGAATGTCTCTAAGAATTTTGTGGCCCATGGCAAGTGATAGAGGGAATTAATGCTGATTTGCTTTCTCTGCCAATGCAAACAGTTAGATAGGTGTTTGCCATTGACATTTTTTTTACATTAATCATTATGTAACACTAATATATATATATATTTTGCATTATTATGTAATACACTTATTTAATCTACAGTAAATACAAGGATCAGCAATTGACTATTAATCTGAAGAGTTGCCGTTGACTTTTATTTCACAGACTTGTAAATTACAGTCTCATTATGTTCTGGTAATGCTCTTCATAGTGATGAGAAAAACATCATTGTTTTGGAGGGGAGAGAAAGAGTTCTCTAGCTATTAAATAGGACCAAATGCTTTGGACAATATAAGGTGTTTCAGTAGAAAAAGAAGGGGCGAGAATTTTTTTTTTTAGCCAGAAAAGGAGGTCCCATTTATACATAAATGGACTGAAATAATAAAAATAAATTGCTGATGCAGCTTTAATGTGACTTATAGAAGCTTTTGCAAGTAAAGCTATTCTGTTATGTTAACAGCAATGACAAAGGAATTCTAAAATATTTAAGTTGTGGGTAATTTTTTTTTTTACAGTTTTACTTTTCAACTTCAGTTGGTTTTCTTGTTTCTAATTACTGGCAATTTTTTATTACTTTATGAAGTACTGTGGGGGTTCTTGAATATTCCTCACATTTTATGAGATCAGAATACTCATTTTCTCAAATTGGTTATTGTATTTAGTTGCTCTATAGTAGCATTTTGTGAGTGGGGAAAGTGTTTATCCTTATTTTCATTAGTAATGAATTCCAAAATGTAAAAAAATAAGACAGTTGGTGAAGTGCTTTGAACATTTTACTTATTTTTGAACTTTTACTAATTTTCATTTTAATCTATCAGAGAGGTATTCTGTGTATGTTTATTACACATCTATTATCCGATGTGTTCTGGGTGCAATGAGGGTAACAGATGTGTCAAATACATTCTTTTTCCTCAAGGAACTTCGGGTCAGCTCAGTATTTTTTTAAGAAAGGGGGATGGGGTACCATTGGCATTCTAGACAGGGTGATTCTTTGTTGTACAGAAATGTTTAGCAAATTGATGAAAGTTAGACTTCTCTGGCCTTTGACCATTGAACGTCAATAGTACCATTAATTATTGTGACAATGAAAACTACAATCATATTTATCAAGTGTCCTCCAAGAGGCTATTAGCAGCAGCCCTTCATCTTGAGAATGCAGGAGGGGCTGGCTATAGTCTATAAGGACAGGGGGCGATAATAGAACTCTCTTGTCGAAATTATGTTGGCCCTGGCCGGTTGGCTCAGCGGTAGAGCGTCGGCCTAGCGTGCGGAGGACCCGGGTTCGATTCCCGGCCAGGGCACATAGGAGAGGCGCCCATTTGCTTCTCCACCCCTCCGCCGCGCCTTCCTCTCTGTCTCTCTCTTCCCCTCCCGCAGCCAAGGCTCCATTGGAGCAAAAGATGGCCCGGGCACTGGGGATGGCTCTGTGGCCTCTGCCCCAGGCGCTAGAGTGGCTCTGGTCGCAACATGGCGACGCCCAGGATGGGCAGAGCATCGCCCCCTGGTGGGCAGAGCGTCGCCCCCTGGTGGGCGTGCCGGGTGGATCCCGGTCGGGCGCATGCGGGAGTCTGTCTGACTGTCTCTCCCTGTTTCCAGCTTCAGAAAAATGAAAAAAAAAAAAAAAAAAGAAATTATGTTAAGAAATTATTCATACCAGAAACACTGAGAAAACCGGAAAAAAGGCTGAGGCAGTTTCCTCTATTTATACCAAGTTCTGTTACAGATTACTCTTGAAGCGCATGCTGCTCCTTCTCCTATGACTATCTTCTTTTTCTTCTCCCTACTTTTTCTTCTCCTGGCTAACTCCTACTTAATCGTCAATGTTATGTTGTTATCCAAGAAGTATCCAAGAAGCCATCTTTAATTTTCTCTTTTCTTAGACTGGGTTAGATGATTCTTGTCTTTGTTCTTCCAAATCCCAAGGCATACTTCTATCATCTTCTAGTATTATATTGACGTCGTCTGTTATGAAGCAGTTATACTTGCTCGGTAGATTGTATGATTATTGTGGACAAAAACTATGCTATACATCTTTCCTACTTAGTTAAATTCTACCTGTATAGTACATGTTTAACAAGCCAACTTGAACCTGGCAGATAAATGATGGAAGCACATAAAGTTGTATAGTTTCACTGTTGCTTGACAACAAATCAAAATTGTGCTCAAAAGTCTCCTTTAATGTTTAACTATGCTCATTTTAAGAAGATTCTCATGCCCTGCTGTTGGAAATGTAATTTGGTACAATGCTTTTGGAAAGTCATTTGGCAGTAGGTATCAAGAGATTTACAAGTTCATGGCATTTGATTCATTAATTCCATTTCTGGGAACCTCTCCTAAGGAAACAATTCTAATTATAGAAAAAGACTTATGCACAAAAGTCTCCATTTCAGCACTGTTAGTAATAGCAAAATATTGGAAAGTCTTCACAGGTCTGGGTAATAAAAATGGGACTTTGCTAATATTCAACATACTAATTCTAATGGACAATTTGGGGAAATTTAGTGTGAATACAATGTCTTTTAGATGAAATGAGTTTATTCTGATATAGAAATGTATAAATTGTTAACTCAGAAAAATAATATAGATACAAGATACTATGAGTATATTATCTCATTTTAGTACACAGATACATACACAAATACATACACACAGATATGTATAGAGTCATTTCCCCTCATTGGGGGAGGATGGGTTCTAAAATCATCCTGCACCGCCCAGGAGATTCCTGAAATTGAAGAGAGTACCAAGCCCTGTATATACAATGTTTTTTTCTTATAGATACATACCTGTGATAAAGTAAATTTATAAACTAGGCACAGTAAGACATTAACAAAAATAACTAATAATAGAACACTTATAACAATATGCTGTAATAAAAGTTATGTGAATGTGGTCTCTCTCTTCCTCTCCCTCCTCCCTCTCAAAATATCTTCCTGTATTCACCCTTCTTCTTCTTGAGGTGATGTGAAATAATAAAATGCCTACATAGTGAGATGAAGTCAGGTGACTGGCATAGACATTGTGACCTAGCATTAGGCCACTGTTGACCTGAAGATACATAACATACACTTTATGGCTTCTCTTTGGCATATCTGAATTGTCAGCATCACTGCTGTTATGCTCTGGGGCCAATATTAAGTAAAATAAGGATTACGTGAACATAAGTACGGCGATACATCTACAGCAGGGGTAGTCAACCTTTTTATACCTACCGCCCACTTTTATATCTCTGTTAGTAGTAACATTTTCTAATCGCCCACCAGTTCCACAGTAATGGTGATTTATACAGTAGGGAAGTAACTTTACTTTATAAAATTTATAAAGCAGAGTTACAGCAAGTTAAAGCATATAATAATAATTACTTACCAAGTACTTTATGTTGGATTTTCGCTAAGTTTGGCAGAATAAATCTTTATAAAACAACTTACTATAGTTAAATCTATCTTTTTATTTATACTTTGGTTGCTCCGCTACCACCCACCATGAAAGCTGGAACGCCCACTAGGGGGCGGTAGGGACCAGGTTGACTATCACTGATCTACAGTCAATCTGATAACCAAGATGGCTACTCAGTGACTAACACGGAGGGGCCCTGGTAAAAGGTGGACACACTGGAGAGAGAGATGGTTCACATTCCAGGCAGGATGGAGCAGGATGGCAGGAGATTTCATTACGCTACTCAGAACAGCACAGAATTTAAAACTAATGAATTGCTAATTTCTGGAATTTTCCATTTAATGTTTTTGGATCTGACTGCAGGTAACTGAAAGCTCAGAAAGCAAAACCAAGAGAAGGAGGGACTTGTATACATGAAAGATCCAACAATATATATTGAGATCTAAACCATGACAATCTCTATGTGTTAGGAATCAAATTTTATATTTTCTGATTGTTATTGCTTTTTCTAATTTCCTACAATACTCATGCATAGGTATAATAATAAAGGATAATTTTTTTGTAAACAAAAATTGGGAACAATTAATGTATTACAGTTTCGTTATGGCTAAATTATGATAGGACTGCATTCTAGGTTATTTTATTACATTTAACAATAGCATTTAATAAGAAGTTTTAAGAGCATGATAAAAAGTTTCTATCATAATATTCAGTGAAATAAGAAGTACGAAAAATTTTTTACATAGTTTGGTCTTATTATGTGTGTATTCCAAAAATAGATCTTACGGTTATTTTCTTGTATTTTTAATTTTTCTGTAATGAGTATATAATAGTTTTTATTTAGAGGAAATATATAGCATGAAAAATTCTGTTATAGAAACTCTAGTATGTATTTCAAAAATTTTAGAATATTTTCTCAGGCAATATAAAAACGTTATAGTTGCAAACCATGACTGTACTTAAATAAAAGTAACATTTTGTGATAGAATTACATATGATGTCTTCTGTAAGGATAGGATAAGAACCTACAAACGTCTTCTAGGCAAAATAGTTATAAAAATTAGTGTGAATTCAACATCGATGTTGATTCTTTAATATTATTTTTAATTAAACTATTCATTTAAAAATTATGTGTAGAATATAGACTTGGATCCTGGGTTTTAGAAGTAAGAAATGTAAAAGGAACTACACCTAAATTTTACTGTTGTCTTATCATTCAGTTAAAAGTTGGAAGAAGGTTAAATTCTCTTATGACAGCAATATCGTCTGTGATCAAAAGTCCAAAGCGTTTTTACTATCTAAGGAATATTGACGAAATTTCCATATGTTCTCTCAGCTCTTTAATTCAGTTCCCTGATTTCGGTCTCTTCCCAGTGTTGAAGTCAGCAGCCAAATTCCACATATGGAAAAATGTTCTTCTGGAAGTAAATTGAATATTTTAAAATTTACTGTCACTTATCTTAATATTTAACTCAATAAAACTTCTGTTTCTCAGTGTTTCCCCACACATTCTCATGTGTTTGTTAAATTGTCGGCAATGCTACAAAATTCAGCACAGAACTCCTTGGGTCTTACCTCATAGAGATTGGTCTGAGTAGGGGTAATGTGATCAATCATTCTTTGAAATAATTAAATAAACCTAATATGTACTGTTTGATTTCTTTACGGTTTAACCATTTTTATTTATTTCTTTGTGGTAAAATTAGAAGGCTGTTAAAATTACTACTTATTCAGAGGGCTTCTGAATGTCTTTTAATGAGAAAAATCTACCAAGTAATAGTAGAAAATTAGGGAATACAATAGATTCAAGAAGAATTTTTAATGGATCTCATTAACATTTTTGTTTTAAGCTGAGAGAGAATATCCTGTGCTCAAATTCCCAGCTACTTTAGGAATAGTATGATTATGGTTATTTTTAAACACAGAAGAAGCTATTTTGGAGTCTTATTAGTTCAACATTCTAGATCTATTCTCCATGTGATATTGACTTAAAATTTAAAAAGCAGATGTAGGTCAAAGGAGAATCTGAAAACACATTTAGTGTTTTATACTGGGGCTTTGACAACTTTAAA
The DNA here is from genome assembly GCF_036850765.1 of Saccopteryx bilineata. Classification (NCBI taxonomy): domain Eukaryota; kingdom Metazoa; phylum Chordata; class Mammalia; order Chiroptera; family Emballonuridae; genus Saccopteryx; species Saccopteryx bilineata. The sequence goes on from NC_089496.1 coordinate 38,045,924, forward strand.
GCCATGGCAAGATAGTGACATTTTCTTTCTATCTAGCCTAAATCTTTCTTGTATATTTTGTAATCATCTCTTCCTAAATTTCCTTTACTAAAAGTGAAAATAAATATATGATTCTTATGTTTGTTCTCCATATCAGCAATGGTATCTGTTTTGTCCATAATACACAGAGACAGCAAGAACATGTCATGAAAGAGCGACCCAAGGAGAGCACACGAGAAACTGTTAATAGGTCTTTCTCTTGGGAGTAGTAGCGGGAGGGAGAAGTGAGAAGGAAAAATTCTTACTTTCTCCATTATCCTTTGTACTGTCGAAATATTTTCCCATGTACATACAGTTACTTTTATATATAATTTAAAACAAAAAGTAAAAAAAATGTTATTTATTTACACACAAACTAAGTTTATAATAGGCTTTTGACACATTGTTAATTTAATAAATACTTATATGTCAGCATTTATTTTAATTTTTATAAATTTCATTTATTGTAGAGAGGAAGAGAGATAGATTAGATAGATAGATAGATAGATAGATAAGCATCCAAAGCATCAATTTGTTGTTCCACTTATTTATGCACTCATTGGTTGATTCTTGTATGCACCCTGACCGGGGATTGAACCTGTAACCTTGCTCTATCTGGATGGCACTCTCCCAACTGAGAACCCGGCCAGGAGTATTTTTATTTTTAAAAGTGTGCCTACGCCCTGCTGAACTTGAAAGAATCTAGCATTACAAAAATTTTAACAATATGTGAGACCTGGAACAGAAAAGACACAAACACTTTAAAGCTATGTAAAGAGTCTTCTTGTATTTGTTAAGCTTTGGCCTCCAGAGACAGAAAATATTTCTTTTCACCATAAACCAAATTTATTGGATCTAATATTTTCCATGTAGAACTCTTTTTTTCTGATCCCATCATTAATTGTTATTCTCTTCACGTTTTACATATTTCATTTTCAGAATTCTCAGAAAAAAATACTAATTTGTTTACTACTAAAAATAAATATACAATTTATTCCTAAGTGTGGTGTATTTCCAGTTTGGGGCATTTCTTCAATAGGCCATGATAATTAAAGGTTAAACTAGAAAGATACAAGGAGTAAAAAGTGACAAGAGTGACATCCTGAGAACTTTGTTCTGCCAGTATCATCTAACAGCTATTCATCAGGGCTCATTTTAAGACTGAATTTTCAGAACTAACCCCCCTACATCTTATACCATCTTGCCTAACACATTAATACTTGATTTGAATAATACCAAGATCCTACGTAGATTTAGTCTTTCTTTGAGCTAATTCATTTTTCTCACAACTAGTGTGGCTTTTATATGAAATATGTGGGGTTTGTAGGTTGCCTAGAGAAATCCAACTCGACTCTTCTTTCCTCTCGGACCACTCTAACAAGGACCGGAGGAGAAGTCTGACTGGACTCGGGGGAGCGGCAATAAACAGGTCCCGTGATTTTTCTGGTCATTCTCAGATAATGAAAAGTCTTCCGAGCACTTTAACCCCTGAAGTAAGTATTGCAGTTCAGTAAGTACCAAGATAACAATCAAACTTTATTCAAAGTAAAACTTTCTCAGTTCAGCTCAGCTCAGCTGCGTGGAGAAGCCTGAAATAGTAAAAAGCTCGGCTTCCCTGTTTCCTTAAGCTTTGGGCTTCTATCTCTCTTCCGCCAGCCTGAACGAGGGGCGGTGGGGAAGCAGTGAGGAGAGGTGAGGGGGCGGGAAAGGCGTTATCCGCTGGATTTTCCTTTGAGCTGGCTCTTTCCTCTGTGGGTGCGTGTTAGGGTGCCCTCATCCACAGTCCCCTGAACCAAGTGAAGCATTCCCCAATGAGACAGTTATAACTGCTCCTTCACATTTTTGGCATCAACTTATGCACCTCTGGAATATTCTTGCTGAAGTTTCCTTAATCAGTTAGGTGACCCACAGGGGCAGATTCTAACACAGTCGGGGGTCAGTCCTGTCATTTTCTTCTTCTCCTGGCCCAGATCTGGGCTTTATAACACAGCGACACGTTAGACCTGCTCTTCAGGGGCGCCGTCTTTCCCGGCGTGGATGCCTTTACTTCTCAGTCTTAGATTTCATCCTTGCAGTGACTTGCAACCTTTTTTTGAGCCGCGGCACATTTTTTACATTTACAAAATCCTGGGGTACACCACCTACCAAAATGACACAAAATGACACTCTAACACAGTACATATTATACATATAGTTAATAATATAGTTTCTAAATGTATTTATACTCACACCTGAATATGTCTCATGGCACACTAGTGTGCCACGGCACACTGGTTGAAAAACACTGCTTCTCAGACTTTAGTTAGAAACCAGTCCACTCTGTGTTCAAAACTTTAGAAAGCTTATCAAGTTTTCTACATGTGTTCTTTGAAGCCCTACTCATTACCCATAAATTGAAGGACAAGCCAGCCTTCCGTGGCTAAGGAGGAGGGTGTGTGGATGGGAAGTACATTGACATTCTCCCTCAAGAAATTCCCCGTATCTTTTCATCAACTCTCAGTGGTTCTCAAACCTTTTGAAGTCGGGGTGCATTTAAAATTCTACAAATAATTGTAGGCGCACTATATACAAATTTCTGAGAAATAATTAAGTCACATATTAAAGAAAAAAAAAAGTCCAAGCGTGCTTTTATGGTAATTAAACGAAATAAATACCACAAAATTAAATTTATTTTGACATTAAAAAATATTTTTATGTTACATTTTTTGAATTATGCTTTTTAGAATTCATAAAATAGAGGGGTTAAAAAATAAGAAAAAATGACAAAAAAGTTATCTTTTTATATATATAGATACATTCTTAGTAAGATTTAGTAAATTCGGCAGGTCCTGGTGCAAATATGTTGTTTTTTCATTCTTGTGTTTATAAGAAACATGAGTCTGATGTGTCCTAGTGATTTCTTCAATGTTTGGGCATATATATATATATATTTGAAAGGCAGACTCTCATTTCCTCGTCAATACATTGAAGAATTCCTCTCTTTTTATTCTTAATTGTGTTGAGTGCAGAAAACCCCCACTATATATGTCATCTTAACTTTACACCAAACAAAGGATAGAAGAAACTTGCCTCCATTCTTTCCGGGGAACATGGTGGGTAGTGTAAACAATCCAGAACCACAGCTTAACCTCTTTTTGAAACCTAATCAGGCAAGTGAGGTGGGGGGTTGGGCAGACTGTCAGCTTACAGCCAATTCCCCACACCTCTGTCCCCCAAAAATCTAAACTGCAAAAACCCTGTTGGATTTTTGGTCCCAAACAGGTACATATTTCTCTGGAATACCACAGGGTGCACCTGGAAATCTTCTAGGGCACATTAGTGTGCCCTGGCGCACACTTTGATAACCACTTCCTTAGCTAGTTTTCTGCTGTTCTTTTATACCTTTGAGTGTTGATTAGCCAAGAGTTCCCATATGGATTTTCAGTTTACTTTTTGCTCTTCCTGAATGGAATGTGGCAGTCTAGAATGTGGCAGTAGTTGACACCTATTTTCCTAGAACCTCAATCTAGCTAGAGACAACCACTTAGTCACAACTTTGGGAACATAACTTAAAAAAAACAACTTCTTGTTGTCTATGTGATAATTTTTCATTCAAATATCACATTCTAAGGTCTACTTGTTTTGTATTTGCTTGTTGGAGGCATAATGCTGGCTGCCAAATGCTAAATATGATATAAGGTTAGATACTTCAGATGGACCAAGATGACCCAAATCTTATATCTTCCTACATTTATTTTGATTGATTATTCATTCACTTGGATGGATAATACATATACCATATATCTAGGAGTAGAATAGCTAGGGTCATACGTGCTTGTCAGCACTTGTTATATATTTTTGATTATAGCCATTCTAGTGGATATGAAGTGATATCTCATTGCGGTTTTGATTTGCGTTGCCCTGAAGACTAATGATGTTGAGTATCTTTTCAACTTCTTATTGGTCATTTCTGTGTTATCGGTCTTTGAAGAAATGTCTTTTTAGGCCCTTTGCTCATTTTTTAATTGGATTGTTTGTATTTTTGTGTTGAACTTATACTCTTACAATTTTATTTTAGATGTTTAGGATACTAGACCCTTTTCAGATATATGGTTTGTAAATATTTTCTTTCATTGGTCATATCTTTAGATAGATGTTACCTTTTTCAGCACAAAAGTTTTCATTTTGAAGTAGACTGATTTATCTACTTTGTCACTTTTGCTTTTGATTTTATCTATAAAACCATTGCCTAATCCACGGTCACATTTTGAGGTAAATTTTTGTGTGTATATGGTGAAAGGTAGGATCTCACCTACTTTTTTTGCATCTGCTTATATAGTTGTCTAGCATCACTTGTTGAAAAGGCTCTTCTTTCCCCGTTGAATTGTCTTAAAAAGTCTTGTCAAAAACAACTGGCCATAAACGTGAGGATTTATTTCTAGGTTTAGTTCTATTTCATTGGCCTATACATCTTTCCTTATTCAGAACTTCCTTGCATTGGTTATTGTAGTCTTAAGATCAGGAAATGTGAGTTCTCCATATTGTTTTCCTTTTCAGGATGATATGGGCTATTCTGGGTCCTTTCCATTCCAAATGAATGTTAAGATTAGCCTGTCCATTTCTGCAAAACAAACAAGACAAAACTAGCATTTATTAGGGATTGTATTGAATATGTGGATCAATTTGGGGAGTATCTATAAATATTGGCTACATTTCCACTTACTTAGATCTCCTTTCATTTGTTACCAAAGTAATTTATAATTTCAGTGTACAAGTGTTGCAGTGCCTAAAAATGTTATTCTTTTTTTGATATAGGTCATGTTTTATTGACCTTTTACATAGTTGGATTGTATTTACTGATCAAAAGTTACCAATTATTTCTAAATATACTATAATGCAGTTTCAGACAGAAAACTTTTGTGATGACTAAGAAAATAGCTTATTGACTTTATATGCTCCCATTTCTACAATCAAAAGATTTTGCCCCTTTTAAAAAAATTGTATGTTCATTTGGCCTCTGATTTTCAAATTAATAAAATAGTTCACTCTTGTTATAACAGTGCTACCGAGATCTAAATATATCAGTGATTTTTAAAGAAAATCCCTACTTGTTTTATTCAATTGATCTTTATATCTTACTGACTAAACCTTGAAGGCATCTATGAAACTCATTGCTTTCTATCCTGTGTTTGTTAGACGTAACTATTCAATGACTTTCTTCTTGTTTTCTTTTGCTGTTGCTGTTAGCTCTTTAGTTGTTTCCCTTTTGATCTCTTGGACTCAGAGATCTTCCTTATAACCCAGACAGACAGAATTACTTTTTTCTACTTCAGTGATTTCTCAATGTATTTAAGGTGCTTAGCACAATACCTTTCATACCCTTTTCTTCCCTCAAATTCTAACCCTGCTTAGATTGTAAATCTTTTGATAACAACTAGTTATTCCTCCTCAGCTTTCTATTTACAGGGCCTGCATAGTTTAGAAATGAGAAAACTGAGTGAAGTGATATGTGTATAACTGAAAAAAGAATGCCCATTATTATAAACTAATCTGTCTTGCTTTCTCTTTGTCAAAATTATGAAAAGTATTAATTTGGTAATAAATGAGATATTACTATTTTCTCAAGATTGAGACCATCATGTTTTTTGTTGTTTTTTTGTTTTGTTTTGTTTTTTTGACTTGCCTATTTCTCTTCAGCTTCCAAATATATATTTTTAAGGAAAAATTGTACTTCTGGCTTTATTTTTTGATTTGGGTTTATCGATTCTATGTGCATAATGAGAGGAAGCTGGCACATAATAATCTAAGCTAAGTGAAAAGAAATGCTCCATTCTAATGTACAAAAACAGGATCTAAGATGCCAATTTTTAAAAATAACTTTTTCACTCTGAATAACAATTAGGTGCACTACAATATTTATATCCCTTCCAATTATTTTGTACCACATGCTTCTGATGCTCATTGGGTCTCTCTTGCTAATTCCTTTGCTTAAGATATTGCATTTTTACTAATACTTTTCTGATGGGGTATTCAAATACAGTTATACTATTCACAATTTCAATTATATACCTTTTATTTTTTTCTGCAAGACATAGCAAGTGCCATTCTCCAAAAAGGGACTTTTAAGCTCATCTTTGGGCTCCACTGTTCCCTGTTCTTCCCCTTATCCCTTCGAGCTGTAAAATCAATCCATGAAGATCAGCACCACATCTTAGTTTTCTCTGTATCTCAGATACCTAGGCCGACACTCAATGAATGTATTTTTTTTTAAAGTATCCCATGGTTCATTTATCATATAATTTAAAATTTAGAATCCAAATACTTTTCAAAGAAAGGATTTCTGTAAGCATTTTTTTTTTCCCTTTGCATCTTAACATCCCGACTCTGCTTGTTCACACGATGACTTAATCAGCACCATATCAGAGACAGCTTGCTGTGTTTACCATTGTTAGTTGGGCCAGCATATGTCCAAACCAGTTGGAATGAGAAAAACAGCATTGACTTGAAGCCAAACTAAAGAAAGTGGTGGAGGGGGGTGGGGAGTAAAGGGAAGGATTCCTCCGCTATTGAGCAAGATCAAATGCTTTGGACAGAACAGGGTACTTCTGTAGTTGGGGGGGGGGCATTTTTCACTCCCGCTTCCCACCAAAAGAAAGGTCCAGTTCATACCCAAATGCACTGATATAATAACAATAAATTGCTCATGTGGCTTTAGTTTTCTTCTATAAGCGTTTGGAAGCAATGTGATTTTGTTATGTTAACCAATAAAGGGAATTCTAAGATATTTAAATTGTGGGGAATTTTTTATTTTCAGTTTTACTTTTCAACTTTAGTTGGTCTTCTTTCTAATTTATGGCAATTTTCTGTTACTTTATTGAGCAGTGTGGGTTTCTTTGAATATCCATCACATTTCATGGGATCAGAATACTATTTCTCATTTTTCTCAAACTGGTTATTGTATTGTTCTGTGGTAACACTCTGTGAGGAAACTGTTTATTCTTATTTTCGTAAGTAATGAATTACAAAATGCAGATATTTTTGTTTGTTACACCCTACTGAGAAACAACTCTTCTACAAAAAGATCTATTTTCATTGAAACAGAAAATGGAAAGTGCTGTTTTGCTGTTTATAATGGGGGATTTGAAGGGAAGTTTCCAAACAACACAATCAAGGAATAAAACAATTTGGACTATAGCTGAGTTTTGTATCTCAGGCAGAGCCTGCTGTAGGGTAATTTTGAATTAGATAAAACTTTTCCAAAGGAGTTTCTAGTTTCCATTCCCTCTCATTTTCTCCTACTGGGTAGGAGTCTATCTCTTCCCTTCTACGACCTCTTGCTTTCTCTACGGTCAGAATCTGCTCCACTGGTTATTAATTTACCCATAGCAGTCACTGACAGCCAACAGTAATTGCCTCTCTCATGAGACAGCCTTTCTGACAGCGACAAACATATATTCTGTATAATTTGGGTGTGGGGAGAGAATAAAGTTTGTATAGAAAGAGCCTTGGGAATCATTGCTTTAGTGCATTTATTTGTTTAATGCATGAAGAATCCAAGGCCTACAAAGTAGAGTGATCAGGAGTAGAACTGGAGTCACTGTTTTCTCTCGGCCTTGTTCTGCATCTAGCAGAGATGAGATACTAGGTATTAGCCAGTGACCAAAAGAAGACAACATATTAATAGATACATTTATTCATTTATTTATTCTCTAAAACAACTGTGCCCCATGATTCAGGAGATCATGGAAGAAAGAGACTTGGTTTCAGCAATAAGATGTTGCAGGTAGATTTGGTGAAAGCATTTTGAGCGCCCCGTAGAGGGTGGAAACTGGGTTTGTACGCTGGGACCTGGAGGTGAAGAGTGGACAGGAGGGATGCTCTGTAGATTTAGAATCAGAATCCCTCAGGCCGTGAGGCTTGTCAGGTCAAGTGTTTCAGGCCCGGCTTCCTCTTTGCTGAAGATGAGATTTTCTTCAGAGGTGCTTTAGTCCTTTATGCAAATGGACATCTGCTGTGCCAGCCCCACCTGTTCTGCAGACAGGCCCACAAATTTCTGAACCGTGGCTTTGAGTAAATCCTACATCCTGTCAGGTTTTTCTTGAGAGGAATAAACCCAACCGAACGGCCTCCATTAAGCTAACAGAGCCACGCCGAGCGCGGCCAGTGGATCTCCCTAGTCACTAAGGAATCACGGGAGGTACTATCTCCTTACTTCTCCCCACTACCCACTAGGAGAAGAAACCTGAATGACCCCTGCACAAGTGCATTTCTCAAAGGATAAAGCAAAATTGCCTCTAGTGTTTGTGCTCTCTTATTTCTTTTGTTCAGCATACTATTTCCTTTTTTTTCTTTTTGGAGGATTATAAATTCCAAACCATTGATTTAAAGCATTTAAAAAAAAACCCCAAAACTAGAGCTTAACATTTTGTGTAACAAATGAGTTCTCAAGCTGCTGAATCTCTTCTGCTGGCCTGATCTAAGTTATATTATGAATTCCGTGGAAAATAAAATTGAAACCATTGGATACCAAATGCGTTTGCTAAGCTCTGTGATTAGTCGTGTATTTCCTATGATCTTGGGTTACATTAATTTAAAATTACATTAATATCTGGAAGACCATTTGGGTAACTATTTTTTTCCATTAGTTATTTTTTTCTTACAATGCCTAAATACTGGGGCTATTTTGTTTGAGGCACCAACTTTCTTTAGTGGTTTGGCTACAGATCTATCACTAGGGTATAATGGCCAACCTTGTAGTATTATTATTGTAGCTTTGAGGTACATGTAATGTTTCTTTAAAGCCTCAAGGTTTTAAAATATGCAGTATGAACTAAATCAACCCACACAGTATTAACAAAAATTGTAATGTCACATAAACACAATATACTGTAATTTCCAGACATTCCTTTCTTAAACTCATTCAAATGTTCATTTCCATAAGATGTACTGGCCTTTTGAGTATGTATATATATATATAATTTGTTATTTATAATAAGTATACTTACATGTAATATATATGGAATTGTAAGCAGTCACTGCAGAGATGGGAGCAGTGTATGTTTTTTTTATTTATTTAAATAAATTTTAATTGAACAAATATTTGTTGTAGATCTAGCTGCATGCAGGGTATCTCTGCTTCATTAAAAGAGATAGATTAAGTCAGGGGTCCTCAAACTACGGCCTGCAGGCCGCATGCGGCCCCCTGAGGCCATTTATCCGGCCCCCGCTGCACTTCTGGAAGGGGCACCTCTTTCATTGGTGGTCAGTGAGAGGAGCATAGTTCTCATTGAAATACTGGTCAGTTTGTTGATTTAAATTTACTTGTTCTTTATTTTAAATATTTTATTTGTTCCCGTTTTGTTTTTTTACTTTAAAATAAGATATGTTCAGTGTGCATAGGGATTTGTTCATAGTTTTTTTTATAGTACGGCCCTCCAACAGTCTGAGGAACAGTGAACTGGCCCCCTGTGTAAAAAGTTTGGGGACCCCTGGATTAAGTCCTGCCTGGGTTGCTCTGTTGGTGTTAGAGCATTGTCACAAAGCACAAAGTTGCCAGGTCAGTCCCTGGTCAGGACACATATAAGAACAGTTCAATATTCCTTTCACTCTCTCTCAAATCAATAAAATAAACATTTATAAAAATTATTTTAAAAAGGAATTAGAAGGAAAACATACCTGAATTTTTTAGTATGGAATATGATATAGTGACTTTCATTTGACATCATTCAAAATTAATATTTACCATGATTTTAAGTAAGCAAGATAAAAAAAAAGTAACACTTAGAAAGTGATGTGTATTTGCCCTTGGAAAATTAATGCTAACCTGTCCAGTGTGCCTTATCCTCACTTGTAAAATGGGAATGATGTTACTTAAGCCTGTTGGAGTAAATTTTTAAAATCCATGCAATAATATGGAGCTAGTACTCAGCACATTTTATTCCCTTAAAAATGTCATACTTGCCTGACCAGGTGGTGGCACAGTGGATAGAGCATCGGACTGGGATGCAGAGGACCCAGGTTTGAGACCCTGAGGTCTCCAGCTTGAGCGTGGGCTCATCTGGTTTGAGCAAAGCTCACCAGCTTGCACCAAGGTCGCTGGCTCGAGCAAGGAGTTACTCGGTCTGCTGAAGGCCCGCGGTCAAGGCACATATGAGAAAGCAATCAATGAACAACTAAGGTGTTGCAATGTGCAACGAAAAACTGATGATTGATGCTTCTCATCTCTCTTCGTTCCTGTCTGTCTATCCCTATCTATCCCTCTCTCTGACTCTCTCTCTGTCTCTGTAAAAAAAAAAAGTCATACTTCTTATTTATATATTTGTTTTCAATTTTATTGCTTAATGTGAAGTTCTAGTGACAAAGTCTAAATTAATATGTCAATCCAGTGAAAAACACAGCCTTTTTTATATAACATGTTCCTTGTCAGTATAATCTGCTTCCTAATTTTGTTTTCTTTGAAATGAAATAAACTATGGTACTTTTTAATCTTCCACATTAAACCAGTAGGGTAAAGATTAGAGAGGGGGTCTGGAAATTTGGAAATCCTAGGGAAGGACCCTGTGTAAGAGTAAACATTGGCCCGTCGATTTGGTGGACTTATCCTATTAGAGGGGTCGATAATGAGTGCTTTAGGCTTTGCAGGTCATACTTCCAGCCTCTGTCACACCCACCTCTGACTTTATCGAATAAAAGCAGCTTTGGACAGGACTGTGTCCTAATAAAACTTTATTTAGCAACACTGAAGTTTCAATTTTATATAATTGTTATGCCATGACTTTTTCATATTTTTATTCTTGTTAACTATTTAAGAATGTCTAAATCATTCTTTGGTAGCAGGCAATTAAAAAATAGGTTAGGAGAGCATGGCTGGATTTGGCCTTGAGAGATAGTTTGCCTGACCTCTGTTCTGTGGAGTTCAGTTTACTTTTAATACTTTAAATAACTCTCATACTTTTGTTTGTACAAATGGCACCACTTCAAATTATAGAGTGATCATCTCAAAGCTATGCTTAAAATATTGAGAAGCTTTCTGTAACGCTGACAGTTCTCTGAATACAGGCTATTTCTATAAACAGATACTTTTGAGTTCTACCAGAAATAGAACTTTTAATGACAGTCTAATTAAAGAGAAGCCACAGAGAAAAATTATTACATTTTCTTATGCCAAATTATGAATATCTCTAATTAATGCACAGATATAGACATATTGATATGTATATATTTCTATATTTTTAAAAACTAAAAATTTCTGACAACTTTAGGCTCTTCTTTGAGGTAAACCCTCTCACTTAGCTAATAAATCGTGCCTTCATGGCTAGTGATCATCTCTCATAATACTCAAGGAATTATGAACTGAAAATAGAAAGCTCTGAAATAAGAAAAAAATAAACCGCCAAAGTCTATTCTGTCAAATCTTTTCTCATATTGTCAAAAAACAGCTGCTTCTTCCATTTTGTTACTATTCCGTTTCTTCAATTAAAAAGTGATCTAAAAATTTATGAACAATACATTCGAACCCCATTAATTCTGTTTACAGTTCATTACGATTGAGGCTTTCTACTTCTGATTCCATCTCATGGGATATTTAGTTTATCATGTACTAATGATGACCTTACTATTAGGCAGTCTTTACTCATGAATTAATAGATTCAGATTGGTGAGTAAAATGAATCTAAAGAATTGTGTAGGCACTACAGAATATTCTGTAGCTCATTCAAAAGGGCAAAATACCAAATTTTCAATTCCTAAACACTGAGTTGTCTCTAAAAAGAACATTAAAACATACATGATAAGGAATATGCTTTGAATTCACCTGAAAACACACAAATGTCTCAAAATATGCAGAAATGTGTTCCATTATGCATCTCTCTTTGGTATATATTGGCTGTTATAAGTAATGCTTTTTTACCTCTAAATATAAAAATGTGATATTATTTTAACAAAAAACTTTTCTGTCTCCTTTATATCAAGCTTCCTCTAACGTGAACTGCATAGAAATGAAATTAGATGCCTAACAGAACACAGGAAGAATAAGAGTGGAGAGGCTAAGATCACGAACTCTGGAGCAGGATGATGAGGGTTCGAATCCTGCTGCACCCCTTAGCAGATTAATGACCATGACCCAATTCCTCTGTGGCCCCCATTTTTCTCATCTGTAAATGAGGATCATAACTGTGTTCTACACCATAGGTTACCAGAAAGCACAACCTCATAATGTTGTAAAGAAGAATAAATGAATTCATGTTTATTTTATAAAACTTTCGATAGTCTTGAGCCCATAATAAGTGCCGTATTGGTGTTGGCTGCATTATTTATTTATCTATTTATTTATTTATTATTTATTTACAGAGACAGAGAGAGAGTCAGAGAGAGGGATAGATAGGGACAGACAGACAGGAACGGAGAGAGATGAGAAATATCAATCATTAGTTATTTGTTTTGACACCTTAGTTGTTCATTGATTGCTTTCTCATATGTGCCTTGACCGCGGGGCTACAGCAGACCAAGTAACCCCTTGCTCAAGCCAGCGACCTTGGGTCCGAGCTGGTGAGCTTTTTGCTCAAACCACATGAGCCCATGCTCAAGCTGGCGACCTCGGGATCTCGAACCTGGGTTCTCCGCATTCCAGTCCGACGCTCTATCCACTGCGCTACCACCTGGTCAGGCTGCATAATTTAAATTAAAAGAAAAAAACTCTTTAGATGGACTGACATTATGATATTAGTCTTTGTTCTTACCCAGGTTTAGAAAGACAAATTTGGAATTGGCATAGGGAAGTCACATTTTATTTAAATGCTCAATCCCCCCAAACTCCGCATAATTTCAAGCCTGCATAATTATTGTAAAACTCCTATCCAAAGCTCTTCCTGACACAGGATAGTGGGTATTTTTCTACTTATGAGCAAAAGTGGTGCCACCATGTGGTAATCACATAAACACAGGTGCCCATGCTTTTGTCTGGCTAGGTTTGAAATTATACGACGTTAGATGAATTCTTATTTTTTTTTAACATTTACTTTCCCCCAAAATTGTATGTATGAAGTGAAACTTTATCAATGATTTCCAATTCAAAAATTTCAAATTTCCATAATTCTATGAAAGAGTAGTAATACATTGTTCTCTGAAACAGCAGTAATATAATTTGCCTCCAATTTGAGTTTGGCAAGTAAAGACATATTGCAGTTAGAACAGTGATTTTCAAACTAAAGTCCATGGAGTCCAAGGGAAGGGGCCAGAGAGCAAGTGAGTGGGTAGAACATTGGTTCCCCCATCAGTTTCACTCATTTTTTTTATTTATTGGTTTTCACTTAGATAGAGAAAGGGAAAGAGAGAGAGAGAAACATAGATACATAGATTTGTTGTCCCACTTATTTGTGCATTCATTGTTGATTCTGTGTGTGCCCTGACCGAGGATGTACCCCACAGCCTGGCCATAGTGGGGTGACACTCTAACCAACTGACCTACCAGCCAGGGCCTTGTGCTGGTTTTCTCTGTTAAGACTATTCATAAGATTTTATTTGAAGAAAGTGTCTGGCTCTTTCCAGAAATGATTTTGCTTTTTAGAAGCCAATGCAATCCTACAGAAGGGGGTTTTGGTGGAACTTGAAGAATTTCTTTTGTAATAAAGATTTCCTCTGAACTTAAGAAATGACTGAAATCTGATAAAGAAACAAACTGTGCATTGTTTGGACTCCTGCTCCCATTCTGCAGGCCTGAAGAGTCGAGGGCTGCAAAGGAAAGGACCTGGTTTGAATAAGAGAGAAGGACAGGGAAGCCCGTGCTTAGCATTTCTGCCCTTTGCTCCTACTTCCCTGCACCTTTTAATATATGCTATTGTCTTGAATATATTAAACAGTGAAGCTTTCAAAAAAATTGGTATAGTTAGTACTGGTTAAAGGTAATTCTTTCTTGCTGGCGGGACACAAGAACCAATAAGAGATCTTTTTTCCCCCCTTTCAAAACAGCACAGTTATAAACCTCTGCAAAGAAGTTTTCTTGATAGAAGACTGATGACATATTCTTTGAAAAAGTTTATTTACTAAACAAACAAATGTGATTTGTTCAGAAAGAGTGTTGTTAGAGTGTTCCAGAAAAAATAAAATCTGCTGAGAAAGTCGTTTATTCAACCAATATTCATTAAACTTACACTTTTTTAAAAATTATATTTATATTACATGTCAGATGATGGACAAGACTCTGGAGTGAGAAGGGAATCCCCTGTCTCAGATAGGAGGTTTTCCTAATGAGAAGAAAGTTTAGTTAGACATTTACAAATAGTTGTCTACGGCCATCCACCCTGAACGCGCCCGATCTCGTCTGATCTCGGAAGCTAAGCAGGGTCGGGCCTGGTTAGTACTTGGATGGGAGACATTTACAAATAGCAATAATTTAGTATTTCTCTGTCACCTAGAAGAACTATAAATTGCGGGGAAAGATATGGGAAAAGGGACTGTCTCACGTTCGTTGCAATTCTTAGAGAAGTCATCTTGCCCTAAATGTCAGATCACAAGTGTTCTATGTGGCTAAATACATTAACTTCTTTAGGTTAATACTTATATTTACTATTTTAAAACACTAAAAATTTTGCCTCTACTAAAGATTTCACTTAGAGGTATCATTATAACAGGTTATACTTTTATCTCAAATTACAAAATAATGTGGATTAGTTCCTTAGCTCCTGTTACCTTGAAGTCACATGAATTGGCTTGATTTTGTTTCCACACTGCACAAAGCTTCGGTGGCGCTCTTACCTGGTTCTCAAATAGTCCAGAACCAGCAAACACGGCACTACTTTAGAACTAAGTGGCTATTACAAATGAGTTGGCAGTTCATGTTTGTGTTATGGTTTGTTATGACTGCTTAATTCAAAAGCATATTTGCAGAGAGGGAATTTGAATTAAGTAAATCAAAATAGTAAGGTTTTGATTAAAAAGTTAGCTTTCTGTAACTTAAATGTTGATATTTCAAGGCCTACTGATATTTCAGTCATTTGTGGTTATTTTTGTTTCCTGTTCAGACCCCTGGGAAATAAGAGAATAGTAAATCAAAGCCCAGATTGCTTCTTGCATTTATTTTCTTTTCACGTATGCCATGTATTAGTGCACTTTAAAGAAACTAAAAACATGTATAACTTGAACAGAATCACTTTGAGGGAGAATTGTATTTCTGGACTAATCAATTTAAATAAGTCTTGTTATAGAAATTATGCTTTTCATGTTTGAGAACTTACTAATTCTTTTTCTTTTTCATGATGATGCAATCATAAATATTAATAGTGGAAAATCGGCTAAGAAGAGTTGTATTACTAAAGTCAAATTTGGACAGCATTGGCATCAAACTGAGATTGTATTACTTGTTTTTCCATTTACCATTTTTACTGTGAGGCACATTTAAATTTATTAATTTACTTTTTAAGAAAAAAAAGAAAAGGACTTTCCCAGACTGAAATAATACTGCACATTTCAGTGAAGAGTACAAAAAAAAATCAACTATTGGTTATTTTGTATAAAATGTTAAAGAATTTTGATCAAATAACTTGAGATTTTATTTTCTATTTACATTTATTAATTGTTTCCTTCATTTTCAAATTGAAGATCAAAAAGAAATGTTAGCTTACAGTTTATCAGTTCTGGTCTAATTTTCTAATAATCTAACATGGGTAATCATTCATGAATTAGGCCTGATTCATTAGATAACCCAGGATTGTGGCTTATTCTTGGTTGTCTACTGAGGCAAACAGCACAGATAAGTAAGTTTTATTTTACCCAGTATTTCCTTAGCCCATTTTTGTGGTTGTGACTTCTCAGCACACTTGATTTTAAAAGGAATATTGGGGTCTGGGCAGGGGGAAATGATCCCTTAGGTCAGTGGTAGTCAACCTGATCCCTACCACCCCCTAATGGGTATTTCAGCTTTCATGGTGGGCGGTAGTGAAGCAACCAAAGTATAAATAAAAAGATAGATTTAACTATAGTAAGTTGTTTTATAAAGATATTCTGCCAAACTTAGTGAAAATCCGACATAAAGTACTTGGTAATTATTATTATATGCTTTAACTTGCTGTAACTCTGCTTTATAAATTTTATAAAGTAAAGTTACTTCCCTACTTTATAAATCACCATTACTGTGGAACCGGTGGGCGGTTAGAAAATGTTACTACTAACAGAGATACAAAAGTGGGCGGTAGTATAAAAAGGTTGACTACCCCTGCCTTAGGTGGAAACATTCTTGAGATTTTTTTTCAAATAAGTATTCACTGTTGCCAGAACTCATTCAGTTATCGGTCATTTTATCAGTCAGGTAATATTTATCTGGAATTCAGTCAAAAAATATAGTAAGTAATTACTGTAGAATTTTAACTGGATGAGTGTGTATGTGTGTATGCATATGTACACAGGTGCTTCTAATTTAATTCCATGTCATTCTTATGACTATCATGTATTCATTTACTCCTTCATTCACTCCCGGTGTGCACGGTGGCAATACTGTGTTTATGCTGAACTAGGTACTGAAACTGTAGCCCTCCTGTCATGGAACTTAGAATAATGATGAAGGGAGACAGTTCAACAAATGCGAGGAAAAAATTGCAGAATGTAAGAGGAAAATGCCATAGGACTTGGAAAGTCATCCTCCACCAAGTCATTTTTAGCTAAGATATGGAGGATAAGTAAGAAGCAGTCTAGACAAATGGAGTGGCATTGGGTTTTAGGAAGAGGTCACGTGTGTGAGGAATCTCTGAGACGCAGGAGCACACGGTGTGTTTAAGGGACTGAAGGAAGATCAGTGTGACTCAAGTGAAGGAACAGTAGATGGTGCTGAGACTAGCCAGACAAGCAGGAAGCACAGCAAAGAGGGACAGGCCTGCGTGTTAAAGATGGGGTCCCACGGATGGGTTTCAGAAAGTGACTGAGGATTGCTTCAGCAAAACAGGCAGTGGTAAGTTGACAGATCTTAATGAATTCAAAAACAATGTTTGAATAAGAGTGATATTCAAACAAGTAATTGATTAAGAGTAAGAGTAGAAGGGGTCATTTCTGTTGAGTAGATACAGACAATAAAAGGGAGAGAGGAGAGTCAAGTCTCACTTCCATATTCTCCTCTGGCCATAGTAATTGAGCCCAGCAGTCCTGGAGAAAGAGCAGCATGACACAGCTCAGTGGAGAGTGCCGGCAGTAGTTACACAGATGGGTCGCAAATTTGGAATAGAGATTTACGCAGGAGGTAGACTTGTCACCATATAGATGGGAAGCAAATAAATACAGAGAATGGACGAGATCACCTTGGAGAGTCCTGGAGAGGTAATAGAAGAGGGCCCATGTGGGGTTCTCGAACAATACCTTCTTTGCCCTTAATGCGTCAGAGTGTGAGTTTCTTAAAAGCAGATCCTTACTTGTTGACTGAAGACTGATTTTGCACTTAATAGGGCTTTGCAAATATTTGCTAAATACAGGTGTGGTTGAAAAAAATAGGTCAACCTGATGATACTATAAAAAAATGACTTCAATATTCTTTTAAATACCTACTGTGCTAAACTGTCTCTGATATATTCTTTAGATGGTGTAATACTTAAGAATGTATGCTGCAGTGTAGTTGTGAGGCAGAGGACGAGAGGAACAACATACAAACAGGAGTCAGTCATGGATGGCCCTGTCCTCAGTTGGCTTTATGATGTAACCAACAGTTTCAGATGCTTGGTGTCATTAGGATACAGGCTGACGTAGTTTAGTAGAACCAACCTCTCCAGGCAAAGGCTCCAAAAAGAATCACATATGAAAAGATTCATGGAAGATGTTGATACTTGATGAAGTTTTACATAAAGTCCTGCAAAATCCACCAGGGGGCTACACTTTGAGGAAGCCCTGATCATATGTATCTGAGGCAGCTGCTCCACATTCTTTTCTGAACCCTCACCTACTAACGTGACCCCGTAGTGAACTGGACAACGTTCAGGCAGCAAGCAGCAAGTGGGCAGCCTTTCCCATCGGGCAGAGTCCAGGGCCCAAAGCATGGCCCAAGCATTGTTCAGAGCAATGCTTGTTTCTCCTCAGACCTAGAATCTGTAGTGCCCATGTCCTCAGGCCAGTGGTTGTGGACAACCATTTCCTTGGTATAAAGAACTTCATTTCCATATAAACTGGCTCTGGGCAGCAGTGGTCACGCTGTGTCCAGAGCTGTAGCTGCTATGACTACGAATAATTGAGAGAGTGGAACACGGTTCCAGTTTCTATGTGTTTTTTCAAGTTTTAATGTTTAACCAAGTTGATACCTACCAATTGATGGTGCTGATGGCAGTTTTTTTATGTGTGAAAACCTGAATTGGCCACTCTACCACTTTGAGGAGCAACATGAACAGACTTCAGCCACAGTTGTGATAGTTGTAAATGGTCAAAATTGTGCATTCATTGAATTTTTCCATCTGTGGGGTTTGCAGATTGTTCACTTAAAACATTCATAAAATGGAAGGCTTTTTGTTTGTAAGCCAGCTGGGAAAGTAGCAACCAAAGCTTCCTGCTTTGGAACATAGGAAAATTCTTCCTGCTTACCTGGAAATACCAGCATCTGAAGAATTACAAACACTCCAGCTAGATGACCCTTAGTCCTCTGAATTATTTACCAGCCTTGATATTTAAAAGAAAAACATCTGTCACAGAAATTTAATTACAGCTGAACAGGTATGCATGTTGCTTACATAAAATAATTATCATAAATATCCATATGATCTGAGATTTTTATTTTGAAATAAGAAGGTTTTGTTTTCATGGTCATTAAAAGCTGAAAACTTTTCCAAAAAAAATTACATGACTTAATAAATGCTAAACAAAAGAACTATTAAAGAACAATTAAGAAAGACACCGAAGGAAGAATGAACAGGACTTTGTAAAATGGTAATTAAGGCTAGTTAATACATAATGTGGAAACGTTCTGAATGGACAGTTGATGTTGGATAATAATATACATATAATATAACATACATGTTGGCATGCATGTAGAATGTCAGACAAACTGGGTAGGTTCAAATAATGTTATGAGGTCTTGAGATCTGTTAAGAAAACATGATTCATTTATAAGTAATGCTAGCACTAATATTTGTTATCATCAACTTCTTTCTAATTTATATATCACTGGCCACCTGTTCTAAGTAATTTGTAAGGAATTTGCAGGTTCCCAGACGAGTAATGTTGTGAACAGGAATGATTCCATTTCCCCACTGTTCTAATCGGTTGTTAATTTCTCCTTGTAAATTGATTATTTCTAATTATGATAATCCAGCAGCTGTGGACAGTGCCCTTTCTTTCACATTCAGTGATGTGAAAGGGACTGTAACTTATTAAAACTCAGGGCTGGTATTGTGTTACTATTATTGCTCCTGGGGAGGCCTATTAGCCTGTCACAGAAGATGTAAGAAAAATCCATCATTCCTTTTGGAGTACGATAAGTCTTTGTCACCCACAGTGCAATTAATGTTAAAAATAGAAAGAATGGCTATGATATGATATGATTAGCCAGAGATGAGCTATTGTCCAAGTAACAGGCACTAATCCAGCAGGCCAAAGATGACCTACACAAAACCATCAGTTCGCTGATTGCCATTTCTCTCTGAGTTTGATGAAATATTCATGCCTTCGCTCTCCTCTCTGCAAGCACTATTGATTTCTTGTATAAACGCTGCTATATTTAGTCTAGACAAATGGAATGTGGATTGCTGCTGAATAAATTGGATGAAAGACTGGGATCTTGCCTGCCGCTTTCTCTCAGTCTTGGGCAATTATTTATAATCAAGAGCAGTTTTTGTAAGTTGCGGGTGATTTTTCACAATTTAGTGATTAGTCTCTGAACAAAGGCAAGCAGTTAGACACAATCATTTCTGTTGGGATAGCAGGTTAAGAAGTCAAATTACCTTTTGAGGTTTACAATAGCTGTTTGGAAGAGTTCTGGGACTTTTTATCCCTTATCTTTTTGTTGGGTGGATGTTTTTAGGGGTTTGATGTTTACAGTTCATAGATAATAAGAATACCAGAAGGAAGAAACCCCAGGATGTCCGGAAATTTCTCACTTGTCTTTTGAGGGTTAAATTCTGATTTTTGTTTATTGGCATGTTCATATAAAAACTGGAGTCTGCCATTTGGCCTTTTTAATGTAAAACTGGAAAATATCATTAACAGCCTTTGCTTTGGGTTGGAATTATACCAACTCTATAAATGAAGGCTCAAAATCTCACATTACTCCGATCCTTGATTGAAAGTTGTGCATTGGACACAGCAGCTAGAGATCTCCTGGGCCGTCATCCTCATTTAGTTTCAAACTTGGCTTAATTAATAGCGTTCCTTGCAAAAAAGACACTGTCCACCAAACCATGGCATATTAATAAATTGTTTTACCATTTGCCTTAAAGTGGCATTTCCATGGACAGAAGCTGCTGATCGATACGTTGAAAAATAACCAGTGTTCGCAACCCAAGACTCAGACCGGTCCCCCACCCCACCCCACCCCCCTTCACAGAGGCACGCACATGTCTGTGCACACACACAGTTCAGATGATAAGCAAGGGCATTAATGTTTCATTTAGTATCTGCAGCCTTAACTTCTATAGACAGGATTTCTGGTAGGCTTTCTTGACTCTCTGAAAATAGCTCTTAAATACACCTGGAATATTAACTTTGTAGTTCCCAACTCAGAACCTGGAGATCTAAGTTACTTACAGTAGTAGTCAGAGCATTAGACGCAATTTGGGAAAATACTGAAAAGTAGAAGGGGAAAGGTGTTCAGATTTCCACCTCAAATCTAACCTTACCTGCTCCGTACCGAGTCAGTCTTTGCTGTTAGAATTCAGAGGCTAATATAATTAAAACCTCCATAGATGGGACATAGTCTGTGAGGGCTGGAATTTTTATCTGTTTTGTTTTACTACTAACCCCAACATCTAGAATCATATCTGTGAATTTAACGTTCTCAGTAAATACATATTGATTAAGTTAAATGATATTTATTTAGTATCATAGGGCATACATCACTTTTACTACTGCTTTTTTTCATATGATGCTGGAACATTTTTCATGTTCCCATAAACATTATTTTTAAATAATTGCATGTTTTTACACCAAATGGATATGACATATTTTCCTTAGACATTTCCTTGTAGTTTGGCAATTTTAATTAAAATAATAACACTTCAGTAAACAATATGACATTGAACTATTTCTCCCTCTGTTCGTATTATCTCAAGATATATTCCTAGAGTTGGCAAACCTTAATCAAATGGCAATAATATTTAATGCTTCTTGATACATATCACCAAATTGTTTTGCAGAAATTTTAAACCAGTTGGCAGTGTCTTTTGCAACAGATAATTGTCTGTTTGGTCATGTGCTTACTCTATACCAGGGGTCGGGAACCTATGGCTCACGAGCCAGATGTGGCTCTTTTGATGGCTGCATCTGGCTCGCAGACAAATCTTTAGTAAAAAATAATAATGTTAAAAATATAAAACATTCTCATGTATTACAATCCATTCATTTTCTACCGCTCATGTTCAATGGTTGCGGGTGGCTGGAGCCAATCACAGCTGTCCTCCGGGACAACACCAAATTTTTATTGGATAATGCGTAATGTACATGGGTCGTTGTATGGCTCTCACGGAATTACATTTTAAAATATGTGGTGTTCATGGCCGACCCCTGCTCTATATACAGTGGGCAATACACACACATACATATACATGAGTCACATATATGATATTTAATAATTGGAAAACAGTGCCCTATTTTGACCTAAAATTTGTATTTATTAGTGAAGGTAAATTTTTTGAGTTGTTTAGTTATGTTCCTATATTTTCTTTGTCCATTTTCTAGAAGTTTTAGTGTTTTTATTTTCTGATATATAACAAAGCATATACAATTTTATTTTCATACTTGCTGCTAATATTTTTACTTGTTAGCCACACAGTGTTGATGATTTATTTTAATACACAATAAATTTTCATTTTTATTGTATGTAAGTAAAAAACAAAACAGAACCAAAAGCATATATTGAGGGATGTGCTAATGTTGTAAGTCTTTTGGTGAATTATCCCAGTGTATCCTTTTCACAACTCTACGTTGTTACTGCTCGCTGTAATTATCTCCATTTTACAGATGAGGAAACTGAGGCCTAGAGAATTTAAATAACATTTGGGATAACACAGTTAGAAGGACTGGAAAAGTCATTTAGAATTTAGAGCAGAAGTTCATAATTAGCAACCTGCAGTTCACTGCGTTCATAACAAAGCTTTTTTTTTTTTTTAATTTTGATTTTTGGTTCCCCTAGTGTTTAAATCTTTTAAGTTATTTTTTCATTGCAAATTAGATGACGTCTGTTTATTCTGGATCTCTGCTGTCCTTCTATTTTTCCCACCACTCTCTGGCTGACTCTCGGTGGTGGCTGACCTCTTTAGAGGAGCCATGCCTTCTCGTTTGCCACGGTTTTCCATGTAAAATCCCTAGTATCTTTACCTAAACTTGTTTCATTGAACTACATAATTTAGTGAACTACATAATTTTCTTGATTCTTATGGGCAGAGGTAATGTTTGAAATATTGAACAACCAGTTCGCCGTAGATACTGCCTCATCAGAATGGAGGCCAGCCATAAACAACTGACATCTCTGACATATCTACATTGTCTGTGAGCTTTTGTGTTCATCCAGCTCTGGAACTTGCCTCCTGGAAGTTTTGCTAAGGACTTTATACAATTATCTAACTGAATTTGTATCAATTTTAAATAACTATAATTCTCAGAGTATTCGTTCGTTCTTCATTCAGTGGCTTGATTGAATAGGCGTTTTAAGCTTCCTCACAGTTTTTCTGCCTTGTTTCGTTTAGGAGTAAGGTAATTGCCATAAGGTCGTTACCATTTAAAAACCAGCACACACACACTAGCCTGCTTTCCTTCCGTTATGGTTGGCCCCGGCTCCAGTGCCATGGTTGATTCACTGATCTGCTCACCATTACTCACATTTTAGCATTTAGATTTGTATTTCTTCTATTCTGGGTCCAACAGCCCTACAACTACATTCTGTAAGTAGCTTTAACTTCTGAAGAAATATATATATCTTAGAATGCACCTTTGGACTCCAGTTACAAACAAAAATGTTTGCAAGTGTACAAATTTGATTGTGTTAGAAGTTCTCAACACGGTGTACAGAGGTATGTGTTGTCGAATCGGTCACCTGAAATCTGTATAATTATATTAACCAGCATCACCCAATAAATGCAATTAAAAAAAAGAGCAGCAAGGGAAAAATGTTCTCTCTTGAAATATGACATTGTTTCCTAAGTAGAGTTGCATTTCTGGTTTTAAGTTGACTTGACTTTTGCAAGGGTAGAGTAAATTTTGTGAGTGTTTTTGATACCAGGGCATAAATCAGGGGTCCCCAAACTTTTTACACAGGGGGCCAGTTCACTGTCCCTCAGACCATTGGTGGGCCAGACTATAAAAAAAACTATGAACAAATCCCTATGCACACTGCACATATCTTATTTAAAAAAAAAAAAAAAAACGGGAACAAATACAATATTTAAAATAAAGAACAAGTAAATTTAAATCAACAAACTGACCAGTATTTCAATGGGAACTATTCTCCTCTCACTGACCACCAATGAAAGAGGTGCCCCTTCCGGAAGTGCGGCGGGGGCCGGATAAATGGCCTCAGGGGGCCGCATGTGGCCAGCGGGCCGTAGTTTGGGGACCCCTAGCATAAATGGAGTCATCTCTTTGAAAAGGGGAAATGGGAAAGATTCACGGCAGAGTACAAGTTGCTGCGGGGAAATGAGCATAAGCTACATTTTATTAAAATTGATACACAGAAGACCTTTCATCATCATGGTAAAAAGATGACTAGATTTGTTGATGTAAAATTTTTTTTGTACAGGGTCTAGTGTCTTCCTTTTGGTCTGCATCTAAATCAGCGTGCCTATTTCCTATCCTTTATCCTCCCTTCCATTTTCTCCCGTTTCTCCAGTGGATGTCAAGTCAGAGATTCCTGTGGGCCTGGAGCCCCTCTCACCTTTAGACCTACGGACAGACCTCAGGATGATGATGCCCGTGGTAGACCCTGTTGTTCGTGAAAAGCAACTGCAGCAGGAGCTACTCCTCATCCAGCAGCAGCAACAAATCCAGAAACAGCTCCTGATCGCAGAATTTCAGAAACAGCACGAGAACTTGACACGGCAGCACCAGGCTCAGCTTCAGGAGCACATCAAGGTAGCAGATGTTTCCCTGCCTGTGACCCTTCCCCTCAGTGAGCCTGGACCACATGGGTGGGTATCAGGGAGCTCTAGGGGGAGGGTGCACTTTGGTATCAGAAGGAGTGCCAGGGGGAGGGTGCACTGTGGTGAACATGGGGAAGCATGGCCGGAAGGAAATTGTGTAACCCTTGGGTAAGAGCTAGGGGTGCCTACGCAAAACCTGCTTTGCTTCTTGGAGGGGCTTCTACCACTCTTTTATCCTTTATTTGATAGCATCAATCATGGGGAATAGTAGCCTCCCAACCTTTTTTAGATTCTCTTCTGTGTGATTTTGTTCATCTGCCCCATTTACTTTCCACCAAGAAGAACCATGAGCCTTGGAAGACTCATTTTATATTTCTAAAGAATCTCCTTGTATTATCTTTCAGAAAGGATATATTCGTCACTTAATTTTTTGCCCTAGTTATTCCTTATGGAAAAGACCTCATAACGCATACATTCAAAACAATAACATAAAAAGCTCAAGAGAACTGGTGCTGGTATTTTCAACATTTTTATATGAGTCTAATAGATTATAGATAATAATTTATTGAAAGAATATCATGAGTAGCTGAGGATTTCAGAATCAAGTTATTTAAATTATTCCAGGAGGAGAAATATGTTCATATCCTAGAATTTTTTTATGATGGACTATTTTCTTGTCAGATCATTTTAGATGTCTATGTATCTATTTTTTTTTTTTATCTTCAGAAATAAGTATTCCTTTAGCTTTATTTATAAAATAGCTTTTGGCTTTTTGACAAAGACATTTAAAATAGCTATTATGGTATAATTAAAAAGATGTTTAATTTGAATTTATTATGACAGTACTAAAAAAGAACACATATAATAAAAAAATTTATGTTATATTCAACTTCAAAATGATTTAAATGTTACATTATTAATATGATAAATTTTCTTATATCATATTATATTTTATTATAGATGCTTGAGCTATTATTACTCACATAACAACAGCACATTTATATAGGGGTTGATAGAGATCATTTATATTAATATTATATAATTTTACCACATTAATATCACAGTGTCTGAGAAGGTAAAAGTTCTGTCTTCTTCCCTATGTTCCTTGTTTTTTAAGATATTTTCTTAAACTGAAAGGTCTATTTTATCTTATTTTTCAAAACAACATTCTTCAATACCTAATAGGAACCGTAATGAAATTTTTCTTTTACTAGTGAATTTACTAAAAGAAACTTTGCAATGTATTGAGGTAATAGGATACCTTAAAAATAAGAGGAAGGATTTTGCTTGGGGTGTCACATGGAATCAGTAGATCATGACTATATTTTATAGTAACAGGAAACCTTCAGTAAGATTATAGATTTGCCTGACCAGGCGGTGGCACAGTGGATAGAGCATCGGACTGAGATGCAGAGGACCCAGGTTCGAGACCCTGAGGTCGCCAGCTTGACCGCGGGCTCATCTGGTTTGAGCAAAAAGCCCACTAGCTTGAACCCAAGGTCACTGGCTCCAGCAAGGGGTTTCTCGATCTGCTGAAGGCCCGTGGTCAAGGCACATATGAGAAAGCAATCAATGAACAATTAAGGTGTCGCAACGCGCAATGAAAAACAAATGATTGATGCTTCTCATCTCTCTCCGTTTCTGTCTGTCTGTCCCTGTCTATCCCTCTCTCTGACTCACTCACTCTCTGTCTCTGTAAAAAATAAATTTAAAAAAAAAAGTTAAAAAAATTTTTTAGGTTTATTTTTGAATGAATTTGAAGCATTATTATCTGACCTATGAAACAATAATAGGAAAAATGATGCCTAGGTCTCCTTTTTAATTCTGGGCAAGTTAAGATAGCAGTAATGATGAGTAAAATTTATATTCTCCTGTAGTTCATTTTGCTGTTAGTGGGTGAAGCATGTTGCCCTCGTACAGGGCAATATTAATGTTACTCCTTTCTTTAAGTACTTACTTCTTTTATGTTTGATGCCTTTTGTAATTGTAAAAATGAATATAATATTTAAAATTTATTGTTTCATTTTACTCAGAAAATAATAGAAGCAAGTAGTAATGAATTGTTACTTTGGCATAAAATAACGTGGTATGTTTACTGACATGGAAAATATCAGAAAGGAGAGGTTCTCTTTGAGAGAAGAAGGATTCTGAAGTAGCTACAAGGGAAATATAATGTTTAAAATGATTTTCCAAGGCAATAATTTGTTTTCTCAGAAACTAAAGACATACTTAAAATTTCCTTTCTATGTAAGAAGTTTCCTGCTTTTCCAAATATCTATTTTTTGTGTGTGCTTTTTTATGGGTACAGCTAAAAGTTGATGCTTTTAGCATTCATTTAGATTTTATTTTAATGAAGAAGACAGTGCATAATGCTTTACTTATATTAGAATTTTGAATCTTTGGCTTCTATAATAACTATCTGTTGAGTTAGCTGCATTTACCCCATTTTTGTACATAGTAAGGGGAAGCGGAGAGAAAGACTCTCACCTGGCCCAGGCCGCACACACAGCCCCTGAGTTAGTTCCGAATTGGTAGTCCTGCCTTAACCGTCTCCACAGCTACGCCATATTGTGCCTGTCTCCTAGACCAACGCACCTGAACATGGAGGAATGAAGCCTTCTTTCTATTGTTGTAGTTTATTTCCAGCCTCATTTCTACAGTCTTCAATAATAAATGATGGCTGTAGAAACTGAGGGTTTATTTTCTTTTTAGAGAGAGAGACAGAGAGAGGGACAGACAGGGACAGGCAGGCAGGCAGGAAGGGAGAGAGAGAGAGACGACAAGCTTCAATTCTTTGTTGTGGCACCTTAGTTGTTCATTGATTGCTTTCTCATATGTGCCTTGCCCCAGGGGCTGCAGCTGAGCCAACTACCTTGGACTTTACTTCAGCGACCTTTGGGCTCAAGCCAGCGAGGACCCCACCCTCAAGCTGGTGAGCCTGTGCTCAAGCTGGCGACCTCGGAGTTTCCAACCTGGGCCCTCTGCATCCCAGGCTGATACTCTGTCCACTGTGCCACCACCGAATCAGGCAGAAATGGAGTTTTGAGCATTTCTAGATTCCTAAGATCAATTAAAGTTCAGTTCCATTTGGACTGTAGATGAAGCATTTCTAAATCCATTAGACCGATTTCAATATCTGTACAGAATTAGCATTTAAGGCAGAATTTAAGCCAAGTTATGAAGTTTTCTGTTACAATGGAATATCTAAAGATACCCCATTAGGGACTGATGTATCAAAGCCAAAATGCCAAAGATTTTAATATGAAGGGTTTTCAGAAATGCTTCTAACCCTGTTCTCCTGGCGGTGGTGAGGCCATCATGGTTAACCTACAAAATTGGCTTCCTATTGCTCCAGAGTAACCCTGATGCCATTCCACAATGCCTTTGATTTTGGTTCTGTTACCTTTGAGCATAAATTTCATAGCTTTGGGTACCTACCCAATATAAACAGCACTTTACACTAATATCATTGATATTGAGAGTTAAACATAGTAATAATAATTAAAATTATTATAGTTAAAACCTACAAACTAAATTTCATGGACATTATGGACATGACGTATGAGGACAGTTATGTCTCTGTCGTACATATGAGGAACCAAGGTTCCGAGTGGTTTAGTAGCTTGCTTAGATCTCATATAGAATGTCAGGATCTAAGTAGAACTCAAAGTCTTTAGATATTGCTTGGTGGGCACATTACTATTATTCATAGGTATCTACGTCTCAGTGTGACAGAAAACTGACATCTCACAACAGGTGTTTAGAATGTTTCGTATTCATGTTATTCATTGTTTGAAGTGAATTCAAGGGATGCAGACAGCCAAACCATAGTGCATCAAAGTGCAATGTAATGGAAGTGATTTCCTCTTGACCAGTCTCTAATCTGAAGTTTTTTTTGCGCACTGGATGAACAAACTAGTCTTCTGCTGTTTTGTGAAAAGAGCCTATTTTGGATAATAGATTGAATCAATCTATTGATAATCTTCTCTGTGAGATTTTGAAATTCTTAACATTTATTTCATTTCAAGTAGACATCCTTAATGCATTTCACATCTTTCTGTTCAGTTGATTTTCACATTATCTCTTGGGATAGGAAATGAAGATTTCAATTGTTTATTTATAATATGAGAGGAGTGGTAATCTAGACTTCTGGGCAGTTCCTGCTTTTGCCAGTTTTGTGTATTTCCCTGTACAAAAAAAAAAAAAAAAAAAGCATTTATCAGGGGACTAAAGACCTGAGTGAATTTGGTAACATCTTTTGACAGGGCGGAACAGGTAACGAAGCTCCTTAAGAACTACTTTATTGATGGCATCAAGACCATCTATGGCATTAGATGCGTGTCTTTTGATTTTAATAATTTATCAAAAAACAAACAAACAAGTGGGTTAAAAATGTAAAACTAAATAACAAGCAAGTTCTGAAAGCTCATAGCATTTCGATTTTGGTCAGTGATGACAATGAAGGTTAAAGAAATTGCACACTCTCATGTCTTTCTCTTCTCGCAAGTTGCAACAGGAACTTCTAGCCATAAAACAGCAACAAGAACTCCTAGAAAAGGAGCAGAAACTGGAGCAGCAGAGGCAAGAACAGGAAGTAGAGAGGCACCGCAGAGAACAGCAGCTTCCTCCTCTCAGAGGCAAAGATAGAGGACGAGAAAGTAAGAGGCACCAGGGTAACAGATGGACTCTCTCCCCTCACCTTTAGCCGATCGCCACGCAGCAAGAAGCCCGAGAAAGAGTGGAACGAAACTTGTCAAAATTGTCTGCGTTTTTAACTAAAAGAAAAAAATAAATTTCAGACTCCCGTGTAAAGCTTTGACCTCACCCATCAACTCTGGGCACTCGGTCTGCAAAACATCTCAGGAAGTAACCACGGTGTTGTTTGGCAAACATACTAATTTCTGGGGGGGGTTTGATTTCAAAAATAATGTTATCATAAAGCAATCTAGCTATGCCATACTGTCCACATTTCTTCATTATCCCTTTTTTTGTGTGCAAGTAATAATTGCTCTGTAAGGCAGGCCTTGCCCCCAGGTAGTGAGTCTCTGAGTACCAAGACTTGGGGAAGATTGAAGGCAGAACATTTGTAAAAATAAAAAATCTATCCACAAGAGGGAGACAGATCCAAATAATTCCCCTGTCTGAGGTCAGTTCAAAATCAGGGTGTAGCAAGGTTTAAAATGGGATGGCTTGAACTGCAATTGTTGGCATTATTTGTTTATGCTTAAAAGAGTTTTTTACAAAGTTAGTTTTTTTCCTCTCGAAATACTGCTTCAAAAAGGTCATTTAATGTGTTTAATCCCTTGTATAGTTCCCCAACACTCTTTAAAAGATTTTGAAAAGGTAGCGTTTTGTTTCTCAGCAGTATTTTTTAAAGCTTAGAAAGAAATTAGTATTAATTCTGGGACTTTCCTTTCTGCAAAAGCAATTAAGGAAATCATTGAAAATTGGCAGTTTAATCAGTAGTTACAAAACCTTACTGTGCCATTTTCTGAAGCCTGTTTAGACTTTGGTTTCTTCTTTTAATAGGAACACTTCATATGCTGTGACCAGTGGTGTTACTTCTTAATTTTTTTTTTATTTTTATTTTTTGCTAAGTACTTTAGAAGCGTGCAGGGATGAAACTCCTAAGTCAACATCTGTATCTATGTGTGTGTGTTTCAGGGGCCGTGGCAAGCACAGAAGTAAAGCAGAAGCTTCAAGAATTCCTGTTGAGTAAATCAGCAACGAAAGACACTCCAACTAATGGAAAAAATCATTCCGTGAGCCGCCATCCCAAGCTCTGGTACACGTATGTTCGGGGTTTGGCTCTTTCTGTCCCCCGGGGTTGAAGAATACAGGTTGGGCATCCAGCCCACCTGGGCACGAATCTGGGGCTTGCTAGTTCTCAGCTCTGTGGCAATGGGTAGAAATTTCGAATTCTCTAACATCCAATTTCCTTCTCTGTTAAAAAAGGATAATATTAGTCTCAGCCATCATGGCTTGCTGGGAAAGTTCTATGAGATAAGGTGGTAAAATGTGTAAGAGAGGGCGGGGCTTAATAAAGTTAGCAGGGATCATCATGAGGGGCAAGAAGGATGTATGTTCTTTGCTCAGCTGTGGGATGGGGCCTAGATATGAATTTATACTTTGCATTTTTTTTATTTTCAGCTGGTGTGTCTGATATCTTTACAATAATTTTTGAAGATTTGACATGTTGAGATTTCATTTTTCTTGGCTTGATAGAAGATGGAGATCTGAGCTATTTTTAAAAGTCCAGAGGATTATATTTTATTTTAAATTAAAAAAGGAAGACAGGGAGGAAGGGGAAGAATGTAAAGGGTGGTAACTAAATAAATCTTAAGTCTTCAGTGACTGATTTACCCCATCCAGATTGCCTTCTTTTTTCCCACTCTGTGAAGTGAGAGTAAGTTGACTTCTGACACACAAGTGGGCAACATAATACACTGTGCTAGTAGAGTTTTTATAGAACCAGGTTTTCCCAAGTCCAGTGAAGAGATACTGTGCAATACACAATTCTTTCTGCAAAATATGAAGCATGAGGTGTTTTGAAAAATCAGGACAAAACTTCTAGGCAAAGCATATTGGGATAATAGAATCATAGATAATAGTTTCCTTTCTCTCAAATTTATAAATATGTTTGCTGAACATATGACTTAATATTCACATAGTTTTAATCACTCACATCATAAGGATAAATATTTGATTACTTTGTTATGCTGAAACTGTAAACATCCCAGGAGTTCTATTTGAAACATTATTGTACTTATAATTCTATTTTATAAGTATCTGCTCTTCTCCGCCTCAAAAATAGTTAATTGACGCATATTTCAAAATGCTGTATGAATACTCTATAATGGTTTTCGTCACTTCTATCATGCAGGTCAGGACACTTGAGAAACCAACGTCTAAAGGAAATTTCAAATGTTCAATCAACATCACAGTCCTTAAAAAACAAAAACAGTTTTATTACCTAAAACCACAAACATCATTTATAACTAATACATATTCTTTCTAAATTAAAGCCTGTTTTAAGAAGAGATTGTTTTAAAAAATGGGAGAGAACTATAGGTAAACAGCCTGTCAGCTGAAAATTCTTTAGCTATTCCTTTGGGTTTATTAATCATGACTCAAAAATGTTACTTAGCAATTATTTTTTGTACTGAATTGAACTTCAGTAGAGTCCAACTCCAGATGACCATAAATCATTAAATTACGGAATCTGAATTTAATACTTTTTGGGGGGGCCAGTATAGCTAGATGAAATATCTTTAAACCAGTTAATTCTTGAGAACAGGATTCAAAGGAATACTGGGAGAGTGATCACTTTGGTGGTGATACCCTGCCTTATTCAGTCTTCTCTTCATTTGTAATAGAGATGTGTATATCCACTGGCTAGTCTGCATTCAGTCCTGTAAACTCTTCTCCAGTATTTATGCAGAAAAGCAAAAACATTTTGAAAAATTAGTTTTGCATTGAAGAAAGATGTTGTCCCCAGTTATTCATCATCTTTTTTTTTATTAAGATTTTATTTATTGATTTGAGAGAGACAGAGAGAGAAAGATGAGGGGGTGAGCAGGAACCATCAACTATTTTTGTTGCTTCTCTTATATTCCTTGACCAGGCAAACCCGGGGTTTTGAACCAGCAACCCCAGCATTCGAGGTCGGTGCATTATCCACTGTGCCACCTCAGGTCAGGCCGTCATTCCCCAGTTCTTAACTTTGGACTGCTGTAAATCAGGAGACCCCAGGCTGTGGGCACAGTTCTGTCTTTTCAGGAGAAAATTTTCTCATGTACTTTCTTTCGTGTGCTATCTAGCAATTCTTAAAATGAAATGCTTCTATATGTTGGTTTTTACCTTGGTTATTCTAGTGTTGATTGACAAGGAATCAGATGATGACTTTTTCACTAGTATGGTTCTTAAGAAAACACACACAGTAATCTCAGATTATCACGACTCTTGGGCTCTTGGTAAATTCTCTGTTCGGTAAAACAAACTTTTCTACGTGACTGTGTGACCAAACACACAGTGGGCATTCTTGGGAATCCTGCATCATTGCATACACACTGCTATAGTGCACTTGGTTACTCGAGGCTGTGGTTTGTACACACTCGGAAGAAAGAACATAAACACAGCTGAGACACATGTACAGCATGTGCAACTGATTATCGCTGACCAGCATGCAGTAGAAACCCCGGTACAAATGGTGAACCTTCTTTTTCTCTTGAAGGGCTGCCCACCATACGTCATTGGATCAAAGCTCTCCACCCCTGAGTGGAACATCTCCATCCTACAAATACACATTACCAGGAGCACAAGATGCAAAGGACGATTTCCCCCTTCGGAAAACTGGTAAGTCGGTTTGCTCTTCCGTAAAATACCTGTCCTTGCATTTTGCCTCTAGAAGAAAGTCAAGGGTTTTGGATCAGAGTTCTTATGCCCTCTGCACCTCTGCACTCAGCATTAGCAAGTATGTGTGTGGTCGTGGCCATGTGCACACACACACACACACACACACTTCCCTATTTTTACATCTGTGGATTCAGTATATAATCAAAGTACTTCAAAGTGTATCATATTTGGATTTTAGATTATCTGATTAGTCATAAAGAGTGGAATTAAGGAAAATAGAAATTTGATTTTTTGGAAAATTGTGGTCTTTTCCATTAATGAAGACCTGCATAATTCTCACTATTTATCTGATTTTCTGTTGAGCCTCAATCATTTACCACAAAAACGGGAATAATAGATTTGTTTCCTCACACACTTTTAAAACCTTGTATTTTAATTGTTTAAGTGGTGAGAACAGATAAGGCCAAAGCTACCTTCTGAGTAAATGACTTGCCTGGTGTCTTCCAGATTACAGGAGAACTCCAAATGAAGTCTTATTAAAATATGCTTAGGGAAGGGGGAATAGGCAAGCTTCTATTCGGAATTTAGTGAACAGTCCTTCGGCTCTGAGGGCTGTGTTTGTTTTTACCTCCTTTTCTCATCTTTCTGCCTTCTGATATTGCATATCTAACATATTGTATGCTCTTAACATCTATAAGAAATGTATTTTAAAACTTTAGCAAGATATAAGCATAAATAGCATTGGTATACATTTTGTTCTAAAGCTTATGATTTCTTCCAAATATAGCTCACGAGAGAAAGTCGTAAATTTGGAGAATGAGATATCCACAATTGATTTGAAAAGGTATTCAGTGAAGATAATTTGGTCCATTGTATTTTCCTCAGGTCTAATTGAAGTGTAGATCAATGTAATTTGTATCTGAAATCTACTAAGATAAAATGATTTAAAATAATTATATTTATTTTCCCAAGCAATTTTGAATAATTAAAATGAATATGCATTGGAAAATACACACGCCAAAGCTATTTTCTCTCATATAATTTACCTGTAGCATGATGACTACTTCAAATCAATCACAAATAAGAATTTATAACCTAATATCTATTGTGCCAGACACTAGGGAAGAATGGTCAGCATTACGATGCCATCCATGTCTCTTTATTATAATAAACCAAAGATTTTTGCATTTATCCTGTAAGAACAATAGGTCTAGTAAAATACTTCAAGAAAAGGATTCCAAGGGAAGAATGAGTTTTATGTATTGCATCTGAATTTCACACTATTATCTAAAACTCATATTGTCTATTCTATAAATAAACTTCTCTGGGATTTTTAAAAGAAGAAAGCACAGAGTGAGCCTCCATGTATTTTTAAAACATGGAGTAGAGTTTATGAAAATGGATCCATAAAGGACATGAGTTTTAGAATGTGCAGTCTTTGATCTGCAGCCTTGACATTTACACACACCAATGGCATGTGTAGGAACTATTGACAGAGATTATGTGAATATTGCCCCAGGTCTCGGGGCAGTGACTGGCATTCAAGAGCCCACAGAGTCACTAAAAGGAAAGAAAACACAAGTCCCCTTATGGCAGGAGGTTACTGATGAGTGATATAGTTACATTCACAGAGAAAAACTTCTACCCTGCTGTGCATACGGCCTTTGAATGTATCCTTACCACTGGGAGATTGAAAACTAACTGCAGTTATGGCGTTTGGAAACCAGTCAGCACCCAGAAAGAAAATCTGATTTTTTTAGATACTGTAGGACAAGCACTAAAAGCCCATACTTTGTGTCCCACTGTTTCCCTGAGAACAGTTTCGAATTTTCCTCTGTGAAGAATGAATTGCAAGCTGTTGATTTATTCTTTTTAGAAATTCTCATCCACAAGAAAGTTCAAAGAGAAATCCTGCTCAGGATACAGGTTACAGAGTTTCATTCAAATCTGTACTCATATGAAAGACATTTTGTCTGTCAATGTGATATATAACAATAATGGAAAGATACCGCTCTTGTTTTTCCAATTTTTTGTGTTTTCCCAGTACTTTAAGATTCTTCCTTGTATACTGAAAATCTGATACTTATGAAGTGTCAGGCTGTTGCTCTGTAGAACCAAATGTTTTCTAGCATTGTGCCAATAAAGGTCTTGAACAACCATTAATATTTTTTTTATCTCTATAAAGGCTTCAAAATATTCCTTAATTTAATTCCCATTGTCTAAGAAAAGTATGACATAATTAAATACAGATGCTTTCCACGCAGTATCTAAAATACTTAGAGAGACCTTAAATTAATTAGAAATAGGCAGAACTCTTCCATCTTTTATTAAATATAAATATAATCCATTTGGTATGTTTTTAATCCACTGTGAGACGGTTTAGACATATTTGTACTGAAATGCAGTCAAATAATGATTTTAATTCAGCATTTGTTGTGTTTTAGTGACTTAAGAGTTAAACATGTGACAGTTGGGTAGACTGCATAAGAATTTTTGCAGAAAGCTAGGTACATTATATTAAATGAAATTTAGAGTCGTGGCATTGATCAGATAGTGTAAAAAAGAGGACAGTTATAATAAAGTCAAGTT
This sequence comes from Saccopteryx bilineata, assembly GCF_036850765.1. Lineage (NCBI taxonomy): Eukaryota > Metazoa > Chordata > Mammalia > Chiroptera > Emballonuridae > Saccopteryx > Saccopteryx bilineata. The sequence continues at coordinate 38,081,110 of NC_089496.1, forward strand.
TTTCTGTTGGATCCTGATTATCATCCTCTGTGGTCTACTTGAATTTCATTGAACCAAATCTTAGCTTGAAAGGAAGTTGTTAAATAAGCTGGTTCTATCTTTTGATCTGCATATAACACTACATACTTTTAGTTTCTTTTTAACCTCCACCAGTACCAAATTGCCAGTGTATTATATATTTGCAAGACTTAAGGGAATAAAGCTGGAACCAGAGTCCGAAAAGCCTAATGACCTTAAAAAGTGGCCCCAAGGGTGTCCCTTAAGCATTGAACACAATTTCAAACCTCCCTTGACCTCTTAGGACCCAGCCAGACAGTGACAACCTAGGAACAGTCAGCCATGGAAGTTTCATTTGCCTGCAGAAATCTGACCTTTGTCATGCAAAGTGGACCTTTCACTTCCTTTCCCTCAGGAGAATCATAGTTGCTCATAGATGTTGAGCATTTTGGAAAACACCAGGCTAAGAGGAATAGTTGGCTCTAATCAGGGCCATTTCCAAAATCACTTCTCTTGAATGTAAGAATTGAGTCTTCTGCTCCTATAACAACAAACATAGAAGACTTTCATCGTTGGTTGTGAAGTTGAGAGTAATTGTTTTAATGATTTTTATTTATTGCCCTAACTTCAAGAAGCACTTTCCTTTAGAATTACACTCTATGATTCCTTTCATTCTATAACACAAGGATTTGTTGATACTGAAATTTGGAATATTTTACTGAACCTTATGGTTTGGCTGTAAATTACATCATGCTGTAGTAGGTGACCCCCTCCCCAATATAGTATAATGCTGGACACATAATCGACTATAAAATAGGGAAAGAAAGCTTGTGGGTCCAGGCACTTTTGAAATAGTACATATTCCTCACAAAGATAGTTACATATATGGTAACTTTGAACTGACCTTCAAAACCTTTTGAATTGGATTCTGTCCCAATGAGTGTGTGCATATGTTTCATAAAATATTATGGCAAAAAACGTTCTAGAGATTTTATGCCCCATTATATTATTGGGGTCTTACCCAGTGAACTTTGCCTTTTTTGAATGTTACAGTCTTTCCATTTAATACTTCTGAACAAAGTGAGCTGGCTGGCAAGATTAACCTCTTAAAGTGCATGAACCATATAAAGCTTGGCTTAGGCTAATAGGACTGTTCCAGCCCCACTGAAATATTCATTTTAATGGTCACCCACTCTAGAATAAGACTCAAAGATGGAAGGGCTCCAAACATCAGTTAAGGCTTTGGAAGGCCAATGTCATTTTCCACACTGAGTAAATTGGAAAGAAGGCAGAGATGAAATATATATCCCTTAGTATAGCAGTTAGAATTTAGGTTGTGGTACTTTGGTAACCTGTTCAAATTATTATAATCAAGAATGAGTACAAGGAGATTTAAAGAAGAAAAAAAAACATGTTTCAAAGTCTTTCTGTCTTCTTCTCTCTGCACTTACTGAGTCTTTCTCATAATACGGAGAAATGTATGTGTGCACACCTGGGTGTACACACGTACATTTCTGCATTTATACCACTAAGATAGCAGTTCTGCTTATAAAAATACTCACTCATAATCTTACTACAGATTGACCAAAACTGGAACATTTTTTTTATGTCTCAGTTCTCTCCTTTCCATTGTTGTGGCGAATTTTACATCACATTATTGAAATAGATTCTTTGTGATAATTTCCCAGAATTGAGAAGCACCAACTGGTTTGATATCTGGATCCCAATCTTGGGACATACACTTGACCTCTGTAAGCCACAATCCTCCTCTGTCAAAAGGAAATGATTATTATAGTTGGTTCATACAGTGATTTTGAGAATTCGGTAATACATGGAATGAATGCGTTTAGGATCGCACCTAGTAGGTAGGGAGTGCTTCATCTCAACTTTCCCCTTCCGGTTGATAAGGAATTGAGTTTCACTTATTTTCATCGGTTAACACTAAATCTCTTACTGTTGTGGAAAGTTTTATTAAGGTCTTCTATTGTAACCTGTATTGAAAAAACCAATAAGTTCAGTAGCCTGGCCTTTGAGAGCCCAGTGTGGTATCCAAATGTAACAGCAAGCTTGTTTCTGTCCTTTCCTGTGGAGGAAACTCGAATTGATGCTCTGGGCTCACTGGGGCCAAACTGAGTTCTGATTTCTGCCATTCACTTTTTAGAACACTTTTAGATTTACAAAATAACTGAGGAGGTAGTTCAGAGGGTTCCATATTACTCTCCCCTCGCCCCCAGTCTTTGGTCTTATTAACGTCTTGAATTAATGTGGTATGTTTGGTACAGTTAATGAACCACTATCGATGCAGTATTATTAATATTAATGTAGTCCATAGGTTTACTCTTCACGTTGTTAAGTTCTATACATTTTGGCAAATGCGTAATGTCATGTCTTATGTCTGTCATTACAATATAATAGTGTCACTGCTCCTATAGACCCGGTGTCCTCCATCTGTTCATTCCTCCCCTGGCCAACCTCCGCTAACCACTGACATTGAGACTATCTGTAGTTTTATCTTCTGCAGAATGTCCTGTAGTTGGAATTTTACAATATGTAGCCTTTTCAGACTGGCCTTTTTCACTTGGCAATGTGTATTTAAAATTCCTCCATGTCTTTTTTGTGGCTTGAAAGCTCATCTCTTTTCTTTCTTTTTTTTTTTTTTTTTTTTTTACAGAGACAGAGTCAGAGAGAAGGATAGACAGGGACAGACAGACAGGAATGGAGAGATGAGAAGCATCAATCATTAGTTTTTCATTGCGCATTGCGACACCTTAGTTGTTCATTGATTGCTTTCTCATATGTGCCTTGACCACGGGCCTTCAGCAGACTGAGTAACCCCTTGCTCAAGCTAGTGACCTTGGGTCCAAGCTGGTGAGCTTTTTTTGCTCAAACCAGATGAGCCTGCGCTTAAGCTGACGACCTCGGGGTCTCGGACCTGGGTCCTTGGCATCCCAGTCCGACGCTCTATCCACTGCGCCACCGCCTGGTCAGGCTCATCTCTTTTTATTGCTAAAAAATACTGCATTGTATGGAGGAACCAGTTTGTTTATCTGCTTATCTATTGAGAGACATCTTGGTTCTTTCCAAGTTTTAGCAGTTATAAATAGGTGCTATAAACATTCATGTGTAATAGGGTTTTGTGTAGATATAGTTTTCAACTCAATTAGGTAAGTACTTAGGAATGTTATAGCTGAAACTTATAGAGAAACTGCTAAACAGTCTTCCCAGGTGGCTGTCCTGTTTTGCACATGCACCAGCAGTGGACCCGAGTACCTGGTGCTGCACGCTCTCACCAGCACTTGGTATTTTTAGTTTTAATCATTTGGTTGTTAACTATTCTAATAGGTGTATAGTGGCCTCTCATCGTGGTTTTAATTTGTAATTTCCTAGTGTTAGCACGGAATATCTTTCTCTATCCCTTTGCTTTTAATCTATCCATGTCATTATATTTAAAAATGTTTTCTTACAGTTAGATCTTTTTCATTTTGTTTGTTCATTTTAACCCACTCTGACCGTCTCTTTAATTAGTGTATTATACAATTCACATTTAACATGGTTATTGATCTATCTAGATTAGTATCTACCAAGTTTGTAACTTTTCTAATCATTGAAATTATTCTCAACAATGTTTATTTTTTAATCTTCCCCTCTTTTTCTGTTTATGTTTTTGTTTTGTTTTGTTTTGTTTTTTAAGCTAGAGAGACAGAGAGAGAGGGGGACACACTGGGACAGACAGAAGGAGGAGCGATGAGAAGCAACAATTTTTCGTTGTGGCACCTTAGTTGTTCATGGATTGCTTTCTCATATGTGCCTTGACCAAGGGGGAGCTCCAGCAGAGCGAGTGACTCCTTGCTCAAGCCAGTGATCATGGGGTCATGTCTGTGATCTCATGCTCAAGCCGGAGACTTCGGGGTTTCAAACCAGGGTTGTCAGCATCCAGGCTGATGCTCTATCGATTGTGCCAATGCCTGATCCAGCTGATTTCTCAGGTTTTAACTGAGCATTTTGTATGATTCTATGTACTCTACTGTCTTAGCGTATCAATTGTACCCCTTTTAAAATTTTTCTACTCTGGTTTCTTTAGAGTTTGAAGCACATTTACTGCTAATCTGCATTCACTTTCAAATAATGTTAAACTGCCTGACCAGGCGGTGGCACAGTGGATAGAGCTACGGACTGGGATGTGGAAGACCCAGGTTCGAGACCCCGAGGTCGCCAGCTTGAGCGCGGGCTCATCTGGTTTGAGCGAAGCTCACCAGCTTGGACCCAAGGTTGCTGGCTCAAGCAAGCGGTCACTCGGTCTGCTGAAGGCCCGCGGTCAAGGCACATATGAGAAAGCAATCAATGAACAACTAAGGTGTCGCAAAGCGCAATGAAAAACTAATGATTGATGCTTCTCATCTCTCCGTTCCTGTCTGTCTGTCCCTGTCTATCCCGCTCTCTGACTTTCTCTGTCTCTGTAAAAAAAAAAAAAAAAAAAAAAGTTAAAAAAAATAATGTTATACTGCTTATAGGTACCTTAAAACAGAATATTCCCAATTCCTCTCCCCAATCATTTATAATATTGCTGTTATTAATTTCACTGTTCCCAAATTAAAATTAGGCAATACATTGTTAATATTATCTTGAATAATCTGTTAGATTAATTAAAAATAAGAAAAATAAATTATTTTATTTCACATTCGTTTATTCCTTCCTTTATATATATCTGAGTTTTGACCTATATCATTTTATTTCTTGTTGAAGAACTTATTTTAATATTTCTCATAAGACAGGTTTATTGGCAAGAGATTTGCCTAGTTTTTATTTATGTGCAAAAATGTTGATTTCTACTTCTTTAAAGGCTAATTTCACTAAATACAGAATTCTAGGTCACTGGGGTTTTTTTTCTTGAAACACTTTAACAGAATTCTAGGTCACTGGGGTTTTTTTTCTTGAAACACTTTAAACACTTCACTGTATTCTCTTCTTGCTTGCATGGTATTTGACCAAAAATTTGATGTAATTCTCATCCTTGTTACTCTGTAGGCAAGTTGCTTTCTAATATCCTCTGCTTTCTTTGAGGATATTCACTTTGTCTTTGGTTTTCTGCAGTTGACTGTGATCTGCCTGGCTGTTTTGATTTTGTGTTTATACAGCTTCAAGTTTCCTGAAACCCCCCCAATCTGTGGATTCCAGCCATTGCTCATATAAATATATTCTCTTGATCCTTTATCATCTTGTTATTTTGGGGTTCCCTCATGCCTATGTTACATCTTCTATAATTATCCAAAAGTTCTGAGGTATTCTTTTTTTTTTTTCTTTACCTTTCAGCTTGGGAAGTTGCTAGTGGCTTGACTTCAAGGTCATTGTTTCTTTCCTTAGTTACGTTCAGTCTACTGGGAGCCCATCAAAAGCATTCTTCATTTCTGTGCTTTTGGTATCAAGCATTTCCTTTTGTTTCTTTCTTGGAGTTTCTATCTCTACTTATGTTTACCCATATGTCAGCCTTTTCCATTAAAGCCTTCAACATATTATTCATAGTTATTTTAAGTTCTTTTTAAAAAATTATTTTATTTTATTATTATTGATTGATTTTAGAGCAACAGGAAGAGGGAGAGAGAGACAGAAACAGGAGCATAAAACTGTCCAGTATATGCTCTGACCAGGGATCGAACCGGCAACCTCTGAGCTTCGGGGCAAAGCTCTAACCAACCGAGCCATTCAGCTAGGGCTATTTTAAGTTCTTTATCTGATATTTCCAAAATCTTTGCCATAATTGAGTCTCATCTGATGCTGGTCTGATGCTTTTCAGACTTGTGTTTTCTCTTGCCTTTTAGCGTGCTTTCCAATTTTTTGTTGAAAGCTGGACATGATATATTATAAAATAGAAATTGAGTGGTTGGGCTTTGGTGTAAGGTTTCCTGTTCATGTGGCTGGAACTGGAACTGCGTTTAATGTTGGCTATTGCTGTAGGTGCCAGAGGCTTTAGTTTTCTTGTATTGTTTTATTGTTTTGTTCTGGTTTTTTTTCTTTTCTTGGTTTCTCGGGGTTTCCCTAAGAACTCCTTTAGAAATCGAGTCTGTTGCAGCCCCCTCAGCTGTAATCCACTGTGACTATGCTGGAACCCCGTTGATGTGGTGGTAGGATGTCAGGGTGGGATAGTGTTCTAGAATGTTATGATTAAAGAGCAGCTTTTTAGTGGGCCTGAGTCCGTGGCCTGAAACTACTGGACTGTTTCTTAGCTTTTTTTTTCTTTTTCCCTCTTAAAGTCAGGCATGAAGGCTAGAAGAGGTTTGTGTTTGGCTAACTGCCCTTCCATCCAGGTCAAATCAAGCTCGGGTAAAATATTTTCATTTGGAGGCCAGGTTTTTGTTGTGTAGAATGCTCTGGGTATATTTTTAAATTGTGGCTTTTTTTTTTTTTTTTCTGAGCGTATTTCCAAATGGCTACCTTGGTCTCCTTCTACATCCCTACTCACCAGCCTTACCCACATAAGACGGGACTTTTCACTGATCTGCACTGAGAGACCCTGGCAGGTTCCTGTAAGCAATACCCAGGAAAGTGCAGGGTCCCCCAGAGATGCGGCCCTTGGAGTTTTTAACTTTAACTTAGTCCACACTAGGCCTCTAGCCATTCACCAACATTAGCATAAAAATGTGCCTACTGGTCACTGACTCCAGTGGCTTCTGCCCCTTGGTAAGCTGATCTCAGCTGTGACTTTCTGAATATTCCTGTCTCTTCAGCTTTGAGGTAATGATTTGCTTTGAGATCTCAATTCTCTGATGGAGCTAAGAAAATTGCTTTGATTTTTAATTAATTCAGCTTCCTCCTTGTGATGAAGATGGAAGTAAAGCCGTCCAAGCCCTTTACCTGTTGGACCTGACACCTGAAGTCTGCCATGACCTTTGAACCTGTAAAATGTTTTCTAGAAATGTTAAAATGTGCCTGGCCAGGCAGTGGCGCAGTGGATAGAGCGTCGGACTGGGATGCCGAGGACCCGGGTTTGAGACCACAAGGTCTCCAGCTTGAGCGCGGGCTCATCTGGCTTGAGCAAAAGCTCACCAGCTTGGACCCAAGGTTGCTGGCTCAAGCAAGGGGTTACTCAGTCTGCTGAAGGCCTGCGGTCAAGGCACATATGAGAAAGCAATCAATGAGCAACTAAGGTGCCGCAATGAAAAACTGATGCTTGATGCTTCTCATCTCTCTCTGTTCCTGTCTGTCTGTCCCTATCTATCCCTCTCTCTGACTCTCTCTCTGTCCCTGTAAAAAAAAAAATAATAATAAAAATGTTAAAACATGACTTTAAGTTTTTGAGGTGACAGATTTATATTTAAGCAATATAATTCCTGTTATTAATTATGATAATATATATATATATATACTAAAAACTGATAGAGATAGAATAAGCCAAAAAAAACTTTAAATTCCATTGTGGAAGGAATATACTACTGCGTGTAAAAGGCTTTGTCTAATGACTCGTTGTATGGCATTTCATTCTATGCCTTCTTCTGTATATCAGCTTTTTCTTTTCCATGGTGGAGATCAATAAACACTCCATTGATTTTTGCTACATTGAAAATAAGTTGGGGCCCTGGCCGGTTGGCTCAGTGGTAGAGCATCGGCCTGGCACGCGGAAGTCCCGGGTTCGATTCCCAGCCAGGGCACACAGGAGAGGCTTCTCCACCCCTCCCCCTCTCCTTCCTCTCTGTCTCTCTCTTCCCCTCCTACAGCCGAGGCTCCATTGGAGCAAAAGATGGCCCGGGCGCTGGGGATGGCTCCTTGGCCTCTGCCCCAGGCGCTAGAGTGGCTCTGGTTGTGACAGAGCGACGCCCCAGATGGGCAGAGCATCGCCCCCTGGTGGGTGTGCCAGGTGGACCCCCTGGTGGGTGTGCCAGGTGGATCCCGGTCGGGCGCATGTGGGAGTCTGTCTGACTGCCTCCCCATTTCCAGCTTCAGAAAAATACAAAAAATACAAAATAATAATAATAATAATAATAATAAGTTGGATAAAATATTGGGTTGGAACAGAATATAAACTACTATGTAAACAAGACTTGGTAATTATAAGGATTTTTTTGTGTGTTTTTCTTACCTTTCTCATAATATCAAATACTAGAAATTTGATAAGTTAAGACAGTCATCTTTCTTTGACCCTCCAAAAGTGAGAAAATTTATCTCCTTTGTATAAAAAGGATTTACCTTTTTACAGATAATTTTCTCCTTTAAAGGATAGTTTTTTTTATATATATATTTAGCCATTTAAATTATGAAAAGTTGGTCATTTTAAACTACCGTATTTCATTGTTTTTAAAATGTTCATTTTAAAAATTTCGTTATATTTTATGTTATTTTTTAATTGAAGTTACTGGGGTATAATTGGTTAATAAAGTTATATAGATTTCAGGTATATAATTCTATAATACATCAGTGTATACTGTATTTGTGTTTACCACCTCAAGTCGAGTCCTTTAATAGCTCCACTTTTCCCCCCACCCCCTCTTATACCTCCCCCACCACTCTTTAAGGCGCTCATTTTAAAAATTTTAAATTTTTATTTATTGGTTGATTGATTTCAGAGAGAGAGAAAGGGAGAGAGAGAAACATTGATTTGTTGTTCCACTTATTTATGCATTCATTGGCTGATTCTTGTATGGGTTCTAACGAGGGATCAAACCTGCAACCTTGGCATATCAGGATGATGCTCTAACTGACTGAGCTACCCAACTAGGGCCACGATGCTCATTTAAAAAAAAAACAAAAACACATATCTGAAATCTGAGAAATTTTAATGGATATTTTATAGTTTAATTAGCAATGTTTTTGCTATTTAAAAAGTGGTATACAAGGTAATTGTGCATGTTATAATGGGTAAATTATTGCAGTATTTACCCAAGAGTTAAATGGTTTAGAATAGTGATTTTCTGGGTAAAAATTATTAAAAGCATAATAAGAAATTATGTTCCTAAGATTGTTTTTATTATAAAGTTAATTATGGTTAGGTTGGAATTAAAGAACAGAATGGTTTAAGTTTTGCAGTTCAGTAAATGAGAAGCTGGTCTCACAGATTGTGTATACAATATGTATGACTAGTTGGAGCTAAGAGCAAGTTTTGAGACTGGTGTGATAATTAATCGACCTTGTAAAAACTTTGTAAATGTAACTCAAATTGCTTGTGGAGAAAACTGCTGTGACAAAGCTGATATAGACCAGAAAGACAAAGAATGGAAAATAATCTCATGGTTTGGAGTTCAGTGTGAATGACAGTTCCACCATGGTGGCTACCACTTAAAGCAGGGGTCCCCAAACTATGGCTGGTGGGCTGCATGCGGCCTCCTGAGGCCATTTATCCGGCCCCACTAAACTTCCGGAAGGGGCACCTCTTTCATTAGCGGTCAGTGAGAGGAGTATTGTATGTGGCGGCGTTGCTCACATACAGTACTACTTCCGGTGATGCGGGATGCAGGCGTCACAGCTTTTGTCATATCACTTGTTAAGGCTAGCAGTGGCAAATATGGAACCAGACATTGACCATCTCATTAGCCAAAAGCAGGCCCATAGTTCCCATTGAAATACTGGTCAGTTTGTTGATTTAAATTTACTTGTTCTTTATTTTAAATATTGTATTTGTTCCCGTTTCATTTTTTTTTTTTTTTTTTTTACTTTAAAATAAGATATGTGCAGTGTGCATAGGGATTTGTTCATAGTTTCTTTTGTAGTCCAGCCCTCCAACGGTCTGAGGGACAGTGAACTGGCCCCCTGTGTAAAAAGTTTGGGGACCCCTGACTTAGAGTTATGTGACTTTGGCCAAATTACAGGACTTTAATGAGCCTCAGCCTTTTTGGGTGTCAAGTAAGGAATATATTTGCCTTGCATGGTTATTGTAACCAATCAAGTTATTGCATGAAAGTGCCCGGTACAGTGCCTGACACATGACAGTCTCAGTATATATTACCAGTATGAGTTAATAAGAATAATGGTCTAGCATTAATAGTAGGAATTATTCATTGTAGCCATGTGCTACAATTGTAAAAAAAATTTGAGTGGCAAAAGGAGTTAATATTAGTGATCTTAAACTTGTCACTAATATATGGCCTTGAACATAGCACTTAATGATTTGACCTCTTAGATGTCTCAATTAATTAAAAGATTTTGAACAAATGATTACAAAGATTCTGTACAAGTCTAACAGAAAATATATCATCGTGCTTTATGATGAGTAAGGTAAGAAAATGTTAATGATTTGATGAATATATAAGTAAGAAATAAATAATGATGCTTTGTAGACTTGTATCTAAGTTTTCATTTTAATTAACTGTAGCAAAATCTAATGACATATTTTCACTCCCTATAAAATGCTCAATTAGAAATAGGCAGGACATTTTAGATAAGATTGGAATGAGAAATTGGCAAAAAATAATAATTAAGACTTTAAAAGTATTTAGCCATCTGTTGTATAATCATGAGAATGATTGGAAAATGACTCCTAATTTGTAGTATTCACAATTATAATACTTGAAACACTGAGAAAATATTCCACACACATACATGCACTTATATATCTCTAGACATATCTAATGAAATGAATTAAAAGATGACAAAAATAAATGATGAAATATTTGTGATTATATTTTCTTTAAAATTTAAGCCACCCACTGGGCTACTTTGAAATAGAAGTATCCTTTATGGCAGAGAAGTCGGGGAGAAACCTTCTTTTGCTCCAAAGCATCCTCAGTATTTAAGGCAACACATAATAACAGTTTATAGTGGCTAGCTAGATTTTTCATTAAATGGCCTTAATTTACCCATACCAGTGGTCGGCAAACTCTTTAGTTGACAGAGCCAAATATCAACAGTACAACGATTGAAATTTCTTTTGAGAGCCAAATGTTTTAAACTTAAATTATATAGGTAGGTACATACCTTACTGAGGTAACGCCCACATGTGGTATTTTGTGGAAGAGCCCCACTCAAGGGGCCAAAGAGCCACGTGTAGCTTGCGAGTTGCAGTTTGCCAACCACTGATACAGTTATCTATTTGCTTTTGAGGTTTTTTTAACTTCAATATTTATTCCGATTCTCCATTGTTTACACACTGTTCACGTAACAGATAAATTCAAAAGTCATTTTTTTATGAAAACTTTTATTCTGACATTTTTCTTATCTGTTTTCCCATACCACTGTAATTTTTGCTATAAAAGTTGGCAATCATATGTCAGTTATTAAATATCATTTCATACTGTTCTTTTTTATCTTCTTCTTCCCAGTTGGATGATAAAAATGTCCTTGAAGAGAGTGTTTTTAACATCTTCATTTATTATCTGACAAATCACACCTTGTGCTGGGCCTATTACTGAGTCTTAAAGAAATAAGGATGAGTAAAAAAGGATTTTGGCCATTAAATCGCTCACAGTTGCGATAGTAAGGCACATGCGGTAGGTTCCGAAAAGGTTGATTGACTGTTAATTTAATTTAGCATTTGACCCGCCTTGCTTCTCAAAGAATTACTATTTCATATTTCCAGATTATAAGCATTCTTGAGTGAAAGCAGAGATTCAGGCCACCTGAAAAATGCAGATAAGCAAAGACATTGAGATAATAATGTTTTAGTTATAATTGTTCAGCACATTTAATTGGAAATATCTATTTTAATTATATTATTATATAGTAGATAACACAATAGATTTTCAAAGATAATTTATTAGCTTGCTATACGTGTACATAGAGGGTTCTTTGAAAATAGTATAGGCTAATACTGCCCAGAAGAGAGAGTATTATGCAATGAAGGGAAAGTTCCAGATCTACACTGTCCAATTCAGTTACCACTAGACTGATACAGTCACTTGAAATTGAATATAAAATGTGGCTAGTATGCCTAAGGAAATCCATTTCTTTGTGTGTGTGTGTGTGTGCGTGTGTGTGTGTGCATGTGCGTGTGCGTGTGCGTGTGTGACAAAGACAGACAGAGAGAGGGACAGACAGGAAGGGAGATGCAGCACCTTAGTTGTTCATTGATTGCTTTCTCACATGTGCCTTGACCTGGGGGCTACAGCAGACTAAGTGACCCCTTGCTCGAGCCAGCGACCTTGGGCTCAAGCTGGTGAGCCTTGCTCAAAGCAGATGAGCTGTGCTCAAGCTGGCGACCTTGGGGTTTCGAACCCGGGTCTTTTGCATCCCAGTCCGACACTCCATCCACAGCACCACCACGTGGTAAGGGGGAAATACATTTTTGTTGACAAATATAAATATGGACATATTGCCAGCTGGGGACTGTTGTATAGGATAGCACAGGTATAGCCTGTGCAGGTGCATGTATGGCCTGAGTATCATAAAATCCCTTCAGGTGATTGAGACACGTGTCACTAATCCGCCATGGCTGACTTTTCCTCTGTGTCAGCCTTAGAGCATTCTCAATCACATAACTCAGAGAAAATGGAATGTCTAAGCAGAATTCTATATTCCAGGACTCTTTATTTTTAAGTAGCAAGCTACCAATACAGGGGCCAGGCAAAAGTAGCTTTACAGTTTTAATACAAGTAAATAATACAATAATCAATAAATAATACAATAATAATCTTTTGGGTAATTGCAAACTATAAACCTATTTTCATGCACCCCTGTATAAATTAGCTTGGTTTTTAAAAAGGAAGGATTTGGAGGGGTTTATTTAATGGAATGTTTCAAGTGTCCAGGTACTTAAATGATGCTGGTTCAATGTGTTCACATGTTGCTATTAGTAATATGAGTTCCTGTCCTGGTTCTGCTGAACTTGATATATATTAACGCTTCCTCCAAATGGTGACTAGGAGAACCCAGTACAGTCCTAGGCTTACCTCTTAACTGCTTAACAAGAACAACAAAAGCAAGCCCTTTCTCCTCAGTTCAGTTCTGAGAGATTCCCAGGGCTAACTTACTTGAACCGCATGGGCCATGTACCAACCCTGAATCATTCACTCACGGAGAGCTCATTTCCACCGGGGGGGGGGGGGGCGGTGGTGGTGGAAGCTAGGGGCCTGCCCCCCTTGCCATCCTAGATGTTTTGGTGGAGTTTAGGGTAGTTCTCACATGAGTTGGACTGAGGATGAAACTGACAGGCATTCATCCTTCTAAAGGGCGGCTCTGATCCTATTAAGTCTCCTGTTTAAACTTTTCGGTGGTCTTCACACATGCCCTGGGCCTTTCCTCAGTGGGCTTCTCAGATCTGATCTGCCTGAGACTCTGATTCTTCCAAAGCCATCTTAGATACTACAATTTATGGGAAGCTTTTCCAAGTCCTTTCCCTTCTCTACCCAGAAGCAGTGATGTTGAAATCTTCTGCAGTTCAGCTACCTTAATTTGTCCTTGCTACCTAGTTATTCCCATGGAAACACTGCCCCCTGGAATAATGGTGTTTACTCAGCAGGATTGTGTCGTGGCCCCAACTCTAGAGATCACTGGAGTTTTATGTAATATACCAGTATCTTCAAAAGTGTTTTTGTCCGTGACCCACTAGCACACAGTGTGGAACACACACATCTGAAACACAAAAATTTACAATAACTTCATCTCGTTTAATGGTTTCTTTCGTATTCTATCTTTTTGTTTGTTTGTTTTAAAATTCTGTTTGCAACACAGTAGATTTCATACCATATCTCTCCTTTTGTGAAACGTCAGCAGGGATTATCATACGTTTATAAATTGAATATTTGCCAAATAAATGCACTAAGGACTTTGTGATATAAATCATGTTTTGGGCGCAAAGAATATAAGATCAAGAGAAACATAATGATTGATTAATTTTACAATGACAGTATTTACCTACTTCATATACTTTGTTGCTCTACAGTAAAACACTGGTAAACAAGAGAGTCGCCAATTACCTTGCTGTTATAGTTGATCACGAATAAATGGGTAATTATATTTTGAGATTACTACTGGTAGCAAGAATATTTCAATATGTCTACATTTAAATATGTTTATTAAACAATCATTTGAAGAGAATTCATGTTAGCAGCTAGTTAGATTTATATGGTGGCTATAGGTAACATGAGTTACTATACAATAGATACCATTTTAACCATCTTGGTATATTTCTTATTGACTTCATACAACAACCTTTGAAATACATCTCATTATTTCTCAACAGTTTTATAAACAAGGGAACGAAGAGAAGTTAGAGACATTAGTAATTTTCCTCTGTCTCCTTTAATTTATATGAGCAGTAAGTGCACTGCCAGGTTTGAAAAGAGGGAGTTTTATTTCAGAACCTAGTCTTCAACTCCTATGTTTTGCATAAATAACTGGTATCTAGTATCACTGAAAAAAAGGCAGTTTTGCGACAGCAAAAGCACTATGTTGGTCCATCCTAATAAAAGTAGTGAGTTATAACAATGTATTGTAGATTGTAGTCAATGTAATTTAACTCCAATCCAATGATGAATACTATTGAAGTATTTTAGAAAAAAAGATGAGTTTGGATTATTCTTTATAAGTCCAACTACCACTACAGACATTTTCCATTGAAAGCAAATTATTTAAAACCACAAATTGATGTATTCTTTCTGCAATGTAAGCATTTAAACTTTTCTTAAAAATGAACTCTTCCAGAAGTAAAAAAATCATCATGTTAAGTTGGTCCTTGAAAACATGTTTGCCACAAACAAATATGAACTAATATATTGATCGATGACAGAATTCTGAGAAACTGTGAACATAAAATTAGTGTCAAAATGTTACTTAGTAGTCCCGCACAAGAAAATGTTATTTTCCCAATATGCTAGGTTTTACTATGGAGACAGATAAATCTAGGGAAACATAAGAACTAATAGATATTCTTTATATGTGCTTAAATAATCCATATAGGAGCTATTTTAATTTCTCAATTTATTACATTATTGCTTTATAATATACTTATAAGAAAGAATATATGAAGAATATTTCCCCAACTTTAAAAAATGTCTCTTAGGCTCTGGCTGGGTGACTCTGGATAGAGCAGTATCCCTACTAAGGTCGTGAGTTGATTAGAATGAAGTACTTTTTAAACTTGTTGGTAGAAATTATATTAAAATATATAGTATAAAAAGTATATGCTTAATTCATCATTAGAAGAAAATCAAGGTGACTAAGGGTTGAATAGAAGCGCAGAGATTGAGATGGGCGATCATGGAGACACTAAATACAGTCTGCCTTTCAGGTACTTTACAGAATGAAGATGGCAAAGGCTGAAAAACACTGGGAAGATCAGTTCTTTCATGTTATCATTCTTCTCAGTTTCATTTTCAATTTTCTAAATTAAGCTGTTCTGAAGACATAGATTTCCAAGTCGCCCTTTTCAATTTAGCTGAACGGGATGGGAGAGGAATAAAACTTGAGCATTTGTGCCTCAGGTCCCCTCATTCTGAGCACAGAGAGAGGATGGAGACATCATCTTTGCTTTCAAGGAGCTCAGTCTTTTCAGGGCCTTTACTTAGTTAGCCTCTGAGTGTTAGGATCTCCGGAGTTCTTCAGTTACCAAGCTCCTCCTATAATGTTTTCTATTTAAAATTGATCCCTCTTCTTGGCCCTGGCCGGTTGGCTCAGCGGTAGAGCGTCGGCCTAGCGTGCGGAGAACCCGGGTTCGATTCCCGGCCAGGGCACACAGGAGAAGCGCCCATTTGCTTCTCCACCCCTCCGCCGCGCTTTCCTCTCTGTCTCTCTCTTCCCCTCCCGCAGCCAAGGCTCCATTGGAGCAGAGATGGCCCGGGCGCTGGGCATGGCTCTGTGGCCTCTGCCTCAGGCGCTAGAGTGGCTCTGGTCGCAATATGGCGACGCCCAGGATGGGCAGAGCATCGCCCCCTGGGGGGCAGAGCACCGCCCCTGGTGGGCGGGCCGGGTGGATCCCGGTCGGGCGCATGCGGGAGTCTGACTGTCTCTCCCTGTTTCCAGCTTCAGAAAAATGAAAAAAAAAAAAAAAAATAAAAATAAAAATAAAATTGATCCCTCTTCTTAAAAAAAATGAATTTAAAAGAAATAAAACTCATTTAAATTTTTCTCCTTTTTAGCCTCTTGTCAAAATTTGATTCTGTTCCATCCTCACGTAGGTATTTGAGTTCAGAGTAACATGTGTGAAGGATCTGTTCTACATTAGTTATTCTGCTAGGTTCTGATATAGAAAAATGTGTCATCTGATTCAGCTCTGTTTCTCTTCTAGAACAGTATTTTCAAAGAACACCAATGGTTTACAAATCCCAAATCATAGTTTTTTTTCTCACCTTTTTTCCCCTCTTTATTTCTTGTGTCTTTTGACCCCACTGACTGATTCTTTCTCCTGTGAACTTTAATCTTCCATTTATCTGCTTCTCCTAGTTGATGTACCCATAAAACCTTGGATTTCTAAGATTTCATTTGTCTCTTAGCACGCTGTTCCATTGCATTAATTTTCCCAATGTTAATTATCATCACTACCTTACAGGCTTAGATTCTAGTTTTTATCCATTCTAATCAGTAGGTGGCTATGATGGTACATTCATACAATGAACAGACTCATCAGTACCATCTTCATTTTTTTTTTTTTTTAACAGAGACAGAGAGAGAGTCAGAGAGAGGGATAGATAGGGACAGGCAGATAGGAACGGAGAGAGGTGAGAAGCATCAATCATTAGTTTTTCGTTGCGACACCTTAGTTGTTCATTGATTGCTTTCTCATATGTGCCTTGACTGTGGGGCTACAGCAGACTGAGTAACCCCTGGCTCGAGCCAGCAACCTTGGGTCCAAGCTGGTAAGCTTTTTGCTCAAACCGGATGAGCCTGTGCTCAAGTTGGCGACCTGGATCCTCCGCATCCCAGTCCAACGCTCTATCCACTGCGCCACCGCCTGGTCAGACCCATCTTCATTTTTTTTAAGTTCTTTTATTTGTGGTCTAAATCTGTATCTGTAATGTTCAACCCTTGCATAGACTGCAGGCTGCCATTCCCAAGATATCCTGCAATTATTTTAACTTACTGGGTTTAAAAGTTGACCCTTCTGTCTTCTACCTCAAGGCTTGCTCTTTCTCAGTGCTGCTAATGTCTCTCTCAAGCGTGCAGCTTAGATCATTGGCTTCCACTTTGGCTCCGTCATCTTCTCTTTCCTCTTGTCCAGTCCATCGACAAGTTAAAACCTTTTCCCTACTGGCTCTTTTTCTTCTGTAAAGTAAGAATCATCATTTTAGATGTGTTTTTTCCTTCCCGAATACCAATTATACAATCTTGCACAGAACAAATGCTTAGTAAATATTGGTTAAAAGGAGTGTCTCATTCTTCTTTTTATCTAACTACTACTAGTACTTGTTCAGAAATGTTGAATCATCATTAACATCAGTAAAAGAAGAATCAGGGTAGCATTCTCTTATTTTCCCCCTCTTAGTTCAAGTACAGCATTTAATCCACCTGAAATAGAATAAACTGGTTAGAAAAACAATGTTGCTCCTTGAGCCCCTATAGAACAGAAATTCAGTGAAAATCTGTTCAAACCACAACTCTAATTAAAGGTTTTAGCTGCCAAATAATATGTTCTGGTTAAAGCCAAGTTAGTCTTATGGAGTGTTTCATGAATAACAGCAAAAGCTTTATACTTTGCTGTTGATTTTCTCATGGGAAAGTCATGTAAAGGAGAGTGATACCTCCCTGTTGACTTTAACTTTTAGAAATGCAAAGCATGCTGAAATTGTACATAATTCTCTTCTAAAGAAAAGGAAATAGCATTTCAATGGTTTTCCTCAGTGTCTTATTGAGTTATAGTGGGGCACAATTATGTCTGTTAAATTGATTTACCAGATGGAAGGTTACATTTTATATTTAGCTGATTAAGTTGTAGGAGACTGGAATTGTATCTCATAACAGAAAGATCATATGTAACAGCAAAAAAAAAAAAAATTGACTCTATTTTAAAAGTGGCTAATTGGAGTTTTAAACTTCTTTTCTGCTCCTTTTACTTCCATTGCACTAAAAATGAAATTATTCTTAGAAATGGGCCTTATCATACAATTATTTGGCTTAATAATTTAATATCTCAAATGGAATCTGTTTTTTTAAAAAGTAAAATGGTCCCACTTGAGTGAGTTCTGGGAATTGCTTGCCTATTGTGACTATTTAATATACACAAAGTACTCTTAGCATTTTAAGGTTAACATAAATGATCCTTATGTAACTTTAGCCAAAAACTTTAAAAGAAAAAAAAAGCTACGTTTTTGCCCTTTTTCTTTTCTCCTTTGGATCTTTTTACAAATAAGCAAATACGTTAATAAAATCTTTGCCTTTTATAGAAAATTATTTCTGATAAAGTATTAAATACTGATTTTAGGTAAAGTATTATCAGGTATTTTTGCTAAGTGGTAGGCATATATCATTAATAGTTTTCTTTCATACCCTACTTTCTTACCTAAAAATAATACAGTAAAAACATAGCACGGTAAAAGCTGACCTCGTCAGAACGGGCATTTCGGAATATTCACATTTCCAACTCAGTGCCAACTTTGGATTTCATTGGACTGTTTCTATGGCTCCTGTAATAAATGAGCACAAATGTAGCTGCTTAAAATAACACAGATTTATTATCTTACTCTCCTGGAGGTCAGAAGTCTAAAATGCGTCTCGCTGCTCTAAAATTGAGGTGTCAGCAGGGCTCTGTCCTTTGTGGGGGCACTAGGGGCAATGATGTTTCCTTGTATTTTCCAGCTCCCAGGGGCTGCCCACATGCCCTGTCTCGTGGCCCCCTCCACCTTCAAAATCAGCAATGACTAGCTGAGTCTTTCTCAGGCTGTGTCAATCTAACCCTCCTATGCCTTTCTCTTCCTTTTTTTTTACAGAGGCAGAGATAGACAGGGACAGACAGACAGGAATGGAGAGAGATGAGAAGCATCAATCATTAGTTTCTCGTTGCGCGTTGCGACTTCTTAGTTGTTCATTGATTGCTTTCTCATATGTGCCTTGACCGTGGGCCTTCTTCAGCAGACTGAGTAACCCCTTGCTTGAGCCAGCGACCTTGGGTCCAAGCCGGTGAGCTTTTTGCTCAAACCAGATGAGCCCGCGCTCAAGCTGGCGACCTTGGGGTCTCGAACCTGGATCCTTCCGCATCCCAGTCCGAGGCTCTATCTACTGCGGCACCACCTGGTCAGGTTCCCTTCCATATTTTTAAAGGATCCTTGTGATTATATTGGGCCAACCTCCAAAATCCAGGATAATCTTTTTATTTTTAAGTCAGCTGGTTATCAACCTTAAACCCATCTGCAATCTTCATTCCCTTTTTACCATGTAAAATAAGAGTCATAGATAGTGGAGAGTAGGTCAGGGACATCTTTGGGAGGAGGCGTCATTCTGCCTACCTCAGGTACTTTGAGTTTTTATTAAGATGATGTTTTCTGCAGGGTACTTTGACTTCCTACCCCTTTATCATCTGATGTGAAGTTTGTTTTGAGGTTTACTTATTCAGACAGTCATCCAGAGAAAGTTAGCTAAAAAGAGGCCATTTAACTAAAGATCAGTCTAAAGAAGGGTTCTGGGGTGACCTTCGTAGATTCAGAGGTAAAATGTTGCCACTTACATCGGTTTAAATGGATCATAGTATTTCCGTATAAATATGCATTATAAAGAAAATTCATGGTAAATATAATAAAGCTTCGAATTCCACAGAAGCAGGAATGAGTTACCAAGAACATTCCAAAATTACAGACTTTTCAGAATCAGAACTTGCAAAGGAAAATGAATAATAACAAGACCTGCCCAAATGATTTGACATGTTGGAAACAGGAAAGGAAGAACAGGAAGCAGGGTGGCAGTTGAGCTGGGTGGAGGAAAAACTCCTGTTAACCAGAAGTTAATTAACGTTTTGTCCATGGCGTTGTTGATTTATAGCAACTGGATGTGTCTGTGGCCAGATAGACTGGTGGATGCACTGAGAGTCCCAAAATTATATTGAAATAGCTAACAGTTCTAAGGAGCAGTAACTAAATCTTAATACATACAGGTACGTGACGAGATTAACCAGAAAGCCACTTGAACCGTGCTGAACATTGTGATTCCCTAACGAAACTAACAGGACCCTCTTCTGCATGGGGACCTAATCCAGAACTCTGGAAGGCACACTGGGCTCACAGTTCTCCTTCATCTCATCATCTGTTCTGTCATTGTTTGCTCTTAAACCTCCTCTTTTCTCATCCTGCCTTGCGTTGTAGCTGAGCACCCATTGAGTTCAATTCCCATTCCAATTCTTCACCGTCCTCTGATTCTAACATACCTCTGTCCAGTCAGCCTTCTCTGTCTTTTTAAAATTCAAACCTAACTTCCCATCCTCCGACTTAAGAATTATTTAATACTTCTTCTATCATGTGCAAGGCGAGGGTCCTTCCATGACCTGGACGAATGTCCTCCTCCCTCCCACCTTTCTTTCCTAACCTTCTCCCCTGTGTCCTCAACCCCACCATTCATGGCTCTTTGCCCTAGCAGTACTGAACAAGTTGCAAATCCATGAACAATTCTTTCTGTTTCACATTCGCACAAACCATTCATATCTGGTCTTTCAAATGATCCTTGCTCTTCCTAAAGTGTGAGCTTGAATAGTTTATCCTCATCTTTGAACGCTCAGCTGATACATAATTCCCCTTTCTTAATCTTTACTTCATGCCTTCCTCTTACCTATCAGGCAACCTAAATAGTCATTGCTTTCTTTATGCCAAATGTAGATGCTCAAATATACCAGGACACATCTCTGTGCACACATGTATATATTAAATTAAAATTCTCTACTTAGCTAAGAAATCCTTAAGGATAAGATCTGTAACTTATTTGGTATTATACCCCTAGCATCTCAAGAGAGCTCTAATAGGCAGTGAATAAATTTATCTTACATGGATACATAAATATGTAGGAAAAAAATTGGAGCTAGGATACACCTCTTTAGGTATTTAAAAATATAGCAAGATTCTTTATAAAAGAATTTTTATAAACTTAATTTGCAGTAGTATTCTGTAGGAAAGAGATTGAGTCACTGCTTTGGGATGCCTATAAACTGGGAAAGTCAGAAAAAAAACAAAGGGAACAAATGAAAAAAGCTAGATAGAGAATGATTTCATATTTTTATGGGAATGAACTCAAACATTTCAGATAGACATCAGAGACAAAAAGTTGAAAGTCATACATTTGAAGAAAGTTTTATGACGTTTAAATTAGACAGTGATTTACTATATTTATCATTCCATTCAGTACCTCTAAACTCGTTAAAGTCAAGAGAAAGGATATTACTATCTACATTTGCAGGCAAGAGAATGGAGGCACAGAAACATTGAGATAATATTATACTTGACTCAAATCACACAGTTAGTGGCAGAGTCCAAAGTGGAAAACAAGCCCAGACTCTTATGAACATAATTAGGTGAAGTTCATGCTTCAGGCACACATAAGAGCAATAAAGGTTATATTTATGCTGATATCAAGGGCTTTCTCAGGAGATAGGCATTAATTTTCTGAATGAGAACTTGTGTGTGTCTCAGCGTGTGTGGCGATCAAATACTGGACTGTCCCAGGGC
Organism: Saccopteryx bilineata; assembly: GCF_036850765.1. Taxonomy (NCBI): domain Eukaryota; kingdom Metazoa; phylum Chordata; class Mammalia; order Chiroptera; family Emballonuridae; genus Saccopteryx; species Saccopteryx bilineata. The sequence goes on from NC_089496.1 coordinate 38,102,601, forward strand.
AGAGCTCATACACTATGATGGTTCTTACCTGGTCAGGAACCAGTTTACACCTATGCTTATACATGTAGCTCTGAAGTGTCTGATTAGCAAGTATGTTAAAAGGATTTATATCGACAAATAATGTAGATCTTCCAAATTTGTCTTAACATAGGTAAACATACATTTTATATTTGAATAATTTAAACATATAAAGGAATTACATATACATGTATTCTAGACTGCAGGGATATGCGTTTCCTTGATTCTCAAATATAGGAATTTTTGTGCATGCCAGAAAAATGAAATTCCTTCTCTATTCCACATCTGCGATCGAAGACCTCTTGTCATACATTCAACATCAAGACATTTTTAGAAATTAGAGAATTTAAATCTCAGCTAATTCTCTTCTCAACGTTTGAAATCCAGCCTTTTAATGTGAAGTTTGCTTTCACTCATGGATACATGCAGCATGCATTTATTCAAAAACTGTTTATTGAGAGCCACTGTGAGTGTGTGGAGTGGGTAAGTACTGAGATTAGACTTAAAATCATTACATTTCTGCTCCAAGCACTGCCTGCGGTCATTTCAGTGAAACATTGAGGATTAGCGCCATATTGCACTGGTTGAAGGTTAGAAAGTGTTGGTGGTGGCAATTGTAAGGCTACGTAAAAATAAAAAAAGACTATAAATTAAAGTATAAATGCAGACAGTATGGACGTTCGTACTGTTTTCTCATGCTGCTCTGACTGCTTCCCGGGACACTATAATACTCTTTGCCCTCTATGCCTATTCGTTTTTTTTTTCCCTAATAATAAGAAGTTGGTGGTGGCGATTGTTCTTTCACATTAGGAACCTAAGAATTAAATTCCCATTTACACTGATGGAAGGAAATACTCACAAATACACATATAGATTCACAATTATATGTTTCACTGTGCTGTCTTTCAAAGCAACACATGTAGATGACCTAAATATCTAACATTATCCAACACTGAAATAAAATAGTGTGTACTCACATGTAAGTGTGGCATAATGACATATGGTAGAGCCACATAATGTATTTTTTTAAAGGATATATAATTCCTTGGGAAAAGATCCATAATCAGTTTTTAAGTGAAAAAAAAAATAAATGGAATCATTTTAACAAATATATAATATACAAGGAAAAGGCTCATAATACAGTCTTAAGTGAACAAACAGGATACAATTGTACATATAATATGATTCTTATTCTCGAATACTTTTATAGACATAACACAAAGGAAACATTTTAATAGGGTATACTCAATTTGCTCCATTTCTAAAAATTTTGAACATATATGACATATAATCAGAAGTAATCAATAAATGTTATAAAATAAATACTCTTCAGAAGAACAAAATGTAAATTGAGTATTTGGGTTAACATTTATCAATATGCTTTTTGAAACAATTGATTCTCTTTTAACAAATAGACATAATTGGCATGTTCTCAATAGTAGAATGGGTAGATGTCTGTAGTAGTATTTCTGAATCAAAAAGAATACAGTGTGTCCGTAAAGTCATGGTGCGCTTTTGACCGGTCACAGGAAAGCAACAAAAGACGATAGAAGTGTGAAATCTGCACCAAATAAAAGGAAAACTCCCAGTTTCATACCTATTCAGTGCAGTTCAATGTGGGCTCATGCACAGATTTTTTAGGGCTCCTTAGGTAGCTATCCCGTATAGCCTCTACAGACTCGTCACTGACTGATGGCCTACCAGAACGGGGTTTCTCCACCAAACTGCCGGTTTCCTTCAACTGCTTATCCCACCGAGTAATGTTATTCCTATGTGGTGATGCTTCGTTATAAACATGCCAGATATTCATGTTGCACTTTGGTCATGGATTCAAATTTAGCAAGCCACAGAACACACTGAACTTTCCTCTGTACCATCTACATCTCGACTGGCATGGCCGGGGGCTGCTCCGCTGTATACACGGTGTTATGTCATCATCTGTGCATGCGCACATGCTGCCACATCATCCTACAGAAACTGGGAGGGTTTTCCTTTTATTTGGTGCCAATTTCACATTTCTATTGTCTTTTGTTGCTTTCCTGTGACCAGTCAAAAGTGCACCATGACTTTATGGACACACTGTAGTACTATAATTTCTCCAGTACATTGAATTCATATATTACTGTGAATGTGGCTAGTTATTAGAAGCTAAAATAAGAATATACAATACTGAGACTACTGATGAAGACAGGGGCTTTACATAATATGATAGGGCAAAATGTGCATTGCAGGTGGAATTACTGAATATCCCAAGTATTCATTAATATGATGATATATTAATCTAGTTCTTAATCCTGACTGATAGTTAATAATTGATAGTTAATAATAATATTAACCATGACTCCATGGAAGCTTATTCCTTTTCTCCATATGATCATATCCAGTGAGAATAAAGAACTTCTATATAACATGATATGTGGGATTGAGTTTTTATCTGTTATTGGTGTAAAGAATGTTTATAATTTAGCAATAAAAATGAACACAGACAAAATAATTGCAGTAAGTAATCCTTCTTAGTAGATGTTAATGTCTTTACAACATAAAACTAAACAGTGTAGAAATTATAAACAGGCAAGTTAAAAAGGTGAGGGAACCATGAAAAGTCAATTATTAACCAAAAAGTATTGTGAATATCCTGAGTAAAAGAACAGAAAAGGACTATTGTCATCTGTGTTGTTGTTAATGTAGATAACATTGTACTTAACAAAGGGGGTAGATCAGTTGTAGCCTTATGTCGCTCTACTTACTCTTTCATTTTAGTTTTAAGTTCTTTAATCTTATATGTGGACTGCATTAAACATTAATCTATTCAGCCTCTATTGAATGACTTATTTTTTGACGGAAAGCCAGTTGAGCTAGTAACTTTGTTCCACCCCTCTGATCTTCCACCACAATGCTTGCGGGCGTTGTGACTGCTCTGTAATAGGTGATGTGTCTGGTCTGTTTGTGTGAGAGACTACATGCTTCTATGAAAGATAGTTTCTGTGTCTGTATGTGTGTGTACACAGGAGAAAATGACACCACACACGCCAATCTCAGTGAAATGACAAGTCACTTACTCTGCCTTGGAATCCAGATTCTTTTAACCCGTGCTTCTGCTACTTAACTTTACTATTTATTTGCTATTGTTTAGTCTCATTCCGAGTCATACCCGAGTCCATTCTGTATCACGGAGTTCCGATTGAGATGAAAGATTTGAAATAAATTTGGTTGCTGAGGCATTCTTCGTACATTTTTTTTGTTTCCTTTTGTTTACCTTTTTGTTGAGTAAAAGAAGAAGTTTTTAATTCTGCCTTCTTTATTTTAATACTGATTGTTTTATTTAAATAATGGTAATCAATTTTTCACACGAGGTTTTCATCTCAGCAGACAAGTGCATTTAGGTGGGCACACACACTAAAAAGCTTTGCTTCTGTGATTAATTGAGATGCAGAGAGCGATGGGTGTGGGGTAAAAATAGAAATACGATTAGTGCAACTAGGCATAAAATAAGTTCAAATACAAGCAGAGTCTCTCCCCAGTTAGTGATCTCTTTCTGGGCTCTTGAGGATTTGCCTTCCATTAGTGAGTCACTGGAATGGAAATCTTCAGACTTTAGGGAGACCAGACATAAAAAAAAAAAAAATGGAATGAACTTTAACTGCAAACTGAGTCAGCACACTAGGTCATTAATTCTACTGCTTGGGTATATATCATGCTGAGCTGCAGTGTGTGGGCTTCTGAAATTTAGGAGTGAGTTTATAAAGCATCGCAAGGACTACATGATGGTTATCTATCATTCCAGCCTTCGCCCCCACCGCTGACATACTAATATCTCCTGTGACTCAAACTCATACTGAAATATCAGCAGAAGTTTTTGCTAAAACAGTGGATATGGACTTTTACTTAGAAAAGTTGTATGTATTGTATTTTAAGAAAATTAATTTATATTGCACTTTATGGAATATCAATAATTCCTAGTGTTAAAAAGCTATGTTCATGATAGAGAAAATAAATACCGCAATGCCTCAAATAGTTATCCTTCCAAATTGAGAAATTATGTATTTCTGTATCTCTCCATAACCAATAGAAGTTGTCTGATTTTGCTTTCATTAAAAACAGTGATATTACAAATATTTTAAAATAAATTTCTGAGTATCAAATGTATTGAAATATTTCATATTTTTAAGGTACCTAGTAGCACTCTCTGATTTCGGATAATGTTCACTTTCCTCCCTTACTCTGGCCTGCATCCTCTTTGAGAATCTCTAACAGATATTATTTCCTTTGATCATCTCAGTGGAGTACAGCTATTAACAACTGCTAGTTACTGATTTCTCACACCACTAGGCAATATTGACATTTGGGTCTGGATAATTCTTTGTTGTGAGGGCTGCCTCTTTTCAGTGCAGGATATTTAGAAGGACCTCTGTGTCCACTAGCGTCCAATAGCAACTGACAATCAAAGATCTCTCCAGACTGAAAAACAGAACAAAACAAAAAAAATAAAGACAGACAATTCCGGACATTGCCAAATGTCCCTTGGTGTCAAAATCTCCCTGGTTGAGGCCCTGGCTGGTTGGCTCAGTGGTAGAGCGTCGGCCTGGTGTGTAGAAGTCCCGGGTTCGATTCCCGGCCAGGGCACACAGGAGAAGCGCCCATCTCCTTCTCCACCCCTCCCCCCTTTTTCCTCTCTCTCTCTTCCCCTCCCGCAGCCGAGGCTCCATTGGAGCAAAGATGGCCTGGGCGCTGGGGATGGCTCCTTGGCCTCTGCCCCAGGAGCTAGAGTGGCTCTGGTCGCGGCAGAGCAACGCCCCGGAGGGGCAGAGCATCGCCCCCTGGTGGGCGTGCCGGGTGGATCCTGGTCGGGCGCATGCGGGAGTCTGTCTGACTGTCTCTCCCAGTTTCTACCTTCAGAAAAATACAAAAAAAAAAAAAATCTCCCTGGTTGAGAAACCACTAGTTTACCTTCTACTAGACATTACTGCATTTGATTCAATCATAAGTTTGCAGTATGTGTAGGACTCTTGATTGTCCTGGCAGAAAGCAGAAGGTACACAATCTGGATCACAGACTTTTATGACACTGAGGGATGTTGAGGCATCTGGAAACTAGCAATGGCAGGAAGCCATTCCCTCTCCTAGGGTTGAAGAAGCCAGGGGAGGAAACTGTCCTTGGAATCCCGGGGAAGCTGGAGCCATGGACCAGAGGGCCTCCAGAGGAGGGGAATGAGGGAGAGACCAAGCTGTTACAGGGCCCTGTAGCAGGCAGTGCATAGCTATCCTGGCCCACCTCTTCCTGAGTCCTTGCATCAATAGCCAGTCTTACAAGTAGGTTGAGCCCAAATGAAATCCCACCAGCAAAGGTCTGGGGTGAAGCAACCCTAAGGTTCAGCTTCCAGGGCCTCGGAAACAGACAGGAAATACAGTCTGTTGACAATAATGGGTGGGGGGGAGGCAGAGAAAAACCATCCCAAGTTTTAACATGGGAAACCGAGGTTTACAGATACAAAGGAGTTCATCCAACGTCAAATAGCTAATGCACGGAGTAGGAATTTTAAATATGCATCTCTCAATGTGCATAACAAAGGTATCACTCAAACTAATCTGCATGATCGACCTTTCAGCTGAGACTAGGAATTAGTCAAGATTATTGGTTTTAGTAGCTGACAGATGCAAGGCCAGATCCCAGTCCTCATTCCTAATCTGGTGTTCGCTTTTTTCATGTTGACTCATGGAAAGAAATTTAAGAGCTGTCTGTCCAGCCCATTCTCAAATAGACACATAGAAATGAAAGCCGTCTGCCAACCCGTGAAGCTTATGGGATGCTAGGTTTCAGGTAGAACGTTTAACTGGCATAAGCTCTTTTTCCAAGCTGTTGGCATAGTTTTGTCTTGATTTTGGAAACTTCGCCCCAGCTCCTGCAACGTGTTAGCAGAATGAGGACAACTGGACTGGGAATCAAGAGATTGGGGCCCAGTACTGGCTGTCATTCCTCCGCAATAGGAACAGTAGTAAAAATTCTATAAGCCTTTCCTTCCCTTGCATTCACCCAGATCTTCAGGGTTCTTCTCAGGTATCTGATCAGGAGGGCACAGCCCCGTGAAAGGTGTTAGACTTTTGTTTCACAAATGAAGAGTCCATTTGAAGGCATTAGAGCAGGGGTCCCCAAGCTTTTTACACAGGGGGCCAGTTCACTGTCCCTCAGACTGTTGGAGGGCCAGACTATAAAAAATACTATGAACAAATCCCTATGCACACTGCACATATTTTAAAGTAAAAAAACAAAACGGGAACAAATACAATATTTAAAATAAAGAACAAGTAAATTTAAATCAACAAACTGACCAGTATTTCAATGGGAACTATGGGCCTGCTTTTGGCTAATGAGATGGTCAGTGTCTGGTTCCATATTTGTCACTGCTAGCCATAACAAGTGATATGACGCGCTTCCAGGGCCTTGACGTGTGCATCCTGCGTCACCGGAAGTAGTACTGTACGTGAGCCATGACGCACTTTGCGACGTCTCACTGACAACCAATGAAAGAGGTGCCCCTTCCGGAAGTGTGGCGGGGGCCAGATAAATGGCTTCAGAAGGCAGCATGCGGCCTGCAGGCCGTAGTTTGGGGACCCCTGCGTTAGAGTCTCACTGGGAAGGGGCGTCATGTGGGCTCATTGCCACACTCCCCACTGAAAACAGAGTCCATTTGCTGCTCCACCTTTTGAAATGATTAATCAATTAATTTACTCCTGCTGGACAGGCAGTCTGTAGTGTTTTATCCACTAGGGTTTGTCATAAAATCAAGCCTAGATCCAAGTCAGAGAATCCGATGTTTGTCCTAGGGTTATGGACGAAATACCGGCAGATCTCAATATATACTGCTCACAAAAATGAGGGGATATTTCAAAATCAATATGAAGCTATAAAATACCTCCTGAAATGAGGGATTCCTCAGTTTTTTTTTTCTTTCTAGGTTTTAGATGAATATATTTATTAGTTCCAGCTTTTCAGAAACAAAACTGGTGTGATTCGGGGAATTTTAAAATAAATATGTACAGAAAACATGTCTAAGTAGATGAATACAGTCCCATTTTCTCTCTTTAACCCTGAGTGAGTTGGATGGTGGTCATTCAGATTCTTACTCCTCCACTAAGATAAAATGCCTTGAACTCCAGGGAGGTCTGGCAGGAACCTTAGTTCTTCCCTAAACTGTTCACCTTTTTTGCCTGAGAGGAGGAGGCCCAGGAAGTGTGGTACATTACAGTCACGGGGATTTCTGTTCTCCATCCTGATTTCTGCCTTCCCTCCATTTTCTACTTTTGCAGTATTTTCAGTACCCCACTTTTTTACATCTTTCAGTGTTTCCAGTCATAAATTCAGTTGTGGAACACACAGAAACGTAACTGACGTTATTATTGTTTTTGTAACTATTTCATATTTCAAATTTTTAATTCACCTAAGTTCCAAAGAAACCTAGAAGGGACGGGTTCTCCGTCCAGGAGAAGCTGCAGAGACGGGGGTGGGAAGAGCCAAGAGAACTTTCACTTTCGGAGAGATCCTGGGAGGCTGAAAGCAAGATAAATATAAAGAAATAAATAAAATGTGAAGTGCCACTTTTGACACTTTTTGGAGTTTGGCAAACTATAAAATTCCTTCAAAGGAAGCATTTTCATGGATCCAAAAATCTGGCTAAATTACTACACTGTATCATAATAGATGATTAGGAACGCTTTGGAAGAACAGTAGAATTTGTATGGTGTTCAGATGTAATGGATGGCGGAGGAGCAGTATTTTCAGTATTTAGAAGACTGGCCTTGGGGGAAACTGCCTGCTGACAGATCCCGCCCCCACCCCGGTTTACCTGTGTGACCTTGCACAAGTTACTTACCCTCTCTCCGAGTTTTGTTTTCTCACTGATATATAATCAAGGTATATATAGAGTTTATGCCATATGGATTTTTTTCGGATCAAACAAATTAATATTGACAAAGTATTTAGAACAGTAGCAGAATGTAGAAACCACTCTATAGATCAGGGGTCCCCAAACTTTTTACACAGAGGACCAGTTCACTGTCCCTCAGACTGTTGGAGGGCCGCCACATACAGTGCTCCTCTCACTGACCACCAATGAAAGAGGTGACCCTTCTGGAAGTGCAGTGGGGGGGGGCCGGATAAATGGCCTCAGGGGGCTGCATGTGGCCCGTGAGCCATAGTTTGGGGATGCCTGAAGATGTTAGCTATTATCAAAAACATCCTTTCCATGATCATCATCACCATCACCAGCATTGTCATTAATTTCTACTGCATAGAAATTCAATGTTTCCATTCTTCTAAAATATAATTACTTAAAACCTAATCAATGATGATTTGTAAAGCATCACTGTTTAGAATAGTTTAACCAAAAAGATAGCGACATCTATATGAATAATGTGCATTTGTATTTTGGAACATGTAACCTAATTCATACCTTTTCAACGCTGAGACTTGGTCATTCTTCCTTTCTAGTTCATCGTATGCTCAATGTACAGAAAGTTTTATTCAAAGCAATTCTACTTGGTTCAGTGTTTTAATGCTGAGTATGTTTTCCCAGGATTTCAGGTTAGAAACTGCTGACAAAGAAGTATTCCAGAAGTCAGAATTAGACATAAATTATATGCTACCGAGGTGTCTTCTTATTACCAGAAGTCAGGCCAGCATCTCTAAAATCACATTAGGGTCCTGTTTGTGTGGTTATTGAATTTCACCCTTGAGACAATTAAAAGGGCTGACAGTGAAGGATAATAAATCTTACTCTGACCCAAACATATTTAGTGATTAAATTTCCCATTAACAATCCAATTCGGTTTCATCAAATAAGTAGAGACCTTATGTTTTAACTTTTTTTTTCTTCATTTTACATTTAGAGAAGTTTAAAAGCATTTCACACATTTCATAAGGATAATTACCATATTTGTCTGTTTAATTCAAAGTCAATGCCTTATTTACAAGCTTCTTCGGGTTTTAACTTGAGATGAGAGGGATCAAGGAAAGGGTGAGCCACTTTTTATATACAGGAGCAACTGGCTCTCTATTTTTAATTTTTATCTATTTTCTCTGTCTCAATCCCCAGCCTCTGAGCCCAACTTGAAGGTGCGGTCCAGGTTAAAGCAGAAAGTTGCAGAGAGGAGAAGCAGCCCCTTACTCAGGCGGAAGGATGGCAATGTCACTTCATTCAAGAAGCGAATGTTTGAGGTGACAGGTAATTGAGGACTGGGCAGACACACACTCAAAAAAAAAAATGCTCGTTGTAGGAATAAAAAAATAGTTTAGAATAAATATGCCTGTTGCCTATGAAAAGTTATTTGGAAGAGAAACATTTCATGAAAGACGATTATATTGAAAATGCACAAGCAGCTCAGTAAACCTTGCCCTGCATTCACCAACTGTGTCAAACAGGAAATGAACGAGAAACAGAAATATGTGTCAATCTAGACGGAACCAGGGAAGCCAAAAGCTCCCCCCTAATCTTCTCCGAAACAGGCAGACCATTTGGGAAATGCCAACCAGGAGAATATAACTTTTAATGAAATTTGATGAGAAATGAGCAGAGGGAGGTCCGAGAAGAACACTTCCCCCATCCTCAGACACGAATGTACAAAATGCATCTGGGAAAATTAAACTGCGTGGAACAGCAAACCTTGACTTTTAAACAAATTCACAGAACTCATAAATGACTTTATGTGTTTACTAGTGAACTGGGACTTATGGCAGGAGGGGGATATATTGCCTTTTGTGAAGGGAAAGAATCTGTCATTTTCACTAGTCTCAAATGGAAGAGTTCTTATTTTTTTAGCTGCCTGGTTGGTAGTGGGGTGAACAGGTTAGGAAATTCAACCTGATGTCTTACAAAGCCCCCTAGTCCCAGTTGTACCTGGTCTGAAATGAGAGAAGACCTTAGGATATAAGACCCAAGTAACCTAGTCAAAACAATAATACTGACTACTGTTTACTGAGCACCTACTTAAAGCTATGCATTGGGGCTGGTCACTTCCTTTGGTTGCATCAATAAAGAAGTGGTAATGTACAACCATTTTTCTTTATTTCCAAAGAAAATTGTGCTTATACCAATATAGTCAGTTGATAGATTATTTCTCCAAGACCACATTTTGTCCTTAAGATTTTTTAAAAGTATTTGTTTTCTATATCTCCTTTGGCAGTGATAGTGTCTACTTTGGGGAGACAATTTATAGAGAATTGTGAAAGTACAAAATACCAATGTAACTAAGTTTGACAGGTTATTTAGGGGAAAAAAAGTTTATTCAATCTTGACAGAATCGTGTTTATCTGAAGAAAAGTGATAGTGGGAGATTTTTTTCCTTGAGAGGTAAGAAATGTCAAATAAGTGAACCAAAAATATTTTACTCGAGTTTATATTTATTTTGTAATATCAGGTAAAATCATTAATTTAGACCTATTGAGACTTTTTTTTTAAGTAAAAATCAAGTAATAGAGGTTCTTGGTGGGATGGAAAGTTGGGAATGAATCTGTTTTAATGAATAAAAAGAATAATGAATATACCAATCTTTTAATATAGACATAGATGATTTTTCTAATTTAGAAGGTAGGTTCCCTGTTCACTCATAATAGAAAAACTTGAAGAAAACTATAGACATTGCTTTTATTTTTTTGCTTCAGAATCTATTGTCTAAGGTCATATTTATCCCAATTTTCCCTTCTATTTTTCTACTACTCTCTTTTCTTGATACCTTTTTCTCCCCAGTCACATTTTCTTTTTTTTCTTTCTTTTTTCTTTTTTTTTTTTTTGTATTTTTCTGAAGCTGGAAATGGGGAGATACAGTCAGACAGACTCCTGCATGCGCCCAACCGGGATCCACCCAGCACGCCCACCAGGGGGCGATGCTCTGCCCATCTGGGGCGTTGCTCTGTTGCAACCAGAGCCACTCTAGTGCCTGGGGCAGAGGCCACAGAGCCATCCCCAGCTCCTGGGCCAACTTTGCTCCAATGGAGCCTTGGCTGCGGGAGGGTAAGAGAGAGACAGAGAGGAAGGAGAGGGGGAGGGGTGGAGAAGGAGATGGGCGCTTCTCCTGTGTGCCCTGGCTGGGAATCGAACCCAGGACTCCTGCACGCCAGGCCGACGCTCTACCACTGAGCAAACCGGCCAGGGCTACATTTTCTTTCTTAACAAGTTGCAGTTATATTTAGCTTAATACCAATCTGAGTTATGATGGTTTCTCATTGATAGCGGTTACAGTTTGCTAGAGTTTTGCTCAAGTTTTTTCCCCTTTTGAAATGTCCTGTTTTTCTCTTCCTAATTTTGTGAAGTAACGACGCCCCTTTCCATCTGAGGAGATAAAGCATCTTCACAGAGAGACCTGCGTGCTTACCAGACACACATTTCTGACCAGTGAGCAGGGGCCGGTGGGGCTATTTCAGATATTTATAATTGGTTTGTTGTACTTACTCTTAAAAGTGCTTGAAGAATCTGAACTGCAGGGCACAGCTGTCCTCACCTGTCCTCCTTGTCCTTCCTCTGCCAGCCTTTATGTCATCTGGATGAGCTCTGTTTGGATCTCAGTGCTCATTATTTTTGCAGCTAGTCTGCGACCATCGTAGCATCAAAGCAGTTGAATTTCTGTTGCCTCTCTCCTCTTGCCTCTCTATCTCTCTGCTCCACGTCAGCGGCTCCCTGTCTGGGTTTTCACACCCATGCCCCGTTTCCTCCCAGTAGTTGACATGGGAACCACTTGCCATCGTCCTCGTTTTCGGATTGGACTTTTCTGCCCTCCCCACCACGGCCATGTTATTTTTCAGTTCTAAGACTTGGCCCAGCCCTGCGCCCGTGGGCCCTCTTTTCCCCTCTCCCCTTCCCCATTGTCCCCATTTCCTGAACAAGCCCCTCTTGGAGTATTTGTTTCTCTTTTGAGATTTTTTCTCCATGGTCCCAGAAAATCAGTGGCTCCTTCTTCTCCCAGACCTTTTCCAATGGGAAGCTGTAGAAGCCTGTCCAAGTATTTGTTGCCTTGAATTTCAGTGATTATCAGTGATTTCTACATAAGGAAATTCTTCTGTCTGAATATCGTGGAAGATAAATAATGTCGTTTTTAATTTGACAAGACAGAATGTTTAAGACGAGTTTTGTGCTGTTGTTTTTTTAAAGACGGGATATGGAAATGAGACATCAAAGAGAAAGCGGTACTTAGTCATATGGGAAAGAAACATGTTAGGCGTCAGGGGGAGGGAGAAAAAGCCCCTAAGAGAATTTGTTTTCCATGTGAGTTTTTTTCTTTAAAAGAAAAGTAACCAAGAAAGAAGCAAAGGTAAAAAGCAGATCACCGGTAATCAAAATAGATGCAGATATATAGGCAGAAAGGCAGTGAGCAAGATGTTGAAGCACTTTGGGATTGCCCAGTCCCACCATCGCTAGGTGGCAGGCTGAGAAATCTGTCATCCGTCTCATGTCCTTCCTATTGGCATGGCAGTTCTGTGCAGAGAAATCTTTAGAATAGAAAGTTGAAATGTAGAAGTGTTCCAAGGGAGAGCAAGCAGATCCTGCCTGCAGATCGAGAGCACCTGGTCCCTGGAAGACAGATGGTACCCGAGCCAGGCTTTGATCCTAGAGGTGGGACTGGACCTGCAATGAAGCAGGTTCCATGCATGAAATCGGAAAGTGACACGAGGTAGAGGAGGCGATTTAAATTTGAGCACAGAGCATAGGCGGGGCGATAGCAGGAAATCACGGTTATCAGGGGAATGTGAACTGAAACATTTAAAATGGAGTATGAGTATCAGAGGGCCCTAAAATGGAGTGTGAAGATCGTTAAGGAAGTCAGACTTACATACATCTGCACCCAGATGAGGTTTGTGACTTTTGGGTTGTTTCAGAAATGCATCCTTGAATTTGCTCCTCTCTATCTTACCTTAGAGTTCGGTCTCTGGACCCGACCGAACCTTTTCGAACACCTGTCCCACCATGTTAAGTAACCAATAAGAATAGTTTCTTTGGTTCCAGCCTTTGGGTTTTGACTTTATACGCTCTGGCTCTCTCTGTCTTCCCTGGGGCACAATTCGGGTCTTTCCAAATCGATGTCTCCCAGATTCATACTTTTTTACATTCCAAATAAACTTCTAAGCTGTTTTTACAGACTCAGAGCTTTATTGGTGGACAGGAACACGGTGAAACTTGTCTCACTATGATCCAACTCACTGGCCACAGTTTAGAGGAAGGTTTTGGGAGACTACTGTAGCAACTCAAAAATATTAGAAGACTTTTGCTAGAGTCCCTGCGAAAATAATGAGGATTGAGGGCTGAAGCTGAAATGATTGTAGTCAGAAGTGCATGAGAGATCCTATAAAGAACAAAATGGACTGACCTAGTAACTGATTTGGGGAAAAGAAGGAAGTGAAATGACTCAAAGATAGTGATAACAGAGGCAAGCAGGGCACACTTAATACTAGAATACATTGAATTTGACTCACGTTTAAACAAAGATTAAAAATGTCCAGCATCCCAAAGTGATTCAGGCTGGAGTTTAGGAGAAGAAAAAGGCAAGAAATAGAACATTCCTGAGAGTATTCTGCCTAAAGATGCTAGTGGATTTCACAATATTGAGTGATTTTTGACAAGGGGAAGAGGAAAGGGATAAGTTCACAAACTCAGGTGAAATGTTTCAGATTTTTCACTGTTCTTTTTTATTTACTGACACGGAGCTTGCATTTCAGTTGAGGGGTAAAAACAATGTCCAATGCTATATATTTCTTAGAGTCTAACTAACGTCCAGTTTTGATGTTTTTCACAAATGCGTTTGTCCTTCACAATGTTTTGCAGAATCCTCGGTCAGTAGCAGTTCTCCAGGGTCTGGTCCCAGTTCACCAAACAATGGGCCAGCTGGAAATGTCACTGAAAACGAGACTTCGGTTTTGCCACCGACGCCTCATGCTGAGGTAAGGCCCTAATTATCTTGGTTCTTTTAAAAACCCCATCTTCCTCGACTAGCCCCCTAAAATAAAGTCACATTTCTGAATGGAAGTTTAAAGCCACACCAGTTCTTAGTGATTTTTCATATAAATTTATAATGTGAGGAATTGAGTAAGCTTGGTCTTATTTACAAAGTTTAGATGTCAATGAGATTTGACTGTATTGAAATATAGTCCTCAAGAAAAAGAAACACTCAGTTATACCGAGTTTATACTGTCCGGAAGTGATACAACACAGTAGTCCTGCTTGGTTCTTGGGTATTCTGATGGGAGTAGACCCACCAGTAAGTATAAAGACAACCTCGTGCAAACCTCACAGAAGAACAGCATAGCAAGGTAGGTTTTATTCCTTTGACCTAAAGAGTAATGAAAAAAAAAAGAATTAGAATATTATAGTTGAGAAACAATGTGTTCCACTGAACAGACATTTATTGAGGACCTACTATGTGCCGGTCATTTTACCTGGAAATGGGGATATAAAGATAAATAAAATATGGACTCTGTTTTTTGAAGAATGATGTATTAAAAGAAATTGGTCTAAAATAACACGTGATCATTTTTTTCTGACTGTGTACAGTCATATATATATATATATTTTTGTATTTTTCTGAAGCTGGAAACGGGGAGAGACAGTCAGACAGACTCCCACATGCGCCCGACCAGGATCCACCCGGCACGCCCACCAGGGGCGAAGCTCTGCCCACCAGGGGGCGATGCTCTGCCCCTCCGGGGCGTCGCTCTGCCGCAACCAGAGCCACTCTAGTGCCTGGGGCAGAGGCCAAGGAGCCATCCCCAGCGCCCAGGCTATCTTTGCTCCAATGGAGCCTTGGCTGCAGGAGGGGAAGAGAGAGACAGAGAGGAAGGAGGTGGAGAAGCAAATGGGCGCTTCTCTTATGTGCCCTGGCCGGAAATTGAACCCGGGTCCCCCGCACGCCAGGCCGACGCTCTACCGCTGAGCCAACTGGCCAGGGCCCAGTCATATTTATTAACAATTGTTTTCCAGTGCATGAATTATTGAAACCAGTGATACAAGCATAGAGGAAAGCAAGTTAGGAATCTGCAAGAATTTGCTTCTGTTGTTTCTGTACGAGGCTCAGCAAAGGCAACAGTATGGAAAATAGCGACTCTTGCCTGACCTGTGGTGGCGCAGTGGAAAAGCATCGACCTGGAAATGCTGAGATCGCTGGTTTGAAACCCTGGGCTTGCCTGGTCAAGGCACATATGGGAGTTGATGCTTCCTGCTCCTCTCCCTTCTCTCTCTCTGTCTCTCCTCTCTCTCTCTCTCTCTCCCTCTCCTCTCTAAAATGAATAAATAAAAAAAAAATTAAAAAAAAAAAAAGAAAATAGCGACTCTTGTGGAATCAGGTGTTTGGACGTCACCATCAATTGATGGAAATTCCCAAATTTTCTTTTCTGTCATTAAAATGCATTAACTCATTGCTCTGTGCAGGGAAGGCTGGTACAATAACTTTTCTTTTATAACTGGGATATGCTTCTTCCCTTGTATTTTATAGAGTCATGGTACCTTGGGGCTGAAACAGACTGGCCAAAGCTCTGATTCTTGGATCTCCTGTAGCTTTCCTGATACGTACTTATCAAAGCTCTATTAGAATACTTCTACTGACAGGGAACTCACCTCTCTGTCTCCTGAGATAACTGTTGATTTGGGACAGAGAGCATGATTGATAGAAATGTCTTCTGTGCCTTATGCCGCAATATACATTCTCCATAATTCTACACGTGCATATAAACACACACACACTTGCATACGCATATGCACACACATTGATAATAAGTTTTCCATAAATTATAAAATTATTAGGCCAAAATATAGTTGAAAGTAGAAACACAGATCTTAGCCGTGATAAGCAAAGAGCTGTAGCCAGTAAAGTCACTTTTGCTCTGAGGATATTTGAGCTTTGGTTTTCAGGGCCTCCCAAAACTCAGGAAATCGAAAACACAAGCCAGTACTGACCAAGGAGGATAATCTATTAAGAGATCCTCCAAACCTTGATTTGGGATCTCAAAAGCCCGTATCTATGTGGCATTGACTCCCCGCAACCCCAGAGGTAGCTGATGGGGACAATATTTCCCTTAGAACAGTGGCCCCCTACCTTTTTTAGGCCACGGACCGGTTTATTGTCAGAAAATATTTTCACGGACCAGCCTTTAGGGTGGGATGGATAAATGTATCACGTGACCAAGACAAGCGTCAAGAGTGAATCTTAGACGGATGTAACAGAGGGAATCTGGTCATTTTTTAAAAATAAAACATCGTTCAGACTTAAATATAAATAAAACAGAAATAATGTAAGTTATTTATTCTTTCTCTGCGGACCGGTACCAAATGACCCATGGACTGGTACTGGTCCATGGCCCGGGTGTTGGGGACCACTGCTTTAGAAGCTGTAACCAGAAGCTAGTCCTTGCCTTGAGTTGTAGCCCAAATTCATAACCTCAAACTGTTAATTGGGTATGAAGTGCCCAGGTTTGTAGTTCCCCTGAGTTTCTGGGAAAAAAGCAAATATAAATCTTCTCTTGGGCAATGCACCTTTATTCTAGATTTCAAAAATTTCCTTCCGTTTTCCATTGAAAACAAGCAGAGGAGATAGGTACTCTCTTGCTAGTAACAGTCTTTTAGCTATTTGAAGAATAACCACTGTGGCATTATCTCAGGTACTTCATTGGTTTCTAGTTTCTTACCATACTCTTGTCGCTTTTTTCTCTTTTTTGTTATCTTTTCTGAAACATAATATCCAATGGAATAAATACCTCGCCTATATTTGTGGCCGTAGGTGTTAAGTGTGTGTGTGGTTCTTGGACGATCGGTTACAGGTATTATATTTGTTGGTGCAATGATATCACCAGTGTCTGTCAATTTTCTGCTACGCTTTACTCAATTTACAGGCAAAAAAATCAACTTGGTAACAATTATTTGTTAAAAATTTAGATTGCCGTTTGTTCTCTTTTTAAAGAATGTGATTCTTGATCATCATAGCAGGAATACTGAAGGGTCCTAAATGAATTCCTTACCCTTAGAAAATGGGAAGGACACACTAAACTACATTCGACAGGGTGTTGTATGAGTCTTCGAAATTTATTGTGCCAAAAGGTGCAGAAGACCCTGTTACAGCATGATGATATTTAATAGTTTCAGAAGCAGCAGCACAGTATTTTGATCAGGAAACCATATGTGCTAAAGTGTATTTTAAGGCCCTGGCCGGTTGGCTCAGCGGTAGAGCGTCGGCCTGGCGTGCGGGGGACCGGGTTTGATTCCCGGCCAGGGCACATAGGAGAAGCGCCCATTTGCTTCTTCACGCCCCCCTCCTTCCTCTCTGTCTGTCTCTTCCCCTCCCGTAACCGAGGCTCCATTGGAGCAAAGATGGCCCGGGCGCTGGGGATGGCTCCTTGGCCTCTGCCCCAGGCGCTAGAGTGGCTCTGGTCGCAGCAGAGTGATGCCCCGGAGGGGCAGAGCATCGCCCCCTGGTGGGCAGAGCTTCGCCCCTGGTGGACGTGCCGGGTGGATCCCGGTCAGGTGCATGCGGGAGTCTGTCTGTCTCTCCTCGTCTCTAGCTTCAGAAAAATACAAAAAAAAAAAAGTGTATTTTAAAACGGCAAGGGAGGATGAACACAAAATTTAGCATGGTGGTTACCTCTCGGAAGGGAGGAAGAGGGGCTGGGACATGATTGGTTACTGAAAAGAAAGATACAGATTTTTGTTCCTTATACACACACACACACACATATCGGACAACATGAAGGAACAACCAAGAAATATTGTGTAGCCATGAGATTGAAAGTAAATGAAAATGGTCAGATTTTTCTCTTTCCTTCAAGCTTTTCCTGACCTGTTCAATTAAAATCGGTTGCCCGGATTACAACTTTAAAGATCCTATCTTCAAATTTCAAAATATCTACAGTGGAGAATGGCAATTAAAGGAATTTGCTTATATTGTGTTAATCTGTTCTATATTCCTAAAAGGTTTGCTGTCACAAATATTTGTTTAGATGCCCAAGATTTTCAGCTAATCCTGGAAGATATTCTGTCACTACTAACTTTTCTTCCACCCGCACCATTTTAAAAAAAAAAAAGAAAAGAAACAAAACAAAACAAAAAAACCCAGAAGGAAATGTGATTTAACGGAGTTTGAAAGAGTAGAGGTATTTCTTCAGGTCAGTGACGGGACATTCACCTCCAAGGCTGGAGAGACTAGTTCAAAAGCAAGCAGTGACTTACTTCATAATGAATTAATTGTGTGCCTGAACTGTGAACCGAAAGGCCAGGTGGGCAGACCTTTATGCACTGATGGGTAGCCTCTCTGTGGCCCAGAACAAAAAAATTCAACCCTGATGGCTACCATGTGGTCTTCTGCCACATTGCATTTACAGAGGTCTGTAGTGTAATTCATAAGAGAGCACACACACATCACATCAAAAGAAAACTCTCTGCCCATTAATATCTTAGCGTTGTATTATTAAATACTTCCACTTAAACTAGATAAAAGATGAACAAAATATTTTCAATCAGTTCTTGATCAACAATCATTTTGAATTTAGTATGATTTTTTTAAGATGTCTTCTAAAATTAGTAATAGCATGTAATTTCATGTGAACAAATATTTGGGGGGGGTGTGAAAAATTCACATCATACACATTCAAAACCAAGTTAGTTATGCACTTCACTGTTTACAAAATAGGCTTTTCCTACCATCTTTGCTTAAGCACCACCAGTGAGTTTTTATTTTAAAACACTGTAACAATGGGCCCTGGCCGGTGGGCTCAGTGGTAGAGCATCAGCCTGGCCTGTAGAAGTCCCAGGTTTGATTCCCAGCCAGGGCACACAGGTGAAGTGCCTATCTGCTTCTCTACCCCTCCCCCTGTCTTTTCTCTCTATCTCTCTCTCCCTCTCTCGCAGCCAAGGATCCATTGGAGCAAAGTTGGCCCAAGCACTGAGGATGACTCCATGACCTCCACCTCAGGTTCTAGAATGGCTCCAGTTGTAATGGAGCAATGCCCCAGACAGGCAGAGCATCGCCACCTGGTGGGCATGCCAGGTGGATCCCAGTGGGGTGCATGCGGGAGTCTGTCTCTCTGCCTCCCGCTTCTCACTTCAGAAAAATACAACTCCCCCCCAAAAAAACAGTGTAACAGTGTACATGTGAACAAATTCTTATTCTGTGACCTGTAAGTAGAAAAGCATGTCACCTAATTCTTTTAGAGCCCATGCAAATGAATGGGATGCTGCTCCCTTCTGCTCCTCAGGAATTAAGGAAAGTCAGTCTGTACCTCAGGCTAATCTTGAGGATTAGGTGAAAAGAAAATTTTCTGTCTTGTAATTCACAGGTCCTGCCTAATTTAGATAAAGGTAAAGACATAAGTAGGAGGAGAATTTAGTCTTAAATCCAGAATAAGGAAACAGAGCAGCGAATTTAAATGTCAGGGTCTTCCGTTCAGAAGGCTTTGTTGAGAACTTGGCTCGAAAACTGTTGTCATTGGTGGATCCTTCAACTTGCCCTGACCCTCAGATCTGATGAAAGATACTGACACCCCAACAGCTCTGTTAGGAGGAATCGGCATTCGTAAGGCAGGTGGGAAATTGGAAGTGCGAAGCACGTTCATTTTTTGTTATTAATACTGGCTCCTAATAGGGAAAACTCAGCAGCATGTTTGTCTTCCAGCTAGCCAACCTCGGGTGAGAATGCGTCTGCATCTGCTCTGTCCACTTTCTGCTTCATTCCTTCCCTTTCTTCCTTATGCTCAGCCCCCGGCTCAGATTGCTGGAGCCGTTTCCTCGATTTGTTTGAAAACGTGGTTGGGGAGCTGAAACCTAAGGAGTTGTCTGTTTCCAGCTCCAGTCAGAGATGTCTTTACCTATCTAGCAACTTTATTGTTAATACTGTGGGCTTGTGGGTTCAAATATGTTTCCATGAATATGAACACCATTAGTTGAGATTCATAGATTTACTTGATAGCTATTTCAACAGTAGCCAAGCAGCTGGTTTATTTCTTGTTGGACATTAGTGGCTGGCTCTGCTGTACTACTTTTTTTTTTTTTTAATAATTTTTTCCAGCAGATACAAATGATTTTTTTTTAAAAGGATTCTAATAATAAGGTTAAGGACTGTAAAATCATCTGGCATGTCACTGTTTCGCTCCAGTCTCACGTGACTCATCTGCCTATTGTTTCATAATAGTTGTTGTGACATTTGTTATAAATGTTATGCTCCCTTCTGAGTGGGTGTAGGGCTCTTGTTTTAGATGGCACCAAATAAAAGGCTCCTACCCCCTAGGGAAAAACGGTTGCTATGGCAAAGGAATCATTTACCAGGAATAATCGGAGTCGATATTGTAAAGCAAGACCTTTAACAAATCGTCAATGCCTTTTATTTATTTTTTTTAAAGATTTTATTATTGATTTTAGAGAGAAGATAGAGAGAAAGGTGGGGGAATAATGGGAAGCATCAACTCGTAATAGTTGCTTCTCAAATGTGCCTTGACCAGGCAAGCCTGGGGTTTTGAACCAGTGACCTCAGCATTCCAGGTCAACACTTTATCCACTGTGACACCACAGGTCAGGCCATCAGTGCCTTTTAAATGCAAAGGAAGTCTTGTTAAATAATGATTTTTTTTTTGTCTTTAAACTATATTATAGGAATACCTTCTTGGGTGTCCAGCAAAAAAGTAAAAAATAGAGATTTTTTTCTGCCTTAAAAAATTTCATCATCACATGGAAATTTTAATTTTCTATCACCTGTCTGAAAGGAGAATAGAAAATAAATACGGTCTTTGAAAAGTAGTGTGATGCCCTGGCCGAATAGCTCGGTTGGTTAAGAGCTTTGTCCCGAAGCACAGAGGTTTCCTGTTCGATCCCTGGTCAGGGCACATACAGGAACAGATTGATGGTCCTGTCTCTCTCCTCTCTCTCTCTCCCCCCCCACCTCTTTCACTAAAATCAATCAACTAAAACATTAAAATAACAAAAAACAGAAACAGAAAAATAGTATGGAAGCCATAGGCCAATATTAAAATGTTAGGAGATTTGTTTTGTTTTTCATGCAGCTCTCTTCTTTTTAGATAGATTTGGGGATTGAGACCTTTTAAAACCAAAACGGATTGTGGTTTCCAAGCATGCTTTTCTGGATGCTGTTCTAGTAGATGAGGACAGTAGGTGACAGAGCTAGTCAGAGGTGCTTCATCTTAGGCTGAAGGATCTGATGTCCAGGAGAGGCGCGCACCCTCCCGCCCCGAGTGAGCGTGAGCGTGAGCGTGAGCGGCAGGACTCAAATGCAGCACACTTAACTCCGTTCCTGTTCAGTCGTCCAGACTGCTTCTCACCAAGACTCTAGATATTGGCACTCTTTTTCCAATGCTCATGCATATTGTAGTAATTTTGAACATGCAGTAAATTGAAAATTCTACATCCACTTTTTCTATGAGCCTCTTAAAAAGTAGGTCATTATTTACATAACTAATATTGTCAAGAGTCATCTGTTGATTTCTTTGTCCTCTTGAGAAAAATGTTTGTCCTCCCTCCCTCCCACCTTTCCTTTCCCCTCCCTCCCTCTCTCTCTCCCTCCCACCTCCTTCTTTCCTTCCCTCTCTTTTTCCCTCCCTCTTTTCCTCTCTCCCTCCCTCCCTCCCTCCCTCCTTTTTTCCCTCTCTCCCTCCCTCCCTCCCTCCCTCCCTTACTTCCTCCCTCCCTCCCTCCCTTACTTCCTTCCTCCCTCCCTTACTTCCTCCCTCCCTCCCTCACTTCCTCTCTTCCTTCCTCCCTCCCTCCCTCCATGTCTCCCTCCCTCCTGCTTGCCTCCCTCCCTCTTTTTCTCTCTCCCTCCCTCCCTCCCTTTCTCCCTCTCTCCCTCCCTCCCTCCCTTCTTTGCTCCCTCCCTCCCTCCCTCCATGTCTCCCTTCCTCTCCCTCCCTCCCTCCCTCCATGTCTCCCTCCCTCCTGCTTGCCTCCCTCCCTTCTTTCTTCTTTGCCTTTTAGGCCCATGATGTTAGAGGTTCACAGGGAGGTCAAGGGAGGCCTCAGCCCAGTGTCAGTGTCCAGGTTCTTATCCCTGACAAGAAAGAATTTGATAGTAAGGCAGAAAAATTCAGGAATAAAGCACAGAGATTTTATTAATTTTTACATTTTTTTCTGAATTGATTTTTGAGAGAGAGAGAGAAACATCAAATTGTTGTTCCACTTATTTCTGTATTCATTGGTTGACTCTTGTTTGTCCAACTAGGGATCAAACCCACATCCATAACTGAACCTGCAACCTTGGTGTATCTGGACAACACACTAACCAAATGAGCTACCTAACCGGGGCCAAAGCAGAGAGGTTTTATTAAAGCGGAAGTCCACACTCTGATAGAGAGTGCAAATGGGCCGGAGAAGTGAGACACACGGAAGGGTCCAGAGGTCAGGGCTTATAGTTTGGGCTAGTGAGGAGGAAGGTGTAAGGGGGTGGAGCAGGTGGGGCACTGCCTTCCCAGTGGGAAGGGAACTTTCTTGGTTTCTGCACAGGATGGCTGCTGGTCTATCTGCAAGGCAAATGGTATTGTAATGCAATTGTTATGGCTCTAAGTCACTTTTCAGTCATGGTGCCTGGCCCAGCTGGGTAGAACTGACCCTTGTTTGTTTCTGTGGTTTTCCTTGCAAGCTTGTTTCTCCATACAGAGGAGGGTGGAGGTGGGCCCGTACCTCACTCTAGCTGTCTATTTCCTTTGTCCCTGCAAGTCGTCATTCTCTTCTCTGTTTGTATTTAGATAGATTCTTACATCATACGAAATTATTTTGCTTCATGCCCATGAATTTTAGTAGGTATCAGTGGCATGGTGTTATCAGCCTCATTCCATTTCTTATTTTCATTGCTAAGCAGGTGTGTTTAGATCCAGTCATGCCATTATGATGCATTTACCTAATAATTTACTTTCAATCGCCATAATAACCCACGGTGGACACTGCTTCTTAAACCCACCCATTTTTCAACTAGCTGACCCCATGGCCTCCAATTCTCACCTGCCAACAAAAAGTGCTTTAATAAATATCCACAAAATCGCCCTGCAACCTTAGTAAGACAATTTATTGAAAATGTAATTCCCAGCAGAAGAATTGCTCGGTCATGGTGTGTGGTGTACTTATTTTGGTTTAGATTGCTGAGTTGTTCACCAGAATTGCCATACCAGTCTACAGTCCCACCAGCAACGTGTAATGGTTCCTACCTTTCTAAATCCCAGTTACATTTTGACATTGCCATTTCTCTCTTTTTTTGCCAGTAAGAGATTTAGACTCTTAATTAAAACTAATAGCATGTTGGCCCAGGCCAGGTTGCAAAGTGGTTATAGCATTATCTGGCATGCCAAGGCTGTTGTTGGTTTGATCTCTGGTCAGGAACATATGAGAAGCGAACAAAGAGAGTACAACTAAATGGAACAACTAAGTGTAGAACAAATTGATGCTTTTTTTCTCACCTTTCTCCTCTCTATCTCTCTCAAATCAATGGAAAATTTTAATATATATATATATGTATGTGTGTGTGTGTAAATAACTGATAGCTTATAATTTCACTGGCAAAATAAACAACTCTATTGAGAAACACAGAATTTTTCAGTTTATGGGTATTGCAGATATTCTCCATAAGAGAGGCTAGCAATGACTGTGATGGTGGGAAAAGTAAATTTTGAAGATCGTTATTAAAATGTCAGGAGACCTCCCTCACCCAGCACCTGGCTCAGTCATATTCCTCTTCTCAAGATCATGCTCTTTCTGGCCAAATGCTAGGTACCCGTCAAAGCTTGGTTTAAATTGACACCCCGCTCTGTGCCATGTAAGTTTTTAACCCTACTCTATAGTAATGAGTACAGGCCATTAACATGAGTACTGTGCTCCTCTGTGTCCCTGAAGAACACGGGCACTCCTGTGGTGTAAGACATCCTTGTACGCCCATCACCTAGCACCACACCATTCGTCTCATTTCATTGTTATTAATTACTTTCTGTGTGACTCTTTTTTTTTTTTTCTGAAGCTGGAAACAGGGAGATTCAGTCAGACAGACTCCCGCATGCGCCCGACCGGGATCCACCCGGCACACCCACCAGGGGCGACGCTCTGCCCACCAGGGGGCAATGCTCTGCCCATCCTGGGCGTTGCCATGTTGCGACCAGAGCCACTCTAGCACCTGAGGCAGAGGCCACAGAGCCATCCCCAGCGCCCGGGCCATCTTTTGCTCCAATGGAGCCTTGGCTGCGGGAAGGGAAGAGAGAGACAGAGAGGAAAGCGCGGCGGAGGGGTGGAGAAGCAAATGGGCGCTTCTCCTGTGTGCCCTGGCCGGGAATCGAACCCGGGTCCTCCGCACACTAAGCCGACGCTCTACCGCTTAGCCAACTGGCCAGGGCATCTGTGTGACTCTTAAGTGATATTCATTTATATATTTGCTTATTTTATCTAACTGCAGTGATAGTTTCTGGTTCTGAATCTTTTTTTAGATTAAAACCATCTTCCCCATGTTCTAACATGTGAGATGTTGGCATCTTAGCTTAGCACTGATTTAAGGGCTGGATAACTTTCAAAACTGCTCCTAGAAAAATCCTGGTTTTGTCTGAAAATACTTGTGAGCTCACACAGTGCTAAGGCAGATTGACCATTCAACCTCGCATGAATACGGGTCAGGATCCTTCATTGTTTGTGGAAAATGGTACCTCTCATGATCTGTTCGTCCGGCTTGGCTTTTAATTGTGTCTGTACTCCTAGCTGTGTAGAATAGTGCTCCAGGTTCTTATTAAGAACTAGAACTGATAGACTGCACCCTCCCAAAACAAAATTGAGGAAAGTTATATTTAAAGAACAAAACTTGGGGAAAGCACTTTTCAAATCTGTTAGGTCATTTGCGATTTTAACCATTGGAAGTCTACATACACGCTGTGCCTGTTTTCTTACCTGTTAATTAAAGGAAATGAAGTAACATCTAGTCCAGGGGTCCCCAAACTTTTTACACTGGGGGCCAGTTCACTGTCCCTCAGACCATTGGAGGGCCGGACTATAAAAAAAACTATGAACAAATTCCTATGCACACTGCACATATCTTATTTTAAAGTAAAAAAACAAAACGGGAACAAATACAATATTTAAAATAAAGAACAAGTAAATTTAAATCAACAAACTGACCAATATTTCAATGGGAACTATGCTCCTCTCACTGACCACCAATGAAAGAGGTGCCCTTCCAGAAGTGCGGCGGGGCGGGATAAATGGCCTCAGGGGGCCACATGTGGCCCGCGGGCAGTAGTTTGGGAACCCCTGATCTAGTCCCTGACGTTCACAGCCTCTGTGGGAAGAACAAACTATACCCAGTGAACGTGGGGGACTCAGGACTTTCCTTACTTCGTTAAGAGTTGACTCGATGACTTGAAGATTGTCACATCTCTTGAGGCCTGATTTTGCTTCCTCGACCCTCTAAAAGCTACTCTTTTCTCTGTACGTTTCTAAAGGTTCCTTCAGTAATGACCACGGAGTACGGCTTCGGCGGCAGAACCCAATAACAAATCTTATAGCTTAGGTCAGTTTTAAAGTTTTCTTGCTGCTCCCACAGGGAAGCGGGATGGGGGAAGTCACTCAGTTTCCTCATCCATAACATGAGCATAATGGTAGCTGGAGAATGAATGCCTCTGAAAAAGAGGTTATCATACCAAAAAAAAAAAAAATCCCTGGCACAGGGTTCAGCGTGTGCTGCGCTCTGAAAATCAACGCGCTGTCAGCGGAAACGGACACACTCGGTTTTGATACGAAACGACAGGATCTGACGTCCCACAGTAAGAGTATTCCCACCTTCTCTCACTTGGGTCAGCGCCCGTGTGCGTAATCAGCATGCCACTGCCATTATTCCAGCTGAGAGCACACGTTTTCTCACTTTAGGGGAATGTTTGCGTCCTGTGAAGGCATGGGAACATATCCCAGAAGTTCCGTCTGGGAATCAGAGATAACCTCTTTTGTGAGGTCTGTGATATCTTGTGCTGTCCTTCCCGTAGTGCACGTCAAGTCTCAGTGCTGTGAGAAGCAGATCCAGCCTTGAGTGAATGCTATATACATCATTTACAGAGCTTCGTCTCCCACATTTATTTCTCTTCTGTGAATACAGACAAGTGAATGAAATACCCCTTTATTGTAAATTGCCACTTGCTGTCAATGAGCTAGTGAAAATTTTTACTTCCTCGTATATTCTTTCTGATGTTGTTCACGTGTACATTTTAAACGTAAAATTTATGTCCAAAGTTATGTTTAGTGAAAGAAAAGGAGGAGCTTATCTTTTTAAATTAGAGCAAGCATTCAACTATTCCTGATAACTCCTGGAATAAAACTGCGTTCTCACACACAGTGGTGATGAAAGCCTTCCCAACCCTCCTCATGCTATCGTGTCGTAGACAACTTTGTAAAAGGTGACACAGAAAGTCAACATAACGCTAAAAGTTTCATGGAAAAAAAAAAACCAAAGCCTGAGCGAGCTCGGAATTTCAAGTCGCAATGAGAAAAATCCACATCTAAGCTCCTGTCTTTATTATCCTAAGGCTGGGACTCATCTCCAAACAAACGTATGATTGAGGTGATGTTTTGGAATAACATCCTGTGTTTTGCTGGTGCATCACTCTTCGGTGACATTCTGAGGGCGCATTGTATTAGCACATGATATTTTCCCCAGTTAATTGATATCCCAGGTTTGTCCAGAGGAAAATCTACAGCTCCCCCAAACATGCTTGACAAGTTATTATATTTACTTTAGTCAAAGCCCGTGTGTGCAATATCCCTCTTGGAGGTGGTCTATTATTGGAGTCCCATATGCTTTTTGTTTGGGAAGAAAGCAGTGACTGTGTCATACTGTTACATGGAGTATTCTTTTTCAGGGATGTTGTTCCCTCGGGGACCATATCAGGCCAGAGTTCCTTAGTCTAATAAGACCTTTGTAACTCTTTTTGTATAAGAGTTCTGGGAGGGAAGCAAGAATTAAACAGAAAATGTAATTCAAGCAACCATATTAGGCCACATGTGGGAAAACATGACTCTTAGTATTGTATTAAAAAAAAAAGGTTCTGTTGTAAAAAGCACTGTGATGCCAAACGTTCTGCACATTTCAGTAAAAAGGAAGGCTGTGGTGGCACAGGAAACTCGTAACACTGTAACGTTTACTTTAGTTTCTAAATATGGATGATTGAGAAGCACCACACAGAGTTGTCTATTCACAAATTGTATATTAATACATACAAATCGTTATTATGAGAATCCTATATGTATGATGATACTTAATCTAAGATTTCCTTGTGTGAATTTTTCCATCAGTAAAATAATATTTAAGTCGTAAGAAGATAAAGACTATATATATGTAATTTACTCATAATTATATTATATATATATATACTCATCACAGTTATAAAAATATAATATATAAATATAATAAGTTATAAAAAATATAATACTAATAAGATACTCATAAGAATTACTCAATTTTACTGTTGTACTTTACCCATTAATGACAAACATGCTGATTTTGGTCCATAAATCTAGAATTCTAAACATGAATTTTGCAAAATGAAAATGGAAGCCCTTTCTTCAGATTGTTTTTATTATTATTATTATTATTATTATTATTATTTTTGTATTTTTCCGAAGCTGGAAACAGGGAGGCAGTCAGACTCCCGCATGCGCCCGACTGTGATCCACCCGACATGCCCACCAGGGGGTGATGCTCTGCCCATCTGGGGCGTCGCTCTGTTGCAACCAGAGCCATTCTAGTGCCTAAGGCAGAGGCCATGGGGCCATCCTCAGCACCCGGGCCAACTTTGCTCCAATGGAGCCTTGGCTGCAGGAGGGGAAGAGAGAGACAGAGAGGAAGGAGAGGGGGAGGGGTGGAGAAGCAGATGGGCACCTCTCCTGTGTGCCCTGGCCAGGAATCGAACCCAGGACCCCTGCACACCAGGTTGATGCTCTACCACTGAGCCAATCGGCCAGGGCCCCTTTCTTCAGATTTTATAATTATATCTGAGGAAGAACATTTTAATTTCGTTTTACATGTACCACCTGGATACAGAAATCATAAGTAATCAAAATACTTAAAACTATTTTGACTAAGTATGATCATGTAAAACCTATTGTCTGAAATCTGAACATTTAACAATAAAACTTGTGGTATTGTAATCTTTGGAGATTCCTCTTTCACTTTTTTAATTTTTTTTTTGTTCTTTTCTTTACAGCAAATGGTTTCACAGCAACGCATTCTAATTCACGAAGATTCCATGAACCTGCTAAGTCTTTATACCTCTCCCTCTTTACCCAATATTACCTTGGGACTTCCAGCAGGACCAGCCCAGCTCAGTGTAAGTCAGACAACAGCCTTGAGCAGCCTGTGTGGTAACTTCACGGGAGGGCTCTTATTTCTTACATGTTTAGACTCCAGGGAAACTTTGTAGAGTCCACTCTCCTCTGCTGTTTACTGAGTTGTTCAAAGATGTTCAGTTTAACGTCAAATTAAAAAAAGTATGCAGGTTCACATAAGAATATATAAATATAAAACTAGTAACTACCATATTTCCCCATGTATAAGACGCACCCTTTCCTGAAATATTTGGGGTCTAAAAACTGGGTGTGTCTTATACAGTGGTCGTAGATTTTTTTAACTTGCACTTTCTGCTTCTTCTTTTTTTTTTTTTTTTTGCCCTTGTTTTTGCACTAATTGTTTTAGGTTTTTTTAGATTTTTTTTTTTTTACTTGTATTTCCAGCTTTCTCGTACTTACCTTTTTCTCAAATTTCGGGCCCCCAAATTGAGGTGCGTCTTATACATGGGAAAATACGATAACATTCCTCTAATGTATCATAGCTTTTTTAAAAAAGAAAGCGCTCTAGCTATTGTATCAGATACACACCACCATCCCATGAAGCAGGGATAATGAGCCACAGTTTTGCAAAAAGTAGCAGCTGAGACTAGTAATATTTAGACGTCCGAGTCTACAGAGCCAGTAAGTAGCAGGCTCGGCGCTCCACCCACGCCAGCGCTGAGAGGTGTAACCTCTATCATATGAGCATATGGTTATAGAATTTATTTTGTGAATGGCTTTATTTTGAGAATTTAAGTTACCAACTCTATCGTACTGAAGAATACGTATCTGGAAAACCTCTTTGAGAACAATATTTAACTCTTCCCAGGGGACTCACAGTGAAGAAATTACTTTAAAAGTCCTGACAACTGAAATAGGATCTTTTGGAGGTAAATTGTCTGACTAGCAGAAGATTGCAATAATTATTTTACACATTGTCCCTAAAATAATACGCATTTTTGTCATTGTAAAAGATCTGTAAACTTTACCTGGAATAACTCACCTGTGAAATCTATAAAAATTAAATTAATTTACTTCTACAAAGGTCATGTGATATATTAGGTTTAAGGAGAAATTTGTTCTAACCCTTGTCACCAATTTTGCCAATCTTCAGAAAAGCAAGTCTTTCATGGAGTGCAGCTTGTCAAATTCACATCTTTTACAATATTCCCAGATCAGGAAATTATAAAGGGTGAACTGTTTTGGGACTAATCTATTTTCAGAATATAAGACCTGTATATGGTATGCTAATTTATGTATGAGCACACTTAAAGTGACATTTTTAAATGATAAATTTGATGGCTAGGTTTAATATGTAGCATAAAATCAGCCTGAGAGGTATCTTATGTATTTGATATTTTTAATAGAGTGGAATGGTGACTTATGTGATACAGCAATCCTGTACCAGTGAGGAAAAAGCAAAATTTGGATACTGTTATATGATATGTCTTGGGAATGATGAAGAAAGGCTTTATAATACTAAATTCAGCTATGCCCTTGAAATTCTACATGAAACATGATAAACAATTGGCTGTAGCAAAAATTAAAAAGGAATTAGGGATAAAACTAAACATAAATATTCATAGATGATATTCTCAAGTCTTCACTTATTAAAAATCAGTTTTCTTCTGTTCTTGTTTTTCCTATCTTTTCTGATGATAAACAAAAACTTCTTATGACACATGAATAGGCATTTTATATCCACTCCTTTTTTGCAAGCTCTAAGTCACTTCTGCCGGCTAACACAAACATACACCACTTTTAATGTGGTTGGGGAGAATTTTTTTTCTCAAAGGACCAAGTACTAAAGCCAGACCATTTAATGTTTTGATGGTAATACAATTTGGTGCCGTTGGATGAATAAACCAATGCGGTTTGGATCGAAGTTTCATTTTTCTTTGCTTCCATTTTGGTGTGGATGAGGCTATCACAATTAATTTTTCAAGCTTAGCATTGCTTTGGCAAAGGGACCTCTAATATTCCATTTCCCCACCGAGTAGTGGGAAATTTTAAGAAAAAGAGGCCAGGAGAAGGAATCACTTCTAGATTAAACATTGCCTTGACTTGCTGTGTGACTAAGACAAACCATTTACCTCTTTGTCCTTTAATTTCTCCATCACTGAAAATTGCTTTGCTTCCCTGGTGCACAGCAATTTTGAAAGATGAAACATGAGTTTTGAAAAGAAACACACCACATAATTTTGAGGTATTAGACTTCTGCTTTGGTAATACCAAAATGACCACTATTCATTAAATGCTTTTGAATAGGATAATTCATTATTACTATTGATGATATAATTATTATTGCCTTATTACCGTTATCATACATTTCAAGTTCTTAATAGCATTTCTATTTGATGTAATTCTACTTGTAGTTTATTTATTAAGCAAAAGTATCTGGAGTATCATTTTTAATATTTAGTGATTTGAGGATCTGTTACGAATTAATATAAAATCCACGTTTAAATCAAATTCCTGCGTATTTTGTACAACCTCTCATTGAGTTATCTGAAGAATTTTATTTTAAAAATTAAATATTGGAAACTTTGCAGCTCTGTGAACTTACAAGGAGGACGTGGAGAGAAAGGAGGAATTGTTCCTTCTGCCCGAGACTCCAACTGATAGACCATTTTATCTCTAGCTCCTTACATGCTCTGATGGAGCCTTAGCTTAACGATTTGAATCCATTTTATTTTTCCAATATACTTTTTACTTAATCAGTATATTAAAGTAGTTTAGAAATAAACTTCCTAGTTATCCAGCCTAAAATTAGCATCATTTTTAATGTTAAAAGATCTCTCTTAAGTTCAGTGCAATCGTACCCCAATACTAAACTGTCTCCTGTGCTTCAACTCTACTTTTATGTCTCCATTTTTCATTCAATTAGTTTAAAAGACCTGCTGTTATCCATTTTCCCTACTCGGCCATAGGTAAGATGGCTCTTTTTTTAGGGGAGTGGAGGGATATGGGATGAAAAACTAATCTGATGATATGTGGACCCAATGACCCACGTGGATGAAAGAGGAGTCACGGCTTGCTTGTTTCTTGACACAGGCTTCTAATTCGCTCAAAGAAAAACAGAAGTGTGAGACCCAGACACTCAGGCAAGGCGCTCCTCTGCCGGGCCAGTACGGGGCCACCATCCCAGCGTCTCCAAGCCACCCCCATGTCGCGCTGGAGGGAAAGCCAAACAGCAGCCACCAAGCTCTCCTGCAGCATTTATTACTGAAAGAGCAAATGCGACAGCAGAAGCTTCTTGTAGCTGGTAATTTACAGGGGCACCGTTTCTAGATCATTTGGGGGCTTTTGTTCTATCAGCGATCCAATAGAATATCTTTTTAACTTAAGACAGTGGTACAAAGATGGACCATTTACCAAGGTCTCTCTGATACCTGGGACTATAGGAAAGGCTACTGTCCTTCGGTTTTCCTCTAGATCCAGATCTGTGAAAAAAATAACCTCACCTTATTTAACCTTCACATAGCAGAGCGAACTGCTGGTGAGTCATGGGTCAGACGCATGCCTGTCCTGTGCTTTGGCACTTCTGCCTTTACCCCATCCAGCCTAGCCTTCTTCTGATGTCTGCCTGGCAGAGTTACTACTCTTAGTAATAATTAGCTCCTGTCTGTTTGCTGTGGCTTCTTGTCTTGTCTTAAACAGAATTGCGTGTATGTGTACATGGATATATATATTTGTTTTTTCAGGTGGAGTTCCCTTACATCCTCAGTCTCCTTTGGCAACAAAAGAGAGAATTTCACCTGGCATTAGAGGTACCCACAAATTACCCCGTCACAGACCCCTGAATCGGACCCAGTCTGCACCTTTGCCGCAGAGCACCTTGGCTCAGCTGGTCATTCAGCAGCAACACCAGCAGTTCTTGGAGAAGCAGAAGCAATACCAGCAACAGATCCACATGAACAAAGTAAGCCCCCAAGCCATTTTAAGTGCCGTAACCACCACATGGTGGAAATTGGGGTTCTCTTCGCTGAACTGGGCATTCAAGAGGAGAATGTCAGTATATGTCAGAGCCGAAAGGAGAATGCCAGTATATGTCAGAGCCGAAAGGAGAATGCCATCAGGGCTCAAGGACACCATCACCACATCAGGGTTTTCAGCACCATTACATTCACATGATATTTGCAGCAATTCTGAGATTATAGATTAGCAGGGTCATCTAGGACTTGAGCACCTATTTTAATTCATAAGGACATAGAGGCACATGTGTGCAGAGCCTCACTTTTCGGTATTGCAGGAAAAGCTTGAGGCAGCATTGAATGAGATTGATTGACATCTCAACAAGTTTACACAGATGCTGGCAGAAATGACAAGGTTAGCCAGCCTGTTATTTTTCAGCAGCTTGTATGTATCCATGTTATAGGTATTTTGTGAGCATCTCCACTTTATTCCAACACAGTGTTTAAAACGGTTTCTGGGAACCTTGCAGTCATTTCTTTCCGGCAGCCTCGTGGCTGAAGTGGACAGCGAATGTCTGTATCTCACCACATCCTTAGATGTTCCCTTGCTGAGGCAACCACAAGGAAACAGTGATCACAATCTAACAACGGCAGACAGGCTGCTGAAGCATTTTCAGCGAATTTGTAAGCAAAACTGGTCTGTACAGTTTCGCTACTACTGTCTGCTATGGTTGGCTTACAGAACGAAATCTTCTCATTCCTGGAAATGTTGAGGTCTTGAGTGTCAAGATTCTATCCACTTGCCTTTCTTCCTATACTACCTACCAGTATCTTTTGGAGGCATTATATTGAGCAATGCTGTTCTGTTTACCAATAGCTGAAAATTGGCTTAGTATTATTATATTTGATTGTATGGTAGGCTAAACAAAACCTCATGGGCAAAGGTCTAGTCATCTTTCTAATAGCAGGAAGAGAAGGGGTTTTTATCATGGACTTACCCAATTGCAGGAGAACCTAGAGATTTTTCCTTCTCTTTGGCCTCCATCTTACCAGGTAGAACCTTGAGGGGAGGATGGGCTAAAGATCATACTACTGGACAGAAATGCTTCCAGCCCAGCCCTTTGATGCTTTGTGGGGAGGGGGGAAGGGGAGAGATCACTGTGAGTGGCAACTGCCTCGTCTGCCATCTTTCAGTCTACCGCAGACTACATTTCCGTATATTGCAGCCTTTTTATATCTTGTCAGATTTAATGCCTACTGGATTGCTACAGCTTTTCTCTGAATTATCAAATTGTTCTGTGTCAACTCAGTCACCTCATAGGAGAATCGCGTCCTTCTTGTATAATGGTGTAATACTCATTGACTTGAGTGGGCTTCTGCTTGTGTCTGCTGCATTGTGGTAGAGTTCAGTTTGTGTCGTGGTCTCTCTCTCAGCACGACTTGAAACTGCCAGGTAGTCTTGAAATATTGTCCAGTGTCTAGTGAGAAAAACATTTATGTGGAAGGAAAGATTTGGCGAAATCCTTCCTTTTTTGCCTGATAAAATTCTGATCTGGAATTCGGTTTGTTGGATTCCTCTGAATACCTTTTGGACTGTTTTTGGAATACGTGTTTTATGACCGGAAGTTGCCACTGTTTCAGACTCAGAGGGTGTGCTAGTCTCGGCGTCTTTCTATTTTCATCTCCCAGCGGAGATGTTGATGGGCGATGCTAATCTCAGTCACACGGCGGGAACTAAGAGGGAAAACAGGCATTTGCGTTTTAGCAACGAGAAAGGCGAATCTTATCGGAGACCTTCTCCCCTGTTCCCATGTGGAGCTGATTCCTTGGAATCTGTTAAGAATTCTTCCCCAAATTAGAAACAAACCTATACTGTTAGGTACATGTTTGTACAGTGGTTTGATTATGAAATCTTGTCTTAATTAGACAAAATGAAGTCCAGAAAACTTCAAAGTACAGAGCTGATCTTTATATATTAACCCCTCTCAGCTTGGGTGTTTAGATTACTCAAGCAGGTCTCCAGTTGGCTTCGTTCCAAGTATGTATTCCATATGTTTAATCAAGATGGCATATGCATGTTGGGTATTCTCCAGATTTTGAAAATATTTCACCTGCCCTCAATTGTCAAAGGGAACAGAGAAGGATCTTATTAAAGAAAATATTAAACCTCTGTCCTGTTCTAAAATATTCACAATGGAACCATCAAGAAACAAATTATTACAGTTCACGTTCCTCGTAAGGTGATGAAAACATTTATTTCCCATTAGGTGAAGGCCATAACTTAGATGTCAAAGCTACCAAGTTTCTGTATAACAATGTATTTATATGTCCTATAGCTATTCAGTCTACCCACTAATGAGAGATAAACATAGAAACTTTAATTTATATCATTTTTTTTCTTGTTATCTTGGATGAACCTGTATTGAGTCCATTCAAACTGGAACCTAATACAGTAGTTGGTATCATAAAAACATAGTCCTTGCTTTTGAGATACTTATTATAGCAGAAAATACAGGCACACAGGAAGATTTAAATGTGCAGGTGACATATTTTAAAATGTCTCTGCCTTTTAGTCCTCAACTTTTTTAATTGTTCCTCCCCACCGAAGAATTTAGGGAAGCAAAAATGGAGTAACAAGAAATAAAAAATAAATAGATTTATTTCTAAACCTACATTTCATTAACTATGATTAGCCTTCATGGTATGAAATTTTTAATGATATATTTAAATCTCTAAGAAACTTTAGGAGAATTAGAGGCAAAACTATACTTTTCAGAGTATAGTTTTTACAATGATTTATTTTTTTAAATTTTGAAGACTTACTCAGATCTTGCTAGAATTTGAATGCATTTATGAAAGCGGTCATTCATGCTTGTTATAACTATACAATTGTAAATGTTGTTAATTATACTAAATAATTTACTGACACAAGAAATTTGTCGGTTACAAGAATTACTTGCCAGATAATTATGGTGTAAGTACCCAATAGCTTAGCAGAAATATCCCTGAGATGGATTTATATAATAGTATTTGTATTGTCATAGCAACACAATGGGGCAAGCCAGAAAGGTGAGTAGAAATCCTGTCAGAATGTTTTATCTCTGCTAATCAGTATGAATATTCTATATTCACACCGAAAGTGTTTGAGACACTTAATCATAAGAAATTTATGGCTTATAATAATTTTTCTTCTTTGATCTTTTTGAGACAGTGAAAAAATTCAAAAATGCATTAAAGAATCATTGCTGATCGATTGTACATTTATGCCATGATGACTGTGAGCCTTCTCAAAGAACTAAGAGTTTCTTTATACCTAACCTCAAAATAAGACTTGCTTTTGCCAGTATCTTTTGCTTTTTTCTTTTTATTGGAAGGAATAAAACAGTTTCTAAGATGGAATTTTCTTCATAAACACAAAAGAGCAAACAAAAATGTCACAGGGTTGGTAATTTTCTTCTGAGCCTGTTTCAAGTTTAAATATTGCCACAGATTTTTCTGATAAAATAAAACGATGATAAGTGAAAACAAAACACACCTCTGTTACTTGGCTATTTTTAGATTCTTGAAGTATTCTGACAATTGCCTATTTAAATGAAGGGTCAACCTCTAGTCACATCACTATTCAAGTGACACACAGAAGTGTTCCCAAGTACCTTTAGCCATTTTTATTGTGAGATCATTTGATGTAGCTCTCTGACCCCCATCCAATAACATTTTTCTTTGCATTATTTTATTGTTAACAGTATTAAGAAAATGGATTGATTCATGTGTAATGGATTCTATTTTAACTATAATTATAGTCTCTTTTCTAATGCCTGTGTTTTCCATATTCTTCTGAGTCTACATGAGCAGAATTTGAAAGAATCCTCTTTCTTCATTCTGTACTTACTTGAATTAAATACTGATCTGTGCTTGTATCCATGTAGCAAATCATGTTGAACTCTTATTTTGTGCCAGACACTATTTTAGGCACCAAGAAAACAACATTCAGTGTTCTCATGGAGCTTACAGAGTCGGGAGTGGGGGAGTGCAGTATTCAACTAAACAGCAATACAGTGCACTAAGTATTAGCAGAGAAGACATGTGGGAAGGAAATTGTTTTCTTGAAGAAATAAGACTTGAGACTCATTTGGTTACTTCTCTGGATTGTCTTGTTCATTTTACATTTTCTTTCTCTTTCTTTCTTTCTTTCTTTCTTTCTTTCTTTCTTTCTTTCTTTCTTTCTTTCTTTCTTTCTTTCTTTATTTCTTCCCTTATACATGCTTAGTGATAAATGTCTTATGCATTCCTATGACTGGATATCAGCCAACACTTAAAAAAAAAACCCTCATAAATCATGAGATGATATCTTATATATGTCAAGGTTCACTCTAGATATAAGTATTTATTATATATTTATTACTATGATACTTAGGCATTTTGACATGAGAGCTATTTTATCATAATAAAAATATATTTAAGACAAGACCAGTGAAGGAGAGGCCAAGCAGATGTCCTCTGTTGCCCTTATTCACGCAGGTAGATATTATATATGACAAGCAAGGCATGCATACAGTTTTGCTCAAATGCTGGAACAGCAAATAGAGAGCTTTCATTAGGTTTTAAAAGTGAATCTGACCCTCTATGTGAGTAGTATCTGTTATACTTCCCTTGACATAATTTCTAATATAAATGTTACATATTCTTCATAACCCCTCATGATTCATACCCACTGCTTGTCCCCTCTATTCCATTCCCATCAGCCCTGGGGAGTATACTCTTCCGTGCCTGTGGTCACATACAATCATAGTATGTATATGTATGGCTGTTACTTTTTTCTTTATGAACTGTCCCTGAAGGCAGTCCTAAAATAAAGCTATTTTGTGTACTGTTGAGGACAGTGTATATTTTCCCAAGAATATTAATTTGAGGAGCAACTATTAGATTTATACATTCCAAAAGGTATACATTTTTTGATTCATACTTCATAGTATCCAACAAGAAAACCCAACATATTAGCTTTGTTTTAATAAAGGTAATTCTCTTCATGGCTTCCCTGTGGGAAGATTAGAATTTTAAGTGTAACTAGGTGAAGACCAATCTTTGCTTTGTTGCTGCTTCCATTTCTCTTAGTATGTCTTTCCTTCCCCGTCTTTAATGTGCTATAAATTTTCCCGTCACCTTCTCCTTTGGTACCAGAGGAATAGGATCATTCAAATAATGCCAACTCTCTTTTACATGTAGAGTTTACTGTGTGCTCAGGCAGTATGCTGACATTCTTATGGGTATTATCTCTTCAAACTTAACTCACTTTTGTTTTAATATCAGAAGGAGACCAAGGTCACAGGGCTGGAATTCGACATGGATTGTGTGACACAAAAGACTGTCCTTAACCTAAACTTATGCTTATGATTTTAGTGTTGTTTTATTGCCAGGAAGGAGACAAGATCCTCCTAATTTTATTTTTGCTAAAAAGTACAAAACTTACAACTAAAAAACAAGGCAAACCAACAACAAAAGGGGGGGGGTAGATCATTTTATGGGTGTTTTCGTGTTGGTTTGTATTTTCCAAGATGAAGAAATCCCATTTCCTGGCCCTGCTTCCCAACTTTCCATGTGTTGTCCTCCATGTTGGAAGGTTTTTTGTTTTGTTTTGTGTTTAATGGACCTGATGGTGGGACATTCAGATACCCTGTTGGAGTAGAGGGCTTTCCAACGGTGTGGCGAGAGCACCGTACAGGGCCAGCTACAGCCAGGCCAGTTTCCATTCCTTTCCCTCATGTGGTAACATTGCCATTGTTTTGGATTGTGCAAACATCTCACAGGAGAGCGGGCCTGAAGCTAAAAGTCTATTGACCTCATCAAGTTCAACTGAAATGCAAATGTTGGCATCTCATCTAGGGGTGGTTGGAAAATGCCTCGTGTTAAGTTTTGAAAAATGGATGAGTAGAAACTTGAACTGGGCTTTCATTTAGGAAAGTAGGCATTACTGTTGTCAGGTTTAATTTCTCTCTATCCATTTGACAGCTTGTTTCCATGCAGAGTCTTTAATCACCAATTTCAGATTACATTCTGCCCTTTAGATGGATAGTATGTCCAAAAACGTTAGCTAGCACTGAAAGGAAGCCTTAATTTTATAACAGTAAAAGGGCTCCTAGATTATTTATCTATCTATAGAGGTTTATAAAAGAAACTTTGACTTTACCCTTAAATAGATGCTATTTTGACATGATTAGCCCAATGTAAATATGTCTGTGTAGGTATGTAGTTGGCTTCAAAAAAACCACTTATGCTGCAATACCAGCTTACGTCAGCATAGAGAATTCCTGTAGAAGCATTTCACTATATAATTACAAGTTGATGGTTTATAATATACCGAAATGGCTTGTTGCTTTATTATTAGATGTGATGAAATCCTGTGTTTGTGAAAGAAACGAAATGACCATGTGAGTAGATTAATGTGTAACAGTCAAAAGTGTCCCCAGTGCTGCATTCATAACTTGAAGACGAAGGGAAAGACCTCGACCTTCCCTTTTCACTCTACACTGTTAATCCAGTCAGAGCTGCTTTAACTGAATGAGAAAAACAATAGTCGGGCATGACTATGAGGTAAGAAAAGAGGGGAAGGAAAATACCTGGGGAATTAAACCATGTGGGTAGTTTGACTGATGTTGATTCCAGGCAGTTCAAAGGGAGAGGGAGGCTAAATAATTCGCTTGTTTCCCAACCTTGACAAATAGTTTCATTTGACAGAATGAAATAATTAAGTCTAACTCAGGAATTTTTAATATATCTAAGTGATTTGTGTACATGAAAACCACCAATGTGTAGCTGTCTCTTTGTTATAGATTTTGGTTGCTTATGGGAGTTCCTGATTGTAGGTTTTTTGGTTTTTTTTCCTCCATCTTTCTCTCCTTTCTCTAAATACTTACAAAATCTGAGGGATTATAGTGACCCTGAAATGTCACATGGTCTGTAGTTGTCCCATCCTTGCAGGCAGAATTGCATCTGGGGCTATGCTCTCATATACCAAACATACCATCACTCTCTTGCTATCGATTTAGTTGTATCAGCCAGCAATAAAACTCACTTCTACAAAATGATTCCTAGCTTGGAATAATTTACGACGTTCACGGAGATTTTTTTAGCAACCATTATGCTGCATACTGGAAAGGAAAATAAAGAAAGCATGTTCTTTCCTTTGAATGGGCTCACAGACCTGCAAACAGATTATTTTGTTCAAAGATAGTTCTATGTAATATATAGCTCATTTCAATTGCAAGATCAAGAATGCTTGAAATCCTTTCCAAGAGAACTTTCTGGTGTCCAGCAAAATTATTTATTAGTTTTGCATCTTTGGTTGAAGTGTCAAACCTTTTTGCCCAATCATCCTCTAATCTGCACATTTTAGAAGTAGCTAGTAAGGCTTACCCAAGAGAAGGTGCTGGAAGCGCTTTGTAAACATGGTAAGCAGTACTGAACTCCAACTCAGTATTATATTCTTGTTTAGCACTAATAATTCTATTTTTTTTTATTCTGTTAATGAAAGTGGTTGTCTGGAAGTGCCCAACTATTTCCAAGACACACATTTCTCGCTTGTCTCAATATTGCATCAGGCTACTTTGTTGTCAACCAAACCACTATATCTTGTTCCAGTTTTCTCTTCCGTCTCTGTTCACCATGAAGTCGACCTTGTTTTCTCTTTTGGAATAGTATTATGGTTAGTTATTGAATTTTTATTGAGGTATAATTTACACACAGTAAAGTTTATTCCTTTTGCTGTACAGTTTGGTGAGTTTTGACAAATGCGTATTGCCATAT
Source organism: Saccopteryx bilineata (assembly GCF_036850765.1). Classification (NCBI taxonomy): domain Eukaryota; kingdom Metazoa; phylum Chordata; class Mammalia; order Chiroptera; family Emballonuridae; genus Saccopteryx; species Saccopteryx bilineata. Next base: position 38,142,633 of record NC_089496.1, read on the forward strand.
AATCATCACAAGCAAGATACAGAACAGGGCCCTGGCCCAGCAGCTCAGTTGGTTAGAGCATCATAACCGTATTCCAAGGTTGCGGGTTTGATCCCCGGTCAGGGCACATACAAGAATCAATCATTGAATGCATGAATAAGTAAAACAACAAATCTATGTTTCTCTCCCCTTCTCTCTCTCTAAAGAAAAAATAAAGATACAGAACAGGTCCCTCAACTTCAAAAATTCTCTTTTGCGCATTTATGGTCTGTCCCTACCCCTACTTCTAACCCCTGGCAAAGTACTTGAATTTTTCCATGTAAGGAACGTTATTAAAAAATCAACATCGTGAAGGATGGTGTATTTTAAGAGCATGCAGACATCAGCCCTAAGTGATCTAAGCCATAGAGTATTCATTCAAGAGAGGACAAGAGGCGTCATTATCAGAGGTCACAAGCCAACAGGCATGGGCAGGATCAATTCCATTGAACTGCTGTCTTTGGCCTGACTGTTGTCTTAAAAAGCATTCAAATTATTGATGAATCTTTAAAAATGGAGAGGTTTGAAATATGATTCTGGATTTCTGGCATCGTTTGAAAAATTAAGAAGTCTGGCCACACTGGTCCCATATTTCCACAGGGCAGTTACCATCTGGGTTTCCTCTTGATCATCTGTTTTAAATAGTTTGCACCACTATCTAGGTTACCAAAGACAGGAATTGATCAGTGGGGGGAAGGGAGATGTTCATGCATCAAGTGATTGGAAGATCATTGGCTTTGAAATCTTGCTTATTTTGGAGACAGTTCAAAATCACCAAGGATTAGCAAAATGATGATGATGATGATGATGACGGTGACGATGACGAGGATGAGTTTCCTCACTGTGCCTCTATTCATTACCCTTAAAGAGCAAAGAGAGAAAGCTTTGAAAGAAAGTTTACTTTCACTTGAAAAGTAGAAAGGAGATTATCGGGAAAATCCTGTTATATGATAAAAAAAGGACATAAAATTACACAGCGCTATAACAGAAAGAAAAATAAGTCTTTTGTGTTCCAGGTAAGAGAGACCCCTAATAGTTCTTGTTTTCTTGTTGAGGATTTTAGGTGCTGAAAGGTCAGTCTTCCTGTTCCCACTTCTGCCCACCTAGACCCCGTCTTCTGTAGTGGCCAGAGATGATTTACAAATGCAAATCAAATGCTGTCAAAGGCCTATTTAAAACTCCCCAGCTGCTCCTTATTGCTTCTAGGATGAAATTAAAACATCTTTGACTTCCAAGGCTGTCCTGATCTGGCTCTTGTCCCTCAAGTGACCTCGTGCCCTGCTCCGCCCCCTTACTTGCTGAGCTCCAGTCACACTGGCCTCCTCTCCTATCTGTGGAGAATCTCATTCCACCCGTAGGAATCGTGCTTAATCCCAGTTCTGTATGGAACGTTCAACCTCCAGACCTTTTCATGACTCGATCTTGATATGGAAATTGCTCTCAGCCCAAACCTCACCTCTTCTGAGGCAAAGTAGACACAAACATCTTCCCCCATCATTCTCTACCATACTGACTTCCAGTCTTCAGGTAATTATTTTCTGTTTACCCCGCTGAGAGCTTGCCTAACTGACCTCTCTCTTCCCAGGACCCTGCATGTAGTAAGGGCTCGATAAAAATTGTTGAATGAATAGAAGGGTGAGTGGGTAATGTTCTCAAGCTAGCTGAGAGGGAGAAGTTTTCAGTCTCCTTCTCAGAAGTAAACACTCATTTAAGTTATTGAAATATGAGGATGTTTTGAGAGCCAGAGAAAAGATACTTAAATGGCAGGTATTATAGACAATCATTTAGGGTTATAAAGATGAACAAGTCTTTGTTACGAATTTACTTGGTCACAGGCCAAGTTAACTCAGTTGGTTAGAGCATCACCTCAAAACAAGGTGTGGGTTTGATCCACAGTTAGGGCACATACACAAGCCAACCAATGAATGCACAACTAAGTGGAACAATGAGTGAATGCTTCCCTGTCTGTCTCTCTCTCTCCCTTCCTCTGTCTCTCTAAAATCAATCACTTTTTTTTTTTTAAAAAAAAGGAATTTAGTTCACAAAATTAGTCTAGGGACCCTAGACTAATTTTATATATCTTCAGTATTCGTAAGAAAGGATAATTTTCAGTTTAGAATTTAATTTATGTGAATAATGAACCAATGTATGGAAAAATCTTTCTCTCTTGTTATTTAATTTGGGTTCTTCTGGTTATTTTCCTAAAATGCACAGAAGCGAAATAGCGTGGAGTATTTTGGCTTGAGGCGGAGTTCTTCTCTAAGTAGACCTCTAGATTTGAAAGCCCTCCAAACTCTGCGTGTTGTTTTTGAGAACATTTGGTACATACCTAATCTGTTTGTGAATTGAGACAGAATTTTATCATTATTTTAAAATCTAGTTTCCTTGGAGCTCAAGGGACAGGTTTTATTTTCAAAAGAAGACTTTTACATTTATTTAAAAGGGAAAAAAAAAGCATGCTCTGTATTGTCATGCTCCAAGAAAAATTTGCCATAAAATCTGAGGCAAAATAAGAAAGCGATGAATTAGGTTGAAGGTCATTTTGCATCATTTAATGATCACATTCAAACTCTGGTGCTTAATGATTTGTTGATTATTTCAGAAAATCAGATGTCTATCAGAAACAGATTTATTCCTTGTACACTCCTGTTCTTAGTTGCCATTCCAAATCTGAAGATATCTGTGGGGGCTGAAGGATTTCTATGGCAAAAATTAAAAAATAGAATTTAAAGATAGTTTATTCAAAAACACTTATGCTTGTTGGCTCCTAGACTTTTATTAAACAACGTCACTTACACAGAGATGAGCTTAATGAAATGAGTTCATGTGTCAAGATTAGCAGCACAGACCCTGGCTGGGTAGCTCAGTTGGTTAAGTATCGTACCATACGCCAAGGTTATGTGTTCAATCCCCAGTAAGGGCACATACAAGAATTAATCAGTGAATGCAGAAGTAAGTGGAACAACAAATCAATCTCTCTTTCTCTCTCTCTCATTTTCTCTCTCTGAAATCAATAAATAAAAGAAATTTAAGTTCACAACACAACCTTTAAATATTTAATCAATTTTACAGTATTTGTCAGTAGAACATGATAACATTTATTAATTCATGATTAAACATGGAAATTATGAGTTTTCTATAAATATGATTATGTTAGAGATTGATGAGAATTGAAGGATTGAAGTGCTAGAAATTGGGATAGATCGTGTGTGTGGCACAAACCCAGAGTGGTCACAGACCCCCGGCATCATTCTTAGCGTCCGTACAGCTGCTGGACAGGAGCATGGAGAACACAGAGCCTCACTGTGACAGATGAGTAGGGGCTCAGATAAAAGAGGCACCAGAAGCTGTACTGCCGTCGTCTTCCTCTCAGCTGGGTTCCCACCAAAGTGACTCACCTGGTGTCAGATGAATGACATGCAGTGTGTTTTACCAACGGGGCCTTGGCCGAGATTCGCACGGGCTTGCACTTTTATCTGTCACACAGATGTTGTATCTTGTGTTTTCTAGCCAGCAAGGCAACAGCTCAACTTTGCTGGGGGATCACCTCCAGATGTTCAACCAAAGAAAGACCCTGCTACCCCACTGAGAGTAAGCAGACAGCTCCTCCCTGCACCTGGGGCCACTCAGCGACACTACGAATTCAGAAAGGGTCAGCCCATACCATCTTTGTAATGGTCCTATTCCTAGTTCAAAAACAGAGAGAACACAGTGTAGTCGAGGCCTTGCTTTCTTAGTGAATAGTCAGACACTTGCAAATAATACCCAGGAACTTTTCATTTTAAATATCTGAAATAAGTCATACCTGGCAGGCAGGTTTCCTGTGACTTTTGTGTGTACATTTTCCTTGGTGATGTTAATTGCTAATGTTTCCATTCTGGTCAGTTTGACTGTTTAAACAAAAACAGCTTTTGTCAAATACCAAAAATAAAACACGAAGTGTAGGAGTGTAGGTTAACTCCCTCTTACACATTTAAGTTTTGCTGTACCAGCCCCAGGAGGTCCCATTTATCTCTTTTACACTTCGTGAAATTTAACAAGAGCACATTTTGTTCCAGAGATGGTGAAAAAGGGGTAGTTATTGTTCTGCACTGACACTGGCTTTTGTTTCAGAGCCTGGGGGAAGAAAAGTGTCAGAGCATTGCTACTAGACATCGAATCTTCAGATCTTTAGGAAAAAGACAGTGAGGGAGAAACAGGGATAAATAACTAGGTTTCTGACTCAGGCAACTGGGTAATACTGTTCACTCAGATGAGAATAGACCATCAATAACATTTGAGTGGAATGGGAATAATGATATTTAAGCTACTTAAACTTCAGGGTACCTATTAGATATTCCAGAGCTAAGCAAAGATGTAAAGCAAGCAGCTGAATATGCAAGAGAGGGCTCCAGGGAGACATTGGAATTGTGTATATTAATTCAGTTGTCGTCAGAATATAGCTGTTGCAGTGGAGAAGGCAGAGTGGAAGAGGATAAAAATTTCCGAGTTTCTACTCTTTTTTTTTGAGATGATTTGATTTTTCTTGGGCATGATGTTTCTTCTTCACAAAAATAAGGGTCTGAAGAATGCTATTATAAATTTTCCAACACCAACATTTTATACCCATATAATCTCTGTTCAAAAGTTACTGTTTTATGTCAAGAAAAGTTGCTTTCTTTTACAAACCGTTAAGGAATTCTGCCTTTGGAAGAAGATCAATTTCTCATTCAGACTTCTTGTCCAGTTATCACAGCATTGTTCGGCCCAGGATTTTTTCCCTCGTGTTTCCTGTAGTCCATCAGAAGTGAAGAGGAAGCCAAGGGGAACGCTGGAATAAATGGCATTGTTTCTATACCGGACACATTGTTATACACAGTCTTCCTAGACATACCTCTGAAAGTGAGGTTGTCAATACTGACCCAGTCTGATTCATGGATGAAATGATATGATTTATGGATAATTCAGTGACCTCAGAACTATATTAGCAAGTCAAATTTTAGAATTTTTTTCTCTTAAAATGTATAAGATCTACTGGAAAGTTCTGTCCGTTTTTGGAATAAAACAAAATACAAATTTTTCTTACCGTCAATAAACTTTATTAAATAATATAATTGCCATTATTATTAATGATTTCGTGCCAGCATAAGGGCAATTTGTATATCCCATTTTTGAAAAATGTTTTATCTTTTGATGCGAAAAATTGAACCAGTGCTTGTTTGATATCTTCTTCATTTTTGAATTTTTTGCCCTTCAAAAAATTTTGTAAGGACAAAAACAAGTGATAGTCAGAGGGTGCTAAGTCCGGGGAATATGGTGGATGTGATAGACATGCTTCTGTAGCATTTCTTCCTTGTTGAAATTTGTATCAAATACAGTGGCGTAAATGAACTTTACAGTAGCCATGGGTACACTATCACTTCACATATAAGGCTAACGTGAATCAACTTTGTTTTAGTTAATTTGTTACGTCAGTATATATACTTAAGTGATAAAAATAGAGAGGCACACATGCGCCAAATAAACATGTGCATACGTGTCGAAACTTGTTGTGATAGAAACGGACAAAACTTTCTGGTAGACTTTATACATATGATATATTCTCTGACCACTCAGCATTTTGTTAGTATTAGAGATTTTCTTGGACCTACTTGCTTTCTGTTGAAAATTATATTCTAGTACATTCAGTTTGTCTGGCCTTTGGCTACACCAACACTAGTAAGATTAATCTCTTACTTTTTGGGGGGGGTATTTTTCTGAAGTGAGAAGCGGGGAGGTAGAGAGATAGACTCCCGCATGCACCCAACTGGATCTACACGGCATGCCCACTAGGGGACAATGCTCTGCCCATCTGGGGGGTTGCTCTGTAGTAACCGGAGCCATTCTAGCACCTGAAATGGAGGTCATGGAGCCATCCTCAGCACCTGGACCAACTTTGCTCCAGTGAAGTCTTGGCTGTGGGGTGGTGGTGAGGGTTGAGGAAGATAGAGGGAAAGGAGAAGGAAGGGTGGGAAGCAGATGGGCACTTCTCCTGTATGCCGTGGCTGGGGATCGAACCCAGGACTTCCACACATCAGGCCGACACTCTACTGCTGCCAGGGCCTAATCTCTTAATTTTATTTTATTTTTTAATTTTTTTTATTTATTCATTTTAGAGAGGAGGGAGAGAGAGAAAGAGAGAGAGAGAGAGAGAGAGAGAGAGAGAGAGAGAAGGGGGAGGAGCGGGAAGCATCAACTCCCATATGTGCCTTGACCAGGCAAGCCAGGGTTTTGAACCGGCAACCTCAATGTTTCCAGGTTGATGCTTTATCCACTGAGCCACCACAGGTCAGGCCCTAATCTCTTAATTTTAAAGATGCTGTGCTATGATGGTGTTTGTTTTTCTGTCTAAAATGTTTTACTTTCACTAACACCTATTAACACTGTTTAAATTGCCAGTGAATTTGGCATTTATGCAGTCATTATTGACTTCTGTAACAAGAACACTATTTCCATCAAATAGTGCATATAAAAACCTCCTTGTTGTGAATTTTAAAGCAAGAAGAGAGAGTACTCCAGGAGTTCTGTGAAGGATGGTACTTGATGATTGTGGAGGGGAGGAGGGTCCAGGGAGGCTTTATGTAAGAGGGACGAAAAGACTGACTGTGTGCAAAGGAGAATGCCCCAGCAGAGAGGGGAATGTGTGCCGGAGGACAGGTGGATAATTGCAGGAGTGGAGAGAGGGGGGCATTCAGCCAAAACATTGCCGAGATTGGAGTGAAGACATTGCTTTCCCTGTAACCAGAGGAGGGTGAATGGAACAGTTGGGTTTCTCTACTGATGCTTCTATTTTCTCAGTGAAATGAAAAGCAAAGTTATCAGCAGGGAGCGAGGAAAAGGTCTGGATATTAGAAGTCTGAGGAGAGGGGAGGTAGTCTGAAATAGCCATCGAAAGAGCAGGAGTAAATTAACTAGAGAAATGGAGAAGGATTGCCAGGAAGCTCAAGGGCCCATTTGAGGATTATGATCATCAATTTGTAGAGAAACACTCAGCATGATTGCAATTTGTTTGTTTATTTGTTTCCTAGCTTATTCAGCTGCTTGGGTTTGGCAGAGATTTATTAGTAACCAAGGTTAAAGCCTTAATTTTGAAAAGGCAAGGGAGTTAAAGACAATGTCAGGGAGTGTGTTTTACTGATGGAGAATGGAAGCTCCTCCAGCCAGAAGGGAAACGGGTGGGAGGAAGGGCGGAGAGCGGCAATGGGCAGCGGGAATGGGATCGGCGCAGTAGCGCGTAGGACCTTCCGGAGATGAGGTGTGGTTGCAGTCAGAACTTCTGAGGGTGAGCACAAAGGAAGGGATGATGTCTGAAACTGAGAATTAGATGAGTGTACAGTTACGGATAGAGACCGTGTCTAGAGTGTGATCATGATGTTGGAAGTTAAGGTTCAACAAAGGACAAGACCACTGGAGGTTAGGAGGCCGAGGCACTGAGGGGCCTGTGGAACTTGGGAGGAGAGGAATAATAACAGAGAAGCCCTTTTACATGCAGATGGTGTTTGTAGCTTCCTCTTATCTTAAATGCTTCTGTTTGTAAGCATCCAGGAGCTGGGGAGGATGCAGTCACCCACCCATCAGGAAGCAGGGACTTCTGATGTGGCATTTCTTGGACACTATTCGTGTGCTCTCTAACCTTTGATGAATGGCCTTCAGCTCCTGGGCTGTGACCACAAAACCATACGGCTTTTCTTTTCCTCTTGTCCTCATAAAGGTTTTTATAGGAAGGATCTTTATTATTGTTATTATTATTCATTTTTAGAGAGGGGAGAGAGAGACTAAGAGAGAAGAAAGGGGCGGAGGAGCAGGAAGTATCAATCCATATGTGCCCTGACCGGGCAAGCCCAGGGTTTTGAACCAGTGACCTCAGTGTTCCAGGCCAGTGCTCCATCCACTGCGCCACCACAGGTCAGGCTAGGCAGGATCTTTTAAATGCCTCTCATGTTGTCTGTCCGACTGACAGTTCTCCTTGGCTCACCAGCTCTGATAGTTTTGCTCCCATGAGCTAGCCAGCTAAGCCCTGGTCGTGAAAGGGAGGGTTTCTCCATCTCAGGAAGTATCTATTCAGATGAATTCTGCTTGAAGACAGTCTTTCTGAGCGGCATCTGCAGCCTCCATCACCTGTCTAATACCTTTTATTAAGTACTGTATTTTTCGCTTCATAAGACGCACTTGTCCATAAGACACACCTCAGGGTTTAAGGAGGAAAATAAAAATAAAAATATTCTGAACCAAATGGTGTGTTAAAATATTTAATAAATATAGCACAATAATATTTCAACAATGTAAAGTCAACAGCGGTATTAACAACCATTAGCACTGTTATTAACAAATGAGAAGAGACTTTCATGTTCAAATACTCTTCTAGTTGTCCGGGAACCCGCAGCAGCTAAAAAAAAAAATGAACATTCACTTCATAAGACTCACGGGCATTTTCCCCTCCACTTTTGGGGGGGAAAATGCGTCTTATGGAGCGAAAAATATGGTAATTCCCTTTTCCCCACAAGGTTCTCTCACCTGCTCTTGTATTGTGTCTGAGGTGAATGGTGAGAGTCGGGTTACAGCACTGACTGATGATCTCTGAAGAATGAGTGGATGTTTGTCACCTAGTGTCCTCATCCTTGGTGTCCCAGCCAAACTGTTGACTTTCCCATTAAAATCTTGACTGTTTTCTGTGGTGTTACATGTTTTGAACAGCCAATTACATAGGATTCTTCAATGGTGTGGCCAAAGGTCAGGAATATTACATTGTCTTTTTTCTCCAAAGTCTCAGCAGAGTGCCAGGTACTTTGTTTATAAGATGTGAAGAGCTGATTAGCGTTTAGAATTGGTATAAAAGTCCTGCAAAGTGTTTCCTAAAAAGTACTTAATGACATTTAAAGCATGATGGTATGAATGGTTTCCTATGCTGACCACTCAGGAACAACAGGAGTTCAAGGGTAGGCACAAAGGAAAGTAGTATTTCGATTTGCCTCCTTCACTTTGATAAGAATTTTGATTGGTATATATTCTCTTAGCCTTATTACATCTCACTTAGGATTGGTGATGTTTAAGTCTTATATATTGTTTACCCAAAGTTATATTTTATTTTGCTAGAATCTTATTCTCAATCTCAATATATTATAGACTGCGTCACTGTCTCCAACTTCATCTTCTGTCATTCTCTCCGTGTTCCTCTGCTCAAACCCCACTGGATTTCAGTTGCTCAGGCACACTTGGTGTCTTTTCCAGTCCACATACTGTGCCTTCTGCTAGAAATGCTCTTTACCATTTTGTCCCACCCTTTCCACACATGTAACTTAAGTATGCCTTCCCATCCATCATCTTCCATGTCTCAGGCTACACAGAACAATTTTCTCAGTGAAGCCTTCCTTAACAACTCACATTTCCATTCCACTCCTTTCCACTCCATTCCATTCCACTCCATTCCATTCCACTCCACTCCACTCCACTCCACTCCACTCCACTCCACTCCACTCCACTCCACTCCACTCCATTCCATTCCATTCCATTCCATTCCATTCCACTGCACTCCATTCCATTCTACTCCATTCCATTCCACTCCACTCCACTCCATTCCACTCACTCCACTCCACTCCATTCCATTCTACTCCATTCCATTCCATTCCATTCCACTGCACTCCATTCCATTCTACTCCATTCCATTCTACTCCATTCCACTCCAATCTATTCCATTCTACTCCACTCTACTCCATTCCATTCTACTCCACTCCACTCCACTCCATTCCATTCTACTCCATTCTACTCCACTCCACTCCACTCCAGTCCAATCCAATCCATTCCATTCTACTCCATTCCATTCCATTCCACTCCACTCCAGTTCATTCCATTCTACTCCATTCCATTCCACTCCATTCCACTCTACTTCGCTCCACTCCACTCCAATTCAATCCATTCCATTCTACTCCATTCCATTCCATTCCATTTCATTCCATTCCATTCCACTCCACTCCACTCCATTCCAACTGGTATGTACTCTTAGAACGCCTGTGTTTCTTTCTTTTTCATTTACCACACTTGAAATCAAGAATGAGTTTATCAATTTAGTACCTTTCTAACCCCCTCACCTATGAGCTCCATGAGGGCAGAGCAATGGCTATTTTCCCAATGCTTGGAATGGTATCTTGAACACAGTTGGCACTCAATAAATATTTGTTGAAAAACGAATGAAAACTTCCAGAAGTTCTCTCTACAATGAAATTGAAGGGCATCATCAGTGGGTACAGGGCTGTTTGAGGTTTATGCCTAAGGAGGTTATGACACCCTTCAAAGTTTGAACACTTACGTATCCTAACTCTAAAGCATGTGTTTGGTTTTAAAAAAAATAGATAGGTGTGAGTGGGAGGTGAACTTGAATTTTACACAGAAAAATCTATGTTCGTAATTTCAGTGGTGATATTCTGAAGTGTGCTGCTTATTACATAATAGCATGTTGCTTACATGGGCACTGACTCAGCAGAAAACTCTAACCACTTTTGAAAACACGGTTCTGCAAATGATCAGTCAATGGAGTCATTGTCAAAAATAACAAAAGGCCTATGTGAGATGAAATCATCCTGAGAATTTCCCCCCATTTATTGACCTTTGATACTATGGTATTTTGCGATTGTTTAAATTAGATGTGTTGTCAGTTATGTTTTTAAATCAGCGAGCAGTTAATTCATACACTTTTGAGGATAAAGTGTGATTTAATTTATAAGATAAATAAAAAGTCTAAATAATAATTCTCAAATTAAAAAATAATGCCCTGTTTCTTTCCTAATATTTATTTTCTTTTTGGATATGTTCATATAACATTCTTAGTGCTGTCAAAAAAAAAATTGTAAGTCCTGCATATTTTTAAAGTTCAGGATTTCAAAATCAATATTTTCATGTGTTACAAGTTCATATAAGAAGGTGTTTTATCATTTGAGCATTTAGGTATAGGAAAATTAGACGGACAAGAAAGACTGTTAGCATTTCTACTCTGTCTTTTATAGCGGTTGACATTTGTAGAAAAATGAGACTTTTGGAAATTTTTCATTACCTTTCCATTATTTTCATTACCTTTTCATTATTTTCATTACATTTCCTATTTTGAGAAAAAATTTCCAGGTTTATTTGGATTAAATGGACTCAGTACAACTTGTCCTTGTGAAAAATTTTTATGGTTTCCATAGAAAAAGTTTATCATTTACCTCGTTTCCACTGTTTTCTAAGAGTGTTAAAGAACTCCTAGAAATAAAAGTGTATTTTACTGCTCTGTGACCCACGAAGAACTACTGAATTTTGAACCCTCAACACTCTCTTCTAGCTGCTTTCGAAATCTATTGAACAACTGAAGCAACCCGGCAGTCACCTCGAGGAAGCAGAGGAAGACCTTCAGGGGGACCAGGTGATGCAGGAAGACAGAGCGCCCTCTAGTGGCAACAGCACTAGGAGCGACAGCAGTGCTTGTGTGGAGGACACACTGGGACAAGTTGGGGCTGTGAAGGTCAAGGAGGAACCAGTGGACAGTGATGAAGATGCTCAGATCCAGGAAATGGAATCTGGGGAGCAGGCTGCTTTTATGCAACAGGTAATAGGCAAAGATTTAGCTCCAGGATTTGTCATTAAAGTCATTATCTGAAGATGAAATGCACTGCAGGTTTTGGTAAATGAATATTATTTCCTATCGCTGAATTATTTGATTTTAGTGTTCAAGAATTCTAATTAATGTATACATATATATCTATATAGAGATCTCTATAGACTGATCTCTATATAGATATCAAGGCTTCACTGAAACTTTACTGGTAAGGAAATATCTGTTACACTAATATTATACTACATAAGTATCCAATAATTAATAGGCTTTAAATTCATCCCAAAGCCTGCCACGTCAATTACATCTAAGAGAAACGAACTCACTGTTATTTTATTTTATCTGTTGAGATCAGTGACTGCTGGATAGAGTTTCCCAGTCTGATCAATGAAACATTCTATTAGTTCTTAAAGTTCCTAATTTTCTTTTTGATATGTAGAATTCCATTTTCACATCGTTGTATATAATGTATTATACTAGTCTTGAACACTGTTAAAGTTAGTCTGCCCCTTCCCTCCTCTCTCATTTTTGTTAAGTGAAATGTTCTGGTTACCATGCCAGTAGTCCTAGGTTACTGTATAGATTGCAACTGAGCATATTAGGAATAGAGGTGTTTTTAAATATATAGATGCAAAGTACAGCACTATTTGAAATATTACATTATGTCTCACCTAGCACTGCTCATTTTACTTTTATCTTGTGTTATTTGATGACATTGTCTATCAAGAAAGATCAAATGAAGCAGATAAAAATGTTGGCAAGGGTAATGTGCAGCCTTATAGTCCAATCAGATACTTTATTGTGCCTACAATTGTAGAAATCGCAGTAACGGTATGATTATGACCCGATACGAAGTCAAAATCATGCTTAAAAGAATAAGGTGTATCATATTTTATAATCATTCTCCCTAGGATCTCATAAGTATAATTCCATAATGACACAGCACATGCTCTACCATTTCGGCAAGTAAAAAATGAGGAGAGTGAGGCTTAACAAAAGAACCGACTTGTACATAATGCACCTTCAGAATGACTGTGTCCTTTGATGCTATAAAATACAAACAACTTTGAAGGCAACAGAAGACTGTTTATTTAAGTCAGTTCTTTGTCAGGTTCCTGCTGTTCTCCTACAGAAAACTGATTCTATGAGGCTGAACAGGAAATGCCTTGTGGAAACAGGAAGTCCAAGTGATTCATGTACTGGGGAATGTGGAGGGAAAAAAACGGAGGATAGTGTTTTACTCTTTCTGTTTTTAAAGGGCACTCTATGAATTGATTTATTGTCTAAGAAAATAACACCACAAGTAGGGAAATTGTTAAGGAAGCTTTTCGCTGGAACATTTCCTTCAATACTCCCCTTTGATATGTTTACCTTGTTTTATAGGTTAAGCTAGTTTAAGATTTGTTGTATTAAGACCCCTTTAATACGAATAATCCAAATTGACCTAGAATCTTTGTGAAGTTTTTTTTTTCTATTAAAATATTTATATTTCTAAATGCGAGGCATTTTAAGGTGTAGTATCCTGTTTCAAAGGAGATACAGCAGTTTTGCCAAATGTAGACATTGTACAATTGTATGTTACTGGCACGTGGTGTTTACAATTTTGCTGTGACATTTAAAAATCTTTCTTAAAAAAAGTTACTGCTAAAGATACATTATCCTTTTTTAAAAAGTCTCCATCCGAATTAAATTAATATAACCTAGAAGTTAGAAATTTTTAAAACTTTTCCTTATAGTGTGCAAATCCTGATAATTTGACAAACAGCTATAACACTTCCTATTACCAACACATTTTGGTTAGTATTTTCCTTCAGATTAAAATGACTTTTTGTCAGTTCTCTTTTTTTTTTTGCAATAAAATATGGCATTCTTGAGATAAAATTGTATATTTTTTTTCCATCTCATAAATATACATTTTTCTTAAAGTCTTTTATTCAATCTCATAAAAAAGGGATAGTGCATCTTTTAAAATACATTTTATTTGGGGAGGAACATGCGGCTGAGCAGACTTTTGTATAATATTACTTCAAAGATATGTAATCACACAAAAAAAAAACAACCTATTTTTTATAATGTCATTTGAGAGAGCTTCATCAGTACAGTTGGTGGACGTTAATTGTTTGAATTTGATAGCCTTTGAATTTAATTAAGAAACTACCTGGACCCAGTGAAAAGAAAAGCTGGACTTAAATAATCTTAGAGCTAATTGATAATTGTCTCTTTTTAAAATCTACTGTATTTATTATAATTTACACCCTTGATGGTGACCTCTTGTTTTGTGTTGTAAATATATTGTTTGTATGTTTCTCTTCTTGCCTTCTGTTATAAGTCTCTTCCTTTCTCAAATAAAGTTTTTTTTAAAAGATCCCCTTTCATACATATGGCTTTGTGTAAACTTGATGGAGAATCGAATTCGCAGCTCATGCGCTAGGTCTCATATGCCAAAATATATCGCCATTCTTTGTCGAAACAAGAGAATAAAGTTATTTTGAGCAGTTACTTTTATGCCATTAAACATAAGAAATCCAAGAATAATGATTTTAAAATATTTACATTAGCCGTTATCAAATAGCACACACATGTAAAATTGGTTGCATTTTCATTTTTCCAGTGTGGCCTTTTTCACAATATATTATCTTTGATGTTAAGTTCTCAATATGAAATTTTATGTAAATAGATGGCAATTCTTAACTTTCCTCAACTTAAAAATTATTTTAGGCAAGTTTATTTAACCCCTTGATTATAACAAGCACTCATTAATTATTAAAATTAATAATTGTATCCATGGATGATAATACCTATATCTTACTAGACTGAGAACCTGATGTACAACTCTAAAGTGACAGTACCTAAATTTAAAGAGACAAGAGTAATTAAATGGCCTCCCCTTATATGGAAATAATTATTTAATACTGTTGTAACAAACAAGGAACCTGACTCAGGTAAAGTGAACTGACCAAACACATCTCGTAGGCCATGATATACCTTCTTCCTATTCTGGTCAGTTGCTGGCAAAACTTATTAGAATATTTCATAATGTGTCACTGTGTATTTGGTGCAATAGGTTAAAAATATTTGTTTTATATTTTTTGATTCCTTTAATCCAAACTTGAGTAGTGTCAAACAAATTAAAGTTACTATAGGTCAAAACAATCTTGTACTAGGTTGTTAAGAATACTGGAGCTAATATCATTGACTATGTTAAAATAGGTTATCATTCTAATGCCATAAATTTGATAATTTGGTCAGAATTGTGGATATATCTTTGATTAGTCAATCTCCTGAAAACTGCCTTGGACTATAAAATTATAAGATGAACTAGGTACTAGATAGTCTCAAAAAAGAGTTGGAGAAATCAGTTGGATAATGGTTTTATTCTGTATATTTGATTTCCAAAGTATCAAGTAGCTGTTTCAATACAAAGCATCCATCTGATGTTTGAAAGGTTTTCTTCAGAAAAATGGATTTTGTCAGGACTTGCGAAAAATATCCATTAGATTTCCTCTTCCTGCAATAAAAAGTAGCCTTCTTTGTGGGGGTGGCCACTGAAATGGAGATTGCTACTTTTCCTAGATCTGGGAGGAACAGTCTGTCAGATATTTTTATGTTTTATATTTCATTTTTTCCTTTAGGATGTTCTAAAAAGGAATTTAGTCACTAGTCACTGAACTTTTTTTTTTTTTTGAAACCTAGTATGAAGAGATGTATAGACAACAGTATAATTTTTAACTTGACGTTTCCTTGCGATTTTTTTTTTTTAAATGGAAGCATGCAGTTCTGGGTATATAATTGTGGGTTGACAATGATAAATAATGGAAGTCTTCAAATTATAGCCAATTATAATCAGCAATTCAGAGATGCAAGAGAAGGTATGTGAGAGATAGATTAATTACTGTTCCCTTTATGATTAATAATAGTAAAGGGAAGGTGTGGGGTGGCAATAAAGCAAAGAAAACAGGATATTGGGAATGTGACTTTTCAGAACTTAACTGATTTAAAAAAGGTTTCTATTGTCATTTTATAGTAATTTCTTTAAAGCTTATATACTGTAAGGCAGGGGTCGGGAACCTATGGCTCGCGAGCCAGATGTGGCTTTTTTGATGGCTGCATCTGGTTCGCAGACAAATCTTTAATTAAAAAAAAATAATAATGTTAAAAATATAAAACATTCTCATGTATTACAATCCATTCATTTCCTACCACTCATGTTCATGGTTGTGGGTGGCTGGAGCCAATCACAGCTGTCCTCCGGGACAACACCAAATTTTTACTGGATAATGCATAACGTACACGGGTCCTTGTATGGCTCTCACGGAATTACATTTTAAAATATGTGGCGTTCATGGCTCTCTCAGCCAAAAAGATTCCCGAACCCTGCTATAAGGTTTAGGCAATACAACTTTGGGAGATTATCTTGGTTTACAAAAATACTTTTAACTACTGCAAACAAATAGTGTACCATGTGTTGTTCTAAGCATTTTACATCTGTTAACTAACTTAGTCCTCACAACAACTTTATGGAGAGGGAATTATTTTCCCATTATAGAGATTAGGGCACTGGGACAACAGAGAAGGTCAGTATGGTCAAGCTAACCCAGTGAATGTCACTCTAGCTCTAATTGGAACCCAAGAACTCTGGCACCAGAGTCCTTGTCCTCAAACTTGACCATCACACTGTACTGTGCAACAATTCTTTGTACATGTCTACATTTATGAACTCATTAGTATGTAATTCTCTGTCCCTCTCTCTCTTTGCCTATCAGTATTTCAAACAAATTTGAAGCAATTTTCTCTTTTAATCATTGCTTACATTAGGAGATTAGGGATTTTTTTTTTTCTAATTCACAGATGAGAGATCTAATTCCTATACACATTTGTGTTCAAACTTTTGCAATCGTGAAAATTTGCGTTTATTTTTCCTGACCAAAGGCAATCCTAAGGTCATGTGAAAAAGATGACTGCACTTGAAATGAACTCTTCCGGGGGCAAGAAGGAGAAAAGATTTCAACCAGCACACAGCTTTTCTTCCCTTTTTATCTTCCTTCCCAAACCAAGGCTCTGAGACTCCAGTTTCTAAGACTTTAGGATGCTGCAATTTAAAAGGTTTGGGAACTATTGAGGATGCACTTGATAATCATTTTGACCTAAAATAGTCTGTATAAAATGTTGCAAAGGAGAAAAATGGGGACATTTGTTCTAGATCCCCTAGGAGGCTATCGAATTGAAAGGTGCATAAAGAATCCTCATGAAGGAGGCTGTTGACAATTCAGATTCTGATAAACCCCCCAGAGGTTCTGATCCTGCTGTCCTGACAGAGAGCCCAGGAATCTACATTTCTCAAGCCCTTCGGGAGTGTCTGATTCAGAAACAGTGTTCTGGAGATGGCCAGGAGCCCTAAACCACTTCCTGGTTTTTTCATAGCTTTTACCTAAGATTCTTGAATTCTCTGATTCATAGTTTTCAAAATAGATTAACTGATATTTCTTGTATATTGTTCTGTTCTATCTACATTTTATTGCTTTTCCTTCTTTAGCAATATCGGTCCTTTTTGCTGTTTCTCGCTTTTCATTTCAATAATGTCATAGCCTATTTGTCGAGTATTATTTCACCAATTTTGGAAAAAAAAATTTTTTTTCGCAAGTTCTGAGCTATTTCTTGTATGTTGCTTTTTTGGGTTTTTTTACTTTTACTTTTTTTTTTTTCTGAAGCTGGAAACGGGGAGAGACAGTCAGACAGACTCCCGCATGTGCCCGACCGGGATCCACCCGGCACGCCCACCAGGGGGCGACGCTCTGCCCACCAGGGGTGATGCTCTGCCCCTCCAGGGTGTCGCTCTGTTGCGACCAGAGCCACTCTAGCACCTGGGGCAGAGGCCAATGAGCCATCCCCAACGCCCGGGCCATCCTTGCTCCAATGGAGCCTCAGCTGCGGGAGGGGAAGAGAGAGACAGAGAGGAAGGAAGGGGGAGGTGGAGAAGCAGATGGGCGCTTCTCCTGTGTGCCCTGGCCGGGAATCGAACCCAGGACTTCTGCACGCCAGGCCGACGCTCTACCACTGAGCCAACCAGCCAGGGCACTTTTTTGGTTTTTATTGCAATTAAATTCATATAAGACAAAACTCATCATTTTAGTCATTTCAAAGTGCACAATTGAGTGGCCTTAGTATATTCATGCTGCTCTGCAGTCATCAATACTAATCCCAGAACATTTTCATCAACTCAAATCCTATATCATCAGCCTCAGCTGCTAAAAATAGCTCAGTTGATTCAAGCATTGGCCCCAGATGGGATTGTGGATGGATCCCAGTCGGGCACATTTGGCAATCTATCTCCCCTTTCTTACTTAAAAAAAAACACTAATTAGGTTTTAGTTATATAATTCTATAATACATCATCTGCATATTATGTGTTCACCACACCAAGTCTCCTTCCATCTTAATTTATCATTCTTTTATCCTCTTCTACCTTCTCCTACCCCCCTTTTCTCCTTTACTATTGTCTGTGTCTATGAGTTTTTTCTTTTCTTGCTTAGTCCCTTTGCCTTTTTCACACAGCCTGGCAACCTCCTTTCCTCTGACAGCTGTCAGTCTGTTCTCTATCTCTAAGTCTGCTTTTATTTTGTTTGTTTATTTTGTTCATTAGATTCTACATGTAAGTGAACTCATATGGTACTTGTCTTTCTCTGACTGGCTTATTTCACTTAGCATAATACTTTCCAGGTCCTACCATGCTGTTGCAAAGGGTGAGATTTTTCTTTTTTATAGCTGAATACTATTATATTGTGTAAATGCACCATAGCTTTTTAACCTACTCATCTATTGATGGACACTTGGATTACTTCCAAACCTTGGTTATTGTAAATAATGCTGCAGTGAACATAAGGATGCATATATTATTTCGAATTAATACTTTGAGTTTCTTCGGCAATATTCCCAGAAGTGAAATCATTGGGTCATAAAGCAGTTCCATTTTTAATTTTTGGAGGTAACCCCATACTACTTTTTACAGTGGCTGTGCCACACTGCATTCCTGTCAACACTGCACAAGGGTTCCCTTTTCTCTACGTTCTGGCCAACACTCGTTTGTTGGTTTATTGGTGATAGCCATTCGGATAGGTGTGAGATGATATCTCATTGTGGTTTTAATATGCATTTTTCTGGTGATTAGTGATGTTGAGCATCTTTTCATATCTCTGTTGGCCATATCTGTATGTCCTCTTTGGAGAAGTGTCTAAGTCCTTTGCTCATTTTTTAATTAGATTTTTTGGGTGTTTTCTGATGTTGAGTTTTATAAGTTCTTTATAAATTGTAAAAATTAACCCCTAATCAGAGGTACTGTTGCTGAATATGTTCTCTCATTCAGTGGGTTGTCTTTCCATGTTGTTAATGGTTTCCTTGCTGTGTAAAACCTTTTCAGTTTGATGCAGTCCCATCTGTTTATTTTGTTGTTGTTATTTGTCTTGCCTTAGGCAATATATCAGAAAAAAACATTGCAACAAGAAATGTCTGGGATTTTACTGCCTGTGTTTACTTTTAGGATATTTAAGGTTTTGAGTTTAACATTTAAGTCTTTCATCCATTATGAGTTTATTCTTGTGTATGGTGTAGGAAGGTGGTCTGGTTTCATTTTTTTGTACGTATCTCTCCAGTTTCCCCAATGTCATTTATTGAATAGACTATCTCTATCCTATTTTATGTTTTTACTTCCTTTGTCAAAAAAATTTTTTTTAGCAAGAGGGACAGAGACAGAGAGAGGGATAAACAGGGTCGAACAGACAGGAAGGGAGAGAGAAGAAAAGCATCAGTTCTTCGTTGCAGCACCTTAGTTGTTCATTGATTGCTTTCTCATATGTGCCTTGACCAGGGGGCTCCAGCTGGGGGCTCCCCTTATTCAAGCCAGCAACCTTGGGCTTCAAGCCGGTGACCTGGGGTTTCAAATCAGTGACCAGGGGGTCATGTCTAGGATCCCACACTCAAGCCAGAGACCATGCACTCATGCTGGTAAGCTGGCGCTCAAGTTGGTGACCTCGAGGTTTTGAACGTGGGTCCTCTGTGTCCCAGGCTGACACTCTTCATTGTGCCACGGCCTGGTTAGGCCCTTTTCAAATATTAGTTGACCATAAAAATGTGGGTTGATTTCTGGGCTCTCTATTCTGTTCCATTGATATATGTCTGTTTTTATATCGGTACAGTGCTACTTTTTTACTATGGACCTGAAGTATAGTTTGATATTAGATATTGTCGTTTCTCCAACCTTGTTTTTTCTTCTCAAGATTGCTGTAGCAATTCAGTGTCTTTTGTGTTTGCATATAAATTATTGCAATATTTGTTCTAGTTCTGTGAAATACGCCATTGGTATATTCATAGGAATTGCATTCAATATATAGATTGCTTTGAGTATTATGAACATTTTAATGATGTTAATTATTCTTATCCATAAACATGATATCTTCTTCAATTTATAACTTTTTTTTCAGTTTATAATTTTAGAGTCTTATAATTTTTCAAGTACAGGTCTTTTACATCCTTGGTTAAATTTATTCCTAGGTATTTTATTTATAATTATAAATGGGATTGTTTTATTAGTTTCCCTTTCTGACCTTGGCCAGTTGGCTCAGCAGTAGAGTGTTGACCCAGTGTGTGGAAGTACCTGGTTTGATTCCCAGTCAGGGCACACAGGAAAGAGACTATCTGCTTCTTCCCCCCTTCTCCCTCCCCTTCCCTCTTCTCTCTCTCTCTCTTTCTCTCTCTCTCTCTCCCTCTCTCCTTCTCCCTATCCATGGCTCAATTGGTTTGAGCACATTGGCCCTGGGCACTAGGGATGGCTCTGTGGAGCCTCAGCCTCAGGTGCTAAAAATAGCTCGGTAGTGAGCATGGGCCCAAGATGGGCAGAGCATCAGCCCCAGACAGAAGTTGCTATGTGTATCCTGGTTGGATGCATGCAAGAATCTATCTCTGTACCTCTCCTTCTCTCACTTACAAAATAAAAAGATATTGTCAGATAATTTTTAAACTTTGCACATTCTAGTGGATATGTTGTAGAATCTACTGTGGTTTTATGCTGTGTTATATCATCTTTTCATGTGTTTATTGGCAATTTGACTACAGAGGTTCCTTGGGTTGTGACACAGTTCCATTCCTACAACAGTGACATAACCCATATTTTGGTGTAAGTCAAAATACACACTACTTTAACACAAATGAAATACTTGCACTTTTAACAGTCCAAAATGGCATAGGTACGTGTACTGGAGGTCGCCAACTCCCTCGCTCCTGTATCGCATCACTGCGTGCGTTACTGCGTATTCGGGCATGCGCATAAGCTGCAACAGCCACAGCCCAGTCGTTTTAAGTTTTTAAGGCAGTGTCATAAACGCAAAACATTGTATGTTGAGACTGTCATAACCCGAGGACCCCCTGTATTTATGATGGAAATATTTCTAGCTAGTCATAGCTTGTTTTTTATTATGAAGAAGAGAATATTTTAATTTTGATGGGTCTCATTCTATCAATTTTTACTCCTAATTGATAGAATAAAAATTTCCTAGATAGGACTTTAGTTTCCTATCTAGGAAAAATTTGCTTCTATGTTTTCTTCTTCTATTTCTATTTTTACATTTAAGCAAGCCATTCTGAGCCAGATAATTTTGCGTATGATGTGACGAAAGGCTGAGGTTATCTTACATAGGTATCCGTTTTTCAGCACCAGTATTTGAAAAGATCACTTTTGTTCATTTGAATTATTCTTGTGCCATTTATAGAAATCAATTCAACATACTATATATATGTAAGCAAATTTAGGAACTCTTTCTTTTATTCCGTTAATCTATATGTTTAACTTTGTACCAGTACCACAGAATCTGGGTTACTATTGCTTTATAGCAAACCTTAAAATCCAGTGGTGTGGCCCTGGCTGGTTGGCTCAGTGGTAGAGCATCGGCCTGGCGTGTGGAAGTCCCAGGTTCGATTCCCGGCCAGGGCACATAGGAGAGGCGCCCATCTGCTTCTCCACCCCTTCCCCTCTCCTTCCTCTCTGTCTCTCTCTTCCCCTCCCACAGCCAAGGCTCCATTGGAGCAAAGTTGGTCTGGGCGCTGGGGATGGCTCTGTGGCTTCTGCCTCAGGTGCTAGAATGGCTCTGGTTGCAACAGAGCAACGCCCCAGATGGACAGAGCATCACCCCCTGGTGGGCATGCCAGGTTGATCCTGGTTGGGCGCATGCGGGAGTCTGTCTGACTGCCTCCCAGTTCCCAGCTTCAGAAAAATACAAAAAAAAAAAAAAATCCAGTGGTGTATTTTTCCTCTGCTTGCTTTTAGAGTTTCTTGTTATCACTGGTTTTCAGCAACTTGACTATGATTCGCCTTTAATGTAGTTTCTTCGTGTCCCGCTTTGATTCACTGAGATTCTTGTATCTGTGGATTTGCACTCTTTAAATTGTTACATGATATAAGACACTGATCTTCTAATAGTAGTTTTTCTCCTTTTCTTTTGTAACTCCAGTTGCACCTCGGGTAGACTGCTTGATACTGTCTCATCAGTCTATAGGTCTCTGTACATATATATTTTTTCTCTTTATCTATTTCAGTTTGTATAGTTTCTATGGGCATTCTCATCTTTTCTTCTAGTGGATAATCTTTACATTCACTAAATTCTTCATTTAAGATACTGTATTTTTCGAGATTCAGGGGTTTCATTTGGTTCTCTTATATATTTTTTTTTCTATTTATAGTTTCCTTATATGCATGGTTTCCTTTAAGTCCTTGAGCATATTTATAATATTTATTTTAAAGTTCTCTTCTGCTGATTCTGCTGTCTGTGCCATTTCTGTGTCTGCTACTACTACTTAATCTTTCTCTTGACTCTCATTCTTGTTTTTCTGCTCCTTTTAATGACTAGTAAATTTTCATTACATGCCAAACAATTTACACTTGGTGTCTTTCTTTCAAGATTATTGAGCACATTGAAACTTTCAAGACTTGAAGTTTTATTAGAGCAGGACTATAGTAGCCTTGAATCTGATCCTGGTTTTTCTCTCTCTCACACTTAACCTGTAGCTCTCTAGGGCCCAGTGGTTGGCAAACTCATTAGTCAACAGAGCCAAATATCAACAGTACAACGATTGAAATTTCTTTTGAGAGCCTAATGTTTTAAACTTAAACTATATAGGTAGGTACATTCCTTATCGAGGTAGCACCCGCATGTATTTTGTGGAAGAGCCACACTCAAGGGGCCAAAGAGACACATGTAGCTTGTGAGTTGCTGCTTGCCGACCAGGGCTCTAGACCACTATTTCATGTCCTGTGTGTTTACAAAGATGGAGGACACCAGGGATTTATCAGTCTTTGCCTAGGGGCTGGGACAGGAATGAGAATGTAGAAGGAAGATGGGATTCAGTAAAGGTGTGAAGAGATCAATGCATTTATGGGAGAAGGACAGGGGTAGAGCGATGGCCCAGTTTTACTCTTAGACCTGGCCTCATTTTAGAAGCTGGTCACTTACTGGCTCCTACCAGATCAGTTCTTTTCTGTGGCTTGACCATTTTCTTCTGGGCTTTTTAATTTCTTGGCTATTTGGTTATGTTTACATTCAAATATTAATTTTGAAGGCAGACATGGGGAAACATTAATAATTGCTTATTGACTTCTGGGATGGTACACAAAACCTTCTAACATGTATATTAGATAACATTTTGTCATTATATGGAATAAACTGAGTCAAAAAAACAGTAATACTGATGAGTTTTCAAATACCTTTCAGGCCCTGGCTGGTTGGCTCAGTGGTAGAGTGTTGGCCCTGCATGTGGAAGTCCCAGGTTCAATTCCCGGTCAGGGAACACAGGAGAAGTGACCATCTTCACCTTTCCCCCTTCTGTCTTTCTCTCTCTTTCCCTCCCACAGCCATGACGTGACCCCAGGCCCTGAGGATGGCTCCCTGGAGCCTCTGCCTCAGGTGCTAAAAATAGCTCAGTTGTGAACATGGCCCCAGATAAGCAGAGCATCAGCCTCAGGCAGGAGCCCCTGGTGGATCCTGGTCAGGGTAGATGTGGAAGTCAATTTACCCACTTCTCACTTAAAAAAAAAAACAAAACTTTCAAATCTCAGTTTAAAATTATATATTTTTCTTTCTCTTTCTCTCTCCCTTCCTCCCTGTTTCTCTTTCATTGATTGCTGCTGAAGGGTATGTTTTTGTAGTTAAAGATCATGTATACTATAATTTTATTGTCACAGTCCACTAATTCAGTCAACTCTTTCATATAGCAAAAACGTATAAATCTAGTGAAAATTCTTAAAGTCAAGTTAGAAAAGCATGAATAATGAAATAGTGTATTTATAATATCTGAATACTGGCTCCCATAAGTGCCATTTTTATCAAAAAGATATATCGAGTACCACTTACATTTTGAATATTTCATTACATGTTTAAGACATATTCTAGAATTCTGCATAAGCAGATAAAGGCCTGGTTCGTACTGATTCTGAACTTGCTGTGTCCTAAGTTAAAATGAATCTGCACTCCTCTAACTCAGGGTCCCTTTGAAAGCCGTTTCCTTGTCTTCATTTTTCCACCATCATGCTTCTAAGATGACAATTGCTATTTCATAGCCCCGTTCTTGATGTTAGAAATCAATGCTAATGAAAACCATGAGTGAAAAAGCTGCGTAGCACCCACCAACCCCACAGAAATGCTTCTAGATGCAAGAACGCATGACTTTATTTAAAGTAATATTGTCTGAAAAGCCTTGACCTACAATGACAAACTCAGGGTAAATTATGTTATCGGATGAAACATTGTGGGGGAACATGAGGGGAGAGTTTTCTCAGTAGATTCGTAAGGCTTCGTGCCTTTTTTACAATTTATCTCTTATATTTCAGACGGGTGATGGGGAGGTAGGCTGTAAAACGGATGGAAACTGAGCAATAAATTTTAACTTCGGTTCAGAAGTCTTCAGGTTTTGAGTAAATTTGATGTAGAAATGTGTCCTTAAGACAATCAGAATATTGGCTTAAGTTCAAGTGCTGGTAGCGGGCTTTCGTTTTCATCCTCTTTAATTACCATGGGCCCCTAAAGCGAGTGCTTAGACATTTGACATTAAAGTCCAGGCCCAGCAGTTTATGTGGACACGCAGCTACTGATTTTTAGAAGGTGTGTTGATACTGTATATTTTTTAATGGTTAGGTTTTTCCTTGACTGGTATAAAAGATTTACTGTTACAGTTTGTGTGTGGCCAGGCAGTGGCATATGGAAAAGCTGTTTCCTGCTATTTAATTTAATTAGCCCAATCACGTGCCAGCCTTCGGGCATGTCACTCTGGACCTCTGAGGCTCTTTGTCTGTCAAAGAGATGGACAATATCTTGGCTTTGTTTGGTTGCTGGGCATGCTGCAGATAAAACCACTGAAATTCTGGCTGTTTGTTTAACCAAATCTGTGCATTTTTTACCATTTGGCTTTGATTATCTTTTACAAAAAAAAGGATGGCATTTTGGCCTTGGGAAGGTGAAAAATAAATATTGAGAATCTGAAGAAGAGCTGTTGTTCTTCATGGTTGGATATAGTGTGGAGACTATTATCATTTTCTAATCATGAATTTGTAGTTAGTTTGTTACTACTTTGTTAGTAGAAACTCAAGACAGTTATCCTTGAGTCATTTTAACCTTAACTTAGCTGACAAAGTCATTTTAAATCAAGCCTTCTGTTTTGGTTCATGTATATGTTAAAAGTGATTTCATCTTGACACATATCTAAATCTTTCATTAAACTTAATGTTTTAGAAAAAAATATTTCTTTTGATATTTTACATGAGACTATTTTAGTTTTGTGTTGTTTTCAGAGAAAGGTGAGTCATTAGCATGTAGAGTTTCTTCAAGAACTGGTCTTAATATTTCAGTCTATATTAGAAGGTCAAAGATATTTAAATTTTTTAATGGGTGAGTTCAAATTTAAAATTTTCCTTTAATCATGTCACAATTATATTCAAGTTTTAAAATTAGTCAAGAATATTTGAAAAGAAACATAAGATAAAATATATATATTTTGCCATTTAGGAATCTGATTTGCAGTAAAAACTTTTGCCTACATTTCCAGCTGAATTATCTAACAGCAGCTTCCCTGAGTCAAAGTGACTTGTCCAAGGTGATAAACTTATCCGAATATCCACATTTAAAATTACATGTTCCAGATTTGAGATTCTTAAATATTTTAGACACGTGCGCAGTTTAGACTTTCAAGAGGATTTGCATGTGGACTTAATAAGGCACAGAGAGAGTTAAATTAAATCACATAGAACATCTAGTCATTGTGTACTATTGTGTTGGGTGCCAAGATAGAGCCCTTACCCTCTGACATCTCTTGGCCTTTGGAGCAACCCACGGGACCTAGACTGAATAAATGACAAAAGTCTCAAAGGAAATATCCTTATCCTAAAACTAATAGATCTATTACTTTTCAGTAGATTAGGTATTTTTAAGAGAATAATTAGCAGATTTGACTTACTAGAATTTACAAATTAGATCCTTATCTTTGATCAGTTTTTAACTTGAAGATGTTAAGGGAGAAAGGAAAGGAAATTTAAACCTAAATAGGTAAATCCTTTTAACCGATGTAATTCATAGACCTAATTTACGTTCATAATACAGACATTTCTAAAGACACTGTTAATATGGCTACCACCACCCACGCGGAGGATGAGTCTCCCTAGGGACCCATGAGCTGCATGGGGTTTGTGTTTTGTTTAAGGCCAAGTAAACATCAACCACAAAATGGAAGCTGGACTTTTTATCTCCTGATGCTTTTCATCAATAGTTCTTCAGTATAATGGAACTTCTGTCTTTAATCATCATATCTATTTTCAGATTCTTCCTTATATTCTATAGTTTTTATATATGATTAATTTTTCATTTTAATTTTCTTTGAAATGTATGTTTATAGTGTGATTTTTTTTTTAATGAGGACACATAAAAATACCACCAACACACATTCATTTTTGAATAAAGTAGTATGCATTTAAGAAAATTTACTTTGCTGGTAACTTTTTATGTATAAATATATTTTTAATATTGAGATACCCATATGCTCTACTAAAAATAAACTTACAGCAGAAATATGGTAAGTCTTCATAAAGCTCGGCTTTCAGTGTGTTTTATTGAAAATGTTACGAAGTATAACATGACTGAAATTGAAATGAAATTATAACGAGGTGACAGTTAATACAGAAATAGAGATCTACTTAAGATTTCTTAAGAAAAGTGTATTCATTATTAACTTAAAGGAAGACCCTTGAATATAGGTATTTAAATGCTGCAACTTGTTTTTCTCTAGGAAATATAACCATTGTAAAATTCTATTTTTCTCTTAAAAAAATGAAACGATGATGAAGGTACTTATGCAATTTCAAATAGATATTTTTAAAAGCTGGGACAAAAGAGTATTTGTAATTAAAATTATGAATTAATTGAGCTTGTAGCCATCAATTCAAATTTTCTTGACATGTCGGCATATGTTTTATTTCATGTACTATGAGTAGTGTGTGGCTATATGTGTAAATTGGCCAGTGTCCCTCATCTACTCTCTTTTCTATTTGCAACTTAGCCTAAAAATCAGTAATAGTTCAGACCAACCCAATAAAGGTGCACTGAACAATCTACATGTGCCTGGGACTTTTTCCAGGGACTGAGATGACCCGAGAATACCAAGCTCAATGAGCTAGCCATGTGGACTTCTAAATTTACAGTCTCTTAGGAATAGACAGGTAAACAAATGAAGAAAACAAAGTAGCACTTATGCTGCCAGGATAAAAAAGTACATCTATACAAAGCACCAAATCTGTGTTGGTCTTGACCAGGGGTCCCCAAACTATGGCCCATGGGCCACATGCGGCCCCCTGAGGCCATTTATCCAGCCCCTGCCGCACTTTCAGAAGGGGCACCTCTTTCATTGGTGGTCAGTGCCGCAAAGCGCAGCATCGCTCACGTACAGTACTACTTCCAGTGACGCGGGACGCACGCGTCACGGCTCCGGAAGTGCGTAATATTACTTGTTACGTCTAGCAATGACAAATATGGAACCGGACATTGACCATCTCATTAGGCAAAAGCAGGCCCATAGTTCCCATTGAGATACTGGTCAGTTTGTTGATTTAAATTTACTTGTTCTTTATTTTAAATATTGTATTTTTTCCCGTTTTGTTTTTTTTTACTTTAAAATAAGATATGTGCAGTGTGCATAGGGATTTGTTCATAGTTTTTTTTTATAGTCCGGCCCTCCAATGGTCTGAGGGACAGTGAACTGGCCCCCTGTGTAAAACATTTGGGGACCTCTGGTCTTGACCGATATCCTACAACTTCTACGTTGCTGAGCTAATATCAAAAGCCACCTCCAATGTCCAGATTCTTTCCAACAGCCATTGCTTAATGTGAGTAGAAAAGTCTGAATGAAAGTAAACATAATCCTTAAGTTCCTACACGACAGTTGTGTGGCCTCTGCTGTACACTGAGTTCCTCTAGGAATAGCTTCCATTGATAATTATGAGTTGATATTTTATTTGTTTTATGACAATTACAAGATTAATCAAAGAGACTGCCTTTTTTTAAAAAAAAGAAGATTGAGAGGGCTTTTGTAATTTTTTAATTATTCACTAATATAGGTGGATATTACAAGCAGGAAAAAAATAAATTTTTATATTTTAACTCTATTTGTTAAAAGCTGGAATTACCAACATTTAAGTTAGGTATGGGGCTGAGTTTTCTGAATGTAATTTATATTAATATGCTTCCATTTTTGGACTTTCTTATAGTGTGGTGAGGCATAAAGAAAAAAAAACCATAACAAAACAAAATACTCATAGACACAGACTATAGTATGGTAAATACCAGAGGGCAAGAAGGATGGAGGAAGGTAGAAGTGGGTACAGGGACGATGAATGGTATGGAAAGACCCTTGACTTGGGGCAGGTGAACACACAATATTGCAATACAATCTGAAGATATTGTATTATCGAATTGTACAACTGAAACCTATATAATTTTCTTAAACAATGTCACCCCAATAAATTCAACTAAAAAACATAAAATTTAACATCTTAACCATTTTTGCACATTATTGTACAACAGATACCTATACTTTTTTCATCCAACAAAGCTGAAACTCTGTACCCCATTTCTCTCTTCCCCCTAAGCTCCTCATAACCACATCCTACTTCCTGATGTATGAGTTTGACTCTCTTAGATACCTCATATACGTGGAATCATGCAGCATTTGTATGTATTTTGTTACTGGCTTATTATAATGTCCTCAAGGTTTATCCATGTCAAACTATATGTCAAGATTTCTGTCTTTTCTAATGGTTGAATAATATTCAAGTGTAATTGGGATACACAGACATATTTTCTTTATCCATTTATCCATTGATGAACATTATGGTTGCTTCCCTCTCTTGGCTATTGTGAGTAATGCTACAATGTTTAAGAGTGTGCAATTATCTCTTTGAGATCCTATTTCCAGTATTTTTGGCTATATACCAAGAAGCAGGATCACTGAATCATAGGCTAACTCTATTTTTTTATAGAAATCTTCATATTGTGTTCCATAGTGAGTTTCACCATTTTACATTTCTACTAACACTGCACAAGGGTTCTAATTTCTCCACATCCTGCTAGCATTTGTTACTTTTTGTTTACCTGTTTGTTTTGATAGTGGTTATTTATCAGGTATGGCGTGATCATGTGGTTTTGATTTGCATTTTTCTGATGCTTAGTGATGTTAAACATTTTTATATATGCTTCCTAGCCCTTTGTGAATTTTTTTGAAGAAATCTTTATATAAGTCTTTGTCCGTTTTTTAATTAGGTTATTTTGTTGCTGAAACATAGGGGTTCTTTATTTATATTTAATTTATTTATATGTTTAATACATAATTATTAAATATATTTAATTTTTATATTTCTTTTTTATTTTATTTTATGTAAAATAAAACTCTCACTAATTTTCATTAAAAAGGCTTGTAGAATGTTTAAAAAGGTCAAATGAATGCTTATTTATAGTTTTGAACCAGAAAAGAAAATTAGATTTTCATCTACGGAGACTGGGAAGATGAGAGAAACATATTCTATGCTGATAAAATTTTTGATATTCCTTTTGAGTGAAAATAAGCCAACTAAGTCATAAGATAAGTATAAAAATAGCAAATGCCATTTTTAAAGTTTCAAAGCAATATTAAAAGTAATACAGAATGACAAAATTTTAATGACAGAAACAGTCAATAATGACAATAACAACAAAAAATCAATCTGTATTGAGAATCAATTGTTTAAGTGGATATAATTTAAATAAATATTCTACTCAATTACCTGGTGATGCTGGTTCTCTTTATGTATATTTGCATGCAAAACCACAGACTAATTTAAAATTCTAAAAACCATAGACATTCAAATGTGTAAGACTTAATTTATGACATTTTTTTTTATAATTAGTACTGCCATAGAACTTTGACTAGACAGAAATTTCTACTTTGGAGTAAATAACACTTGTGCTATTCAAACTTATTTGAATGTCTTTTGTATTCTTTTATTTTTACAACTCAGAGCATTTTAGTATATTTATATATTATTATATTGCCAACATAGTCAATAGTCAGGCACTTTTAATACTAAGAAATAACTTTTCAGTATATGAAGAACAGATTTAAGGAGGTGACCTCAAGAGCTTGAAGGTTAATTACTGGCCTAAGATAGCCTGACTCAAAATAAATAAGAATTCAAAAAGGGAGGGAGGGGAAAGTTATGTATTTCTTCAGGGTTTCACAACTTGTTATATGGACATATTTTATTATGTTTTATCACGAGGGAGACACTTTCCTCCATTGTATGTTGAGGTGTGGTCTCCTGTAATAAAGAACATTTTAGTCTTTACCTAATAAGTTTTCCCCATTATCTACTATAAAGTCTGGGTAGATACTCTTCTGCCTTTATAGACTTTTTCCATAATGTAATGAGCAAAGGAGTGAGATGACTCAGATTAGCCTTTATAAGCTAACTAAATATCAATAATAACTTGAAAATTGAATGAAAATGACAATCTATATGAGCTTATGTATATATATATGCATATACACATTGTATGTGTGTGTATACTATAAATATTTAAGGTAATTCTTTATCGCTTTTGTTCATTTTTATATTACTCAATTTTTAATTACCTTAGTTTTTTACTCACAAGAAGAATAAACAATAGGATTTCAAAACCAAGAGCAAGAAGTACCATTTTCTCAGAGAGCAAGAGAAAGGTGGAGGGAAAATGCTATTGTATCAATATAAAACTGCCAGTGACCCAGGAAATGCCCTTCTCTAAACTTCTAAATAATGAATGTTCAAGTTTTAGCATATTTATATATAAATTTTATGAATAACATGCAAATGTACAAATGGTAGTTTGGTTAACTCCAATTTTAGTTTCATATTTACATCAATTGTTTTAGAAATATCATCTATAACCATCTATATTACTGATAAAAGCTGACTTATGAAAGGTTTTTTTGGTCTATTATTTTTCATAATTTCCCTTTTCTTATTTTGATACTGACTTCTGGGCTCACTTCTTAGAGTTGGCATGTCATATTTTCCTGTTTTCTTCTTTCTGATCTTCTTCAAGTACATAACTACATACCCCGCAAGTTCTTTCAAATAGGAGGTAACTGATTAGATGACTAGATTCTATTGCTTTCACAGAAAATCTAGAAGAACCACACATTCAGAGGGAATGTCTTTTCGTTTATCTTCAAATTGGAGCAGGGCAGAGGTCACTGGCTGAAAGGAAGTCAAAATGACAAGGACCCTAACAGTTGCAAAGAAAGGTTCAGACAAGTAATATCTTTCCATGAGACACTTGAACGGTTGTTAGCAACCTGGCTCAGAGTATTTTTCCATTGAAGTAAATTAAAAAATCACTGACTTAGTAAAAGCAAGGAGAAGGTAGTCCAACTTAATGGAAGTCTCAATTACAGTCTACTTTAAAAGTGATTTCAATTTTATTGCTTCTAAACCTGCATTCTGTCACATAAATTAAAACTAATGTGTAGGAGCAGCTAAATTAAAAATACAGGTTACAAAAGACTTAAATTGAAAAAAAATACTTATCATAAACACAAATGCCGTTAATATTTAAAATTTTGTTGCTAGAGCTTGCTCTAATTTCAAGGGGGAGGCAGATAATTCAGATTTTTAGGAAGTTTGTCTTCTAAACAATGTTCCCAATAATACATTTTTTTTCTCTCTCACTATGAAATAAATAGTGAGTTTAAACTAAGACACGGGAGGCAACAGAGGGATTTCAGGTACTATGACTTCCATTACAGTTTTCAAAATTCAGAAATATTCAATATTCTCGCAGGCTTTTCTAGGAGGACGGGGCTGAGAAGCAGTCACCGGGGTCAATGGTAATTGTTTTAGAGGATCTAAATGGTCAGAGCAGAACATTCAAATTCAGATAGGAAGGAAAATCATTGTAACCAAAGGATCCCATCAAAAATTATTTAGAATTGTATTGAAAGTTACCACCAAAAGACAGTGCCTCACATTCTTGGAGAGATTTTCACACTAAGGAGAAAGCTTCTGTTGCTTTATGGTTTTAGAGCAATGTTGATTCTAGCCAATTTTGTGCAGCCATGGTAGCATTAAGGCCAGTGCTTAACATGATAGATTTATGGTCCATGTTTTGCTTACAACCATTAGGATCATGAGCAGCCCTGGTTTCCTTTGATTTAAACAGGATATCTTTGGTTTGGTTGGTGGTGTGTGTATTTTTCTGTGGCTATGGTTGACTTAAAATAAGCATTTTTATTGTATTTGCCAACTCCGTCTAGGGAGAGGGAATAATCTACATTGTCCAGATTAAAAAAAAAAAAAAAAGAATCACATTCTTGCATATATCCTGTGAGGGCAGACAGAAATTTCAATATACTGTGTTTAAGACATTCTTTCATGGGCGATTTTATCACCTTAAATCAAGATTTATTGACATCAAACAGTGGTATTTCATGAAATGACCTGAGCATTGTGAGAAAGGCACAGAGGCAGCGACCTGAATGAAGGTCACAAGGCCCCATCGGCAGCCCCGCCCCCGCAGTGCCAGCCAGCACGTCGCTGCCTATTTCTCAAGCCTTTCTGCAAGCGAGCTAGCGTTCCCTTATCTGATGGCAACTGAGGACTTTCGTATTCCTACTTCATATTCAAGAAAGCTAGCTAAGAACTGAAGTGCATTTTACTTTCTGAGGATACCTAGTAAGAAGACGTTACTGGCAATAATATGCCAAGATGCAGAAGCTGCGATGTGCATTTTTAAAACTCAGATATTTGCCAATCATATCCCGCAACTGTTCATGGATTGTGTGAGAAGAATACAGAATGAGACATTTTTATTTTTGTTTTGATTGGAAAATGGTGTCTTTGAACTTCGACTCTCCTTTGCAGATTGAGGCTGGGAAGGGGGCAGTGAGTGTAAGTTTTAAGCCAGTCCATCCCTTGTGGCACAAAATTCCCATCAGGCATTTCTCTAGTGTGAGGAGAAGTCTAGGTCCACATCCTCTTCCTCACTTAGAGCTCGTTCTACCTTCTTGCTGCTGTTCTGAAAGAGAAGTTCTATTTCCACCAAGTCAAATTGCTACTTGTGCAAAAAAATTGCTATAATACAGTACATTAAGTATTTATTTCATTCTAGAGAAGGGACAGTTGTAATTATTTAAAAAGAAACTGCTTTTTATTGAACAAAGACAGGAGCAAAATAATTCTGCCAACAAGACATAGAATATATAACCAGCATATTTTTCATTGTGCCTTTTTTTCCTATTAAAATATATATCAGGTTTGATAATAGAATGGGTTTTTAGTGTCCTTTAGAGAATTTTATGGTCCTCACTCATAAAAACGGCCTATTTTTATGTGATACTGTACTGTGTGATTATAGTTTTCCACTATGGAATCAGTGGGGAAGGGGATTACTAACATTATGAGATATTTGCATACTGAATATTTATTTTGGAATTATTCTTGTGGAATTCTTCTTTCTATAAAAGTTCTGAGACATACGCTAATTTTATTGGGTTTACAATACTTACGCATGCATAGAAGTTCTTACCTGTGAATGAAACCTATATAACTAATGATGGAGAAAAAGTGTCTACGTAGGACTTTTAGGAGGTTTGAGAAATGGCAAGCCCATCCAGATAAATTTGTGGACTCAAACTCATATTATGCTTGTGAGAGTTTTTATTTCCTGATAGGAAAAAAAAATCTCTGCAACATAAGAATTTAATATATTCCAATAAATGCTATTAGAAGAGGATCCAGAAGTTGGATTTGTTTTCCCAAAACTTCTCTGATGGGTCTGTTAGTCACTTTGTATTGGTCTTTCTGATCTTATATTCATTTTAGTGCTGACAAGTAGAGGGACTGAAGTGAACAGAGACTAAATTATATGTTGGTTTTTATGTATTAATATCTTATTACTGTGATATGGAAGGAAGTGCTTTGTGGGTTTTGGCTTGATAGTATTTGGCTTGTAGATAGAGGAGGAAATCATAGACTATCGCTGACATGAATGTTAATCTCCAACTCCTTTTTAATGTAAATTTCTTTTGGTTGTATTCTAATTTTTCTTTCATTAGTATTTTAATATGTATGCATCCCCCACTTCTCTGTGTATTTTAAAGGGCAATACTTTAGAATGGATAGTGTTCTGGATAAAATTGTAGCCAAACATGCTTACCGTTCCATGCTACAGAGAAACCGAGTTAACGTAGTTGACAATGGTAGATGATCAAACCAGGATTGCCATCATCATGTAGACCATCTTGATTCCAGTGAGGTTACGTGAATGCACATACCACAGAAATCACTGAAGAGCTTCACCAAAAGAAAATAGTTTGTGGCCCTGGCCGGTTGGCTCAGTGGTAGAGCATTGGCCTGGCGTGCAGGAGTCCTGGGTTCGATTCCCAGCCAGGGCACACAGGAGAGGCGCCCATCTGCTTCTCCACCCCTCCCCCTCTCCTTCCTCTCTGTCTTTCTCTTCCCCTCCTGTAGCCAAGGCTCCACTGGAGCAAAGATGGCCCGGGTGCTGAGGATAGCTCTATGGCCTCTGCCTCAGGCGCTAGAATGGCTCTGGTTGCAAGAGAGCGATGCCCCAGATGGGCAGAGCATTGCCCCCTGGTGGGCATGCCGGGTGGATCCCGGTCGGTCTGTCTGACTGCCTCCCCGTTTCCAGCTTTGGAAAAATACAAAAATAAATAAATAAATAAATAATAAAAGAAAATAGTTTGTGCAACACAGTGCCAGGGGACGATGTTGGACTTTTCAGAGAGCACAGCTTGTGTCTGAGTCCTGGCTTGGTCACTCATTTGTCCTGAGACCTGTTAAGCTCTGTCTCAAGTTCCTGCTCCCCTATGAGACGGAGTTGCTAGCATCTATCTACCAAGGTCAATGGTGAACTGGAGATGCGACAGCATGCTTCAGGTCTGTTCCCAGAGCTGATGCTCAGGGTGCTTTCTGTAATTGGGAAGTAAATGATGTTTCACTTTCTTTAAGAGCACACAGAAGCAAAAGAGCTTGATGACTACAGAGAGAATTTTCCAAACTGTAGTTTTTGAAACATTGGTCCAGAGAGATGTTCTCAGGTCTGATGAACTTTGGAAACTCTGTATTCGATGTAAGGTTTTAAAAATACCCAATGTACTTTAGAAAATTAATGGCTCTGATGAGTCCTTCAACAAATCAATTTATTTGTTGTTTAATCTAACATTAAAAAATGTGTCCATGACATTTTTCAAGTGTTACTGTTCTATTGAACATAATTTTTGAAACATTGACCTAGGATATAAAGCTCCCCCATCCTAGTCTTTATGTAAAGTGTACCGGTAACTGATGTGAAATGTAAACTATGGTACACCATCTCTCTTAACTACTTTTTGTGGCATGAAGGAAAAAAGATTTGTGTCTAAGTCCATTTATTTTCACCAAGTTTGGCATTCCTTGTTAATCTTTCTATAAAGAAACTTTGTGGACTACAAAAACAAAAAAATTAAAAAAAAAAGAATGAGATCTGGTTAGTATATAATACTTTCTCAGTTGGTATGGCTCGGTTTAGTTGTTTGTCTCATAAAAAATGGCCACTTAAAGTATCTAAAAGTGACAATCTAGTATTTTTGCAAGCAATTCTTAAAAGTACCTCTTTATACTTTTTTTTTTATAAAGTGCATCCTTTGAATACTGGCAAATAATGAATTTTTATTTCTCTACCATTTTTTTGGAGAAAAGAAAATCCTACACTATAATTAGATATTTGCAGTGAAATAAAAGAACCATCTTCACTATCTTGCGATCAATACATTTTCAAGATGATGTTTCCTATACTAACTTTTGAGGCAAAGTTTTAAGTTGTTTTAAGTTTTGACTGTGGTGAAATGTACCTGGTGCATAAATTAATTTATTTTTGAATAGTAGCTAAGAATGAACACTAGGTCAACATAGATATTATTAAATCTCTAGGACCCACAGAAAACAATACTTTGCAATAAGGGTCATCTTAGACACTTATTTGTTAAAAGGAGAGACAATCAAGTCAAACAAAAATATCTCTCTTTCTATTTTTTTATTTAGTTTATTGCAACATTTCCCTAATAGAATTCTGAATTACATTTATTGAAACTGACATCATTGATTATTATGTACAGAACAGAACCTTGGAGGGGGAGAATAGGAAAACAAACCCTTGAATGGGAGGATAGATTAAATATAAGAATTGAATTATTGAGTAAACATAATGCTATTCATATCTTGATATCACTATATTTTTATAGGATTCTATAGTGTATCTGTTCCAGTTAAATACTTAATATTAGAAAAGAGGGTGACAATTTTTAAAGGAAAAAAAAAAGTCCAAACCCCTCTCCTCCCTCAGAGAGGCAAGAGAAGGAAAAGGCATGGAAGCCTGTGGCTAGCAGCAGCATAAATCGATCAGCTGTCCAGTAGGGGCTGCTCAGAGTGCATAAAGACTGCCTCTCCCAGCTACGTGTTTCATGACTTCAAGGAGACTGGGACTTCCAGGCCACGTCAATGTCTGTATTTGCAATAACCCCTTCCTATATTCCTAAAGTGACCCAGACTCTAATATCGACTCTAATAAAATAGTATGGGTAAAATTAAAGAATGACTGAGTAAGTCATTTGCATCTTGTCATCTGCCTTCAAGATGACATTTTCCAAACCACATTTAAAATGTTGCTGTGCAATACTGAGGAGAACTCATAACTGCATTTCCAAACAGAATCCAAGTGTTGTTAAATTGTTTTTAAACACAGATTTAGAGAATGAAATTGAGGGTGGTAAACTAGTAGCCAACCAAAGCAAAACCAGCTGGAATGTTGGTAACCGATTGCACACACAGGATCCAAGCAAAACATCTTGAATTGCTAGTACCATAATAAATTATAGTTTTCACATTTGTATTTTGCAAGTGAAAACAGCACTAAGTCAAGCTTGTGAAATACAGACCGAATGATGACATTTTTTATTCACCCACACCTAGGATGACTGAGTAGATCTGCTGCTTCATTTCACAAATTGGCTAACTGAGGTTGTCAAGAAAAGAGTCACCGTGGCCAAAATGCAATTGTACATGGGAGAAAATGGATAAGGCAGGCAAAGAGTTAATCGTCACATAGGATCTAATGAATGTGGTGATTTCTCCTCCTCCCAAGAAGACCCCATGTGACAGTCACCTAACACCCAAGGGGCTGTTATCTCATTCTCTTCAGAGTTAATTTTCTCTTTAACATAATAAGATAAAAGGTTGAATGGGGTTAGTGTCCTGGGAGTGTTCAGAGGGCAAGAAATGGTCAAGAACTGGTTTATCTCCAAACTTCATTAGCCTATTAGATAACTGATGCAGGGGACCCCTATTAACTGAAAGAATGAGAGACTTCTGAGGGATGAGAGGCAGTCCTCACAATAATGGAACTTGGCCTCCTGCCTCAGAAAGGAGAGTCAGAAATCCCCTTAGTGGAACGGAGCCCTCCTGGATGGTGAGGATGGGCTGATTTATTTCTCTGCGGTGTCCTGGAGTGTATCTGCCCTGATTGACTCCCTTGATCTTGACATCAGTCACTTTGGAGTCAAGATAATGAAAACTGCATAAAAGAGGCCCTCCAGTTTATGCAAATGGTGCTTTATCTTCAAAGAGCCAATATTCTTGGGAGACTTTGCTATTTAAAAAGTATTGATAAAAGAAACTGTGTTAAATATTAATATTTTCTTCCTTCTTGTCCTTGTTTTTTCTAGTTTGCATATCCACGAGGGTGACATGTTGCTTTAATTTTACTAAAAACTCTAAGCTTTCTTGATGCTTGATGTGAGGAAATTTTAATTGTATTTAATTTGAAGGTCTTTGTATGGGATTAGTGAAGATATAAATTAGGCATAAGCATTTTTCTACCTCCTGGCTCAGTTGGTCACATGGTTAGAGTGTTGTCTCAATATGCCAAAGTTACAGGTTTAATTACCCATCAGGGCATGGACAAGAATCAACCAATGAATGCATAAATAAGTGGAACAATAAATCAATGTCTCTCTCTCTCTCTCTCTCAAATCAATAAATAAAAATAAAACAAAATATTCTAAAAAAATAAAGTTACACACTCTATTGAAACTTTTGAACTAAGATGACTGGAGGAGACTTAGACTAGCAGCTGAACAGGTGTTCCATAGGGTGTTAGGGCAAACGTAACGGCACTGTTAGTAATTGCACCTGCAGATGTGCTTTGAGCTACCACTCAAATTAGAGAAGACTCACGTTGCGTCTCTACAGGACTTTTGGGGAAGGGAACACAACATAATACTCATGGCAGCAATACTGGAATCATGGGGGAGCTCTGTTTCCCTGTCTTTTCTGCCATGTTATTTACCAAGTAAGAGCTACATAAAAACTGCAACAGTAGATGAAGATGGTGTTTACAGGACACAGCCCATGTTTACTTGACATTTTAGTAGATTGGGTTTCGAGAGTGCCTGCTTCCCTTCAGATGCAGAGAAGAAGCCTGTTAATAACTCTGCTGACACTTTCGATGACCAGAATGTGCCTTGGAGAGCAACAGAGAAAGATTGAATAGACAGTTCGCCCGGTAATCTCGCCGGTGTTTTGAAAATGTTACCAACGTTAGAGATACAGGAATTATTTTGACCTTGATGTCAGGTTTGTGTTCCTTAGTATTCTGAATTTAGAATGAATGGGTGGTTTATGACTGTCCAACAGGAGTTTATCCTCACCTGAACTTTCTTTAACAACAACCAAAAAAAAAAAAAAAAGCACACAATCTTAGGAATTGTTCCTTTTCTTGAGAAAAGAAACAGTGTTTAAAGAATAATGTCTTAGTTTTCTCTTGCATTTTTATTTTTCTTGCTAATGTTTTGACTATACTGAATCTAAATGGTAAAGTGTTTCTGTGACTGTTTCACAAGTGAATACTTTGCTGAATACACTAAAATTGTTGCTTTTTTTTTGAAATTAAGAATCTCTAATATCTCTTGTCATAACATTATACTGTTTTATAAAACACATAGTTAAAATTGATAGGACATTTTTTTCTTCTAATATCATTTTTTTTTGTTTTTTTCCTTAGTATTTTCAAGTAGGCAGTAACCATTCACTGGATATATACATATTTAGAATATCCTATTCTAAAATGATAACTTCTTTAAATCAAACAGACTTTCTTTTTCAACTATTCACTAGTAGATTGGCTGTGAAATTATCATTAAATTATATTAAACTTCACCACAAAATACACAACTCTATTACAGTTGCATAATCATATAACTATGTTATAATTATATGTTGTAATTGTTCCCTAGGATAATAGAACATATTGCATATTATATAATTATAGTTACATAACCACAATAATGACCAACCTGAGGGCATTCTGAGTATTACCTACCTGAGGAACTGTATTGCGGTGCAACTGTGGGTGGTATTCACAACTTTTAACAACCACGTGGCACTGAACAGATAGTGGCCATTATAGTTGTCACATGCTCGTTGAACATCGTCAGCCTTGGGCAAGAGATATGAGTTCCAGATATTTGTCGGTCGTTCTTCCCAAAAGCAAAAACAACTTTAGGAGGAGAAATGGATAAGAAAAAACAGGAGACTTTCTTTGCATGTGAAGACACAAGTGCTAGTCTTTTAGGGTTGGGCTAAGAATGAAAGACTGACTAAGGAGTGTATTCAGAGTCCCAAATACTGAACTTGGAAAGTATCTCTTTCCAAAAACAGTCTGGCAGTTTCCCTTCGGCAGCCAGTAAATCCTGCAGCAGTCTCTCTGAGATTGTGTCAAGGCTGGGTGTGCATCATGGCCAAGCCTACCCCGTGGGAGAAGGGGCCATTGGTGTGGCTTTCACACTGAAAAGGCCTCTGTGTTTTCCCACTCATTTATGTGTTTCCCCCTCTTTCATATTTTGATCAGGAGTACCTAATCTTTCCAGAAAACTGGCAAAAAAAAAAAAAAAGAAAAAAGACAAGTATAAAAAGCAGGTGAAAAATCACTCACAATCCCACCACCCCAAAGCAAGCACCGTTAACATTTTTTGCATGTTTCCTTCTAGACTTTCTGTCTCTCTCTCTGTCTTTCAAATTACCTTGCTGTTTTGCAAAGATGGCAGATATTTCTTCCTTTGGGTAACATCTAAAATGGTAGGGAAAAATACTGTGCCTCTGCAACTCCTTTCGATCGCAGAGCTACATATATTAACACTGTACGAACCGGTTAATCCCTTAGACGCCAATCCTGCTAATGTGTTCAGATGGCTGTTATCTGTTCCCTGAGTCACCAAGTGTTGCTGGATCTTCATCGGTCCCGCGAGGAAATTCTTCTCAGGGATCTTGGCATGAGCCCGCAGTTGAGAGTTCAAGCATTGCTGTCTCTGGTTCAAAATGGAAGTAAACAAGATTTTTTTGGTATGCTCACCGCTGCCAACATTTTCATTTTAGGGTTGGATATCACATGGTGAGTGTGGTCAGTGTTAAAGCTGTGTCTTAAAAAAAAAAAAGAATTTTGGTGGTAGTCCTGAAAGTGTGTGGTGAACCCTGAACGCTTCATGAACCAATGGCATCATGAATAAAGCTAAGATTAGACTCACTAGGAAAAGATGCATGAGCAAAAATTATAGGATTATTAAGTCATGGAAGCAGGAGGGAAGCTTATTCATTATCATAAATGCAGATTATAACCCTGGGAACATTCACTAAATGCATTAAAATATGTTTTGATCAGACATTAATCTATGCTTAACAAGTTGATACTAATGTAAATAAGCCCTTTGTTCCTTCCCTCCCCTCCACCGAATGCCTAAATAAACTTTATTTTCAAGTTGAAAGGACCTTTCAAAAATTCCTCATTCTTAATGCTCTCAAAAGCCCGGGTTCAGAAAATTAAATTACACCAATTTTATCTGTTTGAGATCAGCTCTGTTTCCTCCTTTGCTTTGTGTTTACTTTCCTGCAGTAGCTGACATCAAAATGTTTTCTGGAATGCTGGGCCTAAGTAAGTTATGCTTAACTCAATATCTAATACAAATAGCCCTGGGGAGTTTCAGCGACACAATCATAAAAGCTATAGTTTCTTTTAATAGCTTGCCACACTTTGCTGATATAGTATTTCTCTAATCACCAATCTTTATGTGCCTTCCTGACCTTGGAGCTCTCGGCCCAAATGGCTTTGTGGTATCAAAGGCCTATGTCATTGGAAGAGTGAATGGCTTTCATTTTTCCCCTCGAAACTTCCGGTTCCTGGCATCTGTAAAGAATTACTCCGAGTGGTGCTTCACTGCCTTGCGGCCACTGCCCCATCCAATGGAAGTGACTTTTCCCAGAAAGGTCACTGTGGTCAGTAATAGGTGGATATTGCATTCAAGGAGGAGGAAACTCAGAGTTTTCTAGTCTTTCTGTTACAATATTCATTATTCTTGCATCACATTAGTTGTTAAAAATTCAAGTCACATTTTCTTTGCAAAATACTATATTTCAGCAAGAAAGGGTATTCTCTGTCATGTAATAAAGCTGAAAAGGTTAGCAAAAGCTTCATAAAGTCACCCTATCTGTTGAGAAAAAGTAAACTTCCCATTTACACCTTTGGGGGGATTACTTTTTGACAGTGGCAATGAATTCATCTTCAGAATCCATGTCTCTCGAGGTCTGAAAAACACACAAAAATGCTTGGCACTGGCATGAACCTGGACTCTGAAATCTGAAAATTCTGTCCCAAAACCATTGTCAACCAAGGCAACTAACTGCTGAGAAATTGGACTTCTGACTCATGCCTTATTTTAAAGTTGCATTTCTCAATACTAGCATCTTTTTAAGTATTCTGCATAGTTAACAGTGGGGGATTGCATGGATGCATTTCTAGGCTACTGGCTTTGACTGGAAGTCTGGGTAATGGCTAACATTTCCAAACATTCCAATGATTGAGTAGTTTGAAATCATTTTGTACCTTCTCTTTGCTGCATTCTAATC
This sequence comes from Saccopteryx bilineata, assembly GCF_036850765.1. Classification (NCBI taxonomy): domain Eukaryota; kingdom Metazoa; phylum Chordata; class Mammalia; order Chiroptera; family Emballonuridae; genus Saccopteryx; species Saccopteryx bilineata. Next base: position 38,184,794 of record NC_089496.1, read on the forward strand.
TTAGAGAGAGATGGGTGGGAGGAGGACAGAAATAATTTAGAATAATAGAGATAACTGCAAAGCCATTTGATGTTTCCAATGAGATTCTTAATGCAAGGAAGAGGTATGTGTTTAAAAAAAGTCAATGTAAAAGAACATGATTACAAAATTTAGAAATACTTGTAAGGAATGCAATTTCATCTATCAATCTATTTATGTATATATATAAATTCTGTACATGCTTTTACTACTGTACTAAATACCCCCCCCCATACTCTGTGGTTTCCCTTCAGATTGTGTAAATCTTTTGCCTTTTACTAAATACTCACTCACCCATTCCTGATAATGTTCACTGTCTACAATTTAATCCAAGTTATTTGATTTCTACCCCCCCCTAAAGTTTTCTTAGGTGCTAGTTCATATGATATATTACCTCTTTCCCCCTGATTTCTAGTTTACAATAATTTATTATATATATAATATATAACATATATTATATACATTATATAATATATATACTACTGAGGATTAAAACTAGAAAATAAAAGTTTTCTATAATTTTATTATGTTCTTACTATATATTTGGGCACATTTTCTTTGAAGTCTTTGTTTTTATTTATATATATTCTACAGATTTTATATATATGTCTATATATATAAAATCTATAGAATTCCTACAAAATTGAATTCATATTAAATGTACAATCTTGCACAGTGGCATGTCTACTATATATATTTGAGCATTGTTCCATGTTGCTGAATATTCTTTAAAACCCTGTTCTATTGGAATAGCTGGAATGCCTTAAATTTAATATCTATTTTAGAAAATAGGTGTGTAGTAAAAAGCTATATAGGTCTGTCTTATAAAACAGTAGCTACTTAAGACAGTAGGTCTCATAGATGATGTTGATACAATAACAGGCAAACTTGTCCAGGCATTAGAAGCTTCAAAAGAAAAAAATGTTTCCTTTTTGGAGAAGTAACGGTTCTGAAAGTTTCTGTGTCTTAGAGTAATTAGAGAATTTGAATGTTTCCTCTACTTGCACAGCCCTGGGGTGGGGGTGGGGCTAGGGGAGAGGGGGCTAGAAGTCTTTGGAATTCTGTGAAACATAAAGAGTCTCTGAATGAGCTGCCTTGTCCTTATTAACTTGACACCCCCTGAAACTCCTCGTTGTCCCCTGCAGCCTTTTGCATAAAGATTGGTGTGACAGTAGGATTGCATTTCTAGAATTTAGTTTCCTGAAACTAACTGAAATGGCTAATCTGTTTATCAACATGAGTTCTGGAGGGAGGCTACGTTTTAGTTCTGTGTTAATAACACTTTTCAGTCACTCTGTGCCTTCGCCGGATTTATACTTAGAGTTTGGAGGAATATATTAAGTTGGTTATCTTTTGCTCTATAACAAACCTGCTTAAAACACAGTGGCTTAAAAACAGTAAACATGTTATTTCTCGTGCATCTGCTGATCAGCTGGTGGTGCTGTTCTGAGCCTGCTCAGCTGGGGCTGACTGGTCTAGGATGGCCTCTGTCACATGTCTGTGAAAGCTGGCGTGGCTGGGAATGCAGGGGCCTCTCTCCACGTGGTCTCCCATCTTCCAGGGGCTAGCGCATGCTCAGACCCTGTGCTACGAGGGCTCTCTGTAACCTGGAGGGACATGCCCCCAGTGGGCAAGCACTTTCCAGATGTCTGCTTCTCTCACACTTGGTATTTATTATCTCACTGGTCCGAGCACAACACATAGCCGAACTTAGAGTCACTATATATAGAAGGGGACTACTTAAAGTCATGGATATAGGGAGAAGTGAGTCATGGAGGCCCTTACTGTTACATTATATTTTAACTAGAAAGCCCGGCGGCCATACGAAATGACCGCTGTTCCTAGATATTATAAATTGTAATTAAAATGATTTGTGCAAAGGTGTCTGCTAATTCAAACTGAATTACCCAGCGCAGGCGGCGAGGACACCCCTTTGCTTACTGCCCCATGGAGTTTCCCCCTCTACTTGCTTAATTGCTTAAAGTAGAGTGCAATGAAGGAAACCACTGGCGGTAGGTACATTTCTTAAGAGCCACCGCTAGCTCAATATATAAAGGTGATTTAAATAATAAAATGTTAATTCACATGTCAAAGATCTCTTTGTACACAACATTTCTTGTGTAGATCTTTCCATCATTTTTAAGCTTGCCTTGCAGAGGACCATCAGTTATTTTTAAATTTACGTCCGTTTTTTCACGAACTCTTGAACAGGCAACATAAAGTTGACCGTGTCCAAATGCAGGCTCAGGTAAAAAAATGCCAACACGCTTAAGTGTTTGGCCCTGAGACTTATTGGTCATAGCAAAGGCAAGTTTTACAGGAAATTGTCTACATCTCAATTGAAACGGCAACCCTGTTTGAGATGGAGCCTAATCAATTCTTGGAATGACATGTATTTCACCTTTAGAGGAGCCAGTCAAAGACTTAGCTATTATGACATTATTTTTCAATTGGAGAACCTCTAGTCTTGTACCATTGCAAAGACCCCTTCTGGTGTTAAGATTTCTTAACAGTATAATAATTGCTCCAATCTTTAACCTCAATTTGTGAGGTGGCATGCCAGAAGGCAGGACTATTTGAATGCCGTGGCAACTTCACCCCATTGGCTAGTACAGTTACGCAAGCAACCAATAAGCTATCGGTGACAGACACTTAAGCCACATATAGTAAAGATAATTGACACATTTATGTTTCTGCTAACTTCCTATAAGGATCAATAAAACTGAATATATTGAAAACCAGAAGCTTGTTTTTGAAAAGAAGCACGACAGAGTTTATTCTGTTTAAGTAAAAACAAAGCAAAACAAAACAAAAATAATACACCCCCAGCCCTGTGAGAGAACTAGAATTGATCCCAGCTTTTGTTATATCATTCCGGTCACTAGAGATGTTTAGGAAAATAGTGAATACACGTGTTTAAACACACCTGTGATGTGGCATGCCAAAAAGAAATTTTTATACCTATAATCTATTATAAAATTTATCCTGTTATGCCATCTGCTTTATAAAAGGACAATATTCTGTTCACTAGTACTGTGAGAATCAACTGATTCATATTTACATGTAGTTTTAGATGCAGATGTTTTCTTACGGGTCAGTCACTTTATTAACAGCTCTTAGATATACTCTATATGGATATATGGATACACACACATTACACATTTCGCCTAACAGCGAATGCAATGGTGTTTCAAATTTTTAAATTTTTTAAAAATAAGAATCAATTACAAATATTTTCCCCATCTTGAGAAGATGAAATCCTAGGTAATTTGTAGATAAAGGCATCTCTCAATAACACCCTAGTTTGTATGTGAAATAGGGAATAGCTATTAGATTTTGAAGACATTCTAGATTCCAGCGGCTCGGTGATCTCCCGTAGATATGCTTCCCCGTAAATCCATCCGCAGGGTGTGCACAGGCAGAAGCGTGCATGCTGGAGGCAGACTTGCGTTACAGTTCTGGCTCTGCTAATTACTGTGAAACCTTGAGCAAAACCCTCCAATTTTCTGTGTTAGCAGAGGGATGAAGGGGAGTTACATAAATACTCGAAGAAAAACAGTCTCAGTGTACGTTGCCATTCCTCTTGTCATTTTCCATTCATTTTCTTACTATCTGCTTCCTCCAACTACTAAAAGCAGTTGCAACCTCCCTGATTAGCTCAGGTTAGGCCGTTTTGGGAGCAAGAGAGGGGACTGAGTGGATGTTGCTGCTCCAGTACAGGGTCAGGCTGCTGACCCCGGAGCCAGACGGCCCCTCCATGGTCGTTTCTTCCTCTCTCCAACTTCCCCGTGTCTGCTTTTTCAGGGACCTGCTACATTTGGTGGCATAGTGATGCCCCGATTGCTCCCCCTGCCTCTGTTGCGATGATTTCTTCAGGGAAAAGGCACTCTGGGGCCATGATGAGTACTGGAAACACAAAAGCCAGACTTGAAGTTAGTTCGTGGACACGCCGGTGCTGCGGCACCCCCAGAAGGTACCCGGGCGAGCAGGATGTGAGCCGGACTGTCTGGGGGGGCTGCCGGGAAGGCCTGACCACTTCGCTAAACAGTAGATGGCTTAATTTGCCGGTGGGTCGGAATCAAAAGCACTTCAGGACAACCATAAGACTGCCCTGAGAGAACCCAGGGACAAGCTAATTAGGAATAAAGAGGTGAGATGGAGAAGAGGGGGGATCTGGGTAACTTCACAGGGTGCAATCCCCACATAGGGGGTGGCAGCTCGGGAATCTGCATAGTAACAGACCTGTCACAAATCAAGGACAACTCGACTGAACAATTAGAATTAACATTTCACTCTGACGTTTATCAAAAATCTCTGTCCTCCTTTTCCTCTCTGCCACAAAAGCTGCGGTTTTATCCCAGCTTTAACTAAGCTGCTGCGTAACTTTAAACATTCATTTGCAAGGTATGCCCTTCCTGCTGGAGAGTGAAGGAAGGTTATAGCTTTGAAATTCTCACATCCCATACGAATCCTGAACTTCTTCAAGGGAATGACAATTACATATTTTGAAATCCACACATACTGCATGAATCCTACACTTATTCCTTTTGAATGACAAACGTTGGAGGAATGCAAGAAAGTATTAAACATTTTGTGGTATATAACATCTGTTTCGATGACCTCTTCTTCAAAACCTGTTTCATTTACTCTTCCCTAAACCTCTCTAAATTGAATCAAAGAAATCCAGATACTGAGTATATCATATATTTTTCCTTAATAAAAAACCCCACAGTTCTGATTTTTTAATGTTCACCCAATCTAAAACAATACTTTAAATGGTTCGTTTCTGAATAGTTGCTGAGAGGAAACTAAAAAAAATTAAAAGCATTATGGTATTTGTAAGCAGCAATGTAATTATATCCTTGACTTTCTATTTGCATCAAATTTTTATAGATAGTCATATACCAGGATACACACTTTCCCCATAAAATTTATTTTTGAAATTAAATAAAATAATCAAAAGTCACAATAAGGGTAAAAGTCGCGTGTCAGATGCCCAGTTATGCAAATGAATAACCTGGTCTTTAAGAAGACAAAGATTTGTTAGAGCAAATTTATGTTTGTATTTATCTGAATCTCTTGTGCACTTTCCTACATAGAGGCACAGACTGGTGGGTTCCCAAATCCCTCTTTTTAGCATCACTCAATATTTTGAGACATAGTGAGCTAAGGCATGAAATATGTATATCAGGGGTCCCCAAACTACGGCCAGCGGGCCAGATGCGGCCCCCTGAGGCCATTTATCCGGCCCCCACCGCACTTCTAGAAGGGGCACCTCTTTCATTGGTGGTCAGTGAGAGGAGCATAGTTCCCATTGAAATACTGGTCAGTTTGTTGATTTAAATTTACTTGTTCTTTATTTTAAATGTTATATTTGTTCCCGTTTTTGTTTCTTTACTTTAAAATAAGATATGTGCAGTGTGCATAGGGATTTGTTCATAGTTTTTTTTATAGTCCGGCCCTCCAATGGTCTGAAGGATAGTGAACTGGACCCCTGTGTAAAAAGTTTGGGGACCCCTGATGTATATTATATTTACCAAGGATTCCAAATGGCAAGAGTTGGGGAGAAAACACAGACAGGTCTGAAAAGCGAAGGGAAGGAAACGGTGATATCCGCTCCTCAGAGCCCCTCCCCTCCTGGGCAGTGTGATGCCCCAGCTTCATCCTTCACACAGAACAATACAAGTGGGATGAGAAGTAGCTCCTCCGTGCCCCCATCTCCACAACACAGGCATACATTCAGTCCGTTACTAATTTTAGCCACTTCCCTTGGCGTATTTTCTCAAGCGGATCCTAGGCCGGCCAAGCCCTGACCTTGCCCTGCTTGACTAATGTGGCATCCCTGCCACTCCTGGGCTGGGGGAGGAGGGTGAGAGGGAGAAACACAATGTCACAGCAGCCCTGCATGCAAGAAGCATTCCCTGCTCCCAAGCACGTGACATCTGTTAAGTCCTAATGAGGGCCTAGGAGTGTCCTTGCTATAATTAGGACCCCTGGCAACCCAGATGGCCTGCCTGCAAGCAGAGCTTTTTAGCAAGATGTAACTCGTCACTTACAGAAAAAGGGAGTCTTAGCTTCACAAACGTGCACTCCTACGCCCCCCCCCCCACCGCTTTCCTCTTCTTCCTGCATGACTTGTTGACATTGGAAGATTCTGGACTTCTTGTGTAGATATACTAGAAGTATTATGAGCTCTTCCTTGCCTTTTGTGAATTTAAGATCCAGCATTCTTAAATTCACATAATGCCCTATTGCAATCTGATTTCCCTCCAAAATGTTAAGAAGAGATTCAAAGTACTTAATAGAATTTCTAGGCCTGGATGCTCCTTGAATGACTGACATTCTCATTGACAGCCTCATCCTTGGATGATAATCAGACATCCATAAATGACATTTTCATCTGCTCTGACCTTGCTATTCTATTCCTTTAGTTATTTCAAAAATAGAACAAAAGAGGCCCTGGCCAGTTGCTCAGTGGATAGAGCATCAAGCCCGGTGTGTGGATGTGGATGTCCTGGGTTCAATTTCCAGGCAGGCCACACATGAGAAGTGACCTTCTGTTTCTCTCCCCCTCCTTCTCCCCCTTCTCTCTCTCATCCCCTCTTGCAGCCAGTGACTCAATTGGTTTGAGTGTTGAGCCAGGTGCTAAGCATAGCTCAATTGATTTGAGCATCCACCCCAGATGGGGGCTGCTGGGTGGATACTGGTTAGGGCACATGTGGGTTTCTGTCTTTCTACCTCTCCTCCTCTCACTAAAAAAAAAGGGGAGGGGAACAAAAGTAAGATTTAAAGCCAGTATAAAGTCAAGAATGTGCTCGAAGTCTAAGTATACCAGTGGTTTCAGTAGCTAATGTTAAATCTGTCTTTTTTAAATCTCAGGAACAAGAAAAGTATTCTCTTACACAAACACTTTGGATAATAAAAATTTTTAAGCCTATACTGCCTACTTACAAACAGCAGTTAAATACTAAACTAGAATATAATAAATTAAAGGAGAATGGGAAAACAGGGAAAAAATATCAATTCCCATTGCTTAAAAAAGGATTGCAACATTTTACAGAAAACTAGATCTTTTTTTATTTGAAGAAATGGATAGATCAGCACTGTCCAATAGAAGTAGAATGCAGTACACATGTGATTTTTTTATTTTTTAGTAGTTGCTTTATAAATAAAAAAGAAAATTATTATTATTATTATTATTTTTTTTTTTTTTTCATTTTTCTGAAGCTTGGAAACAGGGAGAGACAGTCAGACAGACTCCCGCATGCGCCCGACCGGGATCCACCCGGCACGCCCACCAGGGGCGATGCTCTGCCCACCAGGGGGCGATGCTCTGCCCATCCTGGGCGTCGCCATGTTGCGACCAGAGCCACTCTAGCGCCTGAGGCAGAGGCCACAGAGCCATCCCCAGCGCCCGGGCCATCTTTGCTCCAATGGAGCCCTGGCTGCGGGAGGGGAAGAGAGAGACAGAGAGGAAAGCGCGGCGGAGGGGTGGAGAAGCAAATGGGTGCTTCTCCTGTGTGCCCTGGCCGGGAATCGAACCCGGGTCCTCCACACGCTAGGCCGACGCTCTACCGCTGAGCCAACCGGCCAGGGCAAAAAGAAAATTATTTTTAATAATATATTTTATTTTACTCAGTATGCTTCACCAAATATACCTAAATAATATATTGTCAGGGCTCCTGATAAAATAATTTGGTGAGATCTTGTGTTTAAAGACATTAAATAAATATTTATTAATTTTTATTTATTTATTTATTTATTTCAGTGTCGTGTAGTCCAGATCTCTTAACACATTGATCGGTATTGTGGATCCTTAAACCTTGGATTGGACAGTTTTCTCAATTTCAGCACTGCTGACATTCCTAAATGTCAGCCCAATAATTCTTCGTTGTGAGAGATGCTCTTCTGCATAATTCTTCGTTGGGAGGGACGCTCCTCTGCATAATTCTTCGTTGGGAGGGATGCTTCTCTGCACTTTAGCGTGTTAGCGGCTTCCTCATCTACCTACCGGATGCCAGTAGCACCCCTTCCCTTCCGATGTCTCTAGACAGTGTTAAATGTCTTACAGTGTACAAAATTCACCCCCACTGAGAATAACTGGGGGTGCTGTGTGAAGCATGAATCCTCTTATTTGTTCACATCAGTTTATCTTAGCGGGCCTGGATCTTGTGTTCCAATTGAACACATATATCCACATTTATTAGTTAAGTTGAATTGCAGTTGACTCAAACAATGGGGGATTACAGGCACTGACCTCCGCACTGTTGAAAATCTGCATGTGCCTTTTGACGCCTCCCAAGCTTAACTACAGCTCCTCAGTATTCACGGGGGACTGGCTCCGAGATCCCTGCGGATACCGAGATCTGCAGATGCTCAAGTTCCTTATATACAATGGCGTAGAACAGCGCGGACAGTCCGTCCTTTGCATCCCTGAACTCCCAAACACAGATCAAATGCATCGTGTTTGAAGCCCAGTTAGTTGAATGTGCAGATGTGAAACCAGGGAATACGAAGGCTCTACTGTATATTTAGTAAAAAAAAAAAAATCCATGAATAAGTGGACCTGCACAGTTCAAACTCGTGTTCTTCAAGGGTCAACAGTAATATAAAAACATTTTTGACTTCTATGCATTATGTAGTATTTCACCAGAGCAAAACGTGAACCTATGCTCAGTAGCTCAATTGAAAGCAATAATCTTGCTGACCTCTGGGTGGATTTGTGTCTTTTGTGTCCTTGAAGACCTAGATCCTGACCCATCTGTTTGAATGTAACCTTTCCCAGTTTTTTTCCATATTATTGGAAAACACCTTAACCCTTTTGCCTCTGTGCTATCCAGGTCTTTTATTCGCATGTAGTAAAAGCTGTAGGCCCTCCGAAAGGCTTGCCTTTCTGCTTTCCTCTCCCTGAGTAGTAGTAAAATTTCCAAATTGCCACAGCAACCCTCAGCATTACCTTTGTGTAGTGAACTCCCATAAGCATGCTGCCTGCATGGCTGACTCATTTCTTTCCTCCAAAATTGTAAGCTCTTGGACGCTAAGGATTTTTAATGACTATATCATGGATCAGTGAAACTGGGTAGTAATATTTGCTTGATGGTCGACAATAAAACATGGAATGTCTTTATAAAACAATAACCTGTTCCTATTAATTTTTATTTTTCCCATTTAGACCTTGTCATTTGACCCATTTCTTTATTTGACTTCACTTATGTGCTGGGCTCCCGGCTGAGTGCTGGAATAAAAAGCTCTCAGGTTAGCTCAGTGCTTCTCAACCTGGAGGGGGCGGGTTCCGTAGCTAAGGAAACTTGACAAAGTCTTCCGACATTTTTTTTTTTTTTGTATTTTTCTGAAGCTGGAAACGGGAAGGCAGTCAGACAGACTCCCGCATGCGCCCGACCGGGATCCACCCGGCACGCCCACCAGGGGGCGATGCTCTGCCCATCTGGGGCGTCGCTCTGTCGCTACCAGAGCCATTCTAGCGCCTGAGGCAGAGGCCAAGGAGCCATCCCCAGCGCCCGGGACATCTTTTTGCTCCAATGGACCCTCGGCTGCGGGAGGGGAAGAGAGAGACAGAGAGGAAGGAGAGGGGGAGGGGTGGAGAAGCAGATGGGCGCCTCTCCTGTGTGCCCTGGCCGGGAATCGAACCCGGGACTTCTGCACGCCAGGCCGATGCTCTACCACTGAGCCAACTGGCCAGGGCCGTCTCCAGACATTTTTGTTGCTCACAGCCGGGTGAGTTGTCACTGACATGTGGTTGACAGAGGTGAAGGATGCAGCTAAACATCCTGCAGAACGCAGGACAGAGCCCCACCGCAAAGAAGTAGCTGGCCCAACCAGCAGTGGTGCTGAGGCTGAGAATCCCTGGGAAGAGGACAAGTCGTTGATGCTTTAAATCAAAAGTGATGTATGTTATGGTCAGAGTTAGGTATCGCATGCCATAAGAGAAGCAGAAAAGGAATAATAACCTGGAGTGCATGACTGCGGAATGGGAAAGGCTCCCAGCGGAGATAAACCGGGCTTGGGGCGCTGGTTGGAGACCGGAGGCGTGAGGGAAGGATGAGGCCTCGGTGACTCCCAGGAAGACAGTGTACAGACGGAGCCAAAAACTAGGGATGGAGCTCCGGGGGAGCCGACTTTCAAAGGCAAAGCCGAAAGAAGAATGTGCAAAGGGGATGGTAGGGAGGACTGGAGGGTGGGAAGCAGGGAGGTGGGTTCTTTCTAAGGGAAATGGAAGCCAGAGTAGACGATAGTCTCCAAGAGAGAATCGCTAACAATGTCATGCACCTCAGAGAACCTGACTGAGATCAACCAGAAAAGTCTTTCTGACATATTAGAGTCACTGGTGACTTTAGTAAGAGAAATCTCCAGGGGAGGAGGTAGAAGATAGATTGTCTTAGGCAAAGAAGTGAATGGGAGGGGAGGAAAAAACATAGAATTAACTTCAGGAAGCATGTTTATGATTATAGAAGAGAAAACTTGTAAACAGTCTAATGAAGAATATATTTAAATTGTTACAAACAGAATGTAATGATATACAACCACAAACCGGTAAGGAGTATTAACGACATTTGAAAAATGGTTAACAGTAAGTATAAAAAACAAAATGCAAACCTTTCTGCAATACAATGCCCTATTTCTTGTATAGGCAGAGAGAAACAAAACTAAATAAATAAAACCAAGATATTAACAGCTGTCACCCCTGGGTGGTATATGTTATGAGCTCTTAGTTGTTCTTTGAAATTCTTTATTCTCAAAATATTCTAAAATGAGCTTGCATTACTTTTAAAATAAGTAAACTTTTTTTATTTATTTTTTATTTTTTATTTTTTTTTAAAGAAGAAGCAGCTTGGCTGAGAAAGAAAAGAGAACGTTTTGGCCGTAACTTGAAGAGAATACAGGGAGGAGAAAGGCACACGTGCGTGAGTGTGTGTGTGTGTGTGTGTGTGTGTGTGTGAGTGTATTTGGGTTGGAAGCAGTGAGAGCACTTTGGCGTGTGGAGGGGAGAGAGCCCCTGCTCCAGGAGGAGAGGCTGGAGATACAGGAGCCTGGGTGATTGATGGAGCACGTCCCTGAGGGAGCGGGAGGGGATGGAAGCCAGATCACAGGTAGTGGGATTAGCCGAGGCTGAGCGGGGAGACATCGCTTCAGCTGAAAAATGAGGAAAAGAGGTAAGGATGGATGTGGGTGCTGATAAGAATGCAGAGGAGGGGCAGGAGGCCCAGGGAGTTGCTGTCTGTTGGCCTCTATTTCCTTTGTGAAGTGGAAGGTGAGGTCATTTGCTGATTGGGGTCAAGGGTTTACGGAGAATGATGGGGATTTCGAGGGGCTGCTAAGGGGAAAGAGGGAGGAAGGGGACTCGGGACACAGAGACAGATTGGCCAGCTGACTTGAGAGGCCAGCTGACGCTAAAGACTGAGTTTTTAACGCAGGGCACCTATTTCTGTGTCCGTATGGTTTTCTCTCGCCGCACTCTGCAGCATTCACTTCGAGAAAGCGAGAAAGCGAGACCTGAGGCTGATCAGGTTTCAGACTTGGGAAGAAGGCACTGCAGAAACACCGTTCTTTTGAGTTCTTGAAGGGATAAACAATGGAGTTTATGCTGGGAGGGTACAGAAAGAAAGCCAGACGGGAGCTGAGGGAGTGAAAGTCACAATGAGAGCTACAAGCTGAGGGAAGGGGGGACCTGGGGTGAGGGAACAGGAATACTGAGAAGTTTTGACTCACACTGGAGTATTGGGAGGTAAGACTCTAGGGATGAAAGATTAGCAGTTAGCGATGAGAGGTGTAATGTGTCCATGGACTCTCCGAGCTAGAATGGTCATTGGACAATGAACACACAACTTGTAGTCATGTGAAACACAGAAAACTTTAGAAGCAAATGGGAGAAAGGAAGGCATCATCATACAAATAATAGAGAACCTTCCTTGCCCGATGATTCTAATCCTTACCACAGTCCAGGACTTATGTCAGGGTTCTTCCAGAGCCTACCAGACACAGATATGGCTCCTGAGAAGTAACAGGAAAGAGGATTTTGAATATTTGCAATCACAATTTGTTAGTATTTCATGTTACTTTTATATCTATTCAATTATTTAAAATTTTGAATGCAAGTTTATAATCTCACTTCCATACTTACTTTCACATGCTAATACACATATGCACATGCTCAGATGTACGCAAATGCGTGCAGACACATGTATATGCACACACACACACAAACACACATATATATACACACATATGCATACATATTCTGATAGGAAAAAATTCAAGCATAATCAAATCCTAAAAGAGATGAAATATTCAGAAGATTAGCCTATCAGCAGTCAACATACTGGAGACAGTGTCTATGTTGATAGATCTGTTCATCTAATCTAACAGACTACTAGCATTCATAGTTGAAAGGTGAATGTACATCAAATGTGCTATGCCTCTAACAAGGAAAGCGACCGAGTTTAACACCAAAGAGCACATGGATTAGAGCAGTGGTAGTCAACCTGGTCCCTACTGCCTGCTAGGGGGCGTTTCAGCTTTCATGGTGTGCGGTAGCGGAGCAACCAAAGTCTAAATAAAAAGATAGATTTAACTATAGTTCGTTGTTTTATAAAGATTTATTCTGCCAAACAGCGAAAATCCGACATAAAGTACTTGGTAAGTAATTATTATTACATGGTTTAATTTGCTGTAACTCTGCTTTATAAATTTTATAAAGTAACTTCCCTACTTTATAAATCACCATTACTATGGAACCGGTGGGCAGTTAGAAAATTTTACTACTAACAGAGATACAAAAGTGGGTGGTAGGTATAAAAAGGTTGATTACCCCTGCATTAGAGAATAAAGCCTATGTAGCACATTTTGTTGCTTTACCTTTCACTGGTAAAGATTAGCCCATTGTACATATGTAGGTACAAGGGTAGATTTATTCATATAATGAATATGAATTTTAAGTGAACAATTGTAAATAGCATGCACTTCAAATTTGCATACTGATAGGGTTTTCAAAATGAAGAATTTGGTTAACTTGGAATCTGAATACTCTCCACAGGTATAGTAATAGTTGTTACCATGTTATGAATACCTAGAATGTGCCTAGCCCTGTGCTAAATATTTTTAGTGGGTCATCTCATATATCTTTGACAAGAATTTCTATGCAGTAGATACTATTATTCAAAATATACAAATTCACAAAATGGGACAACCAAGGTTGCAGTAAGTTAAGCAATTTGCCTATCATTGCACAGCTAGTCCATAATAAACCCAAAGCAATCTGATTTCGGAGCCCATGCTCCTTATCACTGCTCCCCACAGTCCCCAAGTAGAAAACATCTCTCAGTTCACCAAATTATGTTGATTCTGTCTTCTAAATATCTCATGGGTCCATCTTCCTCTCTTCAACCTACTGTTGAAATCTTGGCTCTGACTACAGTCAACAAGGATATTGTGGAGTTCCCTGCCTGTCTCCGGTAGTCTGATTCCTTGGATTCATTTATAATCCATATGACTGGCAATGGTTACAAAATAGGTCACATTAACATCAATTACCCACCTTCTTCTGTCATGATGGTCCTTAACACCATGATGCTGAATACTGCCTCTCCAGTACTTCTGGACATGCCTTGAGTGATCTCGCATGTGTCCAGGAATCAGTGTGTGCTCCCTGGCCAACCACCAACACCTGCCATGATCCACCGTCCACACTTTCGTTGTTCCTCCAGGTTCTAAAATCTTTTCAATCCTCACAATGCCAAATACCCCTTCACTGTCTTTAGTACTCAATGATATCTTCTGCCAGAAATGACAAGAATGCCCTTCAGACTCTGTGACCCATTTTGCCACAGGAGGCAGAAAAGAACAGTGTTTGTACCTTAAATCTCATTTAAAAAAAAATAAGTGGCCCTGACCGGTTAGCTCAATGGTAGAGCATCGGCCTGGTGTGTGGAAGTCCCAGGTTCAATTCCCGGTTAGGGCACTGAGGAGAAGTGACCATCTGCTTTCCCATCCCCATCTCTCTCTCCCCTTAAAATAGACAAGTGTTTGAGGAAGCACACAGCTCAACCTGTACCATGTAAGAAAACATCCTAAATAGAATAAACACTTGTCACTGATTTTTCAAATTGAAAATTGCTATTTCCTCTACATCCAAAGCTTTAACAATAATACTAGGGTACATTTGCTAAGATGAATGTAACATAATATACCTCAAGATACTATGTTTAATTTTTTAAAAGAATTCCTTTTTACTTCTTCACACCTAAAAATAAATATCATAAAAAGCCATTATAATTTAAAACAACTGTAATTATTTCTTGATTTTGATGGGATTGAAATAATTTGTTTATTCATTCACTCTGTGAAACTCTACTAGGTGTTAGATGTCTTGTCAGAAACTAGAAGATACAATGGTGAACAAGTGATACAGACACTCCTCTGTAGAATTTATCGTCTAGTGAATTTTTAAAAAAATCTATTGGTCTGTGTTTACGGAGGTACATATGGGTAAATGCAAATCAAAAAACATTTTAAATGCAATAAAGTATGAAAATAGGACAATCTAAGGGAAGATAGACTCACTGAAGATCAAATATAAGGATGAAACTGGGGAAACCAATAATTTCAACAAAAATGCAATTAACATTGCCCTACCTATTAACTTCACATTACAACATTCAAAAATTAATTCCAAACTATGTCTGATATTGCTGAGATGCTCTGGTGAAACTGACCGAATATATATAACTAACATTACGTAGTGCTCAACGCATATACCAGGTACCATTATAAATTCTATACATACTCTGAATCTCATTCTCTTTTTAACAACTTTCTTTAGTTTGCTTAGGAAGTTGCTTGAAACTTAAAGTTAACCTGCCTTACATAAAATATGGGTTATATTTAAAATTTCTTTAACTGATTTTTTTTTTCCATTTTTCCAAAGCTGGAAACGGGAGGTAGTCAGACAGACTCCCGCATGCGCCCGACCGGGATCCACCCGGCATGCCCACCAGAGGGCGATGCTCTGCCCATCTGGGGCATTGCTCTGTTGCATCCAGAGCCATTCTAGCACCTGAGGCAGAGGCCACAGAGCCATCCTCAGTGCCTGGGCCATCTTTGCTCCCATGGAGCCTTGGCTGCGGGAGGGGAAGAGAGAGACAGAGAGGAAGGAGACGGGGAGGGGTGGAGAAGCAGATGGGCACTTCTCCTGTGTGCTCTGGCCGGGAATCGAACCCGGGACTCCTGCACACCAGGCCGATGCTCTACCGCTGAGCCAACCGGCCAGGGCCACTGATTTTAGAGAGAGAGGAAGAGAAAGAGAGAAGAAGAGAGAGAGAGACATTAATTTGTTGTTCCACTTTTTTATGCATTTACTGATTGATTCTTGTACGTTTCTGACTGGGGATCAAACCCACAACTTTGATGTATCAGGACAATGCTCTTAACCAACTGAGCTACCCAGCCGGGGCAAAATATGGGTTATTGTTCTGCTGGAATGATCACTTCAAATTACATGTCTGTTCTTAGGAACCTGTTGACTCACCAGGCCTACATACACTGTTCGGAGCTTAAAACTATTCATTGAGTTGCCATTGCTTTTAGGATTAAGATTCGGCCTTTTTGGACAGGATGCAAATTCTGCAAGGTCTCACCCTCCCTAGTCCTTCAGTTTCACCTTGAATTCAGCCTGAGCAGCCTCCTCTCATGATGAACAGCCATGCAAACCTGCATCTGTCCCATGGTACTTACTAGGTGCCCTACCCCTGGGATCACTCTGAACATGCAGTTTCCTCCACATGGAACATTCTTCCTTTCTTTGTCAGTCTTTTGATTCAAAAATCCCTTTCCCTGGAGAAGCTTCTTTTCTTTCTTTTTCTTTTTTTTTTTAAATTGAATGTGAGGCAGGGAGGCAGAGACAGACTCATGCATGTGCCCTGACCAGGATCTACCTTGCAAGCCCACCATCAGGCGAAGCTCTGGCCATCTAGGCCGCTGCTCTGTTGCTTGGCAACCAAGCTATTTTAGCACCTGAAGTGAGGCCATGGAGCCATACTTAGCACCTGAGGCCAACTTTACTTAAAACATTGGAGCCATGGCTGAGGGAGGGGAAGAGAGAGTGGGGGAGGGAGAGGAGAGGAGAAGCAAATGGTCACTTCCCCTGTGTGCCTGAATGGGAATTGAATCCAGGATGTCCACACGCTGGGCCAACACTCTACCACTGAGCCAACCCTCCAGGGCCTGGAAAAGCTTTTCTTGATTCTCTTAAATTAGGAGCTTATACCACTCTTTCATAGCCCTTACCTCAGTTGGTCTTTTATATTTATTTCTGCAGAACTTGGATGAATAGTTGTCTTGCTCACTAGACAAATTCTACAGAGACTAAATTCTACAGAGACTAAATTCTACAGAGGAGTGTCTGTATCACTTGTTCACATTGTATTTTCTAGTTTCTGACAAAATGTCTAACACCTAGTAGAGTTTCATAGAGTGAATGAGTGAACAATTATTTCAATCCCACCAAAGTCAAGAAATAATTACAAAGTTGTTTTAAATTATAATGACTTTTTATATTTATTTTTAGATGTGAAGAAATAAAAAGGCATTCCTTTAAAAAATTAAACATAGTATCTTGAGGTATATTATGTTACATTTATCTTAGCAAATGTACCCTAGGATTATTGTTAAAGTTTTGGATGTGGAGGAAATAGCAATTTTCAATTTGAAAAATCAGTGATAAGTGTTTATTTAGGATGTTTTCTTACATGGTACAAAGTTGAGCTGTGTGCTTCCTCAAACACTTGTCTATTTAAAGGGGAAACTTTATTTTTTAAAAGGATTCTTGAGGGTAAATGTCAAAATGAATAAAGATTAAACAATATTCTCTCTCTCTCTCTCTCTTTTTTTTTTGTTTTTTTTTGTTGTTGTTATTAGCCAAATATTTCAGCAGGGAGCTATCAGTAATTGGCTTCTAGTACAGTGACAAAAGAGACTTTGAATATCTTACCTTTGACCCGTGCATGTTTTGGGAGGAAGGAGGAAACAGACAGAAAGTCACACATTTTCTGGAATTTGACGTGTTTGGTAATGTGCACACAGCAATTGGATCTGGAGACTGGTGGTGAAATGTGGTGATTCTCCTAATGCTGAGTTTAGTAAAGTGCTTTCTTGTGCTGAGAGATGAGGGTATAAAACTTCATGTCTGATTCTGCAAGAGTTCTGATCCTACTCACTTGACTCATTTTGTGATATGATTGAACCCAGGGGTTTCAAAAAAATCCTTGTCATTATTAAAACTGGTTTATTAATATTAATAGAGAAACCTAGAAGTTGTCATTGGTAGCATATTATTTTGGCCAATTCCTGCATTTTTTCTTAGAGCTGTGATTCATAACATTTTTTTTTAATTAAGGACCTCTTTGATTAAAGTTATGGACTGTGTTTCCAGAGTATTCACAGATGCACATACTAATACAACTTTGCACATAATTTCAAAGGTTTTATATCTACTGAAATTCTTCCAGAGATCCTCGACTGGGAACACCTATTCAAGATAAGTCCACTTAATTAATTTGTGTTAAGTAGCAATGATTTCTACTGCTTATCATTTCTCTCACTATAATTTGTTTTATACATGGACTTTGATCAAACGGGAGGGATAAAAGAAATGTTCAAGAGTTTTATCATAGTAAAAAAGGAAAAAAATCCCTCTTTTCCCCCTTTTTCAGGCTATTATTTCTAGACCAGGGTTCTATTGTTCATGGTGTACTGTACCTTGGTTACCAACCAGACAGAAGATGCTAGCCCAGGCCATTGCACAGTTTTATCTTCCTCTGGGCTGTTATGTGATTAAAATAATTCCAACCCACTCTCTTGAACAATTTATTTTCTACAGACAATTGTAAAAAATGTAGAAGTTGAAAAACAAAAGGACACAAATATAACTTGTTTTCTTTAGGTTTTCTTTAATTGGAGAAAAATTACTCATTACATACTATTTATTTAATTAATTTAAAATTTTGAATGTGGTTCTTTCGTATTCTTCAGTGGAGTACAATCTCCATTGGTTTTTAAAATGGCCATTTTTTCAAACATGCTCCTGAGAGGCTGGATCTTAAACATTTCTACACCAACCCCCCTTTTACAAATATATATAATTCTACAGTGCAACTGAATGAGTCATTTATTTTACCCTGGAACTCTTCTGTCTGAGGATATCTATAAAGGCATTGGAAGCTATTCACATACTCTGAATATAGTAATTTTTACCAACATTCTACCCAATTAAAGGACAATGTTGTTAAATAGGTACAGTTTTACAGTATTAAAAGAAACCTCTAAGCCTCGATACAGAATCGTAGGTTAATTCCACACCACACACACTCCCACTGTACACATACATAAACTCTGGTTACACTTGAAACCAGTTCCCTCTGAGTCTGCAGGTGATGCTTTAGTCATGTTCAGCTGCCCACAGCCCTGCCTTATGAGTCATACTGTTTATAGATTCCTCATGATCTGAAAATGAGGATAATTTTTGGTATATAAAATGTTTGCTGGCATGAAAAGTATGCTCGACAATGACTTGTTTGGGAGGAACACAGCCTGAGAACGAGGGAGTGGACTGACCTTACTTCACTGGAAGCAATCAGTGAGTTGCAGGGGCATCATAATTCATCTACCTCAAGCCGACCTCTGCTACAAGAGACCACCGCTTGGCTTAGAAGGAGGGTTGTTAGAGAACGATGTGTGCTTTCTGTTGGGGAGCACAAACGTGCTAATCCAGCTTCTCCTGGACCATGTGCCGCTCCGGCACTCTAGAATTTGGAAATACTGCCCTTTAATGGGAAAGGAGGGTTTAATAAACAATCTGGCATATTTTGCAAAGGCGCCTTCTATCTTACCAAATGTTTACTTAAGAAAAAGCACTTCACCTTCCGACTCTTATGCATTGATCTACACTGATTTTATTTTGCATTTACAATTTACATTTAATATTATTTTGTATTAGTTTCGGGTGTACAGCATAGTGCTTACAAAGTATATACCATACAAAGTAGCCTGCTGATATTTCCAGTAACCACCAGGCACCATAAATAGATATCACCATATTATTGACTGTATTCCTTTATGTCCCTGTGACTATTTTGTAACCGCCAATTTGACTTCTTAATCCCTACACCAACTTCACCCAGTCCCCCCACCCATCTGTCCTCGGTCAGCCATCAGTCTGTTCTCTGTATCTGTGAGTCTGTCTTGATTGTGTTTGTGCATTTATTTTGTTCTTTTTTAGATTCCACATGAGTTAAATCGTATGGCATTTGTTTTTCTCTGAGTGACTTATGTCTCTTGACATCATGCCCTCCAGATCCATCCATACTGTTGCAAGTGGTAAAAATTCATTCTTTTTATGACTGAGTAATATCCCATTTGATCTTCAATTTTTTAATCACAAGTAATAAAAATAGTTTAGCATATACCTATATATATATAAGCTTTATATAGACATATAAACATACAAAACAGATATTTATAAATTATATAATTGTACCACTATAATCAGTGTATTATGTATGTCATAAAACATAGAAATTAACAAACATCAGATAAAAGTGAAATAAACATTATTTATAAATAAATTTTATCTTTTGAGTTAATGGGATAGAAATCTCTGAACAATGATGAAAAAAGATGTTTTCTTAAACAACTTTTTTGAGAGATAATTCATATACCATACAGTTGATTCATTACAGCATACAATTCAATGGTTTGTAGTATATTCACACACTTGTACAACCATCAACACAGCCAATTTTAAGAACATTGTCACACACACCCCCAAAGAAACTCTGTGCCCATCAGCCATAATTTACCACTGTCCCTACCTCGGCTCCAGGGGACCACTAATACACTCTCAGTTTCCATAAATTAGTCTGTTCTGTACATTTTATGTAAAAATAATAGTACAACATGTGGTCTTTTGTGACTGTCGTCTTTCTCTTAGCATGTTTTCCGGGGTCATCCACGCTGTAGCATGCATCAGTACTTTATTACTGTTTTTTTTCTTTCCAATGCTCAACACAATATTATTCAATAGTCACCATGCCGGACACATTACATCCCTAGAACTGATTCTGTAACTGGAACTCTGTACCTTTTGAGCACCTTTATCCATTTTGTACCCCATCCTCCCAACCATCACCTGTTCTCTGTGGGCACTGGAGGTAGCTGGGATCATGGCCCAGAATAACGTGGCTGGGAGGTGGTCTCCGCCCCCCACTCCCGGCCCTCGCAGTATGTCCGAGTGGATCCCGCTCCACGAAGCCAGCAGGCAGTTCTTCACCGCCCTCAGCGCTGGGCGGACTCTGTGCCAGGACCGAAAAGTCTTCCTGCACCGCTTGTGCGGGTGGACCCGCACCTGGACTTGGACAAGGATACAACAGGTGCCACATTAACCAATAGTGACCCCACTTATGGGGGGGGGGGCGTGCTGATCTCTGTGAGTCTCAGAAAGCTGGCCAATCAAGACCTTGCAGAAGAAGGAATGTTGGAGGCAGACTTTTCTACAATATCGCCTCACTAAAAAAAATAGAACAAATTTCAAGAAAGAGGTTGGAAGTTGGAGCAGCAGGTCTGCGCTGGCTCTCCTACAGCCAGGGAGTGAAGAACAGGCTGAGTGCATCTGTCTGCGCGGTTTCCAAGGAGCTGCACAGCTTCGCGGGTGGCAGCACCAGTAAGCCCGGCAAGAGCACCAACATTTTGCGAGAACGGGGATGCAGGGGGTGAGCTCCGTGCTGACTGCTGAAGAAACACTCCCCTTTCCCCGAGATGCAATGCACCGCCGTGTTCAGGAAGCTTCTCCATTTCTCTGGAGAGCTGGGTGTGCAAGACAGGTGGGAGGTGGCAAGAGATGAGAACAGCTGTGTGAAGCCCGCATCCCCCACGCAGAGGAGGCTGTTGGCAGGTGGGCGTCCCAGTGGGGACCTCCACTCTGGTGTTCCACATGCCACTCCGCTCGAGGCAGCTGCTTGTGATCTTCCCCTTTAATCATGGAAGATTGTGAAAGGAAAGCGGCATTCTGGGTGCTATGGAAACAGTCTGTAATGAAGAGCCAGCCACACTTGGTGGGAAGTGGCTGCCCCATCGTGGCCCGGGGCCAGGTGTGCGCTGTTACCCGCTGGTGCACGAGGCCCGGGCCGCGGGTCAGGCAGCCACGCCCCCAGGTCTGCCCACCTGTGGGTTTCTTGTGGGCTCAGTGGCCTCCACGTGCTACTTCCCGGCCTTTGCTCCGAGGCCACGCCTCCTTCAGAGCCAGGCTGCCCAGCCTGACCTCGGCCTGAAACTGGCGTAGGTTGTCTTTTTCAGGGGACAGCGCTTTGCAGCCTTTCTTTTCCAGTGTGGATAGACTGCCCAACGTTTGTACTTTTTTGAAATGCCAAAAAGCGTTGCTGCATTTTGGATACATTTGTGCAGTCATTTAAAGGGTGGTGGGAGCCAGCTCGTGGTGGTGGACCTGCAGCTGTGAGTGCCTTTGTCTTGCCTGGAAAGGAGGTCGCCTCGGGAGGTCTGTCCACCTGGCTTCTGGAACGCAAACTTCGGGTCCGTTGAAAACAGAATGTTCCCAGCGCATTACAAACATCTCCCTGTTGCTGGCCGCTCTCTCGTGTTCTTTGTGCAGCTATGCAGTTCTCTCTAATGTTTCCGGAAGGTTTGAGACTTCACCCTCACCTACCCACCTGACACGACAATGGAGCAAGCAGGATTCTCTTAACACTCGCAGTCCGCATGCTGTGAAACAGACTGTCCCTGCAGGTTTTGGGGACCCGAAGGGTCTGGAGAACCTGGCTGAGACCTGCAGATTTTTGCTTCTTAACGCTGGGCACACTACGTGGGCTGGCCACAGGTAGGTCATAGGCTCAGACACATCTAGTTCCATTTGCTCCTGGAAGCTTTTCCTTTGCAAATAACCCTATAAACCAAGTTCTCCAGCACCTAAGAGCTAACCATTCTTCTTTTTCTCAGGTCTATTGTATGTGAAATGTTTGGGTTCAGCAGCTCACAATACCCTTTCTGTAGGAAGCATTTTGCCACCATGAGAGAGCCAGGAAGGAGGGCACTCATTTTTGGCCTCCTGGGGTGCCTTGTGGGGGGACTGTTGGCTGCTTAATATTGTTTGATTTGTGAATTTGACATAATAGATAGGCTTGTGGGTTTTTTATACATGAAGATACTAAAACTAAATTCACTAAAATTTATTCTAAGAGATTATTCAGACTTTTATATAATTTTTTAGGTATCTGTGTTTTATCGGCTTACAATTTAATGCCCAGCTTTACCTTGAAAATAGCAAATAAGACTGTATATTTATGAACGAGTAAAAAAACAAACAAAAGCTTTTTAAAGGTTGGGTAGTATTCTATTATATAGATATACCGTATTTTATTTAACTATCAGTTGATGGACATTTTGGTGGTTTCTACCTTGGGCTATTACGAAAAGTGTAATTATGAACATTCATGTATAAATTTTTGTGGGACATATATATTTTTCTTAGTTATATAGATATTATTGAAAATTCTGTGCCATATGGCAGCTCTATGTCCAATTTTCTGAGGAACTGTTGAACTGTTTCCCTACAGTGGCTGTACCAATTCACCTTCTCACCTACAATGTATGAAGGTTGCAGTTTCTCTCTATTCTCACCAACACTTAGTATTACCTCATTTTTTATTATAAACCCTTCTAGTTAGTGTGAAGTTATATCTCACTGTGGTTTTGATTTGCAAGTTGCTGATGAGTAATGCTGTTGAGCATCTTTTCATGGGCTTATTGGCCATTTCTATGTTTGTTTTAGAGAACTGTTTATTCAGGAACTTCACTCACTTTTAAATTGAGCTGTCTTTTGATTATTGAGACATAAGAAGTATTTATATATTTTGAGGACTGATTAGTCTCTTACCAGATGTGGTTTGCAAATATTTTCTCTAATTTTTTGAGTTATCTTTGAATTTACTTGATGGTGTTTATCAGAGCACAAACGTTTTTAACTCTGATTATATTTAGTTTATCTGGGTTTTTTGTTATTGTCAATGTTGTTGTTCACTTTTTCTTTCGGTCTTGTTTCTAAGTAGGTTTGCTACTATATTTGTAAGAACTTTATAGTTTTAGTTCTTACATTTAATTTTATCATCCATTTGATATTAATATTTGGGTATGGTGCGAGGAACATATTCAATTTCATCGTTTTGCGTGTGGCTCTGAAGTTATCCCAGCTCCATGTGTTGAAGAACTTGGCACCCTTGGTGGAAATCATTTGACCTTAAGTATAAGGGTTTATTTCTGGATTCTCAATTCAGTTCCATTTATGTATGTCTGTCCTTATGCCAGAACCACATCATTTTGATTACTGTAGCTGTAGGCACATCAGGTTGAAATTCGACTCCCCTTCCTACTTTAGGATATCTCATAGCTGTGCTGTAATGACCCTTAATGTAGATAGAGGGTGCAAATGCTTGTGTTGCTAGTGTGTATATATATAGATATATATATAGTATTAGTATAGTTTACTTGCTTTCATATATATATTATATGTTTATATATGTGTGTTATATATATATATATTTTTTCAATCCAATATGAGAAGAATTTCTGCTATTTTTTTCTAAACCTCACCAGATTTGCATGTTCTCATTTTGGAGACCACTACTCTCACATAGCATATTGCAGGGGTCCCCAGACTACAGCCCGGGGGCCGCATGCGGCCCCCTGAGGCCATTTATCCAGCCCCCGCCACACTTCCAGAAGGGGCACCTCCTTCATTGATGGTCAGTGAGAGGAGCATAGTTCCCATTGAAATACTGGTCAGTTTGTTGATTTAAATTTACTTGTTATTTATTTATTTATTTATTTTTGTATTTTTCTGAAGCTGGAAATGGGGAGAGACAAACAGACTCCCGCGTGCACCCGACCAGGATCCACCCTGCACGCCCACCAGGGGGCGACGCTCTGCCCCTCCGGGGCGTCGCTCTGTTGCGACCAGAGCCACTCCAGCGCCTGGGGCAGAGGCCAAGGAGCCATCCCCAGCGCCCGAGCCATCTTTGCTCCAATGGAGCCTCTCTGCGGGAGGGGAACAGAGAGACAGAGAGGAAGGAGAGGGGGAGGGGTGGAGAAGCAGATGGGCGCCTCTCCTGTGTGCCCTGGCTGGGAATCGAACCCGGCACTTCCACACGCCAGGCCGACGCTCTACCACTGAGCCAACCGGCCAGGGCCTACTTGTTCTTTATTTTAAATATTATATTCCCGTTTTGTTTTTTTACTTTAAAATAAGATATGTGCTGTGTGCATAGGGATCTGTTCGTAGTTTTTATTTATAGTCCAGCCCTCCAACTGTCTGAGGGACAGTGAACTGGCCCCTGTGTAAACAGTTTGGGGACCCCTGGCATATTGAGTGGTATTCTGCACTATACCATTCTTTAGCCAAATATTATCAATTGGTGGCTCACCGCTCCCACTTCAGACCCCCAGGAAATATTGAATTTGTACAAGCTCAAAAATATTTCCAGGGGAATAGACTTTATCTGAAACTTCACCTTGATTACCTTGTTCTAACTATGGTTCTAATTGAGTAAAGTTCATTTAAACACAGCAGTGAGTAAAAACATAATACTATAAATATCATACTGACCTGGAGTTGCTGATGGGTTTACCAGAGGGTTTTCTAACACAATGTGAAGAAGAAAAATAAATATAAATTACATAGATTTATTGGCTCAGTTAAGTCAATTAGAGTCAGACTTTCCCCCATAATTTTAGACTTGAAGCAATTATATTTCTATGATTTAAACTCAGTATTTAGTGAGCCGTATTCTGTTCTAGGCTCTAGGTCTTAGAGAATAAATAAATCTTGAAAAAAATGCTGGTTATTGTATTACCATATTTTTCACTCTATAAGACACATCTCCCCAAAAGCAAAGGGGAAAATGTCCGTGCAACTTATGGAGCAAAAAATACTGTATTTTATTAAATATTTTAATACACCATTTGGTTCAGAATATTTTTTTTCTTATTTTCCTCCTTAAAACCCTAGGTGTGTCTTATGGTCAGGTGTGTCTTATGGAGCGAAAAATACAGTAATTTATCTATCAGTGAAAGTTAGCACAAATTAATGAATATCTTATGACTATACGACCTAAAAGTAAATCTGCTTACTGAGGCTTAGTTTAAAAATGTATGTCTTCATAATTGATTTTATTTACTTGTCTACTTTTCTGTGTATTTTCTGTTTGTACGTTTTGTTCATCTTTCTGTTCCGATTTATTTTTAGAATGTGTATTGTAGACATTAAACATTGCTTTATGTCATCTTTAGCAAATATTTACCCCCAAGTTCTGGCTTGCATTTTTCTGGCTTAGGATAAATAAAAGTATTTGAATTCCTTTCCAAAGTTTAGAGTGATATTCTCCACATTAAAATTTTTTTTTCAAATTGCACATTTTGCATTGTAGTTTTTAATTCACTTTCAAATGTTTTTTGTTTGTTTGTTTGTTTTGCCTGTAATATAAGTAAGTATCTAAATTTATGTTCCCCTCAGGATAACCAGGTTGCCCTGCATCGTTTACTGACATTCCTTATTTACCTCCTACTCTGCAGGTCATTTCTGCTATACAGTAAGTTTCCATATCTCGGTCTGCTCTGGGCGCTCTATTCTATTTTGTTAGTCTGTTCTTGTATAATACCCTTTTGTCTTAAACGATTTAACTTTTAGTGTGTATAGATATCTGGTTGGGCTTATCTCCCCAATTTATTCTTTATTTTTAAAATTCTTTTGGCTATTCTCTGCCTTTCCTCTCCTATACAAAATTTTTAGTCAGCTGGGTACATGATCTATATGATATTAATTCCTCTTTTTTTTAGTAAAATATATATAACAAAAAAATTTACCAATTTAAGTATATAGCTCAGTGGCATTAAGTATATTCATATTGTCATATACCCATCACTGCCATTCATCTCCAGGAAATCTTATACTTCCCAGCTGAAACTTTGTATCTCTTATACAGTAACCCTCCATATCTCCCTCTTCTCACCCCTGAGAGTCACCATCCTACTTTCTAGAAAGTCTCTATGAATTTAACTACCCCAGGTGTATCGTAGAAGTGGAATCACGAGGTATTTGTTCTTTATGACTGGCTTATTTCACTTAACATAATGTCTTCAAGGCTCATCCCTGTTGTAGCACCTGTTAGAATTTCCCTCTTTCTTAAACTGAGTGATATTCCATTGTAAATACTAATTTTTAAGTTTGTTGACACTCGCACTACTGTATTGGTCAAATTTTAAATTGCTGTGTGTGTGCTTGAAAGAATATATGTTTATTGGTTACAAATTTTAATATATCTCAAAGCTAGTAAATTGTCTGTGAGTTCAATAGTTTTGTTATAAATTCATTATAACCATCTTCCATGATGTGGTTTTTCAGCTCTTTTTTAAAGTTCTGCCCAAATGCATTTTACATTTTGAGCCTATGTTGTTATTAGGTTACAAAATAATTTTTAGTAAATTGAATTTTTGTGTTACTTATTTTATATGTACCCTTATATGGTCTCTAATATTTTTCACCTGAAGTTTATTTTGTCTGTTTTCAACATGGCTACACAAAGCTTTTACTTTTTCTTCCTCCTCCTCCTCTTCTTCTTCTTCCTCCTCCCCTTCTTCCGCTTCCTCCCCCTCCCCCTCCTCCCCTTCTTCCTCCCACTCTTCCTCCTCCTGCCCCTCCCCCCCTCCTCTTCTTTTTCTTCTTCTTCTTGGTTAGAATTTTCCTTCTATGTCTTCATAGAACATTTTAATTTAATCTTGCTCTGCCAAAGAATATAGACTTTCTATTCTTTAATTTTCATTTGACTGCCTCCATGTTTTAACTAGTAAATTAAACGCACTCACATCAACTGTATCTAGTGATATATGAGGATTTGTTTCGAGCATCTTATTTGTGAGTTATATTCAACTTTTTCAAGAAAATGCTTTTTTTTCCTGTTTATGTTTAGATAGGTTGCTTCTTGGTTTTGCTTCTCTCTCAAAATCATTTGTCTGCTTGAAAGTTATGCACATTATTTCTATTTATTTAATAGTTTAAATATTTTTTAATTTATGTATTTATTTAAGAGGGAAGGAAAGAACAGAGAGAGAGATTGATTTGTTGTTCCACTTATGTATGCATTTAGTGGTTGATACTTGCAGGTGTACTGAACAAGGATCAAACCTTTAACCTTGGTGTGTAGGGGGCTACACTCTGCCCAACTGAGCTACCCGGCCAGGGCCAGTAGTTAATTCTAATTAACATACATGTTTAGCTTTAAAAAGTCTGAAATTAACCAACATTGCTAGACCTATCCTGAATAATACAAGGATTTTAAAACATGTAAATTCCCACTAGACCTTGGCATCTTACAAGATAAACTTAGGCATATTTACAATTCTAATTTTCTATTAAAGCAAGATTTCTGAAATTCAAAATGCTGAAAACCAAAAAGAAAATTTCGTTTGCTTATAGCGCCTAACCAGGAGGAACATGTACTTTAGAGCAATGGCTTTAGACATAGAAATTTTTTTCTAATTATTTTTTAATGATTTTCCTTTTACTTTGAGTACATATCCTTTGTTAAACTACTTCAAATAATTCTGATTATTTCAAGGATTAAATGCTGTAATTGATGATTTCTGTATTTGATCTTGCTGAAATTGCATGATGATATTGATTATAGTGCATAATGAGTACCCACCCACATGTCTGGGAATACATGTCACCATCCAGAACAAAGGGATAACCCAAAGGCCATAAAATAGGTCCCTAAGCAGTGGCAACAAGAAAGCAAAACAAACCCAAAGAGAACCAAAACCCAAAATGACTGCTATTACAAAAACAGCACAACCTTAAAGTCTCCTTAGCCCACGGGATTTATGACCTCATATCACCAGTAGTAAGTCGCCCCCAGATAAGTATTTTATTACTCTATGCAAGAACATTGTGTTCATCAAACAAAGAACTTCAAGACTTATTCTTACTCACTTTCAAAATAGATAACAATGCCTATTCTCCATAATTTAGGAAGGATTTGGGCCCCAGTGTCATTAAAGAATTTATAAATATGTGCTTAGTAGCTCGTCTGTGTGTCAGTGGGAGGAAAAAGATTATATTCAGGCATAGCGGTCTTGGATCACTTCATATAACAAATTTTTATCTTATATATATCAATAAATTGAGAGATTTATCTGAATAATTTTGTTATCAAAACAAACTTCCAAATTAAATCACATAGGAATAAAAAGACTAACGTATGCATAGGAACCAGACTCAATATTGCATATTTACAAAATATTTTCATTAAAAATGCTTTTTATGGAGGTAGGGGGTACCCCGTTTGTTATTTATTTAATGGGTTAACAGTTTTCAGTGGCACTCAATAGATGAAATGTTAACTTGGGTATCCATCTAATTTTTAATAATAGGTTCTGAACTGTTTGACACTTTATTGTTTCTGGTAATACGAGAGAGAAACATGTGCTTTTGTACTTACTTAGAAGTATAGAAAATAACCATGGACAGAATTACTGTATCTCATTAAAATTGCTAATAGAAAAACAAAGTTTTAGTGAAATACTTCAAGTCAATTTCAGCATCAACTTAAAAATATGTTTTTTGTTTGTTTGTTTGTTTATATTTTTCTGAAGTGAGAAGCAGGGAGGCAGAGAGACTCCCTCCCGCATGTGCCCACCTGGGATCCACCTGGCATGCCCACTAGGGGGTGATGCTCTACACATCTGGGGCATTGCTTAGTTGCAACTGGAGCCATTCTAGCACCTGAGCGGAGGCCATGGAGCCATTCTCAGCACTTGGGCCAACTTTGCTTCAATGGCTGTGAGAGGGGAAGAGAGAGATAGAGAGAAAGAAGAGGGGGAAGGGTGGAGAAGCAGATGGGTGCTTAACCTGTGTGTCCTGGCCAGAAATCGAACCTGGGACTTCCACATGCCAGGCCAACGCTCTACCACTGAGCCAACCAGCCAGGGCTGAAAAATATTATCTCAGTTTTAAACCTCAAGAAAGATGTGTTTTATTAGTGAGGAGTGATATTCATCGGAAATAAAAATAGACTACTATTTTGTGATACTTCTCTGAGTAATATGCACTATAATAATGTGTGCCTTATTGGATTGTCAAGATTTGTCCTATACCTTAAAATCCATAATTAACTTGTGAAAGCATATATTTGTAGTCAACTCTGGAAAGTAGATAAATCATTCTTTCGTCCATTGTCCTGTTTCTAGCAGAAGGTTCAGAAATATTTGAACCTGACCAGGAGATGGCACAGTCAATAAAGTGTCAGACTGGGATGCAAAGGACCCAATTTTGAAACCCTGAGGTCATGACTAGAGCATGGGCTCATCCAGCTTGACCATGGGCTCACCAGCTTGAGGGCGGGGTTACTGGCTTAAGTGTCGATCATAGACATGACCCCATGGTCGTTAGCTTGAGCCCAAAGGTTGTTGGCTTGAAGCCCATGGTCTCTGGCTTGAGTAAGGGGTCACTCACTCTGCTGTAGCCCCCGGTCAAGGCACATATGAGAAAGCAATCAATGAACAAGCAATCAATGAACAATTGATGTTGCAATGAAGAATTGATGCTTCTCATCTCTCTCCCTTCCTGTCTGTCTGTCCCTATCTGTCCCTCTCTCTGACTTTCTCTGTATCAAAAAAAAAATTGACCCATGTCTGTTCGTAGGTCCAAAGATTATAAATTTGTTCAAATGAAGTGTTTGAAAGGTTCAAGTGTTTATTTTAAATAGCATGCAGAAAATTTGGAAACTGCATAAAAGTACAAAGGAAAGATAATCCTCAAAACATTCATTTCCCTCTTTATCTCTTGGCTCTAACATTATCTCTTTGCCCATTGAATCAATAGGCAAAGCTCACACCCTTATAAAACTTACTAGGGTTAAGTGCTTGAATTTTGGACATCGGCACACAAGATCAGGAGCCATGCTGAATTCATTTTTCTGTCTACACAGCGCAGCATAGGATCTGTTTCCCTGTTTGCACAACAGATGCTGATGGCCGCTTACACGTGATGAATTAATAACAACTATTGAATAAAGTAGTTCTTTGTCTCTTACCTACATTGTCATATTCCTAATAGGAGAGATGGGATAAATAGGATTTTGTTTGCCTCGTTGTGAAGTTCAGTATTAAAATATAACATTTGTATCACGCTTCACAATAAGAAAACATTGTATTATTTCGAAGGGTTCCAGTGAAGCCCACGTGAAGCAATAAATATGCACTATTTACAAAAGAAGGAAGATGTTGTGTTATTTACATGGAGTTCCTGCAGTGTTGAGCTATTTATTAAGAGATAAAACAAAAACTATTTAGTAGCCTCTGACATCTAAAATATAGTAATGGTATTGAAAAAAATTATGGCCTTTAATTTCCAAATATCTGTTGAATATTCTTTTTAAACAACTTTATTTATTGATTTTTAGAGAGAGAGAGAGAGAGAGAGAAAGAGAGATTTGTTGTTCTACTTATATATGCATTCACTGGTTGATTCTTGTATGTGCCCTGACCAGGGTTCAAACCCACAACCTTGGTATATATCAGACTACTCTCACCAACTGAGCTACCTGGCCAAGGCCTCTGTTGAATAGCCTTAATGCACAAGTAATTATTTAGCTTTGAGAAAGCATAATAAAAGGTATAAAATGCAGCAGAAAATAAGCTCACAGATGAGTTACATACATTTCCCAGTTAAAAAAGTGTTTTCATTATTATACATGGAACTTTCACACACACACAATCACATGTGTAAAATAGATCTAAAGCTTCCTTCCACTCGTCACCTGGCTAATTCAATTTTTCCTTCACTTTGCAAATTAAACATCATTTTCTTAGATAGATGTTCCCACAATCTCTACCCCAGGGTTCTTTTTTCCCCCTCAGTTTCTTTACAGTTTTTTTTTATGGTATTCTGTATTTTTCATATACAGCACTTATTATATTAAAATCACATTAAACTTAGAAATATTTAGTATCTGTCTTTTCACTAGAGACTCTAAACGTTAAAAAGACCCAACACACCAACCATGTGTCCGATACAGAGTTTGAGCAGTAAGTGGTTATTGTATGTAATATGTCTAATGTAGGAAAGATGATGACAGGGAAAAGGAGAGAGAAAAAACAGAGTGTGCTGGGAATTTAATGGAAAATGAAAATAGATTTAATGCGAGACCTCATAAAAGGATCTATGTAGAACTTAAAGCGGACCTTCGAGGATGTGTATGGTACCAATGTGATGCTTCATAGACACACCTGGAGGGGACGATACAGAAAAGATAGATCGGTGGAAGCACAAGTGAGCAGACCCAGCATAAGCATTAGGCACCGTAAACACTGTGCCCTGAGCCCATAATACTTTAAGGGCCCCCAAAAGATTTTATTTATTTATTTTGTGTCAGAGAGGAACAGACAGGACAGACAGGAAGAGAGAGAGATGAGAAGCATCAACTCGTAGTTGTGGCACCTTAGTTGTTGAATAAATATTTTTTGTTGTATCTCTCAGTAAATAGTTCAACGCTGTAGGAACTCCATGTAAATAACACAACCTCCTCCTCCTTTGTTGAATAGCGCATATATATTGCTTTACTTGGGCTTAGATTCCTTTTCCATATGTGCCTTGACTGGGGGCTCAAGTCAAGCCAGTGACCCCTTGCTCAAGTCAGTGACCTTGGGCTCAAGCCAGTGAACTTGGGGTCACGTCTATGATCCCACACTCAAGCCAGTGACCCTGAGCTCAAACTGGTGAGCCCGTGCTCAAGCTGGTGTGACCTCGGGGTTTCGAACCTGGATCCTCAGTGTCCCAGGCTGACATGCTTTTCACTGTTCCACAGCCTGGTCAGTGCCCCCCAAATATATTAAAGTTTAATTTTTAATGAGAAAAAAAGGAATATTATTATAATGAACATATAATAATGAATCAATGTAAGCATAAAATGTAATTTTTATTTTTTATTTTATTTTCTTCTGGAAGAAAGGGCCCAAGAAGGCAAAGTTGCCCAGGGCCTGTGAGAGTCAGAATGCAGCCTTGGGAAGATGTCTGTGTAGATAGAATAGTAAGGTCTACCAGAAATTTCTGTCTGTTTTTGGAATAAAACAAAATACAAATTTTTCTTACCGTCAATAAACTTTACTAAATAATATAATTGCCATTATTATTAATGATTTCTTGCCAGCGTGAGGGCAATTTGTATATCCCATTTTTGAAAAATGTTTTATCTTTTGATGCAAAAAATGGAACCACTGCTTGTTTGATATCTTCTTCATTTTTGAATTTTTTGCCCTTCAAAAAATTTTGTAAGGACAAAAACAAGTGATAGTTGGAGGGTGTTAAGTCCGGGGAATATGGTGGATGCGACAGACATGCTTCTGTAGCGTTTCTTCCTTGTTGAAATTCCTAAAAATTATAGTGGCGTAAATGAACTTTATCAGTAGCCATGGGTACACTATCGCTTCACACATAAGACTAACGTGAATCAACTTTGTTTTAGTTAATTTGCTACATCAGTATGTATACATTAAGTGATAAAAATAGAGAGGCACACATGCGCCAAATAAACATGTGCTTACATGTCGAAACTTGTGATAGAAACGGACAGAACTTTCCGGTAGACCTTATATTTTGGCTAAAATGTAGAAAAGGAATAAATCTGAAGCTGCCAATGTCAGCTGGTCTCGGTCAGGGAGCGACCAAATGACAGGCTTGGGAGATTCTTCAAACTTTGGGGAATTAATTACCTTCAGGGAATTCTGTTTCAAGCTTTCCTCACAGGACGGCTCTAGAAAGAGAGTTCTTGCAGGAATAAAGAGGATGAATTAGTTTTAGGAGTACTGCATTTTTAGATGAGGGTTAAAAAGGAGATTACAGTAGGAAGAGACAGAGGGATGGATATTACAATCACTTAGCTATATGTTTACCCATGTGTTTTAGATCATATGCAGAAAAATTGCCCTTTCCTGATAGAAAACTTCCAAAGTCATAATTACCGTATTTCATTTCCCCGTGTATAAGACATACATTTTCTCAAAAAGTTTGGGGTCTAAAAAGTGGGTACATCTTATACAGTGGTTGTGTTCTTTTACTTGCATTTGACAGTGATGAGGAGTTGTATGAATTTTATAATTAAGAAAACTTGAGTTCAATAACTTTTTGTAGTACATTTTCTTTCAAATTTCGGGCCCCAAAATTAAGGTGCATCCTATACATGGGAGTGTCTTATACATGGGAAAATATGGTATATATTTGTATTCCCTCTGATTGTAAGGCCATGAGAGGGGAAACTTGATCAGTTTATTGGTATATCCTCAGGGCATTCAACAGATAACCAAGAAAACAAGAGTTAGATTACTGTAAATGTGTTAAAACTATTATAACTAGAACTAGATCTTGTCTAAGCCATCCTAACAGTTGAAGCAAATGCCCAAAGGCTCAGCATAAGACAAATGCCTTCCAACTGACTGATGGTTCAGTTACTCTACAGATCAGAACAGAAGTAAAAAGTTTATTTTAAAAGATTCCTAATATTTTTCTAAATTGGAAAATCTCTGCCTATGGTCTATAACTATGTATTTATTATCATATACCCTTGCTTATATGTAGCATTAATTAATATATGGAGAGCCTGACCAGGTGGTGGCGCAGTGGATAGAGTGTTGGACTAGGTTCCGGAAGACTCAGGTTCCAGACCCCAAGGTCACCAGCTTGAGCATGGGCTCATCTGGTTTGAGAAAAGCTCACCAGCTTGGACCCAAGGTCGCTGGCTCGAGCAAGGGGTTACTTTGCTTGGTCTGCTGAAGGCCCACGGTCATGGCATAGATGAGAAAGCAATCAATGAACAACTAAAGTGTCGCAACAAAAAACTGATGATTGATGCTTCTCATCTCTCTCCGTTCCCGTCTCTGTCCCTGTCTATCCCTCTCTCTGACTCTCTCTGTCTCTGTCAACACACACACACACATACACACACACACACACACACACAGTGTGTCCATAAAGTCACGGTGCACTTTTGACAGGTCACAGGAAAGCAACTAAAGATGATAGAAATGTGAAATCTGCACCAAATAAAAGGAAAACTGTCCCAATTTTATACCTATTCAGTGCAGTTCAATGTGGGCTCATGCACAGATTTTTTAGGGCTCCTTAGGTAGCTATCTTGTATAGCCTCTACAGACTCGTCACTGACTGATGGCCTACCAGAATGGGGTTTCTCCACCAAACTGCCGGTTTCCTTCAACTGCTTATCCCACCAAATAATGTTATTCCTATGTGGTGGCACTTCGTTATAAACACACCAATATTCACGTTGCACTTTGGTCACGAATTCGAATTTAGCGAGCCACAGAACACACTGAACTTTCCTCTATACTGACCACATCTCAACTGGCACGGCCGTGGGCTGCTCCGCTGTATACATGGTGTTATGTCACCATCTGCACATGCGCACATGCTGCCACATCATCCTACAGAAACTGTATATATATATGGAGAAAAGTACAATGACATAAAACCAGATGGTATGCCTTGAGGGCAGTTGCGTTGTATGTAAATCTGTTAGCATTCTCACTAATTTGTACACTTACTTTGTACCAAGCCTGGTACTAGAACGACAAGATGAGTATGGCATCTAATAATATAAAATGAGTAGAAGGGGAACACCTAACCTTACAGAAAGTTTAAAGCAGGACTTCATTAAGGAGAAGTGATGTTTGCATTAGGTCTTCAGAAAGTAAATGCTAGCCAGGTAGATCAAAGCAAAAGGGTATGTACATTTTTTAAATTATAGGGATTGGACTTGAATTTAAAAGACTTAGTTAACCTTTTGGAGTATCCGTTAACTTATCCAAAGCATGCAAAGATCATCTTTTGAATCACTCTTTAGTTATTTTCTGTTAAAAATGAAAAAACATAAAAAGCCACCCAAAGGTTATTAATTCCCTGATGTTGAAAACAGAGGAAATACTTGAAATATTCACTGTGTAGTATTAATAGTTAAATTAGCTGCTGATCTGTGTTTTAGCGATTGCCTTTTTTGTAGCCAGAGGACTCGACTAAGTGAATCTTCTGGAAGCTTCCAAAATCGGGTTCTTTGATTTTATCACTTGAGAAGTACAATATGAAGAATGGTAACATTGTTAAATCACTGAGATGATACTTAACACTATACAAGAAACTAATGATTTTTGTAGTATTGAAATTCTACCACACAACCTACCAAAAATTCATTGCCCTGCATCATCATAAGAAGCCTGAAAGGTTTCCAACTGGAGCCCTTTAATTGGTCATTTTTAGGATCTCACAGATTTCATTAACACAGTACTGAAATGACACCAAGATAGATGTTTCAGAACCGAGCTCCTTGGCAGTTTGGAAGCAGTTGAATTGTTCTCCCACTTTGCGTTGCAACGATTCCGGGGCTGTATTTAAAACATTAGTATCAAGATAGGAAATGAGTCTTGAGTCGATGTTCCCTCTTGAGGTTAAAGGTCTGTTTCTTTCAATCTGTTCAAACTGACAGGTCTCCTGCCATCACCTCCTCCTTCGCCGGGCAGACAGGCCCTGGCTGTCAGTGTGAAAACATCTGTTGAATGGATTTATTGACTCGATTTTGTTTTTTTCTCCCCCTTTCTCTATTTTCCCCCCTTTTCCTTCACACTGTTTATTATGTCGCTGACCTGATGAACTTAATTTGTTGACATGTCGCTCTCAGTGTCTCCCTCAATGCCTGTCTCACATTTCTTTCTACTGTGCTTTTTTTTTTTCTTTCTTTCTTTCTTGGCAACAGCCCTTCCTGGAACCCCGGCACGCACGTGCGCTCTCGGTGCGCCAAGCTCAGCTGGCTGCGGTTGGCATCGATGGATTAGAGAAGCATCATCTTGTCTCCAGAACGCATTCCTCCCCCGCTGCCTCCATTTCACCTCAGCCAGCCAAGGACCGCCCCCTCCAGCCCGGCTCTGCAACTGGTAGGAATCCCTCAAGACTCTCCCTAATAGGCAGGCTAAATGTACCGTTCCTGTAGGATTAACCGATTTAAATGCTCTGAATAACTCCAATAGCAGAACGCTCCATTTTAACCAATGCAACCTAAATTTTATGAGGTTATATTGGCCTCAAGACAAACAGCACATCTGATAAATCTTGGGCTTAGTATTAATAGCCTCATAAATTGTTATCATTTAAGGGCCTGGAAAACACATCAACAGGTGGATGGGTCCCTTTTGGAAACAAAAATCCCTACAACATTTTTTTTTTTTTTTAGCGGTGTTCCTCAGTCTCTTTCTGCCGGTAGTCCTGGCCACCAAGAAATTTACGGTGCCCAGCTACATTTAAATCTAAAGGGTGTTCCTCCCCCTGTTTGTTTTCCTTGTTCTTTTGTTTTACAGTTTTCTTCTGACTTCACATACAAATGACTCATGAGAAATAATGGTGCCAAGCAAACCAAGCTTAGTTCTCTACAGTTAGTTCCATTTCCATTTCCATTTTTTTTTTTTTTTTTTTGTATTTTTCTGAAGCTGGAAACGGAGAGAGACAGACAGACTCCCGCATGCGCCCGACCGGGATCCACCCGGCACGCCCACCAGGGGCGGCGCTCTGCCCACCAGGGGGCGATGCTCTGCCCCTCTGGGGCGTCGCTCTGCCGCGACCAGAGCCACTCTAGTGCCTGGGGCAGAGGCCAAGGAGCCATCCCCAGCACCTGGGCCATCTTTGCTCCAATGGAGCCTTGGCTGCGTGAGGAGAAGAGAGAGACAGAGAGGAAGTAGGGGGGTGGAGGGAGTGGAGAAGCAAATAGATGCTTCTCCTATGTGCCCTGGCCCGGGATCGAACCTGGGTCCCCCACACGCCAGGCCGACGCACTACCGCTGAGCCAACCGGCCAGGGCCTCCATTTCCATTTATGACGGCACCTCTGGGTGGGCTCTTTAACCGACCTGTTCCTCTGCCTACAGCTGTGTTTGATCTTTCAGGACCTGGCTACAGAGGAAAAACCGGGTAATTCCAATGTCAGAGGAAGGTCAAGTGTGGAACACACACACAACAAGGGGTGCTTTCCCTCTACAAAGGAACTATACTAGGGTCGTTTTATATTTGTTGGACCCCATTCTGTTCCAGGCTCTCAAACTGTGGCTGATCAAATGAAAGATGCTGTAGCCTAAGGGACTCATAGTTTGGATGCAGCCAGGGGAAAATTCAAATGTACCTTCCTCCCCAAAGGCTCTCCGAGGTTATCTGATTTATTTTTTTGAATCAATTTTCAGAAATCAGAATTTCTGTGTTTTTTTTTGGCTTCTGTGACCTCATATGACCCTTTGTGCTTAGAAAAAAATTTTTAAAAACCCACTTTTTCTGAACTCACATTCCCAAGTCTTGATATCATCTTTTATTTAAAAATCAATGAATGAAATGAGCGAGTTATTTAACTTTGACAGACATCTTTAAAAACTATGTATAGGAGCTCCTTTGTATAATGTGTTATACCACAGGCCAACATTCCATACTAGGAAACTACAGGCTGGGTCTATTTGGATATATTTCTTTTACCACATGAGCCACCGCCTCTGATCCCTTTATTTTCTGGAGCAGAGCAGACTTGCCCCCGTATTCCAGACGACCCAGGGCTACAGCCCAGTGTGAGCAGAAGCCACTTGGATCCGTCTTGCCTGGCTCTATCGCCGGTCGTCAGAGAGTTTTTGTTCAAAGCCAAATACATGATATACAGTCACAAATGCTTTCTTGTAGGAATGCTTTTGAGCGTAGCCTTTAAGAATTGCAACTCGATTCTCTTTCCTGAAAGTGGTTTTTTATTCAGCCATAAGCTTTCAGAGAACACGGAGTCACAACCAACCTATCATAATGCCAATTCCATTCACTCAAAATCACTTCCTTATTTTAAAAGTGAGCTTAACTAAATTTTTTGTGGTGTTATTCCCATGTATGCTGCTGTCTACTGTTATAATTCGACTAGTAGAGTTTCTTTTCTTGGTTAAGAGGAGCAGCCCTTTTCTCCTATGCTGTGGTTTCCTTTTACGTGTTCCTTCAATATGAATGAAGCAAGATCTCTGAATATTTGAATGGTCCTAGAAGTTGGAGAAAACAGTGTTGTCAGATGGACAGGCTTCGTAGGCGCTAGAGGAATCCATGCAAACCCAGTAATATAACCATGACATAAGCATAACCCAGTCATTAGCATAACAGTCTAAAGACTGTTCATTTCAGATGATTAGTTTCTTTTCCTTAATGTTAGCATCCTAGTCTTTCTCAGAGTTTATACTCCAAACACAAGCATGGAAAAGAACTTGAGATTATTTTCATAGTTAATGAACTTGATGAGACATATTTCTGGCCTAAATAAGAAATTTTATAGATTTATATTTTAAAAACACAGGTCTTTGCACTTAATAGGCACTCAATAAATTATAGTTGAATCCACTTGTGTAGCATATATGTAGATATAGACATAAGCACTTATGAATATAGTAGTTCAAATGTAAAACCTCTGAAAGTAAAAGTTACTTTTTAATTATTGTTCTGGTGAAAGAGTAGCTACGTGATTTCAACGTTATATAATTTAGTAGAGAAAAACTTGCTTGTCCTATTTGACCTTAAAAACACTGCATCCTAACAGTTAAATTCTTAAAAGACTCAACAATTTTTATTTTTTTTATTTTTTAATTTTTTTCTGAAGCTGGAAATGGGGAGAGACAGTCAGACAGACTCCCTCATGCGCCCGACCAGGATCCACCCGGCACGCCCACCAGGGGCGACTCTCTGCCCACTAGGGGGCGATGCTCTGCTCCTCCGGGGCGTCGCTCTGCCGTGACCAGAGCCACTCTAGCGCCTGGGGCAGAGGCCAAGGAGCCATCCCCAGTGCCCGGGCCATCTTTGCTCCAATGGAACCTTGGCTGTGGGAGGGGAAGAGAGAGACAGAGTGGAAGGAGGGAGGGGTGGAGAAGCAAATGGGCGCTTCTCCTATGTGCCCTGGCCGGGAATCGAACCCGGGTCCCCCGCTCGCCAGGCCGATGTTCTACCACTGAGCCAACCGACCAGGGCCTCAACAATTTTTTTGAGTCATGCAAAGCATATAATTTATATATCTACTAATAGCCTCTCCACTGTCATTGGGATTAAAAACATTTATATCGTTGGTAACTTTTACTTAGTACTTTTCCAAATCCAAAGGAAATTAAATTTACAGTTTTAACTCTATTCCCTCACATATTTTTCTGGCTTAAATCCCAACTTAAATTTCCCCGGTAGTCTGCCTTGTTTTATAATCCACATCATCTCAAAATTCATTTTAGTTTTTCTATTGATCTTGATTTTAGGGATGAACTCTTCAGGCTTTCATGGGTAGTATGTTTGAAAAAAAATAATTTTAAGCATTAAACTCCTTTCAACTCTTTAATATCTATTTGTTGTAGATACATTTAAAAAAATCAAAAGTGATGTCCGACTAGGCAGTGGTATAGTGCATAGAGCATCAGACTGGGATGCAGAAGACCCAGGTTTGAATTCTCAAGGTTGCCACTGGCTTGAGCACGGGTTCATCAGGCTTGAGCACGGGCTCGCTGGCTTGAGTGTAGGATCATAGACATGACCCCATAGTCACTGGCTTGAGCCCAGAGGTCACTGACTTGAAGCCCAAGGTCGCTGGCTTGAGCAAAGGATCACTGACTCTGCTGGAGCTCCACCCCCCTCCCACATCAAGGCAGAACTAAGGTGTCACAACAAAGAATTGATGTCTCTCGTCACTCTACCTTCCTGTCTGTCCCTCTCTCTGTCTCTGTCACACACACACAAAAAAAAATTAAATAAAATCAGAAGTGACATTCTGTTATGTTCTTTGGTGATATTTCAGGGTTTTTTTCAGAATAAAGTGATACCTTTAGTTGTTCCACTAAAAAGTAAGGAAAACAGATATGTTGTAAAGGTATGTGGTTAAATCTATTCTGTAAAAGCTATACTTTTTGATACAACTAAAAAATTATTTAATACTAAGTTTATGTAATTTTTAAAGTACACCATCCAAACCTTCACCCTCAATGTGTATTCTCAGTAGCTAGCGTTAGTAGCCACACTGGCCCCTTTTTGTAAAGAACAAAGCAATGTTCTAAGGAGGAAATGTCTGAATTCAGTCAGTTATTGGAAGATGAAGTCTTCAGTTCATTTTCTGTGAGAATTGGAATAACCAAGAAACAGAAACTTATATGTAGCTCCTACCTGGTATCCCTGCATGGATCCTGGCTGAAGATCATTCTAGGATGGACAAGAAGAGCACACACTCATGCAGCTGCTAGAACAGGGGTCGGGAACCTATGGCTCGTGAGCCAGATGTGGCTTTTTTGATGGTTGCGTCTGGCTCGCAGACAAATCTTTAATAAAAATAATAGTAACGTTAAAAATATAAAACATTCTCATGTATTACAATCCATTTATTTCCTACCGCTCATGTTCACGGTTGCGGGTGGCTGGAGCCAATCACAGCTGTCCTCCGGGACAACACCAAATTTTTATTGGATAATGCATAACGTGCATGGGTCGTTGTATGGCTCTCACAGAATTACATTTCAAAATATGTGGCGTTCATGGCTCTCTCAGCCAAAAAGGTTCCCGACCCCTGTGCTAGAGTGACAATGAAGAATGTGTATTGTAGAGTCAGGTTGCCACATATTCAAATGGATTTTATGTTGTATTGGAATTTGAGGAATAATCAATTTAAGAGTTGCTTTTTTTATTCTGTTTAAAGCCAAGACATGGTATTTTTATGTGTTCTGATAACCAAGGGAAGGGCAGTGTATTTTATCTTAGACCTCTCTTCTATTCAGCTGTTCCTAACAGAGAGGAGGCTTGGCCATGGCTTCACAACAGGGCATCGACAGTAGATGGTATAATTGTGCTTGTTTATACTACATGGGACTTACTAAAGCAAAAATTTAATAGCAAATGAACTTGATTGGCTTTATCTTCTTTATCACCCAGTACAATTTAAAGCCTTCTTTACTCCAACACTAGCTTACTGTGAGTAAATTCTCTCATTGTAATATTATCTCTTTGGTCAGAGTCTAATGCAAAATAGAATCACGGTTCTCAACCACACCAACTTTTGTGAAAGCCACTAAAATAATTTAAGTACTTCAACTACTTATTTTGTTTAATAAAACTAAAAGAGGATGCATAAAGTCTAAAATATGTGTCATAATTTTTGAGGGTTTTTCTTTTGTTAGAAAAGAAACTAATAGGATTTAATATGCAGATAAAGACTTTATATTAAGGCTCTTATGTATTTCACCAAATCTAATTTTAAGTCATCCCATTGATCAAGAGAGAGATGGATCCATTCATTGATGTTGCAAGTGGTAACCCAGTGGGTCAGAAAGGGTCAAAGAAAAGTAGAATTCCAGATGAATCTGAAAGAGATGAACAGGATTATTTCTCACCCTATAAGTCTTTGTTTCTGAAAAGAGTAAGAAAAAAATAAGAAGAAAAGAGAAGAAAAAAGAAGGAGGAAAAGAATGAAATGAAGAATGAGGTTCAAGTCTCACCTTGCAGCCTACCTGTTAACACCTCATTGCTACATCATGAAGATGAATAAGTGGAGGTTTAAGGTTCCAGACTTTATTTATTTCCCCTTAAATTTAAATGTCTTTCCAAGAGCTCCTGGACTTTGTGTTATAATCTCCAGATACTTGGCAATAACTTCCAGCTACCAGAACCTGTTTCATAATTTTTTTGGCAGTGCTTTATAGAGTCAATGTTAAAAGAGGAACAATCACTATGGAGGTGAAGTTAGCTATGTCAAGAGATGAAATAGTAAAAAAAAAAATTAGGCAACT
Source organism: Saccopteryx bilineata (assembly GCF_036850765.1). NCBI lineage: Eukaryota > Metazoa > Chordata > Mammalia > Chiroptera > Emballonuridae > Saccopteryx > Saccopteryx bilineata. Next base: position 38,226,742 of record NC_089496.1, read on the forward strand.
TAATGATTAGAATCGCTCTTCTTAAGGAGTATGTTTTTAAAACGAGGGGGAGACTATATTTTTTCATTTCCGTGTATCACTAGATATTTATACTTTGTGTATTATGATATTGTGGTTGAAAATATGTTAAACCATTTCCCTTATGTAATAGCAACTCATAAATATTTGATATATCTGAGTTGTAGAGATGTGTCGTATGTGTCTTTACATTTTGGAATGTTACTTTTTATGACTACCTACTTTCTGCCTTTCTTTGTGTCTTCATTTGAACTTTATTTTATGTAAAATGTCATTTAGAAATATAAAGCCAAGTAAAATTAATGTCTGTATCAGAGATACTTGCCATTAGGAAGATAAGCTATAAAATCCTAGGTACTCTACTAGAGAAGTGAGGCTATGAGACCTTCAGGAGTCCAAGGAGATCTACAAGTTACGGTCATCAAGGGAGTCTTTAAAAGGGAGATATCTGACCTAATTCTTGCATCTATTCATTTACAAGATGGGACAAAGTTAGATTTACAGTTGTTCATATGGAAAATAATACAAAAGTTAATAAATAATAATATAAGAATAAACTCAATATTTTGTGTACTCACAATGGTTAACTTACTTTTACCCCACCCTGTATTTATGATTTTCATTTATTCACTTGAACATGTTTTTGAGGACCTGTTATATTCCAGGCATCCTCACAGATACTAAGAGTACAGAGGTAAACAATACAAATCTAGTCTGTGCTTCCATAGATCTCACCAGATGTAGACATGAGCAATTGAACAAGTTTATACAACAATTAAGTAATTGTGATAAATGTTCTGGAGACCTAGAAGATGCTTTGTGTGCATGTAGTTGGACACCTAATTTAGAGATCTCAGGGAATGCTGAGGCAATGAGATTAAAACAGTCTTGAAGAATGAATAGGAATTAGCCAAGTGAGGGCCGGAAGGAAGAATTTTGGCCTAGATCAGCGGTTCTCAACCTGTGGGTTGCGAACCCGGTAGGGTTTCCTAAAGCCATTGGAAAATACATAATGCATATTAGGTATTTACATTCCGAATCATAACTGTAGCAAAATTACAGTTATGAAGTAGCCACCAAAATTATTTTTTGGTTTGGGGTCACCGCAACATGAGGAACTGTATTGCGGGGTCACGGCATTAGAAAGGTTGAGAACCACTGGCCTAGATGGAAGAGCATGTATGATGATTGCAATGCTGGTATGATTTTGATCCTTTTGTGACATGGAAGGCAGGCCTTTGTGGAAGAAATAGAGCTCAAGAGAGGGAGGTGTGTGAGATGAAACTGGAGAGATGGGAAGGGGCCGACATAGAGGCTGACTCTGAGGAAACTTCCATCAGTGAAGTCATCAAAGGATTTAAGCAAAAGTACCCTCTGTTGTGAGGCAAATGAAATAGAAGGAAGGTCAAGTAGCCAATTACAGGGCTATCTCAGGAGTTCAAATTAGAGATAATAAGACCACGGATTATGTATGGTTTTGGCACTGGAGATAAGAAGTGAGTAATTCAAGATGTATTTTGGAGGGAAAATAGACCCAACTTGTTGATTCATTGGCTAGGGAGTGTCGAGAGGACACTAAGATTTCTTACATGAGTGATGGTGGGTTATAATATCCTTTTCTGCAATGGGAAACCCTGTGTGCTGTTTACGACCAAGAACTCAAAACAGACACCGTAATGGAAATTTTGAATGGGCAGTTGCATAGACAAGTGTGCAAGTGTAAAGAGGTCAGCACTGAGGATGAAAACGTGAGACTAAGGGGTCTAGAGATAGATTTTGAAGTCATTTGTCTTAGGAATGGATATTATTCAGACCAGCAAAATTATAAATATATACACATACATATATATATATATGTGTATATATATATTTTTTTAGACATAATTTTTACCACATGGTTTCAAATATATATGTCTTCTTTCTGCAAGATTTTAGTATACTCAAGGACAAAGGTTCTCCCTTCTTGAGTAACATTCTTCTAATATGATACTCTAGGTCAAAGGGAGAATAACATGCCTTAATTAATTAAACTTACTTTAAAACACAAATGGTTGGTAATTATTGTTCTTGAATACATATTTATTTTAGCTTTTCAATATTTTTTATTGATTTTTTTTTCAGAGAGAGCGAGAGAGAAAAAACATCAGTTTCTTCTTCCACTTATTTATGCATTCATTGGTTGATTCTTGTATGTGCCTGACCAGGGATCAAACCCACAAGCTTGACATATCAGGATAATGCTCTAACCAACAGAGCTACCCAGCCGGGGCATGCTTTTTAATATCTTAACATGGATTTTTCTGTCCCCAGAGAATGTATTTTGATGGTAATTTATTGGAATATTGGTTAAATAATTTCTTATGTCAGGTATTTTTTTTTAAAAGTAACATGTGTTCCCCTCAAGGAATTGGATTAAGGGCAGAAATCTTTTCAAAATTAACCAGTTATAATTATCATGTAATTTGCTTTACTAGGTCATATTTAATGTATCTCTAGTAGTTCATTTCATCAAATTTTTATAAAACTTTTGCCATCATCTGGTCCAACTGAAATATAAAATAGGTTAACTCATGGTAATTTAAAAGCATATTTTATTCATTAAGTAGCTCTGTAATTTCTACTACAGGGATTGCAGTTGACTTACTCATTTTTTAAAAGAAACACTTCAGTTGTCCCACAATATTGTAGAATCTACAATATCCATATTGGTTACAGATTGGCATAAATGATGAGAAAAGCACAATAAGCAAAAGAGAAAGTCTTTCTGCTCAACTTTGAGGAGCTGTTCCGCAGAACAGGCAGGCAGTTGGGAAATGTCCCAATTTATTACAAAGACATAACCTGATCTAAAGCAAGGCAAGAATTGCTCATGAAACAAATTCACAATTTAAAGCAAGAATAGTCAATTTTTTATACCTACCACCCACTTTTGTATCTCTGTTAGTAGTAACATTTTCTAACCGCCCACCAGTTTCACAGTAATGGTGATTTATAAAGTAGGGAAGTAACTTTACTTTATAAAATTTATAAAGCAGAGTTACAGCAAGTGAAAGCATATAATAATAATTACTTACCAAGTACTTTATGTCGGATTTTTGCTAAGTTTGGCAGAATACATCTTTATAAAACAACTTACTATAGTTAAATCTAACTTTTTATTTATACTTTGGTTGCTCTGCTACCGCCCACCATGAAATCTGGAACGCCCACTAGTGGGTGGTAGAGACCAGGTTGACTACCGCTGATTTAAAGAGTCAGTTCATTTTGTGGCTTCAGTGATAAAATGTAAACCTCTATGAACTGAGTTGTCTGTCTAAAAATATTTTGTAACGATTTAAGATACTGGTAAAATGCGTGTTTTTTAATCTAAAGTTTTTAAATATTTTCTTTAAATGTTACCATCTTCATGCACTTGACAGGTTTCCTAAGCTAGGGTCTGAGGCCTGATTGATTGGAGGTTGCCATTTTGCTTATCTATCCAGTTTCACAGGACTAAGTAGCTCTTATGTGCTCCGGGGAGTTTGTAGATATGTATTATTTTTCTATTTGTAAAGTTGTTTTTTTTTAAAATACCTTTTTTGAGTAATCATGTTGCCATCTAACTTGTACCATTCCTCTGTCTTGTGCTGTGTCTCCTTTGTGCTGAAGGAATTGCCTACGACCCCCTGATGCTGAAACACCAGTGTGTTTGTGGCAGCTCCACTGCCCACCCCGAGCACGCTGGACGGATCCAGAGCATCTGGTCACGGCTGCAAGAAACCGGGCTGCTAAATAAATGTGAGGTAATCCGGAATTGGCCACACTCTTTTACTTACTTAAATAAATCATGTAAAGAGGCCAGTATGCATTTGGGCAGTAGTAGAAAAATGTTAACTCTATAGCACCAACACCATGATTGATGAACCATCATTGGCAAGAGTAGCATAGATCTCATGACCCACCTGGGCGGGGCACACAGTAGGCACTCAGGCAGGGTTGACAGACTGAGCAGCTGCCTGATGTGTGTGTGTGTGTGTGTGTGTGTGTGTGTGTGCTATGATTGCATTCTTGTTTCCAAATAGATAACATTTACTGAGTTGTCTGAGAAACTCTCTGTGAACTATTAAGTGCTAAGTAGTTATTATTCCTTATTATAAGTGATTTTGAACTCAAGATATAGGCCAGTTTTGTCTTAGGAAAATGAATATACAGTGTGTCCGTAAAGTCATGGTGCACTTTTGACCGGTCACAGGAAAGCAACGAAAGACGATAGAAATGTGAAATCTGCACCAAATAAAAGGAAAAGTTTCTGTAGGATACCCAGTTTCTGTAGGATGATGTGGCAGCATGTGCGCATGCACAGATGATGACGTAACACCGTGTATACAGCAGAGCAGCCCACGGCCATGCCAGTCGAGATGTGGACGGTACAGAGGAAAGTTTAGTGTGTTCTGTGGCTCGCTAAATTCGAATCCGTGACCAAATTGCAATGTGAATATCAGCGTGTTTATAATGAAGCGCCACCACATAGGAATAACATTGCTCGGTGGGATAAGCAGTTGAAGGAAACCGGCAGTTTGGTGGAGAAACCCCGTTCTGGTAGGCCATCAGTCAGTGGTGAGTCTGTAGAGGCTATACGGGATAGCTACCTAAGGAGCCCTAAAAAATCTGTACGTGAGCCCACATTGAACTGCACTGAATAGGTATGAAACTGGGAGAGTTTTTCTTTTATTTGGTGCAGATTTCACATTTCTATCATCTTTTGTTGCTTTCCTGTGACCAGTCCAAAGGGCACCATGACTTTATGGACACACTGTATTTAAAATATTTACTGTTTTCTTACCAAGAAAAGACACATTTTTTTATTGATGTGGCTGATGTTTTTATATTTTCACAGTAGAGGTTTGAATACACTCCTCGATATTTCTTGACTTATTTCTGTACGTTCCTGATGAGTCCCATTTTTTATTTAGAAAAATCTGTTTCAAAGTTTAAAAGTAAAAATGATAATTCCAAAAGGCTCCCTTTCAAGTTTGGGGAAAAAAAATTGAAGGACTAATATTTTGATTAATGTGTGTCATGAGGAAACTGATACATTAAGGCCATATTAAATTCACTATACTCTGATAGAGATGCAATCTTCTTTACTATTTTTGAGTTAATTAATATTTGGCAACCCAAAATGAAGTTGAGAAAATTGCTACTCAAAGCCAATTTAGTTTAAAGTGAAACTGGCAAATACTTCAGTTGAATTCGAAATGCACAAAGTGGTCAGAATGCTTTTCAGAGTCAGGTGCCCTTGCCTATATTTGATAGTGTAATAGTACCAATCTGATCCTTCTCTGCAGAATAGTAAAAACAGCTGACTTTTGAATATACAGTCATTCATTCAGTGCATTTATTTCTCATGTTAAATTATTTTCATCATTGATTTTCTCTTTGGAAGATCAACAATATATCTCATCTTACAGGAGATATAAACGGTTATTTTCTTTACATCAAATCATAGATAATGTTTATGGTTCATTCAGTGCTGGGATTTTGGGAATGAATACGCCAGAACACTGTGTACAGATTTAGTTTCACCAGTGTTATTATATGTTTATAGTAGAATTATCAAATGTTTTTCATATTTAAACTTCGGCTTTTGACCAAATGTATCTTTTACCTCAAAACACCAGAGTGAAGGAATGGGAGCTCGAGCTATTTCTCTGATTCTTTCCTGAGTGCAAGTGCGCTATTCATCATTTGCTGGTAGCATCCATTATCACGTAGCAGAAGGTTTTCATTCTCATTCGTAAATTTTAGAGTTGAGGGTAAGGTTTTTATGGTTTTGATAATGCAATTTGGAGGCCAAACCATCCTGTTGTCTACGCAATCCCATATGGAGCACACAAACCAGCAAGCGGACTCACTTGTGGTGGACCAGTCTTTTTTTTTTTTTTTTTTTTGTATTTTTCTGAAGCTGGAAATGGGGAGAGACAGTCAGACAGACTCCCGCATGCGCCAGACCGGGATCCACCCAGCACGCCCACCAGGGGCGACGCTCTGCCCACCAGGGGGCAATGCTCTGCCCCTCCGGGGCGTCGCTCTGCCGTGACCAGAGCCACTCTAGCGCCTGGGGCAGAGGCCAAGGAGCCATCCCCAGCGCCCGGGCCATCTTTGCTCCAATGGAGCCTTGGCTGCGGGAGGCCAAGAGAGAGACAGAGAGGAAGGAGGGGTTGGGTGGAGAAGCAAATGAGTGCTTCTCCTATGTGCCCTGGCCGGGACTCGAACCCGGGTCCCCTGCATGCCAGGCCGACGCTCTACCGCTGAGCCAACCGGCCAGGGCCTGGACCAGTCTTACTGGACGTTTGTTCCTGTGAACATTCCTGCCTCCCTTTTGCATCGCCTATGAAAGCTTTCCAGCTGGGCGGTCTTCCTGCACTTCTGCCCACTGAGGCAGAACTGTTGACATCTTCTCACATTCGGGTCCTTGTCACACCCTGGAGTCTCATCCCAGCCACTGCAGATGAGCATGGACAGATCACAGCATTCTAGTGCATTGCTAACTCCAGGGGCTTTGAGTCACTAGTTTTATATTGCAGTGATTTTAAACACTCACGGATTGAGCTGGGGGAATAGATAAAATGAGACCGACTGTGGTCAGCAGCCTCCGTCGTCTTAGCAGCACCAGAGGGGCCCTCTGAGCAAGAGCTAGAGGAAGGGATGTTCATGTGACACAGTGCGCAGGTGGAAGTATCCTGCACCTCCTGTTGAAGAGACCCCCCTTCTGCCTTCGTCCCTGTTCCTTTCTCTGTTTGGGTAACCGTTTCACTGGGATCAACTGTAGGGAGTCTCCGTTCTGCTGGCACACAGAGCAGAGTCAGCTTTTCTCCATCGACAGAGTGGTCAGTTTTGCAGTTAAACGACGATATTATAGAAAAGATGGCAATTGGAAAACACGGAAAGGGCTCAATTGTTTCAAAACAAGCGACTGATCCACAAATCAAACTTGTGCATGTGTCATTTCATGTGGCAATGTAGAAAATGAACCACAGTGGATTCTCAAGAGGTTACTGTTCAACATTGGTCCATCTCAGCCCTGCCATTAATTATCTGTGTACTTTTGTTAAATCATGTAATCCTGCTGATCTTTGGTTTTCCCATGTGTAAGATGAGGGTGTTAGGCAGGATATAATCTAGAATCCTTCCAGTTCTAACATATGAAATGCGATGGCTAAGGAGTTCATCTAGAACATAGCACTTTCTCTGGTTAAGAGTAGACAGAAGTTTTAGTAAACACATTGCTTTTAGTTTGTAAACTATAGTGTAAGCTGTGCTTACTGGTCCGGATTAGCAGCCAGAGAAATCATCAGTCCTCATTCTGTCAGGGGACAGCAGTAACAGGGGTTAACTTCTTTTGGCATGACATGTCAAACAGTTTTTAAAATATTGAGGTGCTTCGTAGGCCTTCATGCCAATACCATTTCATTTTCCCCCTGTTGTGTCATCCATAGTTTGTTTAGTGATTCAGTTGGGAGCAAAATGCAGAACCAGCAGCTTTTTTTTGTTACCATAGAAATAGATCTAGATGGGTCATTGGTGGCCTCTTCCAGAACAAGCCTCTAGATTAGGTAGCCAGGTTTCTACACTGCAGAAAAGAATGTGCCCTTCTCTGCTAAAAAGCTTGCAGGGGTTGACCCATCATCTGTTAGAAATGCACTTGCAGTTGTTTTTCCAGAAGGGCTCATGACTCTCAGCCCCACCGAGCCACCCACAGACATTTGCTTGCTCTCACATTTGTTTGGAGAATAATAACATTTTATTATGATGGATTGGATTACACATGATGTGGAATTTGCATTGCCTGTTTGTGACTAGTATTGAAGAACTCTGTTTTGCTTAATTCCTAAGCAAAAACCATAAGCAACACACTGTCCTGCGATGTTTAAGTCTTTCATTCAAGTGCCAACCCAGACTAATTACGAAACAATTCTGGGACACAAAACCAGGCTACCGTTGCCCCCCTGGGACTTCTCAACGGTTCCGATGGGAAAAGTGAAGAGCAGGTTTAACGTAACATCTGAAGATGCCAAGGAGCTCGGGGCCAGGGTGTCCAGCACACCTTCCTGCACACACAGAGGTGATTTTAAAATACCCTTTGCAAATCTAAATAAAGAAATGCAGTACCCTTTCGGGAAACACTTTTGGAATGTGCCCATTTTCTGACATCAGGGCTACAAAGAAAGCCCTGAATACTGCAAGGTAATGGAAATTCAATTAAATATTTGTTTTATAGAGTAATCTAACTAGATGGCAGCACATAACAGCTTACTGTTTTGTTTAGTTTGCAAAAAAAAACACAGCCCCACAAAAATGTGTTTTTATGTTTTAGAATCTAACCACAACGCAGTAAAAAAACCCTCTCAAACTGGACGTCTTATGAATTGTCACTGAAGATATAGCAATCTTAGGAAGCAGTACAGATGACGTAGATGTGATGAGTAAAGCAGGGTACATTTTGTCATTATTTCGAGAAATATCTGTATATCTCAGTAGAGTGCACACAGACAGATGAATACATGAAAAATGTTTGTGCAGCCTACAATCAGAATTAAGATGATTTGGAATTATTTGTTTTTATTTTTTTTACTTCTGCAAAACAGGAAGAGGTAATATAGAGAACAGGCAATAAAAGCAAATAAGTCACTCTATCCTTCTGAGTCCATTTGGAAAGTGATCCAGGATTTTTTTTAAACAGCAACTTATTAACCAAATATTTATTAAAAAAAACAAAGTTATGTTTTTGAACTATCTGAAAATTGTAGTGTTAAAGTAACACACAAAATCATCACAATCATTTGTTTTATATATGATTACTATATATATTATATTAAAAAAAGCAGTGCTTTGACCCAAATGATTAAATTGCTCATTTACACTGATGTTTAAAAATAATTACAGTGGAGGTAGTTCAGTTGCATAAAATTGTGAAAATTGAGCAGTTATATTAAGGGATAACTTTTTTTAACTTTCTTTTTTTTTTTAGGTTTTTTTTTTTTTTTTGTATTTTTCTAAAGCTGGAAATGGGGAGAGACAGTCAGACAGACTCCCGCATGCGCCCGACCGGGATCCACCCGGCACGTCCACCAGGGGGTGATGCTCTGCCCCTCCGGGGCATCGCTCTGCTGCGACCAGAGCCACTCCAGCACCTGGGGCAGAGGCCAAGGAGCCATCCCCAGTGCCCAGGCCATCCCTGCTCCAATGGAGCCCTGGCTGCGGGAGGGGAAGAGAGAGACAGAGAGGAAGGAGGGGGTGGGGGTGGAGAAGCAAATGGGCGCTTCTCCTATGTGCCCTGGCTGGGAATCGAACCCGGGTCCCCCGCACGCCAGGCCAACGCTCCACCGCTGAGCCAACCGGCCAGGGCCTTTTTTTAACTTTCTGATGAGCATAATGATTTGAAATGGTTGGAAATAAAATATTAAAAAATATATAATACATATGCTTCTTAGCGCTGAGACATTTATTACTGAATAATATTTGTGCTTTTTCTGAGGTGCTTTTGAAATTACTCGATGCCCTGAAATATTTTTAAATAAATTGTAATCACTGAATCAAGCACTATTATTGACTCTTCCGGTTGGCTCAGCGGTAAAGTGTTGGCCTGGCGTGTAGAAGTCCTGGGTTCAATTCCCAGCCAAGGCACACAGGAGAAGCACCCATCTGCTTCTCCACCCCTCCCCTTCTCCTTCCTCTCTCTCTCTCTCTCTCTCTCTCTCTCCTCCCGCAGCCAAGACTCCATTGGAGCAAAGTTGGCCCAGGCACTGAGGATGGCTCCAAGGCCTCTGCCTCAGGTGCTAGAATGGCTCCAGTTGCAATGGAGCAATGCCCCAGATGGGCAGAGCATCACCTCCTGGTGGGCTTGCTGGGTGGATCCTGGTCGGGCGCATGCAGAAATCTGTCTCTCTGCTTCTCCACTTCTCACTTCAGAAAAACACCAAAAACAAACAAACAAACAAATATAAAAAACCCCAAACACTATTATAAGCAAGTAGAAGGCACTTGCCATTTTGAAGATCAGATAGAATTGTGAGTGTGTGTTTGTGTGTGTGTGTGCATGTGCATGCATGTGTGTCCCAGGCTTCTGTGTGCCAACCATTTATTTTAGTTCCTCTTCAGTCCCAAATGTTGGTCAGTCAGTACAGCATCAGCATCTTGAGTTCACTTATGAACAGGAAGAATAGACCGGTCCCTCTGACATGTGGTCCTCGACCCAGGCTGCCCATTAAAACCCACGGGGTGGTTCTAAGTACCTGAATGCCAGGCTGAACCCAGGAAAAGTTAATCCAAAGCTTTGGAGGTAGGACCCTGGAATCCACACTTTTTAAACATCCGCATCTGATTCCAAGTTGCCAGCCTATGTAAAAAATCACTGCCCTAAATAGTCAAGTTTATAAAGTTTCAACCTCCTAAGCTAAATGAAGTCAAATACTTGGAGATGGAACCAAGTTAGCATTAACCTGAGAAATAACAGTGGCGCTAATTCCAAAGTCACATACATAAAAATATTTTTAAATTGGGAAAATTATTCATTATTTTAAAGTTGCCCTAGGCTAAGAATATGAGTTTAAAAATTGTTCTTGTTTTTCAATTATAATGAAGTCTATAAAAAACGGGCTTCAAAGAATATTTAGAGTCCTTTTGAAAACCCTCATAGTCTGATCTCCTCTCTTGCATCAACCATAGTAATGTTTCGTTTCAATTATATATTTCCTTGCCTGAGGCAAACCTATAAATAAAAATAAAGGATATTTTATTGACTTTTTATTGTGTTATTTCATATAGAATCTTATTACTTTAGGGCTAAAAGGAGGCTTTGAAATAATTTGGTCAAACCTCCTTATGCATATATATGAAGAAAGAATGGTCCAGAAAGGTCAGTTAGAGCTGCCCTTGGGCTCATTAAGGACAAGAGAGTCAGAACCAGAACTCAAGACTCCCAACTTCCACTTCACTCTCTCCATGTGACCAACAGAAAGGACCACAAGCCTGCTGGGCCATCTGCCTATTCCCAGTTTCCACTACCTTTTCTTTCTAAGAGAGCTCTGAGGAGAACAGGTTAGTAGATGATGAAGGATACATGCAAGAAGAGAATGCAGTTGAGGGGAGGGCATTGTAACTATCTTTTATGTAACGTTTAAAGAAACAGTTGGCTGTTGTAGTATTTGAAGACTCCAGTCTGTACACCTGGGCATATGCATGAGACTGGATTTTTTTATTTGTTTAAGAGAGAAAAGTGTCTCAAGAATAATGAACAGGCCATGAACTGATTCATTTACTGTTAAGTATGGGCATATGCATGAAACTGGATTTTTTTATTATTTGTTTAAGAGAGAAAAGTGTCTCAAGAATAATGAACAGGCCATGAACTGATTCATTCATTGTTAAGTATGGAATTTGTAACAAAGGATTACTTTGACACTCATAAGTCATTTATGAATCTTTAATTCTGTAAGTCTGCAGTCCTGTGGATTTTTGTATGGAAAAAACCCCCAAAAACCTACATCTCTCTATTCAGGGACACTGGATGAAATATTTTCAGAAAATGAGATATTTTCAGTGGAAATTCTTGCCTAATATGTCAGCACTTTGAAAATGATTAAAGAAAATGGGGTCCCCCCAGCAGAGGCAGGTACTTTGACTTGTCAAATTCAAGTTGGACATTTTCTCTTAGTTTGGAACTGCCACAAAATGAGCCCTTTCATGTTCTCAATAATACCAAACCAATGCAATCCATCTGTTCTGCTAAATTATTTCTAGTTCCCTAACCAAAGGCACTGCTTTTTCATGCATTTTATCGTGATTTTATGCCCTTTATTATATTTTACAAAAGGTTCTGATTCCTCCAGGGCCAATGAGAACTGATTAGGACACTGGCCCCAATCCAGCCTTTGAACACAGGAGGGGAAGGAACAGAACTGTTTCCTTTTTTCCCTGCTCCTTGGCAGAAAGAAACAACACACATGAATCTATACCGTGTGTGTGTGTGTGTGTGTGTGTGTGTGTGTGTGTGCTCTGTGTGTGGGTGGGTGTGGGCAGGCCGCATTTCATCCTGTCACAATATGACTTTGGAGATCATGTTCAGATCATTCCTTCTATAATCAGGTTGCATTAATGGGCTTTACTCTGGAAAGACTGTTTCTTTAGGAAAGAACCGTGGTGTGTTGTGAGACTCAGTGATGTGATCATTTTAAAGTCCTTTCATCAGACTTCCAACCAGGATGGAGATGGAGGTTCTGAACCAAACGAGCAGCCAGGGGCTTAGCAGAGAGTGGGCCCTCCATGCCTATTAGTTCCTCTCCGACTGGCAGGGGAGAAAGTGCCTATGTGTGGGTCACACGGAATGAAGACAGAACAATGGACACGTCCTGCATTGTAGGGTTTCTCTTTGAAGAACATGAAGGAAGAGCTATCAGCTCTCTTCCCCAGACCTAGATTAGCCAGGTACTTAAGACCTATATTTGGATCTCAGCTGAGATTCCAAGATATACCCACATGAATGCCATCTCTGAAATACATTCTGTTTCCAAATATATGCAGGATTCTCAGAAATCCTTTTGGTCCTGTAGATGACTGTAGATAGACATCGCAGACTGAATATCTCTGAGAACGGAAATCAGTATCTCCCTAAATTACGATGATCAGAGCACTTTTTCCTATTTTGTGACTCATCGCGCTGTTGACCTTTGACTCAAGAGAGAGAAATAAAGGGATAAAGGGTGCACAGGAAATAGACAATATGGGAAGGGATTCAATGAGAATATTTATATTCACATGTAAACAAGTAACGTAATAAATTATACATGATAATCCCAGAAAATGAAAACCACTGGAGACCTCCATTTGAGAGGGGGGGAAAAAAGTGAAATTGACAAATCTAAGACATCTGATGAAAGTGAGGCAAAAGGGAAGTATTCCGGGAGACTGTGAGTTAAGGAAGGAGGAAACTTTGTAGCCATTTCAGAATTTTGGGCTTAGTTATCCTTCACATTCCCACAGCAGTGCCCCGGGAGATATGAGTCTCAGAACCTGCTTTCTTCACACCCTTCTTCCAGGTGGAGACATTTTTCATGTTGGTCTTTTATGAATTTTTTCACAGTTCTCTTTCTGAAGATACATGTCTGTCCTGTTTTGAGTCTTATTTGCCAGCAGCCATGGAGACAGAAGGTGATTGTTAAGAATAAGTAGTTCTCATATTTAGTGTAATTATTTTTTAAAAGAAATATATTTTATAGTAATAAAAGAAGAGGGGGTGACGTCAAAGCAGTAAAGTGACGTGTTACATTTTGATAGGGCCAAGGAAGACTGAAGTGTGAACTTGGAATGGGGACTCTGAGAGTAAGTATGTGTCCAATGGGCCGGGCCTGAAGCTGTCTCCTTACTGATGGTTAGCGGATGTTACACAAGGCGATGACTGATACTCAGTTCAGCAGGTGTCCGCTTATGATTTCTTAGCACTTGAGCTACCTTGAATTTTTGGATCTCGTTAGCAGATTATTTTTTCACATATGTGACTGAGACCATGAGAAATGATGTTGGGACAAGCCTGGAGTGTGGTTGTAATGAAAACAGAAAGATAGAATTCTTATTAATGGTCTTTAATATCGTACCAGAGACAGAAATTCAATTTAGAGCTGAAAAATATATTTATAGAAAAGGGAAAAGGAAAAGAAATCAGTGAAGCTTTGGTATCAAAATGTGGGTCTGATTATTAGCTATAGAACTGACATTATTTGAGATATAGATGTTTCACTGTATCCGTGTATAAAATGTTAGTAGCTATGGATTTCTTAGCTTCATAGAAATGAGAGCAGGAAGCCCTGTAATTTTATGATGTTCATTATTCTGCCTGATAGGACTGGTTGCCACAGTCTGGTTTCCAGGGCTCTGCTCGTTCCAATTTTAGATGACTCAGACCATGAATTTACCACTATTTATTTTGGATTTTCTACCAGCTGAAATCTCACAGTTAAAACGTTTTGCTTTAATATTGACTTTAAACTTTCACTTCCTACTTTTATCTCATTACTTCTCATTCTATTGCTTTCTCATTCTACTGTACCATAAACATTTCCAAATTTAATGTTTATCAGCAAGCCATGCGGGTCAACGACATGTTCATTTATTGATCAGAGCAATAACTGACCAGATGGTCATCACTAAATTTGCCTTAGTTTTCAGCATTGCTTACATGATTTAATTTCAATATTTAACACCTACCTGGGAATAATTTTGTGAAACATATTTTTACTTTTCTAGAAATGTAAATTGGGTGTCAAAAGGAGGGAATGTCAATACTATGACAAAGAAAATTCTATAAGCATTTGTTTGTTTATTTGGCAAATAATGGCACAGTGTCAAGAAGTTTCTGGTTTCCGTCACTCATGTTACCTACCTGTTCCCCCTTGGGTCCTCCGACCACTCCTCTCTCACTGTTACATGACTTACTTTCAGTGAAAAGCACAGCTCTGCCCTCTACTCAGTAAACCCCTAGGAAGTGTCAGTAGAGTGAGGTTTCCTGGCCTGTTCCCTCAGTGAATCACACTTCAGTAGCAGCCCCATCACCTTAAATGAAGGAGGTTGAAACTGGAATTGTCCAGGTCCTGGGAGAGGTATTGTCACCTAATGTGTCTCAGTCAGCTGCTGATTCCATGGGCAGAGATATGAAAGGGCAGTACTCCCTGATCAGATTCTCTTTGAATTTCACTGTATGTAGTTCTCTTCTAATATACTACCTTACAAGCACCTGGTTGTGATACGTATTTAAGGAACTAGTAACACTGTCTGGGCAATTTTAGGAAACATGGCAATTTTCAGAAGTTGAGCTAATTCACTTCCCTACAGTGACCTGGTGTTTATTGGGCTCGCAGATATGCCCACTGAGAAATGTGGCCAGAAAGAACACTTTGCATATTGACTGACTGAGCCTCAACTAAATGTACAGTTTTGTCTTTGTTGAAAGACCATTCTTTCTCAGATAAAGGAAAAGTCTCTGCCTAGCGTGTGTATAAAAATAACAGGTCTAGAGTGTCTCCAACTCTCTGAGTAAGCAGCGGTTATTGTTTTTGTTTAATTTCCATTCTGTCACAAACGAAGACTTCTATAAAATACATTAAATGTGAAATACTACAAAAAGAAAGGTAATTGAAGATCATATTAGATTCAATGGACATAAAAGATTCTATCAAATTACTATCAAAGTTTATAAATATGTACTTTGAATTCTATACAGACCTCATCATAGACCCTTGGTAAACAGTTCCTGAACTGCTTCTGATCTCATAGGACACACCCTGGGTAACATTAGTCTAGATTAACACTGTTGTGAGGTGCATGCACATGGAGTGATCAGCGTATCTGTCATAATCAAATGCATTAAAATGTTCGTGTCTCACTTACGTCCTTTAAGAAATAATAAGGAATTTGTTTCAACAACCTCTTTTAGGTGAGTGTAAAATAAGATGTTCACGAATGTACTTCTCAGCTAAAGAATAGACTCTACTTCTTTTTAAGCTGATACTGTTACAAAGGAGTTAACTATTAATTTCTTGGTTATAGTTTTTTTTTATGCCGAAGAAGAATATGCTTTATGTCAACTGCCCATTTAGGCGTAAGCAATCCATTGGTTCTGAACCTTGCCCACTCTCATTTTTCAAATAGTATTTTGGTACTTTACTAAGCAAATCAGTGTCACATTCCTACATGATGAAACTCAGCCCATTATTAATCATCTTAAATGCGACTTGGGGCCTTATTTGCTTCTAAATGTTGTCAGTGGAGTACTGTAGGCTTCTGCTGTTTTCTTTCAGCGAATCCAAGGTCGAAAAGCCAGCCTGGAGGAAATACAGCTTGTTCACTCCGAACATCACTCACTGTTGTATGGCACCAACCCCCTGGATGGACAGAAGCCGGACCCCAGGACATGCCTAGGTCTGTATGGGCCTCCATTCTACTGAGAACAGCACATTCCAGCACTGTCATTAGTCAAGGCTGGTGTCAGTTCACAATGCTTGGCAAGCAGTGTGACAAAAAAAAAAAATCAGCTTTTCCATCAGCGTTGCTCTGTGGAATGAGTCGTTTGCAAGAGGAGCCAATGTAGATTAAGAAAAATCTTGCATTAGAAAAATGAACATGCAAGTACCAAGATGTTTACTTTCAAATTAATCCTTATTTGAATAGCATTTCTTCACTGTATTTTAGCACACAGGAATAAATGCATTGTCGAGTTTGTTTGCTTACATTTTTAACCTAAAAGAAGAAAGGTTTTCATGTTCTTTTTGCACGTTTATCTTCACCTTTTCCTTTTGTTTTGTATTGTTTAGTTCTTTTTTTTTTTGTATGACCTTGACAGACAGCATAGTACAACTTCTTTTAAGTGAAAACTCCTTATGCATTTTAAACCTTAATGTAATCATTTTAATATCTAGCTATGGAATTAAACAGTAAATTAGATGGTGGAACTAGAAAACTAATAAACATAATTTTTGTTAATGTATTATTCTTTAAGTCATTGCCATCAGATTTTAAAATAAAATGAATGTTGCACTGGTTTATATAAACTTTATACGAGAGATAAAAATAACGTATTTGAAAAAAGTTTATTACAAACCTTATTTTAGTTGAAACTATTCTATTAAGTTTATCAATAACCTTTTACAATGGAATAACAGTAGACAACATGGTGATATATGCCAAAACAACATTTTCTTGACTATCTTTAACTTTAAAAAAATGCATTTTAGGGTTTTTTTTGTTCTCTTCTATCAATAAAACTTCTGTGTGAGTCCCAAATCATTGGACTCTCACTGAATTCAATATTATTTCAAAATTATTTCATGTTAATTAGTCTAAAATGATTCAAAAGCAAGTATATGACATGTAGTAGGCAGACATCTTGGAAAATGATAATAAGGGGAGATTAACAGTTACCCATTATAACATTTACAATCTGCATTTTCAAAAGGAGTGGCGGATATCCCTAAATTTATGAAGCAGAGGCTTATGGGTGAGTGTGTGCACACACACATGTGTGCAGGGGAGGTAGTGGTAGCTTGGAAAGAAATTGTCAGAAAGGGCAACACATGAAAGTTATTCAATTTTTATAAAACATTATTAAAATTTGAGGATGAAAAGAAATTTGTATAGAATTAAACCTATATAAATATATATAAAGGCACATACCTATTAAACATATATATTCTGTATGTTTTCTTTCTATTGAAGGACGGAATCTCTATACATGTAGCTCCTTTACATAAAGTACTTTATTTGTTGAGGATATTATGTAATAAATATCCTTATTTTTACATGAATTAATAATCTCACACAGTTTACCCACAGATGAATTAAACCAGACTTTCATGATTTTATGAGGTCAAAATACTCAAACATTCAAAGATAGGAAGCCATGTTCGTTTTGATTTTTTTTTAAATTTAGTTAAGAGAAAATAAGTAGCAACCACCCCCCTTTTTCTTACTATGGTCTTAAACTATAAATAAGCCTAGACGTAAGACTAGATATTTTAGATTTAATTGGGAAGAAATTACATGTAGGTGTTTAAGAAGTATTCAAAAAAACCATTTTCCACATTTTAAGAGAAAAAATATATTTGTGAAAGAAATGAAGTTTAAATTTGAACAACTTAGAAATATTTATTGATGAAACGTGGTAATACCACCACACCATATTTTAAAAATGAAATTTGACACTTGAACAAAACTAATCTTCTCAAAATATGCAAAATAAATAGCATTTAAATTTTTGATGATTTAAAAATAAATTCCAGCCTGACCAGGCGGTGGCACAGTGGATAGAGCATCAGACTGGGATGCGGAAGGACCCAGGTTCGAGACCCCGAGGTTGCCAGCTTGAGCGCGGGTTCATCTGGCTTGAGTAAAAGCTCACCAGCTTGGACCCAAGGTCGCTAGCTCGAGCAAGGGGTTACTCAGTCTGCTGAAGAAGGCCCACGGTCAAGGCACATATGAGAAAGCAATCAATGAACAACTAAAGTGCCACAACAAAGAATTGATGCTTCTCATCTCTCTTCATTCCTGACTGTCTGTCCCTATCTATCCCTCTCTCTGATTCTCTCTCTGTCTCTGTAAAAAAAAAAAAAAAAAATTAATAAATAAAAATAAATTCCAATGTATATTTTAGACCTTGGTCAATTCTTTTCATGTATATATGCAGTGAACACACAAGTATCAATAATTTAATTTTTAAGTTTAAATTCACATAAATTGGCCACTTATTAGTTTTGAGTATTTAATGTAGGATAATATTTATACAACTGATGATTTTAGAGTTGGCTTTGGATGTATACATGGAATTCCTTAGCCACCTCTCAGGGACAGTGCAACAAGTTCAATATTCTCTGTAGGCCACATGAGTAAATATAAGCAAGGCTATTATTATTCATTGCTCAGTCTTGATGTCAGGCTCAAAACTCAACTTTGGTCCATATCTAAACTACTTTAGTTTCTCATGTGAATCCAGAAATCAAGGATTTTCCTCAGTTTAAATTCTAAGTGAATGATTTCATCCTTTCTAAACTTTAACTTTCCAGACATTTTTTGTTCTGTATAAGATTTGCTTTCTTCTGGCTTGTTTTCTTATTTAGATCTCAATAAATATTTGTATTATTGAGATCTAAATAAAACCAGAATGAAGCCACCATGTATAAATGTGTAGAAATTTATAACCATCATGATATTTCTCTTTATCCTTTTCTTTCACTCCTGTATATCCTTTTTCTTCCCCCAATTTACTCCCAAAACAGATTTGTGTGTGTGTGTGGGTGGGTGGGTGGGTGGGTGGGTGTCTGTCAATCATACACACATTGAATTAAAATTCATTTAGTTTATGATATTCCTGAGCCTGATTCACCACTCTTGATAGTTACTTTGTGGAGTTAAAAGGAAAAATTTAAAAAGAAATTCATTATGACCAGACCTGTTAGTTTTTGTATCTTGAAAGATATCTATAGCTTATAAAATAATTAGATTTGAGAATGTTCATCATTTGTCTCTTTAAATACTCCAGACCAGGCGTGGCCAACATACGGCCTGCGGGCTGGATCCGGTCCTTGGAATGAGTTTATGCAGCCCATGATTAAATTTTTAATATTCTCTGCACGACGCACTGTGGAAATGAAATAAGTGGTACTTTAAATCGTTATACATAAGCTATGATATCTAGCCATTGTAAAACAATGAAACTTAAAATCTCAGCTACTCAGAAGCGGAAGTGTCTTTGATTATTGGAAATCAAGATATTTCAGAAGATAGTGATATGCGGAAAAGAATTCCGCGTGTGACTAATCTAAGGTTAACTTCCAATAATTGGTCGAATGAATTTGCGATACTTCTTTATTTATTTTTTTAAATTCCATGATAAAGATTTACAACTTTTGTACTCATCTGTGCAATTTTTATAAGCAATTGAATAATGGAAAATATGGAAATTTAAAAAAAACTTGCCAAGGAATATTTAGTAATCTTCAGCTCAACTTATATTTGTGAACAAATCTTTTCCTTAATGAATCTAAATAAAAGTACAAGATAAAGATTGAATGATTTACATTTAGAGGCTGTGTTAAGAATAGCTACTACAATTATAGAGCCAGATATTAAAAAGTAATAGGCGATGCAAAGCGCCTTAACACGTCACATTAGTTTTTTTGTTAGTTTGTTGTACTAAATTACTTACATTTATTCATAAACAAATTATATAATAAAATTGTGTTTACTTAAATGAATCGTTTTTGTATTTAACATTTTTAAAATTTATTATTTCGTCTGGCCCGTGAAAAAAGTTTTCTTTCTAATCTGGTCCGGGGACAAAAAACTGTTGGCCACGCCTGCTCTAGACCCTGTAAGATGACACTCTGAAAACATTCTCTCCAATCATTTCTGCTATGAGGTTTTCTTAGCATCACTATTCCTATCGTTCTTACTACCAGTTTCATTATCATGCGGCTACCCAGAGCTCAGTTCCTGGATAAGGCAATATAACATTAAAAAAAAATCCTAGTCAGTTGAATAAATTAAAATCTTTTGCATGCTACTGAATTGACATTTATGGTTAGTTGTCTTTTTTGTATTATGTAACCATTACTAAATACAAGTCTCTTAAGCCACATGTCATTTATTTTGCTTATTCTCTTAGAGTTTAAATAAATTTCTAAAAATTATTGCATTGTAATAGTATTTCTCTTTATTATGGAATAAAGAATTCAGATATTAAAATATACAATATTATTTATTTTAATTTCACATGTGACATATGAATACATCCTTGCAAAATATTTAATAATACAAAGATATCTTTGTTATAAACAAGTTAATCAAACTTTACCCCTCCCTAAGCTATCCATAAATTTTTTTATTATTTTTTTTTTTGTATTTTTCTGAAGCTGGAAACAGGGAGAGAAAGTCAGACAGACTCCCGCATGCGACCGACCGGGATCCACCCGGCACGCCCACCAGGGGCGACGCTCTGCCCACCAGGGGGCGATGCTCTGCCCCTCCGGGGTGTTGCTCTGCCGCGACCAGAGACACTCTAGCGCCTGGGGCAGAGGCCAAGGAGCCATCCCCAGCGCCCAGGCCATCTTTGCTCCAATGGAGCCTTGGCTGCGGGAGGGGAAGAGAGAGACAGAGAGGAAGGGGGGGGGTGGAGAAGCAAATGGGTGCTTCTCCTATGTGCCCTGGCTGGGAATCGAACCCGGGTCCCCCGCACGCCAGGCCGACGCTCTACCGCTGAGCCAACTGGTCAGAGCCCATAAATTTTTAATGTATCTTTTACTGTTATCAGTATTTCAGGTTTAATATTTTTTCATAACTTGTTGTTTATTTCCTCCTTTCATGAAGATCCTTATCTATAATGAACTGTGCTATATTTTCATTTGGACTTTAATTTCTGTTTATTAGTTTTCATCTATTGGCAATTCTATTTGAAAAATCAATTCCTACAATTTATTGTTTTCAAAAATCAAACTTTTTCTTTGACATTAAAATCTATTTAGACTTTTATTGGTGTGACATGTGAATTCAACCACAAACCTGTTTTTAATTTTCATTATTATTTCATTGATCATCAATAGAACAGATGCCTTGAGAGAGGTGAAAACAGGGGTTTGTACCTGTTTCAGTCACTGATCTCAGGCGTGGCCCAGCTGGGGTGCTTCAGAGCCATGTGACTGTGCTACAGAAATGCCCACTGCCTTTCCCTGTAATCCCTTTGCAAGGCAGTTTTTAGTCTAAGAGGTTTAAGAATAGTTATTTTTGTTTTCTCTATTTGTGCAGTTGATAATGTAGAAAATAAAAGTGCAGATAAACACAGTGATTAAAAATTCCATGAAGTAGTGATACTAAGAGAGAGTCACAATGAAGATTTTCACATATATTTTAAAGACAAAACATTTATGCTATATAGATCCCCAAGTAATGTTATCCTCTTTGTAGTATTTTGTGACTTGTTTATTTTAAATTTTTTTAAATATTGTAGATACTTAAGTATACTTAGTCTTAGCTATATCTGAAATAGATATTAAAAATAAATCTGTATAATTGAAGAGATGTTTTAATATCTAAAGCATTTAAAAATGACAATGCATTTTATAAATCTTGTCTTTAAACCACATTAGAGGGATATACTCAGTGAATAGCTGAGTTATTCATAATAAAGCATAAATTTAAAAATGTTGCAATATATTATGCAATGTGTAGAACAGTTACAACAAATCTTAAGGCTCAAATTTCATAGGTGTTTGTTTATGTGGGCAATAGACTCTACATATAATAGTATTTTTATTCATTTGCTGTGTTTTCTCCTATTTATAATTTGAGCCCTGGCCGGTTGGCTCAGCGGTAGAGCGTCAGCCTGGCGTGCGGGGGGAACCCGGGTTCGATTCCCGGCCAGGGCACATAGGAGAAGCGCCCATTTGCTTCTCCACCCCCCACCCCCTCCTTCCTCTCTGTCTCTCTCTTCCCCTCCCGCAGCCAAGGCTCCATTGGAGCAGATATGGCCCGGGCGCTGGGGATGGCTCCTTGGCCTCTGCCCCAGGCGCTACAGTGGCTCTGGTTGCGGCAGAGCGACGCCCCGGAAGGGCAGAGCATCTCCCCCTGGTGGGCAGAGCATCGCCCCAGGTGGGCGTGCCGGGTGGATCCCGGTCAGGCGCATGCGGGAGTCTGTCTGACTGTCTCTACCCGTTTCCAGCTTCAGAAAAAAAAAAAAAAAAATTGATAAGTTTCCTTTTGAGTTAAATGATAAATACCATGTAATATAATATTATGTGTTAATAAACATATCAAAAAAACTAAATTAGTTTTTAGGAATTTAAAATTTTTAAAACTGTAATTATATTCCCAATTTATATATTTTTTTCATGTCTTCTTACTGTAGGTGGCACCTCTCAAAAGTTTTTTTCTTCATTACCGTGTGGTGGACTTGGGGTAAGTATGAGTTTGTCTACTGATCTTAAGTAACAAACTTCCTCAAATATCTCCTTTGATTTATCTACTCAATTATGTTTAAGGCTGTTTCTCAGTGAAAGTTAGAATATACTGCAGGACTGGCTACATAATTTGTAAGGCTCAATGCCCAATGAAAATACAGATCCCCTTGTTCAAAACCGAAGAATTTCAAGATGGCGACAGTAGTGCATTAAACCAAGTGTGAGAGACCTAAGTGTAGGGTCCTGTGTGACTGACTGCACAGGTCACATGTTCCCCAAGCTGGCTCTTTTCTTTTTTTAGGCTTTTTAATTTATTTTTTTATTAATTTTAATTTATTAACATGGATTCAAGTGTCTCACTCAATATAGCACCGTCACACCCCAACCACGTGCACCACATTGCACCCTCTTTGTCCCCCTCCCCCAACTCCCACCCCCTTCCCCTCTGGGATTTGCTGTCCTGTTTTCTGTATCTCTGTGTTATGTGTATATAATTTCACTAATCCCTTCACCTTCTCCGATCCCGTCCCCTCATCCCCCTTCCCTCTGACAGCTGTTCCTCTGGTCCCTGTGACCCCACCACTTTGCTTCTCTTTTTTATGCTGAAGAAAAGGTAATATGAAAGGGTTTTCTAGTGGACTTTAACCTGCAATACAGTCACACTGAATATGCACATACATTATGTTACTGATGAAATGGCATAAACTTCACCAAGCACTTTGCATTGTGGGACATTTTGTTCGTGAACCTCCTGGGGCCATTTTTGTCTTTAATAATTAACAAAGTCTTTTTGACCCAGGATATTTATACCACATTGCAAAGACAAATTTGTTTGAACCCAGCGACGTATGAAGAAAAATCTCTGCCTGTTTGTGGATGATTAGAGCATACCCTACAGCCTGCAATCTATTTGAAGTTAACCCTTACTAATACTACACCATCATCCCATAGAACTAAGTACTAAGTCACGTTAGGACATCATAATTCTAGATCAAGTTTCCAATGACTAAGGAATTTAAGTTAATTAGGTTTCTTGGATATTGAAGGGAAAGAACAAAACTAATCCTGTGTATGTACTATGTATTAGTCAATATTTTGCTGTAACTAAGTTTTATGCTGTAACCATATATTTTCAGCTAATTCTTTCATTTTGGTGATGCTAGATTTATCAAGGATAATCCTTTTATACTTTACCTGTGATTCTGCTCTCTAGAAATAAGAATGGCCACTACAACTCAAATCTGTGTAGACTTTGCAGTGTACCAACATACTACATGGGTTCAGAACAGCTTGCTAAGATAGTCACTATTAAACACCATTTTGCAGATGAAAACCTGAAGTCTCAGAAAGGGGGGTTATTTTCCTGAAGTCACAGAGTAAAGGGTAAAAGGCTGAGACTATGAGATGGATGGGTGTGTCCATGTGGAGGAGTTCCCAAAGAGTGTCTGTCTCAGGTCCGTCCATGATTTCATCTTTAACGGGCTAGCCATCGCCCCTGAGAGCCAGCAGTGCAGGGGCGTGGCTAGTGTAGGGTGGTCCCCTTTGAGGCAGCTCATCAGTGAACTTGGCTTTTTGACCCCCAGCACAGTACAATCATTGCTCCTTATTCATCTTTGCCAATTTTTTTAGCAAAGCTCCTGTGAAGTCAGGAGCTTGCAAAATTATTCTAGAAAGCAGAGGATGAGCTGATTTTTAAGTTGGGCTTCATTGGCTTTGAGATTATTTTCTAACATCTCACGTGGCTATTTTAAGAGAATGGCTGGTTACCTGCAAATGAAGCTAAGAATGAAACAATGTTAAGGACTACTTAGTGGCTATGGTGATGGCGAGGAAATCAGAACTGTTAGAAGAGTGGTCATCAACCCCCCACTTATTTACAAGTACATTTGTCCCATGACCCAGATTGAGATGAGGATGCCTCCCTAGAACCCACCTCCCAAATTCAATCTAGGCTGTATCTATAACTCACAATCCCATGAATGCAAAGTACCTCTACCAAACTGCTCTAAAACCGTACCAGGGCATTTCTTTTCTTTACCCAGAAGTGCTCCGGTGAACTCTTAGAGGTATGAAATGAATGAACAGTGCCTGCCTCTTCTGACACAGTGCGTGTCATAGAAAAAGACGTCAGGAACGTCCTCAGACTCTGACCTAATCCAGATGATGGCCGTGTGGTGGGTAACTCTAACTCGGGCAAAACAGGTAGAAGGAGGAGGACTTATAAGCTTCACTGCATTAATACTGGAAAGGGCTGGAGAGAGGTATCTCTATTTACCAAATTGGCCTATCAGTCTTCTAGTGTTGCTACAGGTCTAGGTGAGTGTGTGTGGCTGTGTGTGTGCATGCACACGTGTGTGTACACGCTTGTCCTGTTGATGCCTAGTTTGATTCAGTCTTTTTATTTACTTCAGGAATCAAATTGCATTCTTGGACATTAAGGTACCATTTTGCCCCCTAAGATCTTTCATTTCGCTATATGTCCTAAGACAGTGGTCCCCAACCTTTTTTGGGCCACAGACCAGTTTAATGTCAGAAAATATTTTCACAGACCGGCCTTTAGGGTGGGACGGATAAATGTATCCCGTGACTGAGACAAGCATCAAGAGTGAGTCTTAGGCCCTGGCCGGTTGGCTCAGCGGTAGAGCATCGGCCTGGTGTGCGGGGGACCCGGGTTCGATTCCCAGCCAGGGCACATAAGGAGAGGCGCCCATCTGCTTCTCCACCCCCCCTCCTTCCTCTCTGTCTCTCTCTTCCCCTCCCGCAGCGGAGGCTCCATTGGAGCAAAGATGGCCCCGGCGCTGGGGATGGCTCCTTGGCCACTGCTCCAGGCGCTGGAGTGGCTCTGGTGGCGGCAGAGCGACGCCTGGGATGGGCAGAGCATCGCCCCCTGGTGGGCGGAGCGTCGCCCCCTGGTGGGCGTGCCAGGTGGATCCCAGTCGGGCACATGCGGGAGTCTGTCTGTCTCTCCCCTTTTCAGCTTCAGAAAAATACAAAAAAAAAAAAAAAAAGAGTGAGTCTTAGACGGATATAACCAAGGGAATCTGGTCATTCTTTAAAAATAAAACATCGTTCAGACTTAAATATAAATAAAACAGAAATAATGTTAAGTTATTTATTCTTTCTCTGCCGACCGGTACCAAATGGCCCATGGACCGGTGCTGGTCCATGGCCCTGGGGTTGGGGACCTCTGTCCTAAGAGAAACTCAGGGTCCTCAGCATTTGTACTAGTCTAGATTTTTACCTCCACGAGGACAATTCTAGACATACTAAGCATTTGAAAGATGCCCAGTATGAACTTGGAGTGGCCCAACTTGGCAACATAGCGGCACCCTAGTAAATTTGGAAACCGCTGAAAATGCTTTTGTTTTTAGGGCAATCTTCTGGTTCAGATTTTCTAAGACAAACCCATTGATTTAAATTCTAAACTACTTAATGCTCCCCAATTGTCAAAGTAAATCCCAGTTACCTGCAATATATACCCTCCTATTAGATGGGTTTATAATATACCTACTGAATGCTGATGATTGATTGGCTCTCAAGGAGACGACCCAGAACATTATGACATCAGAAATTTCGCCCTTAAATTCCGCGTGGTAATTTGACAGTGTTGTTCAGGTAGCTCAGTGGGTGAAGAGTATTTAAAGTGCTTTAAAGTATGCTCTCCTGAGTTGCATTTTGAGCAACCATCTCAAGGTCTCTGAATTCCTTTGTGTTTGGTTTTCATTTTGTTTAGTTACTATGGCATGACTCATTCCTGATTACTGGGTGATTGCACTGTAAGAAAATGCACCAGTTGAAAAGAGCGTTTTAGCAAATCCCAGGACTTGGTCATCGCACAGTGAAACAGATAATTAAGGGCCTCTGGAAACAAAAACCAGCACGGGCCCACTTTAGTTCTCACTCCTCAGGGTATAGCACTAAAAATAGTGATCGTTTTCCTGGCCATCTGACCTGCTGCTGTGTGAAGAAATCTTGAAGTCATTTCTCAGCCTTATTTTTTTTTTCCCCTCTTCACTTGATAGGCCACAAAAAAAAAAAAAAAAAAAAAAATCCCCCACAAAAGCAAGGACGAGCAGGCTTTTATGATAATGTCGTCATCAGCTCCCAGCTTCAAACGCTTCTGCGGCTTTTGAGTTGTCATTTATAACTTGGAACTGAATCGACCCATAATTCCCCTGATACACTTAGAGAAATTGATAACAGACTCTGCACTTCTTTTATGGCTCGAAGGAGGCAACTCCAATCACATCACTATTGGCAGGCAATATTATTTTTTGACATGGTTGTAAAAGTATAAAGGGGCTTATGGCATTTGTTTAGATGAGGAATGGGCGCGCAAGCTGTGCTGGGGTTTATAGGACCAGATTAGCGAGAAGCAAAGGGAATATGATGTTTGCAAACAGGATATGATTTTATATATAAGTTTGGGTTTCATGCTCTGGTCCCTGGGGGAAACCCTGCAGACAGCAGAGAATTCCACTTTTATCCTACAACAGACAAGCTCCTAGTGCCAAAAGGCAGAAAACTAAACGTGGTCATTGGGCAGTGTCAGACCCTTGATTGAAGGAGGAGGAGCTATGGAAGAGGCAGAACAATTCCCTTGGAGGAATGAGGAATTGCAGAGCCCGGGCAGAATCCCGGGCAGCCTAACTGGTCAAAGATGTGCCAGAAATGAGGCTCTGTGAGTTTAATCAAGGCACTTTCTCCGGCAGCAGCTCGGTCCGTCTGTGAACAGGAAGCCAGCCTTTTTATTCCAGACCTTTCCTCTGTCCGTATTCTATTTGATTACGCCTAGCTCTGACACACTGTGGGGGGGCGGGGGGGTGGATGTCATTTCTTGTGATTTGGGGAAGGGCGATGGGGAGAAGAATTAGGTGATTGTGGGGAGGTAATTTAAGGCTCTTTTCAATTGTTCTGAGGTTTTTAGCAGACGTTTCAGTCCCACACTAACTACACTCACCGTACGGGAGGCAGGTTTGGATGAAATGCCTCAAATTTTCTTTCATCCTGTCAGGTTTAAAAATATACACTATCCCATCTGATGTATACCATTTACATATGTATGAATATTAGATGTATACATATATATATTCAGAATAAAATTCTGAATTTTTACCTACATTTTTACCTTCATATTCTTTTTCCATTTAAAATATCCAGTTGGTCTTCCACATTTATTTGCCCCAATAACAGTAAAAATAAAAATATTCCAGTGACCAGCCTTCCCCAAAACTGCTTTTACTTTATTGTGTTATTATATCAGGGAATTATTTATTTTATGACCAAATCTGTAGTTATACAAAATCAATGGAACAGATAGGTTTGGTTGGTACCTATTTCTTCTGCTATAGAGAGTGGGTTTGGTTTTCTTTGGAACACAATTCGTATTTTAGAAGGCATAAGATGTGTCCCCATAAGACGAGCGAAGGGCGGGAAAGCCAGGGTAAGACTGGCTACCAGTGGTTGAGCGAGGTGCAGGAATGAGCCAGTTCATTGGGCCGAGTTGATCAATGTTGTGCTGGAGGGGTACCCAGGGGCGGGGCCTCAGCACAGAAAGGAAAGAAGAGGTCATGGGGGGGGTTACTCAGCAGTCATAAGCCAATTGTTCGAGAACAACTAGGAACGACTGTGTTTGTGTGAGTTTGTGTGTGTGCGCAGGTAGGACAGCTTTGAGTGAGGAGTCGGGGGAAACATCCAGGTATTAACTGTTCAGGTTATAATAACACACCGTATTTCTTGACATTACACCAAGCAGTTGCTGATTAATAGGTAATTTTTTTTTTCCTTCGTAAGAATGAAGGAAATTCCTAATGCTTATCCAAAACTGGAAAGTTTCTAAAGTTTTGATATCTACTCAGGAACCTTTTCCTTTTATTGGAAGTATATACATCATGTGTTATTCCCACCCAGTTATCCTGAGCTCGCACAATGCCTTTTGTTACGTCCGCAGAAAGAGGAGGCGGTCACATCTGTTTCTCACGTGCTGTAATCAGGATAACGTTGATTTCCAAGTATTAATGTTCAGCTCAAAGCTGGCTTGCAATCAGGGCTTCATTTCCTCCACTGCTTGTTATCAAAGATACATCACAATCCTCTTCCCTCCAGCACACTACGAAGACCCACCCTGATTTGGAATCTCTCTTCTTCTCATCTCCCCTTCCTAATTGTATTTGGATTTTCATTAGTTTCAAACTGGATGCAAATGATACTCACAGGAACACCCCACAGCACCTGGAAAAAGTAAAACAGATAAGCCGCCATAATGAAGTTGTTTGAAAAGTTTGTTTTATGCTGTGGATTCCACAGAAAGATCATGTTGCCCCAAACTTGGAAAATATAGGACAAAATATTATGCAAGCCAGGGAATTACTTCTAAGTGACAGAGGGAGTTTTCCAGTATCGCACAATTAGTTTTGCTAATTGTGTCTACACAATAATATTTGCAGGGATGTAGACAACACTTCCATAGAGATTAACATACATACATTGCTCTGTGTTTACTATGAAACACAAAATTTTATAGAATCTTTGTGTCTGATGTCCATTGCAGAAAAGAGGAAAATTAGAAATGAAAACCTTAACTTCCTCCTTAATTCAGTTAGCTGTTGCATCCCATCTGCGATTAAATTCCTTTGATTGCTTTGACATTACGGCTAAGGACAACAGGATGCACTTTGAAATTTCATCTTCATTTTCTTTCTTGAAGTAAACAGGAATATTGCAAAGGTATTAAAATTCTTCTGTTGTCAAAATGAAATCATCATCAAAGCTCTACATGTGTTTTTTACATCCTTGGGACAACAACATCTATAAAAAATTTACATGTAAAACTATATCAACCAAAGTGATTCAATAGTAGGGAAAAACAGTACATATCCTTTTCTAGAGTTTCTTGTTCTACCCTTTTTCTCTGTTCTGCAGTGATTTTCTCCACTCCTCTATGTGTCCTCATTATAAGCGCTGAGACAAGAAATGGCACTTTTTAGATTCCACAGTTGCTGAAGGTAAATGCATTTGATGAAGTTTAAGTATTGACCTAACTCAAGACATCTATGGTTCCGTGAAACAAAAACTCTAAAAAATTAAAACATACTTGAATAAATTTGAATATACAGTCATCTACTGATTACTACTTCTGACTGTCAAGAAAACATAGGCCTTAGGTCAGGTGTCCCCAAACTACGGCCCGCGGGCCGCAATGCGGCCCCCTGAGGCCATTTATCCAGCCCCCACTGCTCTTCTGGAAGGGGCACCTCTTTCATTGGTGGTCAGTGAGAGGACCACTGTATTTGGCAGCCCTCAAATGGTCTGAGGGACAGTGAACTGGCCCCCTGTGTAAAAAGTTTGGAGACCCCTGCCTTAGGTCAAGAAAAGTTCAGAGTTCACAAAGGGACCGTGACTACCTAGGAGAAGGGACCTCAAGACAGGCTCTCTGTGCAGCCTGAAGTGCAGCCAACTCAGTCCCACCTCAGCCTTTCACTGTGACGTAAAAAAAACACATTCCCATTTTTCCCTTTGTCATATTTCCACCCTGGATAGTTCCAGCTCCAGAGAGCCGTCCTTGTAACAAACTAGTAATACCCAATACATAATATCGGCGTATCATTGTTGGATTTGTCATTGTGAAGAATTATGACAGAAAGTTCAGTGAAGTGTAATGACTAAATTTTCAAATAATCATTTTCCTGCAAAACCCAAAACTAAAATAAATTAGTTTACAGAACACTTGAGACATAGCAGTCAGTTCACAGTGAAGTTCCGGGAACCTAGTCGTTCCAAGCCCCCAAGCAGACCCCAGAACTGACTGTGCCAGTAGCAGCATCATTGTTACTGCGATGCAATGTCTTCATTTTAAATATAAAACAATGAGGAATATAAAGGACTTTAAATACTAAGCAGTGACTTATCTTAGAAAGCATACATCGAAACATTGTTTTATGAAGGCTAATGAGACTATTAAAAGAGAAATACATTTAGAATGATATACATCCAGATCATTTGGTTAATTTATTCTGTTATATGATAAATATTATGATTAATATAGTCTTTAATTAATATTTACCATGGGCACATATGTATGTATTCTTTATAATGAAAGATTTCTCAAAACAATCCTATGACAGTTTGAAATGTGATCATTCAAAGAATTAAAAATAATAAAGCCTGCAAGTAGTGAAATTCCTTGTTACTAAAGACATCACTTTTTTTACTTAACCTGTTGCCTTCTCTTAAGACATTTCAACATCCATCCATTTATTTATTAAATAAACATGCATTGAGGGGATTCTGTGTGCCAAGTACTAGCAGTCTCTAGCCTCATGTTTTTCTATTACATTTTGATGTTATTTTCCTCTCTGATTCTTATTTATCTCTCTTATTACTTTTATCACTTTTTCTCTATGTTAATCCTCCGTTTCTATTCATTAATTTTAGTGAGAAAGATCTGGGAGTTAGCAGAGATATGAATAGAAGTTCATCAGAATATCTGGACTCAGTTGAAAAAGATTCAAAGTCTTTTTTTTTGCATTTTTCTGAAGCTGGAAATGGGGAGGCAGTCAGACAGACTCCCGCATGCGCAGGACCGGGATCCACCTGGCACGCCCACCAGGGGGCGATATTCTGCCCATCCGGGGCATCACTCTGTCGCGACCAGAGCCACTCTAGTGCCTGGGGCAGAGGCCAAGGAGCCATCCCCAGCGCCCGGGCCATCTTTGCTCCAATGGAGCCTCGGCTGCGGGAGGGGAAGAGAGAGACAGAGAGGAAGGAGAGGGGGAGGGGTGGAAAAGCAGAAGGGGACTTCTCCTGTGTGCCCTGGCCGGGAATCGAACCAGGGACTTCCTCACGCCAGGCCAACGCTCTACCACTGAGCCAACCGGCCAGGGCCTCGAAGTATTTTTTCTAATGAAATATTTCTATAAGACAGCTCATCTCCACTCTCTTTGGTGGAGGTATCACATCGTTATTCTGAACACTAACAAGGGCAGTTTCCAGCCTCCATCCACTACTCCATTAGTGTCGAGTAGGAAAGGCATCAAATGTCAAATACTAATTGACAACTAGTCTCTGTGACTTGGGACTTATTATAGTCACAGCTTCTGGTGGCTACCACAGCTTGGGGAGAATTTATTCATTTCCTTATTTATTTATTTACAAAGTAAATATTTATGGAGTGCTTATTATGTGCCAGGAACTGCAGTTACATCCCAGAACAAAACAAAACCCTCTATCCTGATGGTTGAACTTATTATATTCCGGTTGTGGGAGACAGATAAGCAAATAGTTATTAGTTTAAATATGTGTGTGTGTACTGATGAATGTTACGGAGAAGAGAAAGCAAAGAAGGGCGTGTGGAGGCGGCTGCAGCTGCGGGACAGAACTGGCGGTTGCTGGGAAGAGCTCCCTTTTGCAGATCAGAACTGAGGGGCGAGCGATCATCTGGGAGCCTTGGCCTCTTGTGGTGACTACCTCCAAGAGGGATACAGGGAATAATTAGGTTGTACTGAGCACCCAAGGCAGAACGATGGGGAAACAGTTAACGTTCAGGGGGCCAGAGGGTGGTGTGCTCCACATTTTGAGTTCTTCACTGCTTCCCACCAAGATGTGGACAGCTGGGAGTAGGGGTTGCTTTATCCAGAACACAGAGCTCCAGGCCTCCTTTTTGACTCCTGCATTGAGGGGTGGTGATGTGGGGGAAGACAAGCTGAATTTTCAGGCCCAACCTGAGATCCTGAGATTGCCCTTAAAATCTGCCCTTGGAGGTCTGGAGGAGATTGAGGCTGGGGTCACAGCTGTAAAGAACTCGGAGATCTGGGACTCAGTGGCAGGTCTTGGGCTGTGAGACATCTGGGTAGCTCTACATCTTAGCAGCATTATGCACTTTAGGGTTCACAGTCCCTGGGGACATTATTCAGATGTAGTTTCCTGTATAAATTGTGCAGCTGCAAATTAGATACAGTACTCTAACACCTGCCCATATTCAAGCATAATGAAAATGCCCTCAAATTTGCATGACATTTCCCAGCGCCTTTTCGAGTTCATTCTAGTGGCTTTTTGAATGACACCGTTATATTGTGGCCTCAGTTGTCTCTAGCTGGTCCCTGTTAATTTATATCTGAGTTGAAAGAGGGTAACTGATTTGTTGATTCCATTTGGTTAGTGCACAGATCAAAGGATGGTGACTTATCAATTTTGTCAAAGTCAATTGTGTGTAATGCAAGGAACTCTAACTCTGGGATCTGAATCAAGGGACATTTCTTACTAAGAGCTATTGGTGTGTGATCCTCAGCATCTCCCATATTGAATAAAACAAAGCCATAAATGCCAGCTAAGTTATTTAGGATGGTATTCTAACCATATAAGTAAAACAGTATCTCTTTGACACTAACGGGGTCCAGAGGATTGACTTTAATGATGGAATTATCTCTCAGGTGGAGGAGCAGGTCAGATGCCCTGGCTTAGTCAGGGGCTACGGAACTCTTGACCGTATTGGTTCTCGCATTACTGGGCTACTTCACAGTCTCACATCAGAGACTAACTATTCTCTCAGGGGTCCCAAAACTCAGACCGTTGAGGGCCGCCACATACAGTGCTCCTCTCACTGACCACCAATGAAAGAGGTGCTCCTTCCGGAAGTGCTGCAGGGGGCCGGATAAATGGCCTCAGGCGGCTACATGTGGCCCGCGGGCCGTAGTTTGGGGATGCCTGCTACATGCAGCTTCCAATGATAACCTACCTTCTGTCTTTTAATCCTTGTAACAATTCCAGGAGTCTCATAACAAAAAGTATGACTAAGGCTTTCTATCCCACAGAAATGGAAACTGAGCCCAGAGAGGGGAGTAACTTGTTCAAGTCACACGATGAGTACGTGGTGACGTAGAAAGCTCTTGATTTCCAAGCTCTTCACCACCGACACTGTGCACACACAACTCACCCTAATTTCAACCTCATCCAATTGTCAACACTCCTTTCCCGAATGAGAATAACCCTAGCCATAAGAAAGCACAATTGTTCCTCTTGCCAAAAGCATTCTCTTTTTTTTTTTATTGAAATTCTTGTGAAGTAGTAAATCCATGTACTCAGACATCATTAATTTGGGGTAAAAAAAATCATGCAGCTGTACCCAGCATTCCAGCCCTCACTCAGAAGACTGAAAAAATCTTTGCCGTTGAGCAGCAAACCACTGTGAGAGGAGTTAGAACGCATTCCACACAGCAGCTCCGTCAGAGTGAACTTCATTAGGCTGCTCCTGGTAGGAACGGGGCTCTAGCAGGCACGGTCGGTTAGCGTGTTGTGAAACTCCATTCACACAGTATGTACATCAGATTAAATGAAGAAACAGGAGGGAAATGCTGACATGGTGTGACTTGGCTTTATCTCTGACGCAGTGTTGGTGGGACTGAGCAGCGGATCACTGAAACTGATAACAATGGTGACTCTTAACCTCCTCACCACTGACCACATGCCCCACTGGAATCCATAGATTATCTGGAAAATCCTTAAGTTCACTTCACCAGTATCTTAAGGAAGAATCCTTCAAGTCTCAAAAGTGTCACACTTTGCCACAACAAACATGTCCCTCTATTCTTGTTACTGGCATATAAATAGCAAAAGGATTTTTATCTTTTTTTGAAGACACAGAGTGACTAGAAGTTGCACATGCCAGGTCAGTGGCGCTTGTAGAAAGCAGTCGATCATCCTGCGAGGCGTTGTTTAGCGGAACATTAACACACACGAAATGCCCCTTATCTCCACCAGCTGCTGTATGAAGGGCTCACACCTTCTTTCCATATGGAGTATCAGTCACAGTATTCATTCATCAACTCCGTGGTTGGGCTTGGAATCCGAAAGTCCTCCCTTTAGCTGCTCTGTTTCTTTTTCATCTCACCATGACTAAAGAAGCTAAGGTGTGGGCATTTTAACCCACAAGTGATCCCAAGGGAACATGCTGTCATTTACGTGTTCCTCCCATGGCTGAACAAAAGAGGGGAAGCATGCGAGTTCACCCACCCATTGTCATCATAAATCTATCCTAGCGCCATTTCAAAGGTCCCAGGGTCTTGGCAGAGCATCTCACATGAAGTGAGTGTATATATTCAAAGAACTAGCATGTCGTAGCCCACGGAAGGAGGGAGAACACCCATTGTTACAGGCTGCAGAGCGCACTGAAGCAGAAGACACTAAAGAATGCCCTAGGTCTGCAGCTCAGAAAGATGACTTTTATTATTCTCCTGCAGAAAGGAAAAAGTGATCGTCATGGGACACTTCCTCACTCTGGCAGGTGGCCTTAATTATGTCTGGTTTTGCAGAAAATAAATAGGTGATTGGCTCAAGGGTATGATTTAAAAGCTCTTCAAAGTCCGAAACCCTCAAATCTGATGTACCTACCCAACTGATGTTCTACCATTAGAATCATGGCATTTTAGAGAGACTAGTCACAGGGGAGGGGACACAGGTTTCAGAAACCACTGTGATGAAGCCCATGGGCAAAGAACATTGATTTAAGAATTAGAACATTTGGGTTCAAATCTCCACACTGTCTTTGCTTCAAAAGTTTCTCCCACACTACAACTCTGAAGTTTAGATTCTGATTCAAAAGATCTGATGGGGCCCAAAATTTGGCCTTTCTCACCAACACCCACATGATATCAATGCTGTGTATCCATGACCGCACTTTGAGTGGCACAAGCCAGTCTGACCATGAATGGGCAAATCACTTAATATTCCTGGGCCTCGGTTTCTTTACTTCTTTAAAGTAGAGGTGATTAATGAACTGTGCTTTCTTGTCCTCTTTGGAGATCAGCTATGGCACACGTAGGGATTTGGTTGACTAAGACTTAGAATATAATTTGTCTGCCTTGGGCAAATAGTTTTAGGACAGGAAAGTGTCTATAAGGGCCAGGGGTGAATGGTGACAACAGACGTCTAGGGTGCAAGGGGCCCTCCAGATGCAGTTGACTTCCAACCCAAGAGAAGGAGCCACCTACTGCTGACATGTGCTGACATAGGAGAGCAGCAAGTCTACATGTGACACTAAGCGAAGAAGAGAAAACTGTTCTTCAGTAAACTATGCGTGTCTTATGGTAGAGATTTTTACACATTTTAGATTCTTTAGCCACATAAAAACCCTGAGAATAAATACAGTGTATCACTATAGAATAAATTTGTGCTCATTCGTTAATTAATTTCCTTCACAAAGATTTATTAAGCAGCTATTATACTTCAGACCCTTGCACCCACGACCATTAATACTAGCTTTCATGGTATACAATTAAAAAGTGACCTATGAAACAAACAATATAGAAAATTTTTTTAAAGTTCATATCTGTATTAGTTTGCTCCACCTGCCATAAAATATACTATAGACTGGGTGATACAAACAGAAATTGATGTTCTCACAGTTCCAGGAATTGCAAGTCCAGAATCAAGGTGCTGAAGGATTGGTTTATTGTGGGGCCTCTTTGGCTTTCAGATGGTTGCCCCCTTACTGTGTCCTCCCCTGGACTTGTGTGTGTGTGTGTGTGTGGGAGAGAGAGAGCACACATGTGCATGCATACCTCATGTCCTTTTTAGGACACCAGTAATATTGGATGAGGACCTTATGCTTATGACCCCATTTAACCTTAAATACTCTTTTAAAGGTCCTGTCTACAAATACAGTCATATTGGGCTTCAACACTTGAATTTGGGAGGAATACAATTCAATACATAACAACATTTATGTCTAGGGTTGACTTTGATTGAAATCCTAGCTCTGTGCCTTATCAACTCTGGAACTTTGTTCAAGGTACTTAATTCATTTCTCTAGTGCTCAGTTTTCTCTTGGTAAGAGTGACTAAGGAATGCATTTATTAAGCTATCGTGGGGAATAAACAGGATCATGTTGGTAGAATGTGAATACAGTGTCCAGACTTACCAGATTCCCCACTCTGCCTCCTATGTCTTTCTTTACATGCTGGCCAAAGATTTGGCTTTTTGTTTTCTTTGGGTAATACACCTGACTTTACTACCAATTGAACTGAATCTACTAATATTGATTAATTAGGTTTTTTTTTCACTCTGAATCTTTCCTACTACCACCGCCACTATCACTATTGCTGGAGAGAAAATGCCTGCTGGAATCTTCAACACTCCCTGTAAGAAAGGAGGCCATTGAACTTCTCAGATACCTTTTAAGTGGAAAAACATAATTATTTTATTTTCTAAACCAAACAAATAAAAGATTTGGCTTACAAACATCATTCTACATACTCTGTTGAGCTTTAAACTGAATAAACTATGTAGGAAAACTGAACATCTTACATATTAAATCAGGCTTAGGTGACTTTAGTGATTTAGAAAATATTAGATAATTTCTAAGTTACCAAATCAAGAGGCCAGAGGAAGAAATATCTGGTCCACAGTAGATGATTCATTTAAAATATACACTTTAGCCCTGGCTGGGATAGCTTGGTTGGTTAGAGCATTGTCCTGATGCACAGAGGTTGCCAGCTCGATCCCTGGTCAGGGCATATACAGGAGCAGATTGATATTTGTCTCTCTCTCGCTCTCTCTCCTGTCCTCTTTCTCTAAAATCAATAAAACATACACTTTACCTGATGCATTGTGGAAGTTGAAAAGAATTGAATTTCTTTTATAGTTAAACAGTGTATCTACAGTAAACAACATGTCTAAAAAGGCACAGAATCCGTACTCTGATGAAAAACCTGTTTCTTTGCTGAGTCTGGTGTCTGCTGGGGCATCTGATCATTTTTCAAGCTTAAACTCAATTATTCAGAACTGCTCCATGGCCCTAGCAGCAGCATGGAAGTGAGAGCTTACTAAACTGCTTAGTCTTGGCCGGCAAGTTTGGCTTCTCAATTTTCAGGGTGAAATACTCAAGGCATCCTGGGAAGCATCGTGCACCACATTAGCCATGCACAGTGCATGTTCTGTTAATAGGCACAAATAGTTTGACATTGAACTCTGGAATATTTCCGAAAGGAATCGGCAAGCTGCGTTTAGATTATACAAAGGAGACCGTGCCTAAATTCCTTCTGCTTTGAGTCATTCTATTTCCCTTTTAAATACTTTCACATCCACTTTCAGTACAGGTAGCTTAATTTCTATCATGTGCAGCTCTTCAGAGCATTAGCTTTGTTTCAGGTGCCAATGATTGAGCTCTGCTGGATGTGCTTGGAAAAGGTCCACATTCATCCAGGAAACTCTGGTTGAACTGGATCCATATGTAGCTAAAAAAAAAAAAAAAAAGTAGTCTTCTGATTGGAGGTATTTTCTGGCTTCCAGCATTATCACATATGATTTTGTTTTGATGTGCTGTGGAATAGAAAGTACTGTTGGAACCAAAACTCAGGGATTTTTTTTTTATCCTTAACATTTACTTAGAGCTTCCTACTTTCACTATTGTGTTGTAGTTATACTATGTTAAGTACTTTAACTAATTTAATGCTAGTAATAATCCTATGAGGAAGTAGTGACATCTTCAGTTTTCTTAAGGCTCAGCGTTGTTAATGAACGTGTCCAAGTCTGAACAGCTTGTATAAGTAAGGGGAAGTGGTAGTTTTCAAGGTCTCTAACTCTAAAGTCAACAAGTATAAAGAAGGTGTTATTGAACCAAACATGGACGAAACCCTCGCGGAAGCTATCACCCAAGGGAATGGGATAAGATGAAGGAAACGTCGAAAGATTAGTTCCTTGGGATTTCTGTTATAAAGCTTATGAGAAATCAAGACAGTTTCTCCAAATCTGGAGTCCTGTAAGCTTCTAGGGAGAAACTAATACTTAGACAAATGATTTGTAGTCATTATCTCTTGGTACAATGTATCCTGATAGGGCTAAGTTTTTAATAAAGCTCTTCTTCACACATCCTAGTTTGACCTCTAGCTTTGCCTTTTCTTTCTTCCTCTCTTACCCAAATAGAGTTCTTCGTACAATTTGGAAGAAAAAAGACATTTCTTTCTGAACTTAATGCTTCTCAAATAATGGCATGGGAAGCACAAGATTTTGTTTGCTTACGCTTTATTTCCTATGTCATAAAACAATACTTTTATAAAATGCATAACAAGGCATTATGAGAATTGAGATACAAAAAAAGTACAAAATAAAAAAATTCAATTATTTTTATTAGATCCTAAACAGAGGTAAAATTATTCTAGACAGCTTGTTATTAAAGGTTCTACACGCTTGCTTGTGTTGATGTGGTGGACCGAGAGCGCTCTGTGGACCACCACGGTTCCCTGGACCACACTTTGAATAGCAGTATTCAGGCCAGTGATTCTTGATGTGGTTGAATTAAAGTCTATCATCTTGTTAGTTTCATATTGGTCACATCTGGGTTTATTGTTGCTGTTCGGTTGGCTGGTTTTCCCTTTACATCTTTTTTTACCTTCCTTTGGATTGAATATTTTAAAGAACTATTTCATTTTAATGCTCCTATTGGCTTCTTTGTTGTGCCTCTTTATTTTTTCAGTAGTTTCTCTTGCATTTGCACTTAATACTGATCACAGCCTACTTTCAAGTACTATTACTCTGCTGTGTGTTTTGTCGCCACACATTTTACATTACACGTGCCATAAACCCCACACATTTATTTTACTCTTTTTGCTTTAGCTAGTCAATTATCTTTTTTAAAGGAATGAAGATAAGGATAAATCTCTGTTATAAGTGCCTCCATTATCATTTTTAGTGCTTTATTTCTTCATGTCAATCCAATTTTCCATCTGGTATCATACTGTTTTTCCTGGTTTTGTAATGATTTCTTTTAGCATTTTTTGGTAACTCAAGTCTGATGGCAATACAATGTTATCTTTCTGAAAAAAAAACAACTTTATTTTATTCAACATTACTTATTTTAATTTTTTTTATTGATTGATTTTAAAGAGAGAGGAAGGGTGAGAGAGAAACATTGATTTGTTGTTTCACTTTATCCATGCATTCATTAGTTGTCTCTTGTGTGTGCCCTGACCAGGGCTCGAACCCACAACCTTGGTGTAATGGGACAATGCTCTAACCCACT
Source organism: Saccopteryx bilineata (assembly GCF_036850765.1). Lineage (NCBI taxonomy): Eukaryota > Metazoa > Chordata > Mammalia > Chiroptera > Emballonuridae > Saccopteryx > Saccopteryx bilineata. The sequence goes on from NC_089496.1 coordinate 38,266,246, forward strand.
GAGCTACCTGGCCAGGGCTCTTAAAGTTAATTTTAAAATATATTTTTGCTAGCCCTGGCTGGTTGGCTCAGTGGTAGAGCGTCAGCCTGGCGTGCAGAAGTCCTGAGTTCGATTCCCAGCCAGGGCACACAGGAGAAGCGTCCATCTGCTTCTCCACCCCTACCCCTCTCCTTCCTCTCTGTCTCTCTCTTCCCCTCCCACAGCCAAGGCTCCATTGGAGCAAAGATGGCTCGGGCGCTGAGGATGGCTCTATGGCCTCTGCCTCAGGCACTAGAATGGTTCTGGTTGCAACAAAGCAATGCCCCAGATGGGCAGAGCATCGCCCCCTGGTGGGCATGCTGGGTGGATCCCGGTCGGGCGCATGCGGGAGTCTGTCTGACTGCCTCCCTGTTTCCAACTTCAGGAAAAATGCAAAAAAAAAAAAAAAAGTATTTTTGCTAATATAGAATTCTGGGTTGCCCTTTTAATTTCCTTTGAAAAATGTCATTCCAATGTCTTCTAGCTTGAATTTTTTACTAAGAGATATGCGATCTTCCTATCTTTGCTCATTTTTATGTAATATGTCTCCTTCAGCTGGCTATCTTTAAGACTTTTTGTTGTGTTTTTCGCAGTTTGATATGTCTTGCCATGGTTTTCTTGTATGTTTGTTTAATTGATTTTTTTGGCTTTTTCTAGTTTTGCTTTGAATATTTAAGACCTGTGGTTTCATTATTTTCGAGAACCTCTCAGTCATCTCTGTAATATTTCTTTTGCCTCATTTTTTACTCTCTGTCCTCTTTCAAGAATCCAGTTAAAGTGTTAGACAATTCAGCTCCCTTGTTTTGCTGTGACCTTCGCTCCTCAGTGTTCCCTCCCATGTTTATATTTATTCAGCCTTTCTTTTTCTTATTACGAGGGTGAGTGCATCATTCTTTGCAGCTTTCAGTACCCTAAACAATAGAGTAAATTTAGACCAATTATTCTTAAGTTGTTTTCACTATGTGAAAGACCATGAAGTTATTCATTACAAGAAGCCCATGATTCGTTTGCATACCCAACGTTGTCCACAGACTGAATAAATATTATGCGTCAGAAATGCCAGGCTACATTTTCAAATGCATGCCGGTGTTGCTGTAATTCATATACTTCAAATGAATTTAAAATCACTGTTGAATGAAAAGATGCTCATCTTCTTTAGCTATTAGAGAAGTGCAAATCAAAACGGCAATGAGATACCACCTCACACCTGTTCGATTAGCTGTTATTAGCAAGTCAGGTAATAGCAAATGTTGGAGAGGCTGTGGAGAAAAAGGAACCCTCATACACTGTTGGTGGGAATGTAAAGTAGTACAACCATTATGGAAGAAAGTATGGTGGTTCCTCAAAAAACTGAAAATAGAACTACCTTATGACCCAGCAATCCCTCTACTGGGTATATATCCCAAAAACTCAGAAACATTGATACGTAAAGACACATGCAGCCCCATGTTTATTGCAGCATTGTTCACAGTGGCCAGGACACGGAAACAACCAAAAAGCCCATCAATAGATGACTGGATAAAGAAGATGTGGCACATATACACTATGGAATACTACTCAGCCATAAGAAATGATGACATCGGATCATTTACAGCAAAATGGTGGGATCTTGATAACATGATACGAAGTGAAATAAGTAAATCAGAAAAAAACAGGAACTGTATTATTCCATACGTAGGTGGGACATAATAGTGAAACTAAGAGACATTGATAAGAGTGTGGTGGTTACGGGGGGAGGGGGGAATGGGAGAGGGATAGGGGGTGGGGAGGGGCACAAAGAAAACAAGATAGAAGGTGACAGAGGACAATCTGACTTTGGGTGGTGGGTATGCAACATAATTGAACGACAAGATAACCTGGACTTGTTATCTTTGAATATATGTATCCTGATTTATTGATGTCACCCCATTAAAAAAAATAAATTATTAAAAAAATAAAATAAAATAAAATAAAATCACTGTTGAATTAATTATAATTTTCACTATTATAAATTTTCTCAAATAACAAACGTTAATAGTGCAATAAAACCCTATAGTGCTATAAATATTTGTAGCATTTGCTTGAAATGTTAACCTGGGCATCCTTGCTCCAGTCGTGTCCTCAGACAGAGGCTAGAATCCCTTCTAAACACACCCCAAGTAATTATCCACTGCAAGCGTCCCACCCTAAGAAATCTCCTGAGTTAGCCTGTGATCACCAACCCAGCCAGTTCCTGTGAGACACTCTTTTCCCTTTCCTGCTTTAAAAATTTCAAGCTTTGTGTAAAAATAAGTCATTTTAGACAGCAGAAGTTCAGTATTGGCAGCCCAAGATCCATATTCAAGGCGCAGTTTTTTGTTTTGATTTAGCCTGGCTGCAGATTTTTTTTCTTAAGCGAATTCTCAACATTTACAATTGAAAAATTGCTGCTAGGGCCCCACCTCATTTGACTTACATCACATGACATCTCCATTACCAGTCTCACCGCTGGGGGCATTCGACCACGGCGCTACAGCTTTAGCCCAAAACTGTACCTTTTCTACACAGGAGTTTCTCCAGCTTTTTAAAATTTTTGTACTTTGTCCCTGTTCAGGAACTCTTTCTGTCTACATTGGTCATTCATCCTTTTTAAAACCCCGCCAAAAAATTCTTTACACCCCAGTTAACATTAGATTATACCTGCTGCAGATCTGAGAAAATATTTAGGGAGAAATTTGCCATTTAAACAGTAAATTACATGCCAAATGCATGTTATCAAGTTTCAGATCTATCTTTGGACAATTAACTATTTGGATCTTGGATTATTTTGTATACTTATGTCACATTTGCTGTCCAATTTTATGTTGGGCGTTCTCAAAAAACAAAACAAAACCCTGAAGACCATTAGGTGAATGCCCAAAAGGCTACCAGAAGCCCAGAGGTTTCTGAATCAGAGGTGAGGCAGGGTGGGAGGCTCTCAAGAAGCATCTTTATTTTTTGCCAAATCCAGATCATGAATTTTTGGTCATTAAATTTCATGCTTTGGCCTGACCAGGCGGTGGCGCAGTGGATAGAGCATCGGACTGGGATGCAGAGGACCCAGGTTTGAGACCCCGAGGTTGCTGGCTTGAGCACAGGCTCATCTGGTTTGAGCAAAAGCTCACCAGCTTGAACCCAAGGTCGCTGGCTCCAGCAAGGGGTTACTCGGTCTGCTGAAGGCCCACGATCAAGGCGCATATGAGAAAGCAATCAATGAACAACTAAAGTGTTGCAACGCAGAATGAAAAACTAATGATTGATGCTCCTTGTCTCTCTCCATTCCTGTCTGTCTGTCCCTGTCTATCCCTCTTTCTGACTCACTCTCTGTCTGTAAAAAATAAATATTAAAAAAAAAATTTCATGCTTCGAATTCATGATGAAATACATAAACTGAAAACTAGGTTATTTCATAGTGTTTTTTAAAAATTATTTTATTGATTTTAGAGAGAAAGGAAGAAGGGAGAAAAAGAGAGGAAAAAGAGAGAGGGAAATATCAGTTTGTTGTTACATTTATTTATGCATTCACTGGTTGATTCTTGTGCATGCCCTGACCAAGGATCCAACCTGCAACCTTGGTGTGTCAGGGCTATCTCTAACCAACTGAGCTACTGGCCAGGTATAATGGACATTTTATACCTAGCCTTCAGATGCTCAGAGTCTGTATCAAAGGAAGTAAATTTTTTGGAAGGGTCTGTATACACAAATATGATGCTTATATATGTATTTTCACTCAACCAAATAAACATGGCTGCTCGAAGGCATCAGGCCATTTATCACTCCTGGACTTTCACGTGTGCAGGGACCATCCCAACATTCTCATCAACAACTACTTCTCAAGGACCTGGTTTTCAATAAGTGGAAATTGTGGGGGCTTTTTTCCTTCTTAGTATAGATGCCAATAATCATATGATGTCCTTGATCTTTTGTCACTTACATTATAATTATTTCCCTTTTGAGGTCATTGAAAGAAATTGCAGTCTCTTTCGTTGATGTATTAGGGAAAGATACGTTGAGATTGGAGCAAACGAACGAGAAGAACAGCAATAGTTCTTTCCTGGCTCTGTCACTAACGTGTGTGAAACTTAAGAGACGGGAAAGGGCAGAACAATTCTTAAAAATACGTTGATATTGGTGTACATTATATTCAGTAGACAAAATTATTTGGATAAATTCAGGAAAAGAACAATGTTGAAAAAAATCATTCTTGGTTGGATTTCAAATAAAAGCAAGAGATAAAGCACAACTTTAAGAAAGTCAGTGATAATATAAAGCCTTGTCCTTTTTTCTCCTCTCCTCCATACCCTCTGGGCTCTCTCTCTGCTTTCTCCTTTTGCTTCTCATTCCTTCTTTCTATTTTCTTTTGAATCTTGCCATATTCCTTAAAGGATTCGAAGAAGCTTTCAGAACAAGTAAATATGAACTCTGTGTGTGTGTGTGTGTGTGTGTGTGTGTAAAGTAGGTGTGGTAATCACTCACAATGAAAATACAAGAAGCTAGGAATAAAATTAGTACATAAAGTGTGTGCTATAATAGCTATGACATTTGCTAGAGAAAGACCATGACATTGGCCTTGAATATTCTCGCAGCCAATTTGTAGAAGGTAACACTTATGTATATTTATATGGTTCTCAATGTTTCTAGGGCAGGACTCCTTCACCTTGGCCTTACTGACATTTTGGGTCAGATACTTCTTTGTTATGCAGTCCTGATGCCCTATGAGATATTTGGCAGCATTCCGGGCTTTTACCCAACAGAAGCCAAAAACATATCTTCCCCATAGGCGCGACAACCAAGAATGTCTCCAGAAATTGCAGATAGCCCCTGGGGGAACAAAACCACCCCCACTGAGAACACCTGCATTAGAAAAATGGCAACCAAATTACACCACTTGGGAAGGAAAAGCCCGACTAGTTCAGATACAACCTGGGGCATTTGAATTTTTTAATATTTTAGAAAATTTTACATGGTAGAAAGTTCAACACCTTTAAAGTAAAATATTCATATAGGTCTTAGCTGACTTATTTCATTAGGGAAATTTTGATTCTACAAGTATTATTAGAATCTGTTTTTAAATTATTATTCACCTAGTTGTTAGATTATGATTATATTAGCATAAAATCAATATGAGTTAAGAGCTCATACTTGTTTTTTCTGGCTTCTCATTCCAACTCCACTAATTACTAGCTGAATAACCTCTCTGAATTTTATATACAAAACTTCTTAATAACAACATCAGTGCCAGTGGTTGCTCTAAGAATTGTGTGCATTGCTATAGACAGAGAGCTTTGTACAGTGCCTGATGTAAATAAGTACTCTCTAGTTATGATATAACTAAAATTATTGCCATTATTATTGGTCACTCATAATAAAGACCATAACTTTATACAGTAGAGGTAAATATGTAATAATAAAACTGAAAACCTGAAATGTTCATAGTAGTTTTCTGTCATTTTCCTGAGTTTCATTCTGCTCTGACTTCCAAGTGAATGAGATCACAGTTCTACCATTTTTAATCCATAAGTGATGTTTGAGTCAGTAGTTTTCCTTATTGTTTCTTCTTCTCTTTCACTGCCAGTAATAGAGCTTGCAACATGATGTTCTTTTTTCCGATGTGGATAGTGTTATCTGGTGGCTAAGTTTTTATAAGTAGATGTGTCAATGGTACGTTTTTGGCTCTTCCTCTCCCTCCTTTACAGGTCCCCCTGTCTCTGTAGAGAGAGCACCTTCCTGCTTATTTAGGAGCCATAGGTAGTGACTAGTGTGAATAATTGCTGTATTCTTCCGAATTGCTGGACATTTCCCCCATCTCTTGTTCTTTCCTTTTTGTCTTTAAACAAATCAACGAGTCCTCTGGCCTCTGCTAACTATTCTGGGATTTTCATATTGCCAGTCGCTCTGGATTCTCTGAAGTCCACCAAGCAGTGGAAAACGTGCCTCTCTCACTCTTTTAACGTTAACATTTGCAAGTTGATACCAAGGAGTTCTACTTCGATCTCATATTTTTACAGATTTTAAAATGTAGTGTATATCTCAGTTTTAATTACAGCTTTCTCTATGTCTTGGCCCCTTTGTGCCCTACTGAGTAGACACACGTCCCTGGAACTATGGGCTTGGAGATCTCAGTGCCAGACTCTACTGCTGTCAGAGATGCATCACCTCCTTGGGGACTGAATCTCCCTTCTGGGCCAAGCTTGTAAAATTCTCAGTTCCAACCCTGTCTTACCAGGGCTGTCTGGTTCCTTTGAAAGACTTAAAATGAAAGACTTTTTGTGGGATAACCTCACCTCATATTTCTGAACCCCAGTTTTGGACACATGCTAGGTCCAGACCCTCCTACATATTTATAAAGTGAGTTGAACATTTGGAGGATTACTTCAAGATCAATAGATTTTAATTCTGGCAGTAAAACGAGGCCTCTGTGGACAGTTACTCAGCAGACTGAACTGCCTTCATGTTTTGTATATTCATTCCATTGTTGGAAATATTCGAATGTTGAAAGCATACTGTTTTTTAGAAAGTATATAAGCAGTTTGGTAAACATTCCAGATGAATTCTGGGGGAGGCAGTAAGTTGCATATTGCCTCATTAATTCTAAAATACATGTGTACATCACTAGCCATGTATGAAGCATGTGCTTAGGGACTGCTGCCCAGGATCTAAGTTAGAGTTTTTACCCTGTCATCAAGCGGAGTAAATTTCTGACCTTAGAAAAGAGACAGCAAAGTTACCCATGCTCACTCGTATGTGTGAGAAAGATGCTTTCTTTTTTTTCCTAATTACACTAATCTTTGCAATTAATAATGTATCAGTCTCTTTGAATTTGACTAGCCTTCTTTCAGTTCTAAAATTCTGTCCTCAAGATCAACATAGTATAGGACACAGTCTGTTTAAGTAGTGGCTCAATCTCTCACCTTCTTCTCCCAAGATGACATCTGGGTGTTTGAGGAGGAGATAGAATGCTGATGGGTTGATGGGTACCAGGCTGTCTTCTGGCTATTCAGGTTTCCATGACTACATCCCTGATTCACCTGATTGTTCCTGTTCTCCCAGCATTTTGAAGCTGAGTTCAGACACCGATTTTCTCCCAATTTCTAATTTCATTGCAAGATGGAGCTTGGTGGGGTTTGCAGGCTCCAGTAACCTCACCTTGGATCTTCTTGATGCTAGGGTTCCCCAGTGCTTCCCCTGGGGGCCCCATTTGACCCCAATCTTAGTAACCCCATCAGAGGATCTCCCACAGTATACCCTCCCTTGGAGAATAATGGGACCTTGAGACTTCCGTTTGTACCACACAGGACATGAGAGCATCCAGGAATGGTTTAGGCCGACTTCCATTTACTTTTCACACTCCCCCATCAACTTTCCTACGTGGTGCTTGAAGTTTAGTATGGACATAGGTTGCAAAGTCCCACGTGTAAACCAGAGCCAAGGCATGCTTATTATTTATTTTACCAAACACGTTTTTCATTCTGGGATTTGCTCACTCATCGCTCTCTGCCTCCCTACTATCCTTGCACCTCTCTGGTTGCCCTTACTCCAGTCTTTCAGGACCAGAGGGATGGCTTTTGGCTTTTTCCTCTTCTTGTTGTATCCTGTGTATAGCCTAGGGCAGCAAGCCCTGTGTGTGGCTGCCATAGATAGAAAGGGCTTCATTCGTTGAACCCTCATCAGAGAAGCAGCTAAAAGATTGTCTTGACTCTGTCGCCCACAAGGACTATCATCTGAGACAGCTAGACTTCATTCAGGGTATGTAAAGGGCTTTGAGGAGAAAATTCTCTTTCATCACAAAATCTGGGTTTTTGGGGTACATTGATGCAAAGTCCTATTTTCAATGTCAATTTCTTTACCTTTCTTTTATATCAATTTTAATCTCTTTCTGTTTATGTACCACTGTCTTTTTTTTAGAGAGAGAGACAGAGACACAGAACGAGAGACAGAGAGAGGAACAGATAGGGACAGACAGGCAGGAAGGAAGGGAGAGAGATGAGAAGCATCAACTCTTCATTGCAGCACCTTAATTATTCATTGCTTTCTCATATGTGCCTTGACCAAGGGGCTACAGCAGAGCAAGTGACCCCTTGCTCAAGCCAGCAACATTGGGCTTAAGCCTGAGACCTTGGGCTTTAAGCCAGTGACCTTTGGGTGCAAGCCAGTGACCACGGGTCATGTCTGTGATCCTCTCTCAAGCCAGTGACCCTTTGCTCAAGCTGAATATCCTCGTGCTCAAGCTGGATGAGCCCACGCTCAAGCTGGCAATCTCAGGGTTTTCAACCTGGGTCCTCTGGGTCCCAGTTTGATGCTCTATCCACTGCGCCATCGCCTAATCAGGCCATACCACTGTCTTCTAATGCATGCTTACATATGTGAGTGCATGTTTACATGCACGCATGTGCATGCGGGGGCGCGTACACACACACACACACACACACACACACCAGGCAGAAGAATGAACCAGTGGACAGACCAAAGAAAAGTAAATGTGATGCACGGAAATAACAAAGATAAAAGCACGCTGATTTTTTTTTCAAATTATAGTATAGTTATGTCTCTTTTTATTTTTACATTTTTTCCTTTTTTTTTTTTTTTGTATTTTTCTGAAGCTGGAAACAGGGAGAGACAGTCAGACAGACTCCCGCATGCGCCCGACCGGGATCCACCCGGCACGCCCACCAGGGGCGACGCTCTGCCCACCAGGGGGCGATGCTCTGCCCCTCCGGGGCGTTGCTCTGCCGTGACCAGAGCCACTCTAGCGCCTGGGGCAGAGGCCAAGGAGACATCCCCAGCGCCCGGGCCATCTTTGCTCCAATGGAGCCTTGGCTGTGGGAGGGGAAGAGAGAGACAGAGAGGAAGGAGGGGGGGTGGAGAAGCAAATGGGCACCTCTCTTATGTGCCCTGGCCGGGAATCGAACCTGGGTCCCCCGCACGCCAGGCCGACACTCTACCGCTGAGCCAACCGGCCAGGGCCCATTTTTTCCTTTTTATTGCATTGATTGGGGTGACACTGGTTAACAAAATTATACAGGTGTCAGGTACACAGTTCTACAACACATCATGTCTACACTGCATCGTGTGTTCACCACCCCAAGTCAACTCTCCATCCATCACCATTTAGCCCTCCCCTCCCCCACCTGCCCCTACTCCCCCCCCAGCTATCACCACACCGTTGTCCATGTTCATGAGTTTTTCTCTTTTCTCTCCTGTTTTGCTCAATCCCTCCACCACCCTCTACCCGGCCTCCTCTCCCCAACACCTGTCTGCCTGCCCTCTATCTGTGAGACTGTCTCTTCTATTTGTATCCTAGTTCTGGCTTTAAGAGTTTGCCTTGCATGTCTTCACTGTAGCAAGGTCTCAGTAACCAGGGAGCGTCATCAGCAGGATTGCTTCCGGCTCCACTGCCATTCCATTCCCCTTTCTTGGCCTAATCTATTGCAATTTATGTCATTTTCCATATCCAGAGACAACTGTGCCACCCCTGAATCTCCTCCCTATTGTCAACTTCCAAACGCTAGGACACCTGTCTCCTTACAGTTCTAAGTCCTTCCGGTGTCCACTTCCGCCATTATTGTATTGCCGTCTCAGGTCCTTAGCCCTGTCTCCATGTATTCATCTGCCTGAAATTTTTCTTGCTCTTCTCCCTTCCTAACCTCTCAGTATTCCCTTCTGTGCCAGGAATCCCTGTCCATTGATAGAGGTAACCATCCTCTCTTACCTAACGTTTTCACCTGCTGTCAGGAAGTCTTGGCAGCAGCTGAAATCAGAGCTCTCAGATGGTCTCCTTCTTGACTCTGCCCTCAATATAGGGAAAGGTTGTGGGAAATCTCTTTAACAATAAGGGGGGCGTAAGAAGAGGGGAAATACATTTTGCCATTGAAAATTTGGGAATATCTTTTAGTAAATAAATTTGGGATTATTCTAGGGAGGGTTAATGCCTCTCTTTTTTTAAACCTTTGGAGCTATTATTACATTGTAACAGGAAAATACATACGGGTTGGTTTTGGTAGCTACATTTGGTAGCTGATGGCCCTGAATCACCATTTGGAATTGACTTATAAACAAGCTTTTGGGATATAACATTGCTGTGGACTGAATTGTGTCCCCCCTAAAATTTATATGTTGAAGCCCTAACCCTGGATGTGCTTGAATTTGATATTCAGAAAGTAATTAACGTTAAAGAAGGTAATAGGAGTAGGGTCCTATTTTGATAAGATTGGTGGCCTAAGATGAAGAGGAAGACAGAGCTGTCTCTCTTCACGTGCACTCAACAAGGAAAGGCCATGTGAGGACATAGTGAGGAGGCAGCCACGCGCAAGCCAGGAGGGTAACTGAGCCGGAGCTGGAAAGAGAACTGAACTGGCTGGCAGTCTGGTCTTGGACTTCCTATACTCCAGAACTGTGAGAAATAAACTCCTGTTGTTCAAGTCACTCATTCTACGTTATTTTGTTATAGCAGCTTGAGCTAAGACAAAACTGTTCATCACTTCAGAATTGAATGCAATTAACCATTTGTGAATAGATGGCATTCACAAAACTTAATAAGTATTACTATTTCATTGTAAAGTAAATGTTCATAAAACATAGGTTGAAGTGGTATTTAGATAAATGTTTTAATGTTTAAATATATGTAAATAAATGGACGATAAACCACATAGAATCCTAAAAGGAAGCTGTTTAAGAAGAAGCCTAAAATTTAGATGTGGTCAAAAGCTCAAACATCCATTGAGCATCTATCTATGTGCCCAACACTTTTTCAATCAATAACCTTATTGATTGAATAACCTTATTATTTCAATCAATAACCTTATTATTTCAATCAATAATCTAATATTCTTATCAGAAAAGTGAACCTTATAGTGTAACCCTTAATACCCATTACATAGTAGGTATCCAACAATTGTTAGCTGAATTAACAAAAACTATTTTGATTAGTAAAAGTTTACACACCAAAATTGATGGCACTGAGTAGTATCTCTACAGGCACACTTTAGGAAGATAGAAAGATATGAACAGGAAGATGGATGTCAGAGACAGTTATGTGTGACTGTCTAATGTCCCTTATTATTGTGGTTAAATACACATTGTTCTCAGCTGTTGAAGTACTTTTCTAATCAAGTGTGATGTTTATAACTTTTTGGAAGAAAATTTTCTACTTAAAAAAAAAGAAAAAGAAAACATACAATGTGTTCCAGTATCAAGTAAAAAAGGTTTGGGAATTATATGTGGGTTTGAGTCACCCATTAAGTGTTTTAGGGCAGTGGTCTCCAACCCCCAGGGCAAGGACCGGTACCGGTCCACAGAGAAAGAATAAATAACTTACATTATTTCCGTTTTATTTATATTTAAGTCTGAACGATGTTTTGTTTTTTAAAAATGACCAGATTCCCTCTGTTTCATCCGTGTAAGACTCACTCTTGCCGCTTGTCTCGGTCACGTGATACATTTATCCGTCACACCCTAAAGGCCGGTTCATGAAAATATTTTCTGACATTAAACAGGTCCGTGGTCCAAAAAAGGTTGGGGACCACTGTTTTAGGGCATATTGATTTGTTTATGTTTGCCTGCCTTCCAAATAATTTTAAATCTGATTAACGAGAACTTTTTATGATACCTGTAGCTCTCTAATCGTTGAAAAATTGGTTCAAAACAGTGCAATGCAATATAAACCTTTTTTATTTTCAACTTACACAACCATCTTCCTCAAGGATATAGCCACATGAAACTCAAATAATGACTTTCTTGGTTTAGTAAAAAATAAAACTTTCAATGTAGAGGGAAATGATTAGATTTCAGTGTCCATTTGATGATTTCCTGCAAGGTTGTTTTTTTTTTTTTTTTTTTTTTTGTACTTTTCTGAAGCTGGAAACGGGGAGAGACAGTCAGACAGACTCCCGCATGCGCCAGACCGGGATCCACCCGGCATGCCCACCAGGGGCGACGCTCTGCCCACCAGGGGGCGATGCTCTGCCCCTCCCGGGCTTCGCTCTGCCATGACCAGAGCCACTCTAGCGCCTGGGGCAGAGGCCAAGGAGCCATCCCCAGTGCCCGGGCCATCTTTGTTCCAATGGAGCCTCGCTGCAGGAGGGGAAGAGAGAGACAGAGAGGAAGGAGGGGGTGGGGGTGGAGAAGCAAATGGGCGCTTCTCCTATGTGCCCTGGCCGGGAATCGAACCCGGGTCCCCCACACACCAGGCCAATGCTCTACCGCTGAGCTAACCGGCCAGGGCCTCCTGCAAGGTTTTGGCTGATAGTATTGACCATGATGGTGTTGACTGGGACACGGGCTGGATGTTCTTAGAAAGCAAGCATTATTTCAGGACTGTGGTAGAACAGCAGTGGCTGTGAGGGTCAGAGGTCTGTGTGAGAGTCTTTGGCCAGCTGAAGAGCCTCTCTGAGCCACAGTGTATTCATACTCATTTCATAAACACTTATTAGGCCTCCCCCATGTGCTAGGGTTACAACACGGCTGTAATTGTATCCGAAACAGTAGCAGCTAACAATTGCTTATCACTTACTCATTTAATTCTCACCGAAGTCATATGCTGATGGGACTTAACAAGTTGCCATTTCAGAGCTAAGGGAACCAAAACACAGAGATGGTCATGCATTCATTGCCCAATGTCATTCAGATTTATGCCACCCGTAATTTCACCCAGACCGTTTAATTCCAGAAACTTCTATCTTCACCACTCTATTGTTGTGTAGAGGGTATTACTTTTCTACTGATTTATTATTTTCATGTGTTTATTTATTCATTGTTCTTGACAGAATTTCGGTTGGTAAGTGTCTTCTGAGAGAAGGCCTATGACAATGTGTAAAAGTCTGCTTAGTGCAATTATGAATATGTGTTATTTTTATTTATTGGATTTGCTTCCGTCATTAGGGCTCTTTTATTCTTTAAAAATATCTTCATTTTGTGTAGAATTTCCTTTCTTTGACCCATCTGAGAAGTCTTAATATTTGCATGGTCACAAAAATTGTATTGTATTACATAGTGCTTGAAGTAACGAATGTGCCCTAAATTAGAGACTTCTACAATTTGGTAGTCTTTTTTTTTTATATTATGAAATATATTGTACATAAAAATATGTAACATAGATGGTAACTATAAACCAGCAGGCAAATCCAAAATACTGGTTCACGCTTTGTTTTGATAATAATATTCCCTCGTAGAAGAGCAATCATGTGTTTTAATGGCCTCTAGTTTTAATCAGACCAGTCTGCACTCAAACCAGCTGCCAAACTATACTAAATGTTAGCATTTTTAGCCTTATACTTTGAAAATCAGATTGCTCCTTGCAGTTGGATGTTGTGAAGGTTTTTAGTGGGAGGCCCCCCACACTCCTTCCACTTAATTGGAGCCCCTGAAACTCTGGTTGCTGCTTCTTCCTCGCCGACTGCTGCTGCTACCTGCCTGATAATTGTCTTTGGCTCTTTGTAAACCTGCAGCCAGAAAGGTATTTGGAGTTTTTCCCCTCCAGCAGTTGCAAATCCGATTTTTATGTATAGCTAAGTGCTCTCAGCGTTTACTCTATCTACTACTGGGGCCTGGTTTCTACCAGGCCTGTAACTACGCCAGATCTAGCCTATGTAATGCTGTTTGTAATGAGAAATCTAAACAGGGAATGGCAGTGAGGCATGGCAGGAATGTGTTTCCATTGGAGAAGTCAGTGTAGAGAAAAAATATAAGCAAAGCTGTGTCCAGAAGGCCTTCTCAGCTGGCCAAGACGGAAGACTAATGTTATTGTACATAGGCTGTTACGCGGCCAGCCCTTCCTCACAAATTTGCTTTCTCTCTCCCCCTCTCCTCGGCTCCCTTCCCCCTCCTCTCCTCTTTCATCTACTCCTTCTCCTTCGCCCTCTCTCTTTCTGTGGGCTCTGCTGACTGTTTGCTCAGGTGGACAGTGACACCATTTGGAATGAGCTGCACTCGTCCGGTGCTGCACGCATGGCTGTTGGCTGTGTCATCGAGCTGGCTTCCAAAGTGGCCTCAGGAGAGCTGAAGGTGAGGTCTGGGTTGCATTAAGTGTGGGAAACGCAGAGAAGAAGCCGAAACAGAGATGTTGTTGTTAGGGAATTGTGGGGAGTGTGGTGTGGTAATAAAAAGAAAGGGGCAGAGGAAGAGGTCAGGGAGATGGCCATGGAGGTGCATTAATAACTAGTCTGCAGGTAGGGAGTACTCGGTCCTGCCTGCAGGACCTTCCCCTCCTCGGGGGAACTCTGTGGTCAGGGCACACTGGGGTGTTTCTAAGAGCACAGCGAGGAGAGCTATGGTCCAGGTTAAAAATACCCAGTATATACATGTCTGTCATGCCCTTCTGGAATTCTCTTTTGAAGTGATTTAAAATATATGATTACTGAGTACTATGTATAAGCTCAGAATACCACCCAGCGAGAAGGGGGGATGGGAGAGAAAGGTAAATACCAGACGGGAAGGATTGGGAGGAAGAAGGAAATTGTTGATTAGAAGGGTAATGATCCAGAGTATGTTTTTCCACGAAAGAACTTCAAAAATGAGCTACGCTTTATTGTTCTTTTCTTTTTTATGGTCTCTTCTTTTCTACATCATGTGAAAAGAACAATGTCCAAACCCAACGTTTCTCAGTCTAAACAATTTATAAAAGCCGGAGACCTGACAGATGCTGACATTTTATTTGGTATTTTAACAGTGCTCTCTAAAGGGACACTGTGCATCTGAATGCAGTTGCCCAGTGAATTTCGTGGGTGCTAACATGGCTTTTTAATGCATTAGTTTACACACTTAATAATGAAATCTGGGTGGTGATTGACTTGATGTTTTTTAGCAATTGTGGGGCTTCAGGGAAATCTGTTGTGATCAACAACATAGGCACTGTGAGTCTTGCTAATCTAAAATAAAGTCTAATTAGGATTATTTTTCTTTTCTTTTTTCTTTTTTAATTGAATTTAATGGGGTGACATTGTTTAATAAAATTATATAGGTTTCAGGTGTACAATTCTATAATACATCATCTGTGCATTTTACTGTGTGTCCACCAAGGATTATTTTTCTTTATGTCTAATGAATTATTATTCTGTCTCACCTGACTGTTCTACTTGTCATTAAAAATTCAGGTTAGCAATTTATACTTTATAATGAATTGTATCTCCCAGAGGTCTTTGCTCTAACTCTTTCCGAAGTCAGAATCTGCAGAAATATTTTGATAAGGTGAATTTTATTAACTATATATATGTGTGTGTATATATATATGTATATATATGTGTATATATATATATAGACACACAGATACATATATATGTATCTGTCTGTGTATATGTGTGAAGGCATATATATATGCCTTCTGTGCAGTTGCAGTTGACATGAGCAGCATCAGGACATCAATTGCTCATCACAGGTATTTAAGGGGCCATTATTGAGGTCCTTACTACCCAGGCTTTACCTTTGGTAATGAGCTATTGAAAAGAGGAAAGAATAGCGCCTTACGGAGAAGTTTGGGCGATCTCACAGTAGTACTTTTATAATTCTTTCTGTTTGAGTATGTTACTTATAGCACTGGAATAACTTGACTTTTTAAAAGAATAATATTTGAGGGTCTTATTTTCAAAAGAATTCTAATGACACACAACAGCCAAGCCACAGTATTAATTTTTAAATGATTGTGTTGACATCGATCCACTTCATAACAAAGAAAAATGATTGTGTTTGCATTTATAATTTCTAATTGTTTTTATTTTGAGACAGTTTAATCAGTTATTCAGAGGCCTTCTCGAGTAGAATTCCCCACATATTACACTCAAAATCATTATCATTATTACCCTCAAAGAATGCAAAATTGCCAAATGTATGTATGAAGACTGTTAAACAAAAGCCTAATTCTATATTTTAGAAGGTAGTCTTTTAAAATAGCCAATTACAAACAAAGTGTCAACAATATATAGTATGGACATGCTGACCACCAGCTGTACTAACACTGACTATTTATGTTAAGAACAAGGATTCATACAAACGCTTTTTCCCCATCTTGGTTGAGAAATCACTAGGTATGGTTAAAAAAAAAGGGAATAAAAAAGAGGAGCCAGGCTAAGACTCAAGAAACATTAGTCCAGGCTTGACCACTTAAATGCTGTGTCACTTGGGGTAAATCAGTTGACTTCTCTGGGCCCCAGTTCTTGTGCATGATCATCAGCAGGGTAGAACTGATAATGCTGAAGGGCGTATATGGTACTGACATTCTGAGCTATTTGCAAAGGAAAAGTGGATCTGATTCTCAATTACACTCATATGGCATAACAAATAGTGGATATTTCAAGACTAATTTCAACTTACTTTGGTGAGTATTCCAAATTTTGCAGCTGGTTTATTTTTCTGATTGTTAAAGCCCAACGTAAAAGTCCAGGCCAGGCAGCATTGTAGCAAAGACACCAGTGCTGACAGGCCAAGAGACTAGACCCCTTAGTTGCTAATTACTTGGAGACACCTTTGGGAATGCCATTTGGGAAAGGTAGCAGTGTCCAGTGATTTTCAACTGTAGTGGAGAACTGAGGTACAGAGCTATGTTAGGGACCTCTAGCTAACCAAGAGTGTTACGCGGTATCTACCTGTCACAAACTCCAGTATGACCTGCTAGCCAGGAGCAATGACACTCTTGACTGTGCAGTCACTTCATGCAGCTCGAGGAAGAAGATAGGGAAGCTTCTTTGGACATTGGTAAGTTGTCTGATGATACAAGATGGAGAACGAGAAAACTTCAGATTTTATCTTGCGTTTTCTGCAACTATATTCGGTTTTCACATGTCCTACCACATTCTCCCAGAAAATCAGTAACTTAATGAAACAACCTTGGCCTGTTATAATATTGGATTCTGTGGAGCTTCACAAGTTTTAGTTAGAAAATAAGAGAATTAAGAACCTTATTGAAAATACAGTGGGCTAACCAAGAATGGAGTGCTGAACACGGGAATGAGAGACAGCTGGAAAGAGGTCACTGAACTCAAAGAGGACGGGGACCTAGGAGATGGGTAAAAAAGGGAAAATGCCAAATACAAATTGATTGCCTGCAATTGTTCCTTGATGCTGACCTTACCATGACCACTCCCTTAACCTTTGGCCTTTCTTCACCTGGGAGTTCTGATGTGTTGAGAGGATTAGAATGAACCGGGTACAGGGAGTGGCTCTCAAGCTGATGCTTAAATAGACCGTGCAGAGAACAGTGGCAATAATGGGTGTATTTTTGGTGCAGAATGGATAAGCTCAGTGGAATTTAATGAAAATTAGGGAGGCTTTCAAGTTTTCTAGGCTTTTAACAAGATTCAAATAAAAGAAAACCCACTCAAATGGATATTTCTTGAATCCACAGATGCCCAAATTGGCTATTTCTCAGATTCTAATACTGAGGAACATAAATAATCTGAAAATGCTGAAATGTGTGATGTATTAGAAACTATAATTGAAAGAATAGTTACATAATAATGATTTTGCCATTATAAATTTCTACGCACCTAATATAGGAGCACCTAAATATATAAAGCAGACTTTGATGCATATGAAGGGTGTGATCAACAGCAATGCTATAATAGTAGGGGATTTCAATACCCCACTAACATCATTAGATAGATCCTCAAGAAAAAAAATTAACAAAGAAACAGCAGACTTAAAGGACACACTAGATCAACTGGATTTAATAGATATCTTTGGGACCTTTCACCCTAAAGCAGCAGAATATACATTCTTTTCAAGTGCTCATGGTACATTCTCCAGGATAGACCACATGTTAGGGCACAAAAGTGGTCTCAACAAATTTAAGAAGATTGAAATCATATCAAGCATTTTCTCTGATCACAACGGCATGAAACTAGAAATCAACCACAACAGAAAAACTGAAAAATACTCACACTCTTAGAAATTAAATAGCATGTTATTAACAAATGGGTTAACAATGAGATCAAAGAAGAAATAAAAAAAATTCCTAGAAATTAATGATGATCAGCATACAACAACTCAAAATTTAGGGGACACAGCAAAAGCAGTACTGAGAGGGAAGTTCATAGCATTTCAGGCATATCTTAAGAAGCTAGAAAAAGCTCAAACAACTTAACCTTGCATCTAAAAGAACTAGAAAAAGAAGAGCAAGTAAAGTCCAGAGGTAATAGAAGGAAGGAAATAATAAAGATTAGAGTGGAAATAAATGACATAGAGGCTAAAGAAACAATACAGAAGACCAATGAAACCAGGAGCTGGTTCTTTGAAAAGGTAAACAAGATCGATGAACCTTTAACTAGACTCACCAAGAAAAAAAGAGAGGACTCAAATAAATAAAATTAGAAATGAGAGTAGAGAAATAACAACTGACACAACAGAAATACAAAGGATTGTAAGAAAATACTATGAAGAACTGTATGCTAAAAAATTAGACAACCTAGATAAAATGGAAAAATTCCTTGAAACATATAATATTTTAAAAATCAATCTGGAAGAATCAGAAAACCTAAACAGATTGATTACAACAAATGAGATCAAAACAGTTATCAAAAAACACCCAACAAACAAAAGTCCGTGGCCTGGTGGCTTCACAACTGAATTCTATCAAATATTCAAAGAAGAACTAACTCCTATACTTCTCAAGCTATTTCAAAAAAATTCAAGAGGAAGGAAAACATCCAAGCTCCTTTTATGAGGTGAGCATAATTCTGATGAGCAATTTTTAAATGATAACTGGTTCAATACTTGGTTCAAAAGATGGTGCAGAATACCATGTACACCTTAAGTACATACAATTTTTATTTATCAATTTACCTCAGTAAAGCTAGAAAAAATGGTTTAATTCTTAGCAAGCTTTACTCTAAGGATTTATTTTTTTTTTATTTTTCAATTTCAGTTTACTTTCAATATTATTTTGTATTGGTTTCAGGTGTACAGCATAGTGGTAAGACAATCATATACTTTACAAAGTGCCCTCTCATATTTCTAATACCCACCTCGCACTATATGTAATTGTTGCAATATCATTGACTACATTCCCTATGCTGTACTTTACACAGCTGTGACTGTTTTGTATCTACAATTTGTACTGCTGAATCCCTTCACCCTTTCACCCCAACTCCCAAAACCCCTACCCTCTGTCTATGAGTCTATTTCACTTTGATTTGTTCATATATTTTGTTTTTTAAATTGCACATGTAAGTGAAATCATATGCTATTTGTCTTTATCTGACTGACTTTTTATACTGAGCACAATCCTTCTAGTTCCCTGGTTGGCAAACCGTGGCTCACGAGCTACATGCGGCTCTTTGGCCCCTTGAGTGTGGCTCTTCCACAAAATACCACGTGAGGATGCTAACTTGATAAGGAATGTACCTACCTATATAGTTTAAGTTTAAAACCTTTGGCTTTCAAAAGAAATTTTAATCATTGTACTGTTGATATTTGGCTCTGTTGACTAATGAGTTTGCCAACCACTGTATCTAGTTTCATCCATGCTTTCTCAAATGGTAAGATTTCATTCTTTTTATGGCTGAGGAATATGTCATTGTATATATGTACCACCACTTTTTTATCCACTTGTCTATTAGTGGGCACATGTGTTGCTCCCTTATCTCGGCTATTGTGAATAATACTGCAGTGAACATAGGGTTGCGTATATTGTTTTGAATTAGTATTTTGAGTTTTTTTCAGAAAAATACCCAGAAGTCAAGTCACTGGGTCATAAGGCAGTTCTGTTTTTAAATTTTTTAGGGAAACTCCCTACTGTTTTTCATACCGTCTGCACCAATATGCATTCCCACCAAGAGTGCACAAGGGTTCCCTTTTCTCTACATTCTTGCCAATACTTACCATTTGTGCCTTTATTGATAATAACCATTCAGACAGTTAGGAAGTGATATCTCAAAGTGGTTTTAATTTGCATTTCTCTGATGATTAGTGATGTTCTGAATATTTTCATATATCTATGGGCCATCTATATGAACTCTTTGGAGAAGTGTTTATTCAGGTCCTCTGCCATTTTTTTTAGTTTATTTTGTTTTAAATGAGGCATTTATGTCATTTTGTATCCCCTATGCAAGTTATTTACAACACTATTTCATGACTGTAATGGGTGCACTTATTGTCTTGTAAAGACACCACTGCACAGCTAAGATTAAGAACCACCGACGGAAATAATCCTGACCGGGTGGTGGCACAGTGGATAGAGCATCAGACCAGGATGCGGAGGACCCAAGTTCAAGACCCTGAGGTCGCGCCAGCTAGAGCCCAAGGTCGCTGGCTGGAGCAGGGGGTCACTCAGTCTGCTGAAGCCCAGGGTCAAGGCACATATGAGAAAGCAATCAATGAACAACTAAGGTGCCGCAACGAAAAATTGATGCTTCTCATCTCTCTACTTTCCTGTTTGCCCTCTCTTTGACTCTGTCACAAAATAAAATTAAAATGCTTTAAAAGATAAAAAGAATTACAAAAAAAAAAAAAGGGACCACCGACAGAAATAATACTGCACTGCGGAATGCGGCCACTTGGAGAACCACGTGGATTATCTCAGTGGCCCGCTTTCCTGGTAATTAACAAAGGCCCACTCAGTGACTCGGCATGCGCCGCCATCAGAGCTGTTGGCATTCATCAAAGGTCCTCTGCCATTTTTAAATTGGATTGTTTGTTTTCTTGGTGTTGAGTAGTATGAATTCTTTATACATTTTGGGTATTAACTCCTATTAGATGTTCCATTGGTGAATATATTTTCCCATTCAGTGGGCTGTCTTTTCGGTAGGTGCTAAAGCTTTCTAGTTTTATGTAGTCCCATTTGTTAATTTTTTTCTTCTCTTTCCCTTGCCCAAGGAGATATATAGAAAAATATTGCTAAGAGAAATGTCAGAGAGTTTACTGCCTATGTTTTCTTCCAGGAGTTTTGTGGCTTTGAGTCTTATATTTAAGTCTTTAATTTATCAGGAGTTTATTGTTGTATGTGGTGTAGGAAGGTGGTCTAGCATCATTTTTTCATGTATCTAATTGTTCCAGCACCATTTATTGAATAAACAGTCTATACCCCATTATACGTTCTTGCCTTCTTTGTCAAATATTAATTGACCTTATAGGCATGGGTTTATTTGAGGGCTGTCGATTCTGTTTCATTGATCTTTGTGTCAGTTTTAATGCCAGTATCATGCTATGTTGATTACCATGGCATTGTAGTATGGTTTGATATCAGGTAGTGTGATACCTCCCACTTTGTTCTTCTTTCTCAAGATTGCTGTGGCTATTTAAGGTTTTTCTAAGGATTCATTTTTTTTTTTTTTTTTGTATTTTTCTGAAGCTGGAAACGGGGAGAGACAGTCAGACAGACTCCCGCATGCACCCGACCGGGATCCACCTGGCATGCCCACCAGGGGTGATGCTCTGCCCACCAGGGGTGATGCTCTGCCCACCAGGGGGCGATGCTCTGCCCCTCCGGGGCGTCGCTCTGCCGCGACCAGAGCCACTCTAGCACCTG
Organism: Saccopteryx bilineata; assembly: GCF_036850765.1. NCBI lineage: Eukaryota > Metazoa > Chordata > Mammalia > Chiroptera > Emballonuridae > Saccopteryx > Saccopteryx bilineata. The sequence continues at coordinate 38,287,709 of NC_089496.1, forward strand.
GGGCAGAGGCCAAGCGCCCGGGCCATCTTTGCTCCAATGGAGCCTTGGCTGCAGGAGGGGAAGAGAAAGAGAGGAAGGAGAGGGGGTGGGGGTGGAGAAGCAAATGGGCGCTTCTCCTGTGTGCCCTGGCCGGGAATCGAACCCAGGTCCCCCACATGCCAGGCTGATGCTCTACCGCTGAGCCAACCGGCCAGGGCCTCTAAGGATTCATTTTTATGTTATTTTTGGCAATGCTATAATGTCCTCATAAAAAAAAGTAAAAACTTCTTTAGCTGTCTAAAAGTTTTTGTCAAAAACACCTTCTTATCACACAATTGAGTTTTTATAATGTTTAAATGGATATTGTGATGTCATGTTGCTAATACCTGCTTTTCATTGAGTACCTCCAATAGGCTGGGCAATTTACATGTAATTTGCATTATTCTCACAATGGCCTTTGAAGTATGTGTACCACCAATTGGATATAAGCTCAGAGACATCGTTACTTTTTTAGATTTTGTATACAGTTTAATAAATGACAGAGTCTGAGAATTTTTCAATCCTCTGCTCTCTTTCAACTACACTAGAAGTAATTTCTTAACAGAAGTAGCCCAAATAAGTAAGGATAAAAAGGTGAAAGCAACCTCTTTTTTTTTTTTATATAAATAAATTTTTATTTTAATGGGGTGACATCAATAAATCAGGGTACATACATTCAAAGAAAACATTTCCAGGTTATCTTGTCATTTAGTTATGTTGCATACCTATCACCCAAAGAGAGATCGTCCTCTGCCACCCTCCATCTAGTTCTCTCTGTACCCCTCCCCCTCCCCTCCCCCTCTCCCTCCTTCCCTCCCCCCACCCCCCATAGCCACCACACTCCTGTTCATGCCTCTCAGTCTCGCTTTTATGTCCCACTAATGTATGGAATCCTGCAGTTCCTGTTTTTTTCTGATTCGCTTATTTCACTCCGCACAATGCTACCAAGACTCCACCATTCCGCTATAAGTGATCCAATGTCACCATTTCTCCTAGCTGAATAATATACCATGGTGTATATGTGCCCCATCTTCTTCATCTAGTCCTCTATTTTTTTTACAGTGATTAAAAGCCTTTAAGCAAACTCTTGGCCAATACAGCAAGAATCCATAAATGAGTAGTGTCCTTAACATATTCCCCAAGTCCAAGTTGGCCCCCTCACCATGCCAAATCCCTGAAAAATGCAATCCAACCACAGCTCAGTCTGTTAGGAGCTGTCACAGGGAGCAGGAGTCCAGGAAAGTTCCCCACAGGAAAAGTCCGTATGGCACTGGAATTGTTGTCACCATTCTATACTTTGCAGCTCATGTCCAAGTCCCAATGACCGCTGCTTCTAGCTGGTAATGATTCAGGTAGACTGGAAAAAGCCATTTGCAGCATGCGTGGATATGGAGCTTCTGTTCTCCTCTGCTTGGAGAGTTGAGACCAGGTTGCTTTTCCCTGGAGCTCTGTGACTGTGGCCTGGTAATGAGAACCTTGGGATACACTAAGCTGGGTGGCAAAGGTAAATTCATAATACAAGTTGGCAAAAGGAGGAAAGAGAGCTCTAAATTAAGAGTAGGTCCCAGCCTGAAATATGAGTGGGGCATTGAGGTAGGAGGAATAAAGGAAACACTATATATTAAGCAAAGCAGCAGAAAATAGGACTATCAACACCCACAACAGAGATCTTTGAGGGAAGAATAAAGAACCTGACTATTCAGGCAAAACATAGTTAAGTGGCCCTTGTGCAAATGAGATCAGTTTACCTGCTTCTTGGAAGAAATACCCTAGGCTCGTCCACAGTGTTGTAGATGGGGTCGACGGCCCTGGGCACCTTCAGCCTTCAGTGGCAAACCCCAGCATTCTGGGCAAGGTTAGGTCATAGGTGGCTGGAGCAGGCCTGGAAGAGACTGAACCCTCCCTTAGAGGAGCGAGGGGGAAGCCCACCTTCCAGTGTCCCTGTTTCCTCACAGCAGAGGTGTGTAAGCCTGGCAGGCTTTAGCTCAATGACCTTCCTTTCCACTATTGAAGCAGGACCCAGATGGCATCCTATGAGACCCCTTTGGGGTGCTGGAGCCTTTAAGGGTGTATCCTAAAAGCTGGTAGTTCCCCCTGATCTCTATTGGGCTTTTTCTGCCTCTAGGTATCTTAAAAGCCATTCTCAGAAGATCTCGCTGAGGGGTTTGAGGATCCCCATCCGCCTATATAAATCTTTTCCATATATCTGGAGCTATTTGGAAAAAAGACAGAACAGTGTTATTAGCTAGATCTAATAAAGAAGGTAGATTTGGTGTCTCCTGTTCATCAGCTTTCAAAAGAAATGTAAATTTTTTTTTTTTAAGTAAAAAGCATAATATGGTAGACCCGTCGGAGTCATTGGCCTGGTGTGCAGGATTCCCGGGTTCGATTCCCGGCCAGAGCACACAGGAGAAGCGCCCATCTACCTCTCCACCCCTCCCCCTCTCCCCCCTCCCGGTCCCTCTCCTCCCGCCCACAGCCAAGGCTCCACCAAAGCAAATCCACCCTGGGCACTAAGGATGGCCCCATGGCCTCCGCCCCAGTTGCCAGAATGACTCTGGTTGCAACAGAGCAACATCCCAGATGGGCAGAGCATTCCCCCCGGTAGGCATGCCAGGTGGATCCCAGTCAGGCGCATGCAGGAGTCTGTCTGCTTGCCTCCCCATCCCCATCCTCAGAAACATACAAAAAATAAATAAATAAAAGAAAAAATACAAAAAAAAATACAAAAAAAAAAAAAAAAAGGGGGGGGGGCATTCCCTTGTGCTAAAGCACCAGGAAGCCTGGAGTGAGCTTGAGTATGTCCTATGAAACATGGAGCTCTATGTTTACATATAAGTCTTTGAAGAAGGAGGAACTGCTGAAATAGTTTGTCAGCATTTGTCCCTAAGACAGCAGTCTTTATAGTGGGAACACCATACGTAAATATTTGCTGTCTGTCTATAGATTAAGGGCCAATGCTGAAAAGCCATGATCTTTGTGCCCCTCCCCTCCCCCAACCCCCTCCCTCTCCTCCCCCCACCCTGTAACCCCAACACTGTTGTTCATGTCTCTGAGTCTCATCTTTATGTCCCACCTATGTGTGGAAACATATAGTTCTTAGTTTTTTCTGATTTACTTCTTTCACTCAGTATAATGTTATCAAGGCCCATCCATGTTGTTGTAAAAGATCTTATGTCATCATTTCTTATGGCTGAGTAGTATTCCATAGTATATATATATACCAAAGCTTTTTAATCCACTTATCCTCTGATGGACACTTGGGCTGTTTCCAAATCTTTGCTATTGTGAACAATGCTGCCATAAACATGGGGGTGCATTTCTTCTTTTCAAACAGTGCTATGGTGTTCTTGGGGTATATTCCTAACAGTGGTATAGCTGGGTCAAAAGGCAGTTCGATTTTTAATTTCTTGAGGTATCTCCATACTGTTTTCCACAGTGGCTGCACCAGTCTGCATTCCCACCAGCAGTGCAGGAGGGTTCCCTTTTCTCCACATCCTCGCCAGCACTTATTCTGTGTTGTTTTATTGATGAGCGCCATTCTGACTGGTGTGAGGTGATATCTCATTGTGGTTTTAATTTGCATTTCTCTAATCATTAATGATGTTGAACATTTTTTCATATGCCTATTGGCCATCTGTGTGTCCTCTTTGGAGAAATGTCTATTCATTTCTTTTGCCCATTTTTGGATTGGATTGTTTGTCTTCCTGGTATTAAGTTTTACAAGTTCTTTGTAAATTTTAGTTATTAACCCCTTATCAGACGCTATGTCAAATATATTCTCCCATTGTGTAGTTTGTCTTTTTATTCTGTTCTTATTGTCTTTAGCTGTGCAGAAGCTTTTTAGTTTGATAAAGTTCCATTTGTTTATCCTGTCTTTTATTTCACTTGCCTGTGGAGACAAATCAGCAAATATATTGCTGCGAGAGATGTCAGAGAGCTTACTGCCTATGTTTTCTTCTAAAATGCTTATGGTTTCATGGCTTACATTCAAGTCTTTTATCCATTTTGAGTTTATTTTTGTGAGTGGTGTAAGTTGGTGGTCTAGTTTCATTTTTTTGCAGGTAGCTGTCCAGTTTTCCCAACACCATTTGTTGAAGAGGCTGTCTTTACTCCATTGTATTGTCTTACCTCCTTTGTCAAATATCAGTTGTCCATAGAGCTGTGGGTTTATTTCTGAGTTCTCTGTTCTGTTCCATTGATCTATGTGCCTGTTCTTATGCCAGTACCATGCTGTTTTGAGTACAATGGCCTTATAATATAACTTGATATCTGGAAGTGTGATACCTCCCGCTTTTTTCTTCCTTTTCAGGATTGCTGAGGCTATTCGTGTTCTTTTTTGGTTCCATATAAATTTTTGGAATATGTGTTCTATGTCTTTGAAGTAAGTCATTGGTATTTTCATTGGTATTGCATTGAATTTATAAAATGCTTTGGGTAATATAGACATTTTAATGATGTTTATTCTTCCTAACCATGAGCACGGTATATGCCTCCACTTATTCGTATCTTCCCTGATTTCTTTTATCAATGTTTTATAATTTTCTGAGTACAAGTCTTTAATCTCCTTGGTTAGATTTATTCCTAGGTACTTTATTTTTTTGGTTGCAAGGGTAAAGGGGATTGATTCCCTGATTTCTCTTTCTGACAGTTCATTATTAGTGTATAAAAATGCCTCTGATTTCTGAGTATTGATTTTATATCCTGCCACCTTGCCAAATTCTTTTATCAGGTCTAGTAGTTTTTTGACTGAAACTTTAGGGTTTTCTATATACAATATCATGTCATCTGCAAATAATGATAGTTTTACTTCTTCTTTTCCAATTTGGATGCCTTTTATTTCTTTTTCTTGTCTGATTGCTGTGGCGAGGACTTCCAGAACTATGTTGAATAAGAGTGGTGAAAGGGGGCAACCCTGCCTTGTTCCTGATCTTAAGGGGATAGCTTTTAATTTTTGCCCATTGAGTATTATGTTGGCTGTGGGTTTGTCATAGATGGCCTTTATCATGTTGAGGTATGTTCCCTGTATTCCCACTTTGCTGAGAGTTTTGATCATGAATGGGTGCTGGACTTTATCAAATGCTTTTTCTGCATCTATTGAAATTATCATGTGGTTTTTCTCCTTTCTTTTGTTTATGTGATGAATCACATTGATTGATTTGCGAATATTGTACCAGCCTTGCCTCCCAAGAATAAATCCTACTTGATCATGGTGTATGATTTTTTCCATATATTGCTGGATCCGGTTTGCTAATATTTTATTGAGGATTTTTGCATCTAAGTTCATCAGGGATATTGGCCTATAATTTTCTTTTTTTGTGTTGTCTTTGCCTGGTTTTGGAATCAGAATTATGCTCGCCTCATAAAAGGAGTTTGGAAGTCTTCCTTCCTCTTGAATTTTTTGAAATAGCTTGAGAAGGATAGGAGTTAGTTCTTCTTTGAATATTTGGTAGAATTCACTTGTGAAGCCATCAGGCCCAGGACTTTTCTTTTTTGGGAGTTTTTTGATAGCTGTTTCAATCTTATTTGTTGTAATTGGTCTGTTTAGGTTTTCTGATTCTTCCAGATTGATTTTTGGAAGATTATATGATTCAAGGAATTTGTCCATTTCATCTAGGTTGTCTAGTTTTTTGGCGTACAGTTCTTCATAGTATTTTCTTACAATATTTTATATTTCTGTTGTGTCAGTTGTTATTTCTCCACTCTCGTTTCTAATTTTATTTATTTGAGTCCTCTCTCTTTTTTTCTTGGTGAGTCTTGTTAAAGGTTCATCGATCTTGTTTACCTTTTCAAAGAACCAGCTCCTGGTTTCATTGATCCTCTGTATTGTTTCTTTAGCCTCTATGTCACTTATTTCTGCTCTGATCTTTATTATTTCCTTCCTTCTACTAGCTCTGGGCTTTACTTGCTGTTCTTTTTCTAGTTCTTTTAGATGCAGGGTTAAGTTGTTAATTTGAGCTTTTTCTAGCTTCTTGAGGTATGCCTGTAATGCTATAAACTTCCCTCTCAGGACTGCTTTTGCTGTGTCCCATAAATTTTGAGTTGATGTATGCTCATTATCATTTGTTTCTAGGAATTTTTTAATTTCTTCTTTGATCTCAATGTTAACCCATTCATTGTTTAATAATGTGCTATTTAGTTTCCAAGTGTTTGAATGTTTTTCAGTTTTTCTATTGTGGTTGATTTCTAGTTTAATGCCATTGTGATCAGAGAAAGTGTTCGATATGATTTCAATCTTCTTAAATTTGTTGAGCCCGCTTTTGTGCCCTAACATGTAGTCTATTCTAGAGAATGTCCCATGAGCGCTTGAAAAGAATGTATATTCTGCTCTTTTAGGGTGAAAGGTTCTGAAGATATCTATTAAATCAAGTTCATCTAATATGTCCTTTAAGTCTGCTGTTTCTTTGTTAATTTTCTTTCTTGAGGACCTATCTAATGATGTTAATGGGGTATTGAAATCTCCTACTATTATAGTATTGCTGTTGATCTCGCCCTTTAAGTCTATCAAAGTCTGCTTTATATATTTAGGTGCTCCTATATTAGGTGCGTAGATATTTATAATGGTTATATCTTCCTTTTGTATTGCTCCCTTTATCATTATGTAGTGACCTTCTTTATCTCTAACTATGGTCTTTGTTCTAAAGTCCATTTTGTCTGATATAAGTATTGCTACCCCAGCTTTTTTTTCATTTCCATTTGCATGAAATATTTTTTTCCATCCTTTTATCTTCAGTCTGTGTGCATCTTTTGATTTAAGGTGTGTCTCTTGTAGACAGCATATGTATGGGTCCTGTTTTCTTATCCACGCAGCTACCCTGTGTCTCTTGATTGGATCATTTAATCCATTAACATTTAAGGTTATTACTGATATGTAATTGTTTATTGCCATTTTTTTTCTTTAAAACTGTTTTTCTCTTTTGCTATATTCTTTTTTCCTTTGATCTGTTTACAACAGGTCCCTTAGCATTTCTTGCAGCCTTGGTTTGGTTGTAGTGAAATCCTTTAGTTTTTTTTTGTCTGTAAAGCTTTTTATTTCTCCTTCAATTTTAAATGATAGCCTTGCTGGATAAAGTAGTCTTGGTTGTAGGTTCTTGTTCTGCATTACTTTGAATATTTCTTGCCATTCCCTTCTGGCCTCAAGTGTTTCTGTTGAGAAGTCAGAAGTCATCCTTATGGGGGCTCCTTTGTAGGTGATTGTCTTTTTTTCTCTAGCAGCTTTTAATATTTTCTCTTTATCTTTTAGCTTTGGTAATTTAATTATGATGTGTCTTGGTGTTGGTTTCTTTGGATTTCTCCTTAATGGAGTTCTCTGTGCTTCCTGAACATGTGAAATATTTTCCTGCCTTAATTGGGGGAAGTTTTCCGCTATAATATGTTTGAACAAAGTCTCTATCCCTTGTTCTTTCTCTTCTTCTTCAGGAACCCCTATGATGCGGATGTTATTTCTCTTCATGTTGTCACAGAGCTCTCTTAGAGTTTCCTCAGACTTTTTGAGTCTCTTTTCTTTTTTCTGCTCTGCTTCCATGCCTTTATTTATTGTGTCCTCTAACTCACTGATTCGATTCTCTGCTTCATCCATCCTGCTTTTAATTCCTTCCATTGTATTCTTTATTTCAGATATTGTATTTGTCATTTCTGTCTGATTCTTTTTTATTATTTCAATGTCCTTTTTTATATTTGTTATCTCTTTATTTAGGTTTTCATAATGGCCATCTATGGTGGTTCTAATATCTTTGAGCATCCTAACAATCGTTATTTTAAACTCTGCATCTGGTAATTTGGTTATATCTGATTCACTTAGGTCCTTTTCTGGGGATTTCTCTTGGTTTATTTGTGTTGTATTTCTCTGCCTCCGCATTTTCTCTTCACGAGAGTGGCTGTGATCATGTGCTCGGGTGCACAAGGGTTGGTGGCCTTGGCCTTTGCCCCGCCCCCGTGTGTGATGTTATGCTCGGTCCTGAGGGCACTGGCGAGCACCTTTGCTCAGCTGCGGGTCTCCGCCTGTTTCCGAGCTTTCGCCCTGCCTTTGCAGGATGATCCCACTCAAGGAACAGCTGCTAGCCTTGGCTCTACCACCAGGAAAGGCTGCGTGCCCAAGCTCAGCTTCGTAGCGGAACTCCGCCTCTTCTGGGCTTTTGGCTCCACCCCCGCGGGAGGAGCCTGCTACCAAGTCAGACCGCAAGCCTGGGTTGCACGGGTGGGGCAGGGATGTGCTCCTCTGCCCTTGCTCCGGGGCTGGTTTCTACCCTTTCTGGGTTTCCCGCCCTTCTCCCGGAGGCTGGATTACAGGCTGCCGGCAGCTGAGCTTAGCCGCTTTTGCACGCCCCCTTCTCCCTAGCCGGGCAAGATTGAGCTCACACCTGAGCCCACTGGTGGCCAGCCGGCTTCCACCCCTGCCAGCAGAACCGCGCTTTTGTCTCCCACTGCCGCCCGCTCTCCGGTGCGCCCTCAGCCGTGTGGGTGGGGGCGTTGCAGCTCGGACCCTAAGACTCACTACCGTAGACCCGAAAGCTCCCTCCTTCTATGCGACTCTGCTCTGAATGCCGCGGGGGAGCTTCTTTGGCTGCTCTCCTGCTTCCCTTTGCTGGTATTGCTGTTTCCGGGGGAAATATTCACTTCAGCTTTGGGGAGTGACTCGTCCCAGGGGTTAGAGTGCCTATCTCCCAAAAATGTTTCTCCCTATGCCTCCTAGATTGCACTCTCTTCCTGTTGCTGTGGTTCTCTCCCCTCTCCCTCCGTCTCCAGGAGCCCCGGGTGAGTGTTTGTGAGAGAGATGTTCTGCGTGGTCCCTTTAAGAAGGATCCTGGGTCTGAGAAATCAGACTCTCTCACAAACAGTATCCTGACTTGTTTCCAGCTAAATACTGTCCTTATGCTTCTTCTGGGCTCTGGGGCTGCAGGCTGGGGCTTTGTTCCTGGGGCTCAGGGCCCTTTCCCCTCTGCTAAACTCACTTCCCGCCACGCGAGTCTCTCCCTGCTGCCGTTCCCTCCGAGAAGCTGGGCAGCCCTCTCCGCGTTTCCGCTTTTCCTACCAGTCTCTGGGTGGCTTCTTCAGCATTCCTGGGTTGAAGAGTTCTTTTAGTTTAGTCCAAAGTTGGTTTTTCCAGTTGATAGTTCATAAAATTCGTTTGTAATCCACATTGGTTCTGGGAGGTATATGCTGGTACGTTCGCCTACTCCAGCGCCATCTTGTCTCCTCGCAACCTCTTTTAAATGGCATTGATTCTCTCTCTCTATTACTGTAGAACATTTAATAATGCAAAACAACAAGAAGTTACATTGGATACTTAATTATAATCCACTGAGCAATCAGAAGATAACTAAGAAATATGTTAAAAGAAATGACAAGGAAATTAAAATGGTACACTAGAGATGACCTATTTAATTTAAAGAAGGCAGTAATGGAAGAATCAAGGAACAATAACAACAAAAAGATGACAGTAAGAAGAGGTCAGGGTCCCTGACTAAATAGTCAGGTATTGCATGTTTGAAATATTTTTGTGGCACATTGGTTAAAAATCACTGCTCCGAACTATTACCGGAGTGGGACATAAAGGATTTCTCAAAAGGCCCTAACCTATGTATCAGGAGTTTGGGAGCGATATACAGAGAGGAGAGTACCTGTTCTTGTCCCTCAGGGGAGAATGCAGAGTGCAGTGCGGGCTGACCCAGCCCTGTGGCCCAGTGGAATGAGAGGGGGCGAGCGACAGCACGAGACTGCCTCTGTGGGAGACGTAAGGCTTTCTTCTCCCCTTGTGGGCCAGTGGACACTTCGGGTGGAAGCTAGATCGGAATCATTCTGAAAGGGCCTCACCAAAGAAGTCTACCTTCCAGGACAAACAGCACTCCTCCCGCCACTGCCCGGGAGCTGGAGGCTGGAGACGTGTGGAAAAACGGGTGGGGGACAGCCAGGTCCGTCCACAAGCTCACTGCCCGCATCAGTGATGTTCACAGACTGGACGTCATGGACAGTGTCTCCGCGGAACCTGCCAACGCTCCCAGGGAAAGAGGGACAATGTTTGAATTCCTGCCGTAACACGGGTCTTTGGAAGAACCACATAAGATCTCCAAATTACACTGCTAACCCACAGCCTTGATCCTTTTTATTCTTCTACTCTCCAGAGCGGAGCAGCCATGCACCAGGCGTGAAGGTGGTGGAGCAAGAGAGGAAAGAGGATAAACTCTCAGTCATGTAGCTCCCTCCCCAGCACATGGGCACACCTTTGCCCACTCCCTGGTTCTGTGGCTCAGTGGGTCAGGGAGGGAAAGCTTGAAATCAGATGTGACACTGGAGAGGTTAAATAGACTGAATTGGACTTTTTAATAGGTAAAGATGAGACCGTTTCTATAGCTGGGAGACATCTAAAAGTTGTAGAATACATCAGATAAAGAGACTAAAGAAAGGTTAGTGCTAGGAGAAAAAAGAATAATGGTATTTTTATATCATTCCTAATTCAGGCCATTTATTACCTGTGTATGAGTTTTCTGTTGCTTCTGCAATCAATGACCACAAATGTAATGGCTTAAGACAATGAAAGTTTACTGATTTTCAGAAGGACTACTGTACAGGTCTCACTGCAGCCCTGCTGACACCTTGATTTTAGCCCTGTGACACCTGTCCTGCTACCTTGCTGACTCTGGTACTGGCAGAGGTCATTTCCCTGTGGTTGTTGGGCTGAGGTCTCCGTTTTCCGGCTGGCTGGCGGCTGGGGGTGGCTTCTCTCTCCTGACAACTTTTCTCTGTTCTTTGCACAGGGCCCCTAGCCCACAGGGCCAGCGAGAGGACACAGAAGGCTTTGCTAGCTGTCATTTTCCTGACAGCTTTCTGTCTTTGCGTGTTCCTTTGAACACAGCTGGGAAGGTTTCTGAGCTTTTTAGAATGCATAATATTTGAATGGGACCACCTGTATAAAGCTGGGTACCCTTTCTGTCTCAAGGTCTTTGATCTTAATCATATCTGTAAAATCTCTTTTGCCAATGAGGGTAGCATTTACCTATTCTAGGAACATGACATCTTTGGGGCCTTCTGCTACTACAAACAGGTTCTCAGAATTCAGAGTAGATGCGTTACTTTAATCTTCTCACAGAAAATGGCTGTAAAGTGTTTAGTCATCACTTGGGATTTTTCAGAATGAGATAGTATAATTTAATCTTTAATCAAGATATACTGTATGTTGAGTAGACTGTACAGATTTTCAAGGGTATGATGTCTTTTCACAAATGTCTGTACCAGGCTACTGCTATAAGTTATGAAATATTTAAATCACCCCCTGGCAGTTCCTTCATTCCCATTGGTAGCTGCTCAGCAGCTCAGGCAAACACGGATCTGATTTGTTTCATAGTCACCTAACTTTACCTATTAAAAAACTTCGTATATATATGGCAGCATATGGTATGTAGACTTTCTTTGTGCCTTTTTTCATTTAATACAATACTTTGGAGGTACAACCATGCAATTGCATGTGTCATCTAGCCTGCTAAATTTGATAACTGAGTAGCATTCTGTTTTATGAATTTTATGCAATTGTTGGATGACTATGAATAAAGTTTTGGACTATTGTGAATGAAGCTGCTGTGAGGATATTTTTCCAAGTCTTTTGTGGACATAGTTTCATTTCTAGTGGATAAGTGACTAGCAGAGAAAGAACTCTGTGATAGGTTAGGTACATAGGTAGCTTTATAAGAAAATGACAGAATATTCTACAAAGTAAATACTATTTTATCTGTATTTTTGTCACCTTTCTCGTTCCTAATAGTGGTAATTTGTGCCTTCCATCTTTTTTTTTTCCTGAAGTTAGAAGCGGGGAAACAGACAGAAAGGAAGGGGGGAGGGCACTAGAGGGAAGGGGGCAAGGGAGATGTTGAGGGAAATACGGGGGAGGGGGGATGCATTTGGGGCAACACTAGAATCTATGTAAACATAATAAATTAAAATCAATAAAATAATAAACTCCATCAGTAACAGTTAAAAAAAAGAAGCTGGGAGGCAGTCAAACTCCAGCATGCACCTGACTGGGATCCACCCAGCATGCCCACCAGGGGGCGATGCTCTGCCCATCTGAGGCGTTGCTCCATTGCAACAGGAGCCATTCTAGTGCCTAAGGTGGAAGCCATGGAACCATCCTCAGCGCCTGGGCCAACTTTGCTCCAATGGAGCCTTGACTGTTGGAGGGGAAGAGAGAGAGACAGAGAGGAAGGAGAGGAATAAGGGGGAGAAAGAGATGGGCGCTTCTCCTGTGTGCCCTGACCGGGAATCAAACCCAGGACTTTCAAACGTTGGGCCGATGCTCTACCACTGAGCCAAACAGCCAGGGCCTGTGCCTTCCTTCTTTTTTCTGATTAGCCTGCCTAGAAGTTTGTCAATTTTACTGACCTTCTCAAAGAACCTACTTTTGATTTCATTAATATCTTTGTTTTTTTATGTTTTCTATTTTACTTATTTAATTTTTTATTATTTCTTCTTTTTTTCTGTTGATATTGGCTTTCATTTGCTCTTTTTTTTTCTAGTTTTCTAAGGTGGAAGCTGAGGTCACAGACTTGAGACTTTTCTTTTATTCCAATGCAGACATTTAGTGCTATAAATTTATTGTTTTTAATAAAAAGTACATATATTTAAAATGTACCATGTGATGATTTGATAACCATATACATAGTAAAATGGTTACTACAGTCAAGCTATTTATCATATCCATTTCCTCAAATAGTTGCTTTTTAATGGTAAGAACACCTGAAATCTACTTTCTAAGCAAATTTCTAGTACTTACAACAAAATTCTTAACTATTATAATTTTTTTTTCTATATGCTGCTTTAGCTGTGCCGTATAAATTCTGGCATATAACATTTTTATCTTCATTATGTTCAAAGTACTTTGTGGTTTCGCACTCGACTTCTTTGACACCTGTGTTATTTAGAAGTGTGCTACTTAGTGTCTGGTGAGTTTTCTAGATAGTTTTTTTATAATCAGTCATAAAATATATGTATGTTGTACAACCCGAATCATGTAATTCTCTTTATTTCCTGCTACCTTCTCTATGAATTTTATCATGCATTTTACTTTTACCTATATTATAGATCTCCACAGTTAGTTATTGTTATTTTGAGTGGAATAATTGAATGTTTTGAAACAAGTTGAGAGAGAGAGAGAGAGAGAGATTATTTGTTTGTGTGTGTATGTGTGTGTGTATGAAAGAGAGAAAGAGAGGGAAGAGAGACAGTGTGTGTATACACATATAAAGATCATTTATAACACGTCTTTCATTTTTGGCCACATAGTAATCTTTCCAGTCTTCTGTATTCATGTGGGTGCAGATCCGAGCTTCCATCTGGTATCATTTCCTTTCAGTTAGAAGAATTTCCTTCAGCATTCTTCATATTACTGTTCTACTGGCAACAAACTCATCTTTTGTTTGTAAGAAAATGGTTTCCTTTCCATTTAATCTTTCAATGACGTTATCATTTGATATAGAATTCTATGTTGGCCATTATTTCAAACCTTATAGATACCCTTCCAGAGTTATCTTTTTTCTTTTTTTGATAATGAGAAATGAGCTGTCACACTTATCACTGATCTCTTTATTTAATGGTTTAGTGCATCTTTTCTTTCTCTATCTCTAAGACTTCTTATTTATCTTTGTGTTTTTAATAGTTTTTTAAATAGGTATGGTTTTCTCTTATTTTTATCCTGCTTGAAGTTCACTGAGATATTGTATCAGTGGCTTGCTGTCTTTTATAAAATGTGGAGAACTTTTGGCTAATATTTCTTAAAATACTTAATTCAACCCCACTCTGTATACCCTCTGTTTCTTAGAGTCCAGTTATATGTTCATTAGATCACTTCACACCATCCCAGTATCCACTGAGGGTCATTCATTGACTTCAGTCTTTTATTCTTCTCTGTACTTCTATTTGGATAATTTCTCTTGACCTATAGTCAAGTTCATTGTTTCTGTCTTCTGTTGCACCCAAACTGCTATTAATCCCATTCAAATATTTTTTTAATTCACATTGCATGCTATTCACTTTTAATATTCCTTGTTAATTCTTTTTTTGCAGCTTCCAGATTGCTTTTGAATTGTCTTCACCATTATATTTCTCTTCACCATCTTTTCCTACAGATTCTTTAAGATGTCTGTCATAATTATTTAAAAATCTTTACCTGTTAATTATAATATGAGTCAACTTGTATATTTTTATTTTCTTATTTTTAACTTGATTATACTTTTTGTATTTTGCTTCTTTGCATATCCTGTAATATTTGAATTTATGCTAAGCATTGTATTTAAAAACCAGGAGAAGCTTGAAAGGATTTCTTATTTGGAGTTTAATTTTTTTAAATTTCTTTGTGTCCAAAGCTCTTCAGTGATTTATAGGAAAACATGCCTTTTTGGTTTATTTTGTATTAGTGTTACTATTGCAAAACTGAAGTTTTGCACATACCCCTTTATTCTGAATTAAGTGTGGATCTCTATAAAAAATCTGATATAGTGAGAGAATGTTGAACTTCTCTCTCCTGTACCAACTTTTATTTCTCACACTCACTCATAAGGAGCAAATACCAGTAATTAGAAGGGGGGCACATTGACTTATTACTTTATTTGGTTATTCAACTTAAAAAATGAAGGAAAGGACAAATATGTGACTTACATAATGCCTGCAGATCCACTGTGAATGGCTATCCAAACATCAGAGAAAGGGAGAAACCTTGGCCATTATGTTTACTCTTGTGGGAAATAGCCTTGTTCTTGACCTTCTCACTTCCTGTACCCAGTGATCCAAGTGTTTTGGAAAATTTTGAAATTAGTAGACCTATGGAATTACTTACACCTCAGAAAAATGACAACGATACAAATACTCTGCAACTCTTACATTAAAAGGTGAGGCTACCTATTACTCAGATTTTTTGCTCAGAAATCAAGACCTCTTGCCAAGTTGGCTTGACTGTGATGACCCTGCAAAATCTGCTTCCTTTTAGGTTTCTCTTCTACTCATCTGCTTTTCTGACGGCTAATGTTTCACTTTCTAGTTTGTAGTTTTAACTGCCTGCTCCATGGTAATTGGATCTGCCTATTTCCAGCCTCTTCATCTGGTTCTTGGCTTGGGACTGTCCAGATTTCATTACTTGTATGTGGTTAAGCTCATACTGACTAAAAGTTGCTGCATCTGCCCTCAGAATCCACCTCCATCTCCCTTCTCTGTAAACCTCGCTGAGCTTTTCTCAGTCTCTGACACCTACTTTCCACGTGGAGTCAAAGTCCTGATGATATTTTTTAAAATAACTTATATGGGAAACAATGCTTCCTGAAATGAATTTCACTCTCAAATTTCACATTTACTTACAAGGTTTTCTGCTGCTATGTTTTTGATAAAATATGGAACGAATATTACATAATGGAGAAACAGTCTTACAACTAATTTAGGTTTGTTTCTTATCTTTGGTAGTATTACATTTGATACCTGCTGGTTTATGTGTAATGCAGATGTTGCCTTGCCTTTTCGTTTTAATATCTGCATAAGAGTTTTGCTTTTTGATACCAGTGTGCAAATTGTACATGTCATATACACTTGGAGAACGTAAGTATTTTACACTTTTTTTAATTTTATATGGCAGTAAATTTTGTACACATGCACATACACACACACACAAACACATGCTTATGAAATGAAGTCTGGTCAATTGATTTAATATTCTTTCTCTATAATTCTATTATGTATATAATACTACATAACTTAATTCCTTTAGCTGAAAAATTTTGTTCAGTTGCCTACAGTTGAGTAAATCAATCAGTTAATTGTTGGTAGTTATTCTTGTTATAGTGTGTAGTCATGAAGAATTAGAATTTAATGGAAGAAGAAAATTTACAATTAAGGTAAGAATGATATAGCCAAATTTAAAATTATATACCTGAAACCTAGACATTTTGATTATAGTTGTAAAATGTACATTGCTACACAATTTTTGAAATTTTATGTATCTAATTGAATAAATGTTTTGGTATGTATGTATGAAAAGATAGAAACTGCTGTGTTTTGTGCAATTCTGCTGTAGTAAGATGTGAGTATAATGACAACAGTGATCTTACCATTGGCCATTTATTGATTTTCCCCCTTGGTATCATCTATGCTCAGGTCTTGGTCATTACTACTATCTTCCTATTATAATAATATCAAACTATTATAATTACTATTATAATGTCACACAATGATTTTATGCTATTATCTTCACAGAAGTCTTTGATCAACTACCTTTAATTTTTTTCTTTTTTTCCTGGTTCTTAAAGAAAAAAAGCAAAAGCAAAAATTCCTTTGCCCTACTTTCTTGTTTTCATACCGAGGCTCTTTGCACATGATGAAAAATACCTGATTTTTTTTTTCCCCAGTCAATGTGGTCCCAAAAGTCATGTTTTAAAAAGTGAAGGGAATTAAATTGTTGGGCATTTTGTCAACTGAAACCACTGACTGATAAACTAAACCAGTTGCTTTCAGTGGGTTATTATTGCCTTACCAAGATCCACATCCTGATGTCTTCCCTGCTGCTGCCACCACACACACACACACACACACACACACACACACACGCACACAACCTTCTTCATAGTGAACCCATTCTTGTTATTTTCATTCAGGGCTCAATTTAAATGACGTGTAATCTAAGCACGATCAAATGCCCCGTCTCCTCTCCACCAGGAGACCGGCTTTTCATGAACGTGCTCGTTCCTATCTGGAGCCGCATCTTTGCCAGGCTTGAGCCTGTCAGCATCACGGGCCATGGATGCCAGGACTCCTAAGAACTGCTTCCCAGCGCTGTCATCAAGCGTTCTCCTTCTGGATTCTTCAGGGAGAAGGGCTGGCAGCTGTGCTCAGGCTTTGGGGTCCACCATCCAGTTAAACTGCTAATGCTGGGCTCCTGTTTTCCTGGCTCCCTTGAGCTCACTCAAAGAAACAAAATGGTATTCCCATATGTCCCTTATTGTTTTCTTGGCAAATCTCCCTACTTCCTCTGACCTCCCAGATTCTAGTATGTGAGAGACAAACTTTCTTTGTGAATTCCCCTCCCCCACCCCCAGAGACTGTAGATTAATAGCATTGATTCTAAAGTAAACTGTCTATTCAGAAAACTCCTTTAAAAGACTACAGTTCACTGGTTTTAGAGACCCTATGAGCATATTCCAAAATATGCATCCCAGTGAACTGCAGTTTTCGGGAACCCAGAAGACTTGACTTACTAATTTGAATGTCAGATTTTTACAAATTGTTCCGATATCATTAGGAGCTACCTATTAACTGAGTGTTCAAGTGTTCTACAATACAATATTTTATCTTCACATTCCTATTCAATTCCTTCCTTTCAGAAAGACTCACAAAACTAGATTTTATATTTTGATATATAGAATTAACAGTAAAGATATTCTATAGTATTTTTTATAGGCTTGTGGAATTGAGCAAAAGTGGATAATGTCTAGCATGTGTAAGTAGTAGGTCCCTAAGATGATATAATTTGATCCTCTCTCTTCCTTAAAGACTGAGACGGTTGGGCAAATCAACTATTTATGTTGTTTTGTAGATATAATGCATTTCTTTTCTAAATAAGATTTTATTACAAGAAGTTAAAGCTGGGAAGTTATGTGGAACTATTTTTCATCAGATACGAGTGTAGCCAAAGAGAAGACTTCAGAATACACCCGAGATCTGTAGTTACTAGTTGACAGGAACTTTGAATGGAAGCCGGTACAGTAGTCCCTTTACCGGCAGTTTTGCTTTCTATGGTTTCCGTTACCTACAGTCAATTGCGGTCCAAAAATAGTAAATGAAAAATCAACAATTTAGTACAGTAATTTAACTTTTTATTTATTGAGAGAGTGAGGAAGGGAGACAGAGAGAAAGAGACATCAATTTGTTGTTCCACTTATTTATGCATTCATTAGTTGATCCCTTTTTAAAAATTTTTAATTATTTTATTTATCCATTTCAGAAAAGAGAGAGAGGGAGAGAGAGAGAGAGAAGGGGGGAGAAGAGGGAAGAATCAACTCCCATATGTGCCTTGACCAGGGAAGCCCAGGGTTTCAGACCAGCGACCTCACTGTTCCAGGTTGATGCTTAATCCACTGCATCACCACAGGTCAGGTCATTGGTTGGTGCTTGTATGTGCTCTGACTGGGGATTGAACCTGTAACCTTGGTGGATGGAGACATTGTTCTTTTAACTAAGTTTTCTTTTTTTTTTTTTTTTTTTTTTTTTTTTTTTTTTTTTTAGAGAGGAGAGGGGAGAGAGAGGAGAGACAGAGAGAGAGAAGGGGGGGAGGAACTGGAAGCATCAACTCCCATATGTGCCTTGACCAGGCAAGCCCAGGGTTTCGAACCGGCGACCTCAGCATTTCCAGGTCGACGCTTTATCCCACTGTGCCACCACAGGTCAGGCGAGACATTGTTCTAACCAACTGAGCTACCTGGCCGGGTCAATAATTTAGAAATTTTGAGTTGTGCACAGTTCGACTAGTGTGATGATATTTCATTCTGTCCTCCTTCCTGCACAGGATGTGAATTACAATCTCTTTGTCCGGCACACCCACACCGTATTCGCTCCCTGCCCATTACTAACTCAGTAGCTATATGGGGCATCACATCAGCTCTCCTAGGATCACACTGTTTTTCTTCAAGTGACCCTTATTTTACATAATAACAAAAAAGAGCAGCAGTGCTGGCAATTCCAGTATGCCAGTGGGAAGCCGTAAAGCGCTTCTTTTAAGAACAAAGGTGAGCACAGTACTGTAAGATACTTTGAGTGAGAGAACATTCATATAACATTGACAGCTACAGTGTATTGTTATAATTGTTCTGTTTATTATTGTTGTTAATCTCTTATTGTGCCTAATTTATAAATGGATTATAAACATTATCATAAGCATATATGCATAGAAAAAACATAATACGTAGAGGGATTGGTACTATCTGCGGTTTCAGACATGCACTGGGGTCTTGGACCTGTTGCCCAGGGATAAGAGGGGACTACTGTATAAGGCGTGGTGAACAAATGATGAACCTGTCATGTCCATAATGATCACCTACAGACTGCAGGTTACGGAACAGGTTGTGAAGAATACCTGCCCGAGCCATTCCTGAAAAGTGGAACCTGAGACAATTGTCATACAAACTCCTAAAACGTAAACAGTGGGGAAAGCAAGGAAGAAGGCGTCAGTATTTATTCTCCTTTCTCAGCTTCTGAGATGATTTCTGATCATCCAGATCCCCAAATCCATTACCAGAGTGACAGGAGGGGAAGGTAGCATTCACTCAACTTTGATTTATGAGATGACTTTAAAATTTTACTGCCCAGTGATATCAACTGTGAAGAATGGCCATTGAAGTATTTTCAGTTTTGTTAGCCAAAGGAATGGGCCCGCATACCGCTGTATTGAGTATAACCAGCACCGTTTTCGAAGGGGAAGCAGAGTTCAGTCAAGTTCAAATGACTGATCATAGGTGTTCCACAAGAAGCTGCAGAATTTTGATGCACGTTTTTGCCTTATTCAACTTTACCTGAATGGGGGGAAGGAAGTTCTTATAAATGGAGTACTTAATGTAGTAAGATGAACAGTATTCTTTATATTTTAAATCTTGTTGCAACTAGTATCATTACCCCCTGCCCAACCAAAAAAATAAAAAAAAAAACAAAAAAAATCCCATACAACAGTTAAAAAATCAAAACAGTATTTTTTTTTTTTTGTATTTTTTTCTGAAGCTAGAAACAGGGAGAGACAGTCAGACAGACTCCCGCATGCACCTGACCGGGATCCACCCGGCACGCCCACCAGAGGGCGACGCTCTGCCCACCAGGGGGCGATGCTCTGCCCCTCCGGGGCATCGCTCTGTTGCGACCAGAGCCACTCTAGCGCCTGGGGCAGAGGCCAAGAAGCCATCCCCAGCGCCTGGGCCATCTTTGCTCCAATGAACCTCGGCTGCGGGAGGGGAAGAGAGAGACAGAGAGGAAGGAGATGGGGAGGGGTGGAGAAGCAGATGGGCGCTTCTCCTGTGTGCCCTGGCCGGGAATGGAGCCCGGGACTTCTGCACGCCAGGCCGACGCTCTACCACTGAGCCAACCAGCCAGGGCTCAAAACAGTATTTAATAGAAGACAATGCAATTATTTCAGGCAATGATTTTTAAAAACAAAATTTTAGTATAAGAGAATATTAGGATCTTCTATCTAATTAATATTTCAAAAGCATTGTCTTTACCATATTTCTGACTTTTAACCCTATACAACTTAATATAAAGAACAAGCAGTTTATTACTATAAATCATTTTCTAAAATGTATCAAATTAGTTCATGTATGCTTTATTTTCATTACTCTTTTGAGCTATCAGCAGGTAAAAGACTTCAATACTTGGCAAGCACATTTATGGAAATGTTAGGGCTTTTAAGAGCGTATTGATTTGTTGGGAGATAAATTGTACTCTCTTAGTACAATCACATAAATTGCAGGTTCTGGCTCTTTTCAGAACTTTTTTATAATAGCCCCAACTAGCTTATGTACAAATATATTTGATTATTATAGTTATTATTGAATATCAAAGATTAAAATATTTATAACTATTCTTTAGAAAAACAACCTATATGTATGTAGGTAAGGGAATGTTCTTTAACATCCTTTTCAAAATTGATAATGCATCAGTATGAATCAGAGGTGACCTCCAGTGAAGTATTTCAAGCACTTAAGTAATTGTATATGACTTTCCAATTCAGTAAATGTATCGGAAGTAATAATTCAACCATCACATCTTTACTTGGAAATGCATGCTGCTATGGAGTTTTTCCGAGCTGTGCTTGGTTTTGATACATATTATTTCTTTGAGGATTGCTACTTTAGTACATTTAGAAATAGTTTAGTGGTTAATACTTAGGCATTGGGAGGTAGTTACTGAGCTCCAACTTAGCAGTGCACTAAAAGAGAAATTTTAAAAACAGAATTCCAATCAACTGGTCTGACATGCTCAATTACTCTTTGAACTGTAGGAATTTATATATAAAACCTTTTCAACAGGATAAGTTTCCTTGTTTTTATTCTTGTAGTTTCCCAAACTAGAGTTACATTTTAAAAATTAAGTATTATTAAAACCTAATTGTTGTTCAACTACTTTTAAGAAACACAATCTCTTGTAAAATTATAAATATCACACAGACTTTCTACACTATGCACTGCAGTTATGCTTTTATAAAGAATAAATAAATCAAAATGAGTAAGTGACTCACGAGCCTACTGGGTGCTATAAGTAATTTAAGCTTTAGTTCATTGCTTAATATTTTTAAGAGGTTATAAATAACCTTTGCTTTTCTCTTTCTGGTTTTATATATGTGCCTGATTCTGTGATGGTGTATTCCTGACTTTCTGCCTCTCTTCAGTGGTGATTGGGTCATATTTATCATGCTTTCTAAAACTGAAGTTTCCCTATGTAAATTGGCATTAGTAATGGTTCTTATTATTCTTTAAATACCTACTTGGCCATGGGACTTGTATGGCCAGGGGCTGCCGCCATCATGGCCATTCACACGCAAGTTCCCATTAAATTTGGACAAACGGTAAAGAAACAGTGAAGCCAAAAAATGATGGGCCATTCCTTTATTAAAGTCTCACACTGGCCAATGAGCAAACACGCAGGGAAAAACACTTCCCTCTTGGCCCTGGCCGGTTGGCTCAGCAGTAGAGCGTCGGCCTGGCGTGCGGGAGACCCGGGTTCGATTCCCGGCCAGGGCACACAGGAGAAGCGCCCATTTGCTTCTCCACCCCCACCTCCTTCCTCTCTGTCTCTCTCTTACCCTCCCGCAGCCAAGGCTCCATTGGAGCAAAGATGGCCCGGGCGCTGGGGATGGCTCCTTGGCCTCTGCCCCAGGAGCTAGAGTGGCTCTGGTTGTGACAGAGCGACGCCCCGGAGGGGCAGAGCATCGCCCCCTGGTGGGCAGAGCGTCGCCCCTGGTGGGCGTGCCCGGGGGATCCCAGTCGGGCACATGCGGGAGTCTGTCTGACTGTCTCTCCCCGTTTCCAGCTTAAGAAATAAAAATTAAAAAAAAAACAAAAAACACTTCCCTCTTCATTCATTCAGAGCTCACAAAGTCCTGACACATTATGCGGTTCCACAACCAGGAGAATCTTCTCCAGTTTCTCCCTAGAATCAAAGGCCCCACCAGTCTCAGTGGAGCTCACAAAAGCCCCTCACCTCTGTCCCCCATCTCCTTCTCTCTTCTCTGCACAAACTGCCTTCTTCCTCAGCACTCTGCATTCTCTCCCCTCTCACTCTGCAAACATGGCTTCTGTTTCTCTCCTCTCCTCTAGCAAACATTAGCAAGACAATGGCCCTTCCCAAGCAGGAAGATAATTTTCAATTTCACAGATCACATACCGGCCTCTGCCCAGCACCATTTTTTTTTTAAATTTATTCATTTTAGAAAGGAGAGAGAGAGAGAGGAGAGAGACAGAGGGAGAAGGCGGGGAGGAGCAGGAAGCATCAACTCCCAAAAGTGCCTTGACCAGGCAAGCCCAGGATTTCGAACTGGCGACCTCAGCATTTCCAGGTCGATGCTTTATCCACTGCGCCACCACAGGTCAGGCCCAGCACCATTTTTAAGAATAAAAATGAGCAAACAAAAAACACAAATTTTACAAACTCATTTGCCCAACAGGGGTGTTAGAGAAATGGAAATACACATTTCTGCTGCCCATGAAACTATCGTAATGAATGCAACAACTAAAAGGATCAGATTATTTTGTACTTTTCAAATTTTCAGTTTCCAGTTGACCAGAGAATGAAAATTTTGTCAGTTATGAAAATAGTCCGACTAGTCTAAAATTATTGTACTCCTTCCCTTCTCATTCAAATTATTTTTTACATGTAAACAAAATCCTTCATTCCCTTTCCTGGATGTCACAGGAAATGACAATCTATGAGGAGCAGATAGTCGCATTCATTTCCCCTTATGATGTTGTCAGATACCGAATCCTTCTTTTTGGGGAGAAACGTCCATAACACTAATCTAAACAACAACAACAACAACAACAAAAATAGGGACATGAACACCCTCAGTATTGAGACATTGTTACTCTTAGTGGTATTAAAATACTGCCACCATTAGTGATGTTTATAACTGAAGAGAATCTAAAATCTGAAAAGAATTTTCAAAAATCAGAATATTAAGATAAAAATTTACATCATCATTAAATTGATGTAAATTCCCAGAAAAGTACTTTATTTGTTTATATTAACTGCTTGGTTTTTATAGCTTTGATGAAACATAAATCAGAGTTTTTTGCATAGAGTAAAGCAGGAAAAAATTAAAATTATATGGAATTATTTGTAGGTTTTACTACTAAATTCTGAGATGTTCACAAATTAAAAGAGATTAAATAGGATCATTGTACACACACTAAAGTTTGAGAAAACAGAGCATTTTTTCATAAAAATTAAAATGATTATTATTAGAGTTATATGAAAAAATAATAAACTGAGCCACTGAATCCTTTATTATATAAAAGTTTTTTTATATTTTATGAGGCTAGAGATTATTAAGTTCTTCTAAAATATAGTAAATAAGCTATTTAAAATGTTCACTGAAAACATATTCATTGAAGATATATATATATATATATTCTTGAGCCAAGGAAAATTTTGGTTTAAATGATATCGTATACAATAAATCTTTGTGTATGGCATTAAAGGGTACAAAAATTACAAAACAAAATTCCTTGTTAACAGGTCCAGAATCCAGTGTGAATATAAAATATTTTCATAAGAAGGAGAATAATTTTATTTTAGAGTACTTTCCATAATAGTTCATTGAATCAAAGACTCCATTAACTGTAGTAAAGAATAGAGTATTTTATGTCTTTCTAAGAAAGAAGATGCTATCTAGTCCTATAGGCAACCTTCCACACACACACACACACACACACACACACACACACACACACACAGGCTTGCAAAGGCTGAGACTCTTGAGAGAAGGAAGGCAGCCAAGGTCAGAGCAAAGAATGGCCACAGGAATACGAGCCCAAATTTATTGTATCATTGTTTACAGGTCGCTGGCTATGTGCCAGGCACTATGTAGTACAGATGATAAAATGATGAGCCAAGCCATAAGCTGGTGACCCCACTGTGGCGATTAGGGGTGTGGACATTAGTCATAAATCACAATAATCCATAATAATCAATCAATCACTCCAAGCAGTAGATCAGTACAAACCAGGACACATTCTCTGAAATAAGCGCTGGCAGATCCTTAAGAGCGTAAACAGAAGAACCTGACTGTGACCTGCCTAGGCTCAGGGATGGTTTCCCTGGGGAAGTGATGCTGATACTGGAATGGGTGGCCAAGGAGGTGTTATCCAGGAACAGGGAGGGGACAGGTAACTAGAAGACATTCTTCACTGAGCTAAGAGTACATGCAAAGGCCTGTGGCCAGTGGACACGAGGGCCGCTGGAGGAACGAACAGACCAGCATGGCTGGAGGGAAGAAAATGAAGTGGATGGTGCGCGAGAAGCTTAAGAGGCCATGTGCACTGTGGCGAGTCTTAATTGCTTGTTTTTATTAAATGCACCTGTGCGTGGTGCCAGCCTGTCTGGGACAGAGTCCCAGCACTGCCACTTGCTAGTTAGGACCTTAAGTAAATTCTTTAATCTTTCTATGACTGGACTTTTTCACTTATGAAATGAGGATAAGATCATCTTTACCTACCACTTAGACATTGTTAGGATTAAATGATTTAAAAAATATTCGAGCTTATTATTTATTATATTATGTGCAAATATAATTTTTATGTATTATATATTACATTATAGCATTATATTAATACAGGGTAGGGCAAAAGTAGATTTCTAGTTGTGAGTATGCAAAACACTGTACTATTATTTACTAATTATATTATTTTCCATACAGACAACTGTAAACCTACTTTTGTTCAACCCTGTATGATACTGTTATTTGTTATTTTGATTTGTTTTTATTAAAAGGAAATACATATATATGTTTTTACTCTGGGGACAATAATTGAATATAGGAAAAAACTGATGCTACCAGAGAAAGAGTACAACTATAGGTAGGATATCCTTGAATAGGTCAGAATGGGTGGGATTAAATATGCAGGGGAATTACTGTATTTTTCTCTCCATAAGATGCACCTGACCATAAGACGCATCTAGGGTTTTAAGGAGGAAAATAAGAAAAAAAATATTCTGAACCGAATGGTGTGTTAAAATATTTAATAGGCCCTGGCTAGTTGGCTCAGTGGTGGAGTGTTGGCCGGGCGTGTGGAAGTCCCGGGGTTTGATTCTCAGTCAGGGCACACAGGAGAAGCGCCCATCTGCTTCTCCATCCTTACCCCTCTCCTTTTTCTCTATTTCTTTCTTCCCCTCCTGCAGCCAAGGCTCCAATGGAGCAAATGTTGACCTGGGCACTGAGGATGGCTCCATGGCCTCCACCTCAGGTGCTGGAATAGCTCCGGTTGCAATGGAGTAACGCCCCAGATGGGCAGAGCATCGCCCCTTAGTGGGCATGCCGAGTGGGTCCCAGTCGGGTGCATGAGGAAGTCTGTCTGTCTGCCTCCCTGCTTCTCACTTTGGGGAAAAAATTTAATAAAATATACACAATAATATTTCAACAATGTAAACTCAACAACAGTATTAACAACCATTAGCACTGTTATTAACAAATGAGAAGAGTCTTTTATGTTCAAATACTCTTCTAGTTGTCCGGGAACCCGCAGCAGCTAAAAAAAATGAACATTCGCTCCGTAAGATGCACAGGCATTTTCCCCTCCACTTTTGGGGAAAAAGTGTGTCTTATGGATAAGATCAGGGCATGGTGGGTAGAGATGAGTAGACTTTATTATGGAAGGATAACAAAATTTTATTCTAATTGCTTCTATTTTCCAAACGGAGTAAGAAGCAAAGTCATCAGCAAGGGGCAAAGAATGACAGGGAGGGGTTAATGGAGATTGGAAAAAAGAAAATAGAAATGCTCTTCTGAAAGAGAATTAATTCACTATTGAATGTAGTACAATTATTGGATGTCCTGAAGAGCCTACTGAGGTTGGTAATCATGACTTTAAAGGGAGGCTAGTTGCAGTCCTTCTATATATACACTTAGGTGCAGGAACAGAGCTGATGTGAGTTTCACTTATCAGTGCTGTAATATTACCACAGGAATGCGTGGAAGGAAGAAAGGGATAAAGTGACTGGAAGTGTGATGTACCCACCCAAATTTATACGTTGAAGATTTAATTCCCAATGTGACTATATTTGTAGAAAGGGTCATTAAGGTGCGACCTCACTCTGACAGAGCTGGTGTTTTATAAAAAGAGAAAAAGACACTCTAGAGTTCCCCCCACCCCCCACCCCCACTGGTCGCGCATGTCCGTCAGGGAAAAGGCTACTTGAGGGTCTTAGGAAAAGGACAGACACTTGCAACCCAGGAGAGTGCTCCCATCAGAAACCGAGCCCTGTCAAACCTCAGTCTCAGTTTCTAGCTTCCAGCATTAGTGAAATAACCTTCTGTGTTTTTAAACCACCCAGCCTGTGGTATTTTGTTATGGTAGCCCGAGCAGACTAAAAGACCAGAGAGGATGTTGGAGGGGCAGAGGGACAAGGTGTCTGAAAGTGCATAGAAGGAGTGAGTATCATGGATCCTGAAGTCCAGATAAGGAGGGAAATGAACATGGTGGTGGCAGAAATGACAGCAAAAGTTAAGAAGGTCTATTGATTAGAAGTCTCAGTGCACTTGAGGTATTCACTGGAAAATAGGATAGTCGGAGATGATTATGTTCGGGATTGAGATTATAGAAGAGATGTCTTACTGGTCATGGCAATGTCTAGGAGTATGACTGTAAACAGAAGACAAATTTGTTGAATACGAGAAGTCAGAGAACGGAGAAAGGGTGTTGAATGGAGTTCTACGTGACTATTGCAATCACTGAGAATAATTACTGGAGGAGTGATGGAGTGAAAGGTGGAAATTCAGAAGGCAAAATATTCAAGGAGTGGATATAGATAGATGTAAGTGAATAGATTTGAGTGGTATTTGGAAGCAAAATCACCAGCAATTGGTCATGAATTAAAATGAGGTGGAGGAAGGCTGGGGAGAGAGACATTCAGGATCAGTGGTTCCTGACTCCCGACACTGTATGAATCGTGGTGACATTGGTAAGTGAGAGAAGGCTGGGAGAAGATGAGGAGTTTGATCTTGGATGTATTGAAATTGAAGCGACCTTGAGATATCTGGGTGATGATATGATACATGCACATGGGCTGATATTGGGTCTGGTGCTCAGTGGGAATAGAAAGTTGTGAAGTATCTGATGATGGGTGGTAACTGAATACATAAGGGTGGTGCCATTGCCCGGGGAGTGGGGCCAGAAAGTGCAGAGGAGAAGTCTAAGACTAGACCTTGAGGTAGGTCAGTATTTAATCAGCAGGCTGAGTATGAGCCTTCAAGGGAGACTGATTAAGAAGTGGAAAGAGAGATAAGGAAACCAGAAGTGTATGAAGTCACAGAAGCCAAGAGAATAGAGTTTTAAAATGTAAGGTGTAGATAATAGTATTGAAATCTAATGAGAAACCAAATAAGCTGAGACCATAAAAATGTCATTGGATTTAGTGACATGGAGACCGCTGGTGTCCTCAGTAGAACTTTTTTAGTAGACTGATGGATGTGGAAGAGAGAGTAGTGATTGTGATCGAAACAAAGGTGAGGAAAAGGAGAAATGAGAAAGCAAGGTAGACCACCCTTTCAATAATTTTGGTTGTTAAACAGGAAGAATAAAAGTGTGATAGTCGGAGAGATCAATTGGACTAAGAATGGACATGTAATTTTTGTGTATATGTATATATTTGTATTATCTTGGTTAATGTCTAATTTTATTTTAAAGGTGGCAGAAACTTAAGACTGTTTAAATCTTAATGAAATATGTATATAACTGGGGGTTGTAATATGGATTTAACATGTCAGTGAGAAAATCCTGATAGTGACATTGGGAGGAGCTGGGATCCCAGCTGCAGGTGCTGCGGCAGATGTTAGGAGGACTAACACCTCCTCTAATGGAGCAGGTGGAAAATGGAGTGGAATGGCCCAGGACCCCGTCTCTCATTGTATCGTGTTCTATATTCTCACTTTCTGGATGATCTGATCCTTTTTTATAAGAGAATATTGTGGGAGTGGGTGGGTGCAGTGGGATTTCTGCTCTCAGAGCTGTGGTGAGGACCGGGGAGGACACCAGCTCCCATCTGGTGCCGCAGGCAGGTCTGTGAGGCATCAGATTCTAGGAGAAGCCACCTGGCCAATCCGGCTCAGGAAAGGGGGCATTCGGGAAAGACCTGAGCAATGCAGAGAAGTGGGCCACTTCTGAGAGCCCAGTGGAAGGTCTGGGTGGACCATGGTGACCGAGACAAGGCTTGTTATGGGCAAGAAGAAGATGCTTTTCACCCTCACATCAGCGGCAGAAGCAGCTTGGCAGAATGATGGGGGTTGCAATGGAAGATTATACAGTGAAAGGCAAATCCTTTCTTTGTTCAAGGAATTTGACTGTCGGTGAAAAAAGGAAGATGGAATTCAAATCTGATTTGACTTTTTGTCCTCTATAATCTAGCTAATTACCTATGTGACTTCATTTCCATTTTGTTCCTCCACATGATCTATTTAAGCTGATTTCCTATACATAATATTTTCCAACATCCTTTCTTCTGTGTCAGGGTCATGCTTTTCCTCCTGCCCAGAATACCCTTTAATAACCATTTTTCTGCCTTTTTGAATACAGTGCTTTCTCTAAGACCCATTAAAAACTACCTCTCTTTTTTTGTTTTTGTTTTTTCATTATGAAATAATGTAAAATCATTTGGAATAGACATGAAATAATAAAAATAACCTACATACTACCATCACATATATATCATACTGTATATATTATTTTTAATACTAATACTCCTAAAATGGTAAATATTTCAGGAATAAAATTTTAATGACTGTGTAATATTCTGTGCTACAGATGTATCATAACTCATAAACGTTTTCCTATTATTAACTAATTCCAATTTTTCCTACTGTAAATAAAACATCTTGTACATAAATACTTGTCTACATAGCTAATAACACCTTTAGGGCAAAAATCCTTTAAGTGGATTATTTATTCTTATATTACTGATATATTCAAAGAGTATATAAATATTTTGAAAGGCTCTAGATACATAGCAGTGGATTATTTTCCAGAAAGACAATAATAAATGACCCACCTACAGGGTCAGCATTTATGAGTGTATAAGGCGCAACTCCGTTGTCAGCTTAGGGTATTTTATAAAATTCTTAGTTTCCTGGTTGGACAAATGTCTTTCTATTGGGCTCTTCATCTACTTTTATTTGATTACAAAAAGAAGTTGAATATTTTTTCTTATAGTTATTGGTCACTGGATGTTTTCTTCTTTGTATTGTCTAGCCATGCCCTTTACCCATAAAACATAGTATTTTATTTTATTTTTTTCATTGATTTGAGAGAGAGTGAGAGGAAGGGAGAAAGAGAGAGAAGGGGGGAAAGGGGGAAAGAGAGAGAGAAGCACAAATTCGTTTCACTTCATTTCTATTTAGTTGTATACTCATTGATTGCTTCTCCCACCTGCCCTGACATTGGGGTTTGAACTTGTGACCTCTGGTGCATGGGGTTGACCTTTTATCCACTGAACCTCCCAGCTACAGCCAAAACATAGCATTTAAAATTAAATTGTAAAAAATCGCGATTAATGTTAATCTAATTATAACAAATTGTCACATTAATTATATTGTTTTATATGTATATTTGTTGTTATTTTTACCCTGTTTTCTCAATAAAATATATTGCACTTATCTGAATTGTTACTAAATTCTCCATTCTTAGAAGTCCTTTAGTTTTTTTAAATATTCCTTATATTTATCAGAGAGATAGTAAGTACTTTAATAATAAGAATAGAGAATATATTTAACATCATTCATAGAGTTAAATTGATATTATGTTAGTTGTGTTCTAATTTGTTTCTGAGGTCATTATGTATGTGCTCAACAAAATAGGCAATAAATTAACCCCTTGTGGGTTAATTACCATAACAATCTAGAAAAATGTATATTTAAATCCCTAGGGAACAGGGTACATTTTTTTTTCTTGATATTATCTTTGTGTTTGTAGTAAGATTTGGAAAAATATATTCACAGGTATATAAAAATTATTTCAAAAGTTTTAAGATTGTGTATTAAAGAAGCATTGTCTTTTGAGCATGTTATTTGGATCATAGTTAAGTGAAAGGTGGTGTGAACTATCTGATTAATGATTTTTTTTTTCATGTCAAGCAACCCAACTTTCGGAGAGCATGCTGGTTTTGTGAGGATTTATAGTTCCCTGCCTTCATGCTGGAGTAACTTCAGCTTTCCGTGATGCATTCCAACTAATCTGGAGGTTAAGGCATTCCTTGATCATGGATAGATCTGATTGCTACTCAGCCCTGGAATTCTTTATAAAATTCCAGAACATAGGCTAGAAATTGACTTAGGGAATCCAATAAAGTTGCAAGTTTTGGCAGTCATCCAAGCTAAATTTATAGACTGGAAGAAATATGGGCTTTCCATTGTTCTCTTTTTCACCTTTCCGGGGTTTCTTTTGTGTGGATGTGAGTGTGTGCGTGTAAATTTATCATTTTGCTGACACTGGAGTGGAAATAACCATTGAGGGAATCCAGCGAAAGAATTTTCACTTTGGATCTTCCCTGGTTTTTTCGAACTTTGACCCAAACCTGCACAAAGAGTGAATTTCTTCTCCCTCTGTAGGATGCTGGTGTCTTAAAATAAGGAGTTCTTGAAAATAAATTATGCTCGTATAACAGCTGATGCACACATTTGCCAGCTAGGTACAGCCCCCCTGATTCCTGTTGTTCCCTTCCCTCTGTGGGAGCCTTCTTTTTGAGGCACAATCTGAGAAAATGGGATCATTTGTATTGTTTCTGTTCATGCTATGCAATGGTAATGGGGCAAGAAAACCAGCTCT
Source organism: Saccopteryx bilineata (assembly GCF_036850765.1). Classification (NCBI taxonomy): domain Eukaryota; kingdom Metazoa; phylum Chordata; class Mammalia; order Chiroptera; family Emballonuridae; genus Saccopteryx; species Saccopteryx bilineata. The sequence goes on from NC_089496.1 coordinate 38,318,761, forward strand.
GAAGCCTCCATAGACTTCAGTCTTTTTGTGTGTGCCTGATGCTCTGTAGTACACGGAGATCCAAGCAATCCTCCCTCTCTGATCGCTGGAAACATATCTTGTTCTTACAGAATGGATTTGCTGTTGTGAGGCCCCCAGGCCATCACGCTGAAGAATCCACAGCCATGTAAGTACCAGGGACTGTTGCCCATCTCCAAGCGCCACGGTTCCTGGCAGTCACCTGCCCCGTGCATGTCTCTGAAGCCTCTAATTGTTAGCAGATGGAGTGAAAAATCTTGCAAGGTACTCCCAGAAGCAGATTTATGGCTTCAGAGATCATATAGCATTTTTAAAATGCTCTGAACATTATTTATAATGGTTTTCCCGGCTGATTTGCTTTCTTATTTCTCTGTTCTTCTCTATTCCGCAGGGGGTTCTGCTTTTTTAATTCAGTTGCAATTACCGCCAAATACTTGCGAGACCAACTAAATATAAGCAAGATATTGATTGTAGATCTGGTATGTATTCCTGGCCAGAGCTGCATTTTCAGTGACTCTAGATAAAAGGGAGTGGTTTTGTATTTCTCTGTTAGGTTGTCCTGCTTTTAGCACTTGCAAACAACTGAAGGGTGCGTTTCCTTTGAATGTGGAAACTCATTAAATGCAGGATTGCAGTTCTGAAGCCATAAACATTCACGTTTCACTTTCATGGTGTTAACTGCAATTTAATGAGAAGAAGGCGCAGATCAGGGCAACTTTTATGATCCTTAAATGAATTGATACTTCCACAGTTAAAATAACCCAACAGAACCTGAATTTACTTTTCCCTACAGAATATAGACTTGAAACAGTCAGATGTGCTGGAAAGAATGCCGTTGCTTTGGTAACCAATTGGCCACTTCCCTTGGTTAGCAATCATGTTGCTTGTTGTGCAACAGTGGTATTATTAAAACAAGTCAGCATGTCATTCTTTCTGAAAAGATTTCAGATCGTGTATGCCAGTTTGGGATGACTCCCGGCGGGGACCCTGGGTGATTAAAAGTCAGAGGCATTAGATTAGTCCTGCATTTTAACATGATGCATTCTTACACAATGGAGTTATAATTTGTTTAACAAATGGTTTGTTTAAATGCAGATGACACTTGGCATGTTGTCTATAGTATATTCATGAATAATGAGCTGGAGATCTGCCCCATCCAAAAGGACCAGCCCAGGAAAGGGCGAGCGAGCGCAAGCTGACTGGTGATTTATGAGCCCCGTTTTCGGTTTGCGGAGCTCCAGTTCACGAGGAGGTGTAATAGGTTGTCTGACAAAGCATAGACAGGAAATGAACCCTGGCATCCAAAGCGAACCTGCTCCATCTGCACTTAATTAATTTTTGCAGGTGATAAAAGATTTAAAGGTAAAATATGTTAAAAGTTTTTTTTTGAAGTGCAAGGCTTAATAGTCTAAATCTTGTTCATATCTGCACTCATAATTAAATCTTATTGGTAAGTCGTGGCCTCCGCATCCAGCCCTCCGATTCGGTGAAGCAGGCGCACCAAAGGGTGGGGAGCACAAACAAAGCCAGGTGAAGAAATACTAAGTCCAGTTAAAGCGAGGATAAAAGGAATGAAATAGCGATAAACTTTTCTAGTGCTTGGTAGGAGTGGATGGTTTCCACGTACAGTGTTGTAGCCTTCCTGCGCCCCGTTGCTGCTGAGACATGGAAAGCCAACTTCCCATCTATTTTCCAACCATGCTTAAGTTTCAGTGTAGGTCAGAGTTCACCATTAAAGAAATGTGTTGAAGACCTAGATATACTTCAGCAGCAGGGTCTTAAAACCTAACAAAAAGGAGGACACTGGCACCCATTTTCCCCACGTACCTCTCAAATGATGTTTTAAATCATTGAAATTATTGGGTTGCATATGTAAATGACTGAATATGCTTCTAGTACTGTAAGTTCTGTTAGATAAGCCAAAAACCTGAAGGAAGGATAGCATTGTGGGACAATTTTTCTACAGTTTCTAAATTTGTCAAAATTATGGGGGAAGAAGATTGGTAAATTGTTCATCCTATCCTGAAGAATCTTTTACACTTCTAAGGAATTTCCTCTGCTACCATACAATGGTTCTTTGAGGATGATCAATAACCATTGAGTCCCTATGAAAACACATTTGTGACATCCAAACTCTAAAGTAATGAATTGTGCAATAGACTTGAAAGCTTAAATGCCTAGCTTATGATAGATGGATATTTTGCACCTTGGAGAATTTGTGAAGTGTCGTTTTTGTAGATTAATATAAGAAAAAAAGACTGTTGGAGATAATTCGACATAAAATAAGTTGCTTGGTAGCTGCAAGGGGTGTCCTGTAAGATTACTAGCCTTTGACTAAGAGTTTGCTCCATTATACAGTCATAAAGTATACCAATTTCCCAGCAGGCTGTAGTAGAGGAGAAGATTTGTTTCAAATTCTCTAACTATATGAAGTTCTGTCCAAAGGGTTGCCTCTGAGATCACCACCAGCCTGCATATTCTTACTTTCAAGGCGTCCAAGTTCTGCAGCTGCAGGGATACTTTGAGGAAATTCCCCTGTTCCTTCCAGCTGCCGAGAAGGAAGTTTTAAAGTGCCACGTGGCTCTGAGACATCCGTTCTCCCTGGCTGACAGGTCTATCCCGCAAGTCAGCAAAGGAGAAGAGGTGAAGGTTTCTTCAATGGCAAAAGAACGTCATTCCCGAATATCCGAAGTCACTAATTTTAGCTAGTCTGTGTGAACTAGCTCCACAAATTCTTGGGCCAACAGAAGGCAAAGCTACACCACTGTCCAGCAGCTAGGTTCAGCATTTTTACGTGCTGAGTAAATAGCCAAAGCTCTCACTCACCTTCTTTGGGAGGCCACAGCCAAATTCAGAGGCATTGAGTACTTCAGGCAGGAATGATTCTAGTTGATCTGTGGGGCTTACTCATTCCAGTCCTCCTGGGGAAGGTCCCAAAGACACTCAGACTGGCGAGCAGAGGGGGCAGGTGCACTCGCCTTTGAACTCCCAGGAGACTGGTCATTGCATTCAGGGTAAGAAACCTGTTCAGGAAATAAGATTTGCCTACATGACTCAGGTAGCTTTTATTTAATGTGACTTTCAGTTGAAAATAATATGTTTCGGGCTTTCTTCATAAAAGAAAAGTCACTTCAAATGTCAGGTTTGAGGCATATTCATTTTTGATCAAGCTCCACACTTGACCAAAGAATTGTCACAAGTGCCTATACTGAATTATTATAAGTGATGACTTTAGCTGGTATACATGATTTATTTAAAGCTGTTTTAATAAAGACATAATTGGCTCTAAATCCTTATATAGAATGAACTTCAGCAGTATATTTTTGAGCAGTTAAATTTGAAATGATTTTTCAGCATTTCCCAGAAAATCTTATATACAAGGTCTTTTTTGAGGCATTTAATAATTCAATTAATTTTATTATTGTAGTACTTCCTCATAATCACCAATGATTTTTTTAGTACAGTATATTTTCTTGCCATGCCTCCATTAATGCCATCCTTGAACATTAAGTACTTTGTATGATTATTTTGCATCAGAGAAAGCTGAAAAAATACATATACATATCTATTTTCAAGGCTATAAAGTTGTTGAGCAAAACAAAATTTGTATTTGGTCTTACCTTTATTTATAAATATTTTGTGATTATGAATATGGAATCAAGAATTATCTAAGTATTTTTAGAATGGATTTGTGTATTTTAATGAAAAATTGAAACAGTACTGTGCTGTGGACAAGGTTTTAATTTCTTATTCAGAAATGTATTCAATGATAAGCACCCAACACAATTTTCAGGAACAAATAGTTCTATATCTAAGACAAAGAATCCTATTTTATTTGACATTCTTAAATAAACTTTTCCACATCACTAAAGAAATAAAAGTAATCCAGGCAATGTATTTTTTGTTTTTCAAAGTGGAGCTGCATTTAGGTCCAGAGAAACATTTTTTCTTACGATGCCGACTGAAAATTCTGTCATGTCTTAGAAATGCAAACTAGTCCTTGTCTGTTATGTTTCAGAGAATTTTGTTTGTTCATCCACTAGGTATCCAGTAGCAACCTCAAAAGGCACTGTGGCTTAAATTGTTTCATTTTTGTTTACATAAGGGAAAATAGTTTTGCTATCTCTCTTTACTTTCCTTTGAACGTTCAGAAATCCAAAAATTGACATATTTTCAGTAAGCAATTTTTTTTTCTCCTGATGAGTATGCCTTGAACTGGAACAAGTCTCTGGACTGATGCACATCTTCCCCAATATGTTGTAATTCCTAATTAATTTTGGATTCATGTACTATATAAAAGGGAGAGAAGATTAGTATATGTCTACGCTATGGATAGCAAGCTCAGGGCAGGCTTTCAAAACCCACCAAAGGCAGGCTTTGGTATTGATGTCTAGTGAGGAAGTTCTGAGCTGGAGGTTGAAGTGCAGACAAGTTATATAAATTTCAACAAGGAGTAATAATGACCACCAATCTTACTTCACAGGTTTGCTTAGAGGATCAAAGAGATAATGAATGTAAGTTAACAATATAATGGTTATGAGTTTAGCCTTTGGAGTAAGATGTGGTTTCAAGAAGCAGTCTTGAACTTATCCTTTAGAATAGCCTTAGTAAATTATTGAAACTCTGAGTCTCAGTTTACTCTTTAAAAAATTGTAAATTTTAAATTTACTAATTTAAAATACCATAGGGATCATACCATATACATCTCATGATTGTTGAATAAGCTATGCAAGGTATTTAATGTAGTGCCTGACCCTAAAACTGTAGGCATCATTGTTGGAAATAGTGTGATTCTTACTGATAAAGAGTACTCTGTAAAGATATAGTTAGAAGTGACTAAACATTTTTATGAGAATCTGAAACTACACGTCACATATATAGCGGCGATAGTATAATGAATACAAATATAAGATTGTTCACTTTTAAGAGTCATCTATTTTATTTTTGTTCCGAAGATATTAGGATATATATTGAGATCTTTCAGTGAAGACATTTTAGAAAATGCTGTTAGTTTTATTTTTTCCATATCTTTTACAATTCCAACATATATGTATATCAACATATATATATATCTCATAAAACAATTAGAAAAAAGAACTGTTAAGTTTTGAATCATTATCATTTATAAATGTCTGAAGAATATTTTTATTCATTAAAATAACAAGGTTTTGTTTTTTGTTTTTTTGTTTTTTTAGAAGAGGGAGTGGTGTGGGGAAAGAAAGAAGGAGGAAGGCAGCTGGGAAGGGAGCCATGATCTAATATTAAAATTAGGCAGATTGGACAAGATTGCATAAAACCCCATGCCATCTTTCTGCTTGAGACCAAATGATTTAATAGCTAATGAGCTCATGCTCCTGTGTCTTTGACTTGCCATCACGATTTTACCAAAATAAAGTATGAAGTCCTTTTTGCATCTGGCATCCCTTTTGAAGTGATCCTAACTGCTGAGGGATTGCTAACTGAACTGAACGCTTCAAGAAAGCCAATTTACTCAGCTGGTTGCAAAGCCTTTGACCTTAATGGTGGGACTTGGCAAATCAATGCGTACACGTATGTTTAGTGTTCTGTCAAGAATTGTGAAAATGCTCTGTAAGCCATAGATCCTTCTGCAAAATACTAGTTTGTAGTTTAAACATTAGTCTTTCTTCAGAGGCCAATGAGGCTAGTTAATTAAGCCTGAGGGGTTATGAACTGTTGGCAGTTAATAAGTCATAAAATTCCTCCATAAAACAGGATGCGAGATCCCATCACTGAAGCAAAGAGTACAAAGGGCCGGTGTATAAATATCTAATTGGACCAAAGGACTGGGCTTTCTCAATGACTGCTCATCTGGAGTCTCCAGGGCATGTTCGCTGTGGTTTCCTGATTTTTAGAAGCCAGTTTAAAAAATGAGTGCATTAAAGGGTAATTTGCCTGAAAGTCCAGGAAGTAAAGGGGGTGGTGTAGAAGCCCGTTGAAGGGGAGAGAGAAAGAGGACCCGGGGAGAGGACAGAAAATGAGAAGGAGGGTGGGGTGGAAAGACAGGGAACTCAAAATCAGAAAAGTTGTCTCGGCACAGAGTTAGACATGACTGTGTTTGTCATCTGTTTTCTTTTCCCTGTAGGATGTTCACCATGGCAATGGTACACAGCAGGCCTTTTATGCTGACCCCAGCATCCTGTATATTTCACTCCATCGCTATGATGAAGGGAACTTTTTCCCTGGCAGTGGAGCCCCAAATGAGGTTCGGTTTATTTCTTTAGAGCCCCACTTTTATTTGTATCTTTCAGGTAATTGCATTGCATGATTACCCATAATTTTCTTGTCCTTTGCTGGTGTTTTAAATTACACGAGATTACTGAATTGTCCCACGGGAGCAAGAACCAGTGCAGAACAAGTGCATAACCCAGAGCACTGGTTGTCAAGTAAGGGTGGGCTGATTTGACATGTTGTTTGATGTTTATTTCAAGAGCTCACATGTGTTTGTTTTCCTCTCTTCTTGCTTTCTTCCCTGTGCCCTCCTCTACCCACTGTGGTGTGGTTTTTCTCTTCCTAGGTCGGAGCAGGCCTTGGAGAAGGATACAATATAAATATTGCCTGGACAGGTGGCCTTGATCCCCCCATGGGAGATATTGAGTATCTTGAAGCATTCAGGTGGGTACTTCTTTCTATGAATGTGGCAAATTAGAAAACAAATGTCGATGGAAACAACTTCAAATGTAAAACTGAAATGTAAATGTCTAACAAAGGTAAAGTATAAAGGAACCTCCCATCAAAGCTCCAAAAATTGTGTGGTTTGGGGACCTGAATATCACTACAGAGCCAGGAAAGAATAAAAATAAGAAGAAAAGATATATGAAGACTTAATTGTATCATTGGCAAATACCTTCTGCCATTCAGTTGGTGGTGGTGGTTTTTTTGTTGATGGCTTCTTTCGCTGTGCAAAGCCTCCTTAGTTTGATGTAGTCCCATTTGTTTATTTCTTTTTTTTTCCATTTGTTTATTTCTTGATTGTTGTTTTCCTTGCCTGAGAATATATATCCAAAAATATTACTAAGAGCAATGTCAAAGAGTTTACTGCCTATGTTTTCCCCTAGAAATTTTATGGTTTCAGGTCTTATATTTAAATCTTCAATACATTTTTAGTTTATTCTTATATAAGGTGTAAGAATGTGATCCAGTTTTATTATTTTATATGTGTCTGTCCCCTTTCCCCACAGAATTTATTGAAGAGACTGTCTTTACCACATTGTATATTCTTGCCCCCTTTGTTATAGATTAATTAATCATGTAGACATGTGTTTATTTCTGGGTTCTCTGTTCTGTTCCATGTGTCTGTTTTTATGCCAGTACCATGCTGTTTTGATTTCTATGGCCTAGTAGTATAGTTTGATATCAGGTAGTGTGATACTTCCAACTTCGTTCTTCTTTCCTTAAGATCTCTTGGTTAATCAGGGCTTTTTGTGGTTCCATATAAATTTTAGAATTATTTGTTCTAATTTTGTTAAAAATGCTATTGCTATTTTTTTTTTGGCATTATCTGATTTTTTTTTATTAGTTTTACTAGGGTGACATCAGTAAATCAGGTATATATGTTCAAAGAAAACATGTCCAGGTTATCTTGTCGTTCAATTATGTTGCATACTCATCACCCAGTCAGATTGTCCTCCATCACCTTCTATCTAGTTTTCTTTGTGCTTCTCCCCCTCTCCCTCCCCCCGCCTCGTAACCACCACACTCTTGTCAATGTCTCTTAGTCTCGTTTTTATGTCCCACCTACATATGGAATAATGCAGTTCTTGGTTTTTTCTGATTTACTTATTTCATTTCGTATAATGTTATTAAGATTCCACTATTTTGTTGTAAATGATTCGATGTCATCATTTCTTTTGGCTGAGTAGTATTCCATAGTGTATATGTGCCACATCTTCTTTATCCAGTCATCTATTGAAGGGCTTTTTGGTTGTTTCCATGTCTTGGCCACTATGAACAATGCTGCAATGAACATGGGGCTGCATGTGTCTTTACATATCAATGTTTCTGAGTTTTGGGGGTATATACCCAGTAGAGGGATTGCTGGGTCATAAGGTAGTTCTATTTTCAGTTTTTTGAGGAACCACCATACTTTCTTCCATAATGGTTGTACTATACTATTGGTATTTTGATAGGGGTTTCCTTGAATCTATAGATTGTTTTGGGTAGTATGGACATTTTAATGATATTAATTCTTCCTATTCATGATTATGGTATATCTTTCCATTTATTTGTATCTTCTTCAATGTGTTGTAGTTCTCCAAGTATAGGTCTTTTTTACCTCCTTGGTTAAATTTGATTTTAGTAATTTTATTATTATTGATTAAAAATATAACTTACAAAGAGACCAAATTTTAGTTATATAGGTATATCCATCAATGGTCCAGGCATGTTCTCCCTGCAAAAAAAGGAAAAAAGAGTAAAACAAAAAGATTTTTATATTAAGTGGTTCTGGAAAAGTTTGTTATAACATATGACATGATTTAGAATGGACATTAATTAGCATTTTAAATGCTCTGAGAAGTCCTTCACTAGCTATTTAACTTCATGGAACAGACATATTCCAAACTTCTTTGGACTGTAGAATCCCTGTTACACATGGCACCATGAAGCATTCTTAGTTCAGAGGAGCTAGCTGACTTTGGAACATTGGCCTGCCAATCTCATTTTATGGTAGACTAAATGACTTTTCTGTCTCATAATATGTATATTTTGCCCTCTCACATTAAAAACTCAACTAATTGGTTGTTTTCAGTTTCTCTACAAAATGTAGAGAGTGATTGAAATATAAATTTACGGATACACATTGCATTGTGCTACTTTTTTTTCTAAGCAAAGAACTTTTAAAATTTAGTTAAGCAAGAAATACAACAAATTATAAGTTTTCTTTTGGGTATGGGTTTAAAAAATATTTATTCTGTGGAATTAAAAAAATAGTCCTTGGAAATGTCTCGGCCTTAAGGAAGAATCAGGTTGTGTTCGTGAATGCCTCACTGGCAAGGTTGTAGATTTTCTCCTATTGGTAATGTATGACTTTTTGGATATTTTATTTAGTAGAAAGTAAAAGAGAACAACTATATAATCAGAAATTTTATAAGTGTTTCTTTGTGTGTATGTGAAATTTACTACTTATAAATCCCCAAGGAGAAAATTCTGTTAATGTATTTAAAACTGAAGAAAATAATAGGGCAATTTTTCAATAAGCCAAGTTTTGGTGAGTTTATGCTGTCCTGTGTATCATGCATACTTCAATTTCTCTCTTTTTATATTTATATATATTTTTTTAGAGAGAGAGAGAGAATAAGGGGGGGAGAGAGACATTAATTTGTTTTTCCACTTATTTATGCATTCATTGGTTGATTATTATATGTACCCTGGCTGGGGATTGAACCCACAACCTTGGCTAATTGGGATGATACTCTAACCACTTAGCCATTTGGCCAGCACTTAATTTCTCATTTGAGTTTCATTTCTCTATTGAAAAAAAGCTCAGGAAAAATGATAGAAATTTTCTATTATTAAGAAAATATATTAAAGCCTGACCAGGCTTTGGTGCAGTGGATAGAGTGTCGGACTGGGATGCGGAAGATCCAGGTTCGAGACTCCCGGGGTTGCCAACTTGAGCGCGGGCTCATCTGGCTTGAGCAAAAAAGAAAAGCTCACTAGCATGGACCCAAGGTCAATGGCTCGAGCAAGGGGTTACTCAGTCTGCTGAAGGCCCGCGGTCAAGGCACATGTGAGAAAGCAATCAATGAACAACTACAGTGTCGCAACGAAAAACTGATGATTGATGCTTCTCATCTCTCTCCGTTCCTGTCTGTCTGTCCCTATCTATCCCTCTATCTGACTCCCTGTAAAAAAAAATACATTAAAAATAAATATATTTGAGATACAAAGGAAAATTCTACCCATATTTCAGAGTTGTACATTAAAAATAAAAAATATACACTCATATATCTATACAATTTATAGAAAAAAGCAGAAATGTTTACTTACCTTAAAACTTGGGTGTTTATGTAGATATTTTGTGTTAATTAGCAGTAATACTAAAAAAAGTATTAAGAAATATAGTGGGTTTAGTGTTAAAAATTCTGTTTGCCTATATTTGCAACTTAACAAACATTTTTACTCTCTTAAGGGACTCTAATAGGATAATACAGTATGTCCGTAAAGTCATGGTGCACTTGTGACTGGTCACAAGAAAGCAACAAAAGACGATAGAAATATGAACTCTGCACCAAATAAAAGGAAAACTCTCCCAATTTCTGTAGGATGATGTGGCAGCATGTGCGCATGCGCAGATGATGACGTAACACCGTGTATACAGCGGAGCAGCCCATGGCCATGCCAGTGGAGATGTGGATGGTACAGAGGAAAGTTCAGTGTGTTCTGTGGCTCACTAAATTTGAATCCGTGACCGAAGTGAAACGTGAATATCAGTGTGTTTATAACGAAGCGCCATAACATAGGAATAACATTACTAGGTGGGATAAGCAGTTGAAGGAAACTGGCAGTTTGGTGGAGAAACCCCGTTCTGGTAGGCCATCAGTCAGTGACGAGTCTATAGAGGCTATACGGGATAGCTACCTAAGGAGCCCTAAAAAATCTATGCATGAGGCCACATCGAACTGCACTGAATAGGCATGAAACTGGGAGAGTTTTCCTTTTATTTGGTGCAGATTTCACATTTCTATCATCTTTTGTTGCTTTCCTGTGACCGGTCAAAAGTGCACCATGACTTTACGGACACACTGTAGACGTTACTATTACATCAAATATGAATTTATCTGTTTACCAAGGTAACATAGTAACTTGCATAATACATAAAGTTCTCAACCTTACTATAGCATATGCAATAAAGAATTCTTTTTTTTTTTTAATCATAGTTCTGTTAGTGGCACTATAGCCTTGTATATGCATTGACAACAGCAAAGGAAATTTCTATTTTGTACCTATTGTTCTCATATGGCAAAGCGAATGGTCGATGAGATTGCTTTTAAAGAACCCCTTTAAATAATGTGAAGGCATTATAGTAAGTACACATTATTGTGTTTTGATTACAAGATAATAAGTATTCATTATTGCTTTTTGGTTGAAATGGTAAGTGACTCAAGTGTTCCTGAAAGTTACTGATGTCCTCAATAATGGCACTTTCTCTTTACCTGGAATATACACAGATATTAGCAAATTTTTCTAAACATTCCTGTACGGTCACCATGCCTAAGCTGCATTAGAGAAGAAGCATATTATTTAGCTAGGCTGCAGAAATGTAAAGTTGTGGCTTTTAATAGTCATAGTTATTTAAGCACCAGGTTTAAACCATAATAATTCTGTCAATTTTGAACTATACCATGTCTGCTTGCTATTTAATATGTTTGGCTATAAAAACTTGTGAATTTGTGTGGAGGAGTCAAGAAAGTTAGTCATTCATTTAAAAATATTAACTGAATACATATACCAGGCACAGGGACAAGCACTTGGAATTCAGAACTGACTTGCTCTGAGGGAACGTAATAGAAGTGATACTTAATGTTCTAGAAAACAGATGTTGTTAGACATAAAGAGGGTGAAAGTATGAACTTTTCTTGAGGGCTTCCAGGATAGGCCTCATCTAGTATTGTTTGACTAGTGCTTTCTTGGATTAGTGGAAGCTTTCAAGGGTTAAATGGATTGGAGTAGGAGGGATTCATAGTTGGCAAGGAGAGTAGGCTGAAAAGCATGGAGCCATGGAATGGTCTTGCTCTGGTTGGCTCAAGACCCTTAGTGTGGGATTGTGTGGCAGGAATACAGTATAATATTTCATAAACTTTTCTGCAGGTAAAGAATTGCCTGTCTAAATATAAAAATTCCTTTCTAATTTGGGACTTTAATGAAATAGAATCCCTAATAATTTTGGTGTAGTAGTATTTATCGTTCTAAACACAACCTTAGTTTCCCAGTATTGATATCGAAGATCTTTCTGGCATTGATGGTGGATGCAGAAGATGGGAGTGGGGTGGGAGGTAAATTGTGCCTTTTATTTTTCCTTAATTTTTAATAGTGTCTAGATTGTGGTGATGACTATCTTTGGAGGAATAGTCTCTCTCTGTGGAACTAACTGTATTTATAGTGGGATATATGATGTTTGCTCATTTTTCAAGCCAAAATTTGTGACATGTATTGCCCTGTGGTTTCTATTATATCTAAAAAAAATAATGATTTGGACAAACCATTTTCATGTTTGTTATAAACTTTAAAGAGAATTTTAAAAATATAATGGAATACCTAAATTAATTCAGATAACTAATTATTTCTTCTGTGCAGTTAATTGCTCATCCCTGAATTGATGGAAGGATATACTTGATTTTTCACAAGAGTTTTCAAAATATTCAGTAATGTCAAATATCTCTTCTAGTCAAATAAAATATATATATTTTCAAGGTTACCATTTTATAAAGTAATTATGGCTAGTCCTAAATTAGAAATTTTATAGACATTGTGGCTAATTCTTAAGTGGTTTGTATCAACCACAGAACTACTAATTGGAATGGCCATGATGGGAACTCGGTTTAAAGCTCTAAAATCTTTGTTCTTTGGTTTAAAGCTCTTGTTCTTTTTTTTATACCACACCGCTACTCTTCTTCTGTTTATGATTCAAAAGACTAAGGAGCAATAAAGCACAGTGAACTTTTATTGAAACATAAGCCTTTCTCCTCCTGACCTAAGTCACAGATGCCTAGCACATCTCATGACAAAAAAGAGTTACCTAATGTTGGCTGAATGAATCAGTGAATAAGCAAACGACTTGGAGAAGAGAGTAGAAATTCTGCTGACTCTAAGAGAAGCACTGGAAACCGCTGGTATTAAGTAAACCTAGCACAAGTCTGAAGGAGATACAAGAAACCCAGCTATTTCTTGGGCCCTCAAGGAGTATGATTTACAAAGAACTCTTAAACACCCATTGCTTGCTTATAACAATGTCAGGTGTTTTCTAGTTATTCAACAAATACTTTTGCTGAATGTCTGCTAACCACTCTCTGTTCTAAGTCACTTCCAAAGATTGTTCCGATGGTTCTGTCCTATCTGTAGTCTCTAAATCAACACTGAATAGTTATTTTTTTCTAAAAGTTATATCTTTAAGAGTCCTGCAAATGTTAAAGTGGTTATTTATATAAGAACACTTAAATAGTTTGTTTATAGTCAGCAAGAGACAATATGTAGCTCATGCTTCTAATTAAATCTAAAGAGGAAAACATCTCCAAGTGTTTTAAAAAATGAGTAGCAATTTCCAATGTAGAAGTAAAATATTAGTAATTCATGAATTTATGTCCATTTAATAGAAAAACTAAATGAGTGAATGAATGATGATTCTTGTGTGACTTTTTATAATAAAGAAATAAGTACAGTCCCTGGCTGAGTAACTCGGTCAGTTAGAGCATCTTCCCAGTACACCAAGATTGTGGGTTTGAACCCTGGTCAGGGCACATACAAGATTCAACCAGTGAATGCATAAATATGTGGAACAACACATCAGTGTTTCTCTCTCTCTCTCTCTCTCTCTCTCGCTCTCTCGCTCTCTCTCACCTCTCTCCCTCCCTCCTTCCCTTCTTCCCTTCTCTCCCTTGCACCCTCCTTCTCTCCCCTTCTTCTCCTTTCTCTCTCTCTAAAATCAATAAAAAGAAGTACAAACCCTTAAAATTCACAAGATTTTCATGGAATAATAAATGAGTATTTGGCACACAGTGAGGACTGATTAAGAGGGTAGCATAGAGCTATTAATCTGGGTTCCTTTGATACGCACTAGCTGTGATTTAAAAAGTCACAACTCATCAAGCCAGTGTGTTATAGTCTGTAGCTGCCACAATTAATATTTCTTAATGATGGCAATTTCCAGAAGACAAAGGACCTATATAAATCTCAGCTCTTCAGGGATGTTCATCTCAGGGGGAAACTTTGAACCAGAATGGTTCTGTTTTACCAAGGTTGCCAGTATGCCAATTTAAAAAGAGATTTGAGTGAGTTGTCTATACTAGGAAATAAATATCTAGTAAAATTTTTGTTATTTTTATTATAAATTACCTAGCATTTTTTTTTTGGTTGACTTGCAATGTATCTCTGTTTAACCAAAATTATTTGTGCTTATAAATAAAGCCTTTGCTAAAATATTTTGACCATATAACCAACTGGAATATTTAAAAATTAATGCATTTGTGCCCTGGCTGGTTGGCTCAGTGGTAGAGCGTCAGCCTGGCGTGCAGGAGTCCTGGGTTCAATTCCCGGCCAGGGCACACAGGAGAAGCGCCCATCTGCTTCTCCACCCCTCCCCCTCTCCTTCCTCTCTGTCTCTCTCTCTTTCCCTCCTGCAGCCAAGGCTCCATTGGAGCAAAGTTGGCCCGGGCGCTGAGGATGGCTCTATGGCCTCTGCGTCAGGCGCTGGAATGGCTCTGGTTGCAACAGAGCAACGCCCCAGATGGGCAGAGCATCACCCCCTGGTGGGCGTCCTGGGTGGATCCTGATTGGGTGCATGCAGGAGTCTGTCTGACTGCCTCTCCGTTTCCAACTTCAGAAAAAAAAAATTGAAAAAAAATTAATGCATTTGTTACATAGTCAAAGCCTTTTGAATCAGTTGAGCACATAATGACAGTCCCAACCACCTATATCTCTTTCTCCTCTCCTGTCTGTAGTTCAGACCTGTTTGCTTTAATGAAAGAAGCAAATTGAAAATCTATTAATATAAAACTGTGACTGGAAACTTGACTAGGTAGCATGTCCATTTTTGGTACATAAGTCAAACTTTCAATTCTGTTACATATGGCATCATTAAAAAGGAACCATAGCTTTCCATGATTTCTCCCCAGCTGGTGGTAAAAATAAAAATACATATATGCATTTAACTTAAAAGCAGAGAATAGAGCCTTATTGTCATATTTATAGAGCAAGGGTTCTTCAGACAACTAGTCAATAATGGTTAGCTGGGAGTATTCTTAGAGTGGTTGGGTTGACCATGAAGTGATGGTAGATAATTTGGGGTAGGGGACATAAGTACATTACTTTATTTTTCTCTTCTTGTTATTTTATCAAACATTTCATCATTATTCTGATTAATTTTCAAAAAATGCCTTTTAATTATTCTTGGCATATGCATAGACTGAAAAAAGGGTTGCTAAATTCTGTCTTGAGAGATGAGTTGGGACCATAGTAAATATTTAAGTTCTCCCTTATTAGTAATGACAACTAAGTAAAGTTTTTAAAGTTATTATTTTTTTAAGTTTTAAAAATATATTGATTTTTAGAGAGGAAGAAAGAGAGAGAGAGAGAGAGAGAGAAATTGATTTATTCACACCCATTTATGCATTCATTGGTTGTTCCTTATGTGCCCTGACCAGGGATCAAATCCAAAACAACCATGACATGTTGGGACAACGCTCTAAATATCTGAGCTATCTGGCCAGGGCCTTGGTTATTATTCTTATTTATATCATATTTTACTGTAATTTCATGCTAAGAGAATGGAAAGTTATGCCATTGTAAAAATAATAACATGACAGAACGATAATAATAACAGCAACATAGAACATTCTTTGGGGACTTCATATTTGCTTATTGCTCATTTCTTCCCATCTTTATCATCTCAGCTGTTGAACTGAGTGCTCCCAGATTCCAGATGCAAATATCAGTAGGTTTTCTGATGTCACACAGCTGGTGTATAGTGATCAGGGGCTCTATGGCAACAAGTATGAGTGTATAGACCATACCCTAGCCTTCAACTGTAAACTATAGTTCCTCTCTCAAGAGCACTGGTGACAAAATGATAATACAGTGAGAAATTCATTGCAAATGTATCTCGGTCTACCCAACATTTGGCTTAGACATGTAAATTGGTAACACTATTTTAAAATTAAAAATAACTCCTAGACTTTTACTACCCTTGTATCATGTAATAACTCCAAACCACTTTTTTTGTGCCTTTCCCTCATCTGACATACTAAGAGAGCCTATCAAACCAAACCTCTGTAATTTTTCTTCCTTTTGATAACTTAGGCTATTTACAAGAGGAAATGTATTTCCCTTCTTTGTTCAAAGAAATATTTTCTTCTGTATATATACATTTAGAGTTTTTGGAATGCGTATGCAATTGAACTTAAGGAATATGAAATTAAATTTTAATAGAGAACATAGAGTGATAAATGAGCTTTTAGATCCAATTTTGAAATAAAGAATGATTTGTTGTCATCTAAAAATCAGACTCAACACTGCAGAATGATTTGGGTTCTTACTTTGTGTAGAAGAGCTTTGGTTGATGCTTCCCACTTTGGAATGGATTCTCAATTGTTAGTGACAACCAGATATATTATGCTCATGATAGTATGTATTTTCCCAAGGATGTTGAAGACATTTTGGGAAAGGGTGGAATTTCTTGAAACAATTTGCCAATATGAAATACTGTACATATCAAATTGGCCCTACTACCATCTTTCCCAGACCATTTATCATAGCTCACAAATCAAGCCCACATTTTCTCTTTCTGGAAGACTTGGCTAATAAAGATGATGTGGGCTTCAAACTTGAACTTGTCAATCAATCTTGGGAACAAAGCAGTAATGATTTTCATCTATTGATATTTTATTTCAGTGAAGAGCAATACATATGAATTTCCTTCTGGTGTGAGCTACAATTTTATTCATTGTCCAGATTCTGTTCTTTATATTCAGCATGGAGAAACGTTTTTTAAAAGTTTTACCAGAACATGTCAGAAGAAAGAGACCTGTAGGAATAAATTTTTAGAAAGCTGTCAGCTCTATCTGCTCTTTCGTTTCACCAATAAGTATACTTTGAGAACACTTTTTTCTCTTTCATCTGTGCAACATATTGTACCAATTTTCATCAAAAAATTACAATTTCTATAGGTGTGTGTCTCTAGATACCCTTAGAATTCTGCTCTTTGACCCTGGGAGTAAATTGATCTTATGCACACCTGTCTTCCTTGGGAAACTTGCAAACTTCATTTTTGAGCTAAGCATCAAAGAGATATGATATTATTAGACAGTATAGAGCTCAGGTAAAAAGTCCAGGAAGTATCTTGAAGTGCTTGAAGTTTTGAAAGGTGAATGATATTATTTTCAGTGAAGGACTATTTAAAATAGTTCAAATGCTATATAGCATTGTTTTTAATATTATTTTAAAAGGTCAGATCAACTATAAAAATTTTAAGACAACATTTTTGCCTTCTGACTTAGAGCAGTTTTAAAGCCAAATATTTCCAGGAATTTGGGTAGCAATTATACAGTTTTCCAAATAGTAAAGACTAATTAAAAGAGTGGCTATGTTCAATGAACTTTTTTTCCTGGCAGTTCTAAGAAAGCAATTTGCGTGACTAGAAACGATTTGTTTTTATTTTCAAGATGGGACAATGGATTATAAAACCCTTGCCTTGCACAAAATCCTCTCAACATATGTGTGAGACTCAAAGATCCCAAGAAATGAAAGCTTTCCACAAAATATTATTGTGAAGCTTTTAAGGCCAGAAATAGAAGATTTTTTGAAGGTCAAGCAGCACAGATGAATTCATCAACTTAAATCATCTCATTTAGTAATAATGGAATTGTTGCGCACTTAATTATGATATTAGATAACCAGAATGGAAAATAAATACAACTAAGAATCCATGGAGTCACCTTTTTCTTTTTCAGTTTTAGTGAGTATTTTAAGATTATGCTTCTTTATTGATCAGATAAAGCCAAGTGAAAATCACTTATTCTCTATCTCATTGAATAGCTATTAACCAAATTTCAGTGCTTTGCATCTTAGATGTGTTTTCTTGAAACCGAATAATTCCTTCCATTTTCATGATTTCACAACTAAAGTTTACCATGAATACATTGATTGAGATGACAAATAATGTGAAAAGTATGATTTTTCTTTTAATATGCAATTAACATAAATTTGTGTTTCTCTTTTAAACTTTTTATTTATTGATCCTAGCAAGAGAGGATGGGAAAAAGAGAGAGAGTAATAGGAACATGGTTCTGTTCCTGTATGTGTCCTGACCAGGGATTGAACCTACAATCTCTGCTCTTTGGGATGATGCTCTGATACTCTAACCAACTAAACTATCCGGCTAGAATTGTGTTTCTTTTTTTTGAGAACTAGACAAATATAACATTTACTAATACAAATTTACTTATTAACGTTTTCAGACAGCGGAATCATCTTGGGATGGAATCAACTTCCATTCAGCAGAAAGTCGGTTCAGATATTACATCTGAGGTGCAGGCCAGAAGTTGACACCACTTTATAGTAGGCAGGACTTTCTGAGACTATTTTAAGTCTTTGTCTGACATCAAACATCTGGATGATAGACTCAGTTTTCCATATTTTATCCCAATGATTTGATGTCATGTCGATGAAACTTGCATATTAACATCTGTTCCCATTTATGCGGGCCTTTAAACTGCTCTGGCACTCTCCTAGAAAGGTGAAGACTTGTCCTTGTAACTGTAAGGAATTTGTCCATGTTTCTTGTGGGCACCACAGTCCTAGGTATTGGTTTCCTAAACATCTTCTATTCCAGAAGGGCAGGATTGCTGTCATAAATCCAATGGAGGACAGCGGGTTTCTGAACGGCGTACCTTCTAATGGAAAAGGCTTGCCGTTATAGTTTATATTTTACAATTACAAAGTGAGGTGGAGAAGCGGAGAGAGGGGGGATGGATGATTTAGTCAACTTTTAATCTCAGCAGAATTTTAAATCTATCTACATCTCAATTTGGGAATATTTTGCCTCCCAAAACAATTGTAAAAAGGCCATCAAGAAAATAGCATCTCTATATTATCTCACCTATTAAAAAACATACATATCATTGCACTTGAAACAAAATACTGGTTCACCTAGAGTATTTTTGTGGTTGTTGTTAAGTGCATAACATCCTCAAATGAAAGGAATATTGGAGTTAAAGAGACTGAATTTCAAAAAAAACAAATAAGCATTTTTATTCGAACAGTTGTCAAAGGCAAAGAACTATAGAGTTGATTTTCAATCCAGGACAAAAATGGAGCAGGCACAGATATAGAATTTAGAAGTTCTGTAGCCCAAAGAAAGCTTGGTCCGTGGATGCTCTGTGTTCTGTTTTGCCTCTTAGGTATTAAAGTTGCCACTCTGAGCCTCTAACTTTGCTTTGTGTACCCAAGTCCTCCCCCTCATACAAGTTTCTGATGCTTTTTTCCCCCTTTTCTATTCCAGGATTTCTAACTTGAAAATATCATTGCAGAAATTATGCAGTGATACCTTTCTCTTCAATAATTATAAGTGTCATGCAGGTGAAAAGGTCCAGGGACAGAAATCATAAAATCTGGTGTGTGTCATATTTTACTGATGTAATTAAAAATCATCTGGCTAAATTTTAGATTATTCAGAGAAGTCAAGTCTACCAAAAGTTTGTTAAATTAATCCAATCTATTTAGTTTTTTGGGGGGGTATGAATATTGATAAAAACCAAATGATTTTAGATAGAATCCCGATGAAAAATTAACATGAATGAAGGATCATTCACCTGTAGGTATACTAGTATAAATTTTTAAAAAGATGACATATTAATATTTTATTTGTCTTTTAAAATAGAATATATATAAGTGTATATATATATTGTGTGTTAGATATATATATATCTAACACACAATTAGATATATGTTTGACATGGTTCTCTAAACATGCTTTTGAGAAATTAGAATGTGAACAGATCTGAGTATGCAATCCTGTACCAAGTTTGAAGGGCTTATGAGGCCCAATTTAAAATTTTGTTGTTTCATAATAACTTTGGAAAAGAGTATTGTTCCTTGTAAAATACCCACATGTTCTCCTTTGGAATGGCTCCAGACTGTAACTGAACCGCGAGGTTGCCCCCTGGTGCTTTATGTATTGTTTAATTGTTTGCCTTTGGTGGATGTTTTTATTAAAAGCCTATTATTTAGGACAAGACCAAAGTGTCATTTTAAGAACAGCAGAAGCAGAGCTGTTCAGTCCCATAGTCCTTTTTCATAGGTGTGTTACTGAACGCGGGCTGCAGCTAATGAGCCCGCCGGCATTTTTTTTTTTCTCTTGTAATACTTCAAAAAGAGCAACAACAACAACAACAAAAACCCTGGGTTTTTATTTTCGTCCAATAAAACATGGCTGGATTGGCTGGAAGAGCTGTGAGCCTGTTTGGTTGTGCCAAAGGCAGGAGGGGAGAGACGCTCTGTGTGCCCTTGTGACTGGCTCCAACAGGACCTGGTCCGGAGTCACATGCGCTTAGACGCACGTGGCCCTGGGAACCGGAGCAGCCTGGGAGGCGGGGAAGGCCACGTGTTGGAAAGACTGTGTGGGCTTCCCTGGGTGCTCACCAACCCACGCATGCTGCAGTGTGTGTCGGAGCTCTAAGGAATGTTTTTAACGTCCTCCCCACCCCACAATGCAACTGCAAGACAAGTATCATTCAGAGATGCTAAGATCACTCTGAATATAAACGAGGCCCGGGAAAGGGTGTTTTGTTTTGTTTTTTTTTTAGTTTAATAATTTTACTTCTAAATACTCTTTTTCTCCAGGAATATTTTCTTTCCTGAAGCAGCACCATCATGTCCTTCACCGATTTCTCAGAATTTGACTCTGGAAAGAATTCAGTGTTGTCTAGCAGGTCCTGGCCACATAAGAGCCAGCGGGAATTGGATTAGTCTTCTTCCCAAGCCGGTCTTTGTGACTGTGACCCACCCTCGGGCAAAAAATTTGAAGGCAATATACCTTGATACAGTGTCTAGGACTTAAATGATCTCATTAAATTCCGATGCTAGATATCATTGACATTTGAGGAAATATGATTATTGACAAAATGTAAGCCTGTTATATACTATATCACTTCAAAAGGAGAAAGGCCATTAGGCCATAATTACATCAGAAACAGTATACACATTTGGCTGGTTTATAAACTGTCACTTTCAGAAGTATGAAGACGTATAAAAGTTTCCAAAGGCTCCATTATGACCCTATTTCCAACAGTATTCTCTGACAAACTAAATAAATTACTGCATATATTGGACCTTTGAGGCTTGGGGCAAAGAATGGAAAAATTATTTACAAAAGCTTGAAAATATTTAATCACTAGAGGCAGGGGGGCAACGGTGTTTTAATTAGCAGGTCCTCGGGCCATTGGCTGACTGGAGGCTTTCTCAAACAACCACACAAATGCACTGAATAGCTGTTTGCCAGCCTTAGGGTCAGGCCTGAGATGAAACAGATAAGATAATTGGCTCTAATGAAATCCAGAAGGCCTTGGCTTTCTTGTTTGAGCTTGGATTTGAAAAGTGCGTGTGGAAGTGAAGCTTAATTCAAACCAGAACTGAGCTAGGCCCGTTTCTCAGTGACTTTGATATTGTTTGAAGTTCTAAAAGTGTTCGCCACACCACTAGCCTGCTGGGCTGGGCCTCCCTGGTACCCTTAATTACTAAGCTTTATTGCTGACTTTACTACACAGGAAAGGGGCCATTATATGTTCCATCAACATCAGCTCTTCTCAGATTGGAGGAAAGGGCAGGGTTAAAGGCCACTGTAGGAAGGCAAAAACTTCACTTTGAGGTAGTCAGATCATTTACCAGTGTTGAATTTCACCGCTATGCACATACATTCCTTATAACACAGAAGCCCAATTTCCATTTTTTAAACAAGTGATTACTTTTCAAAACATTTTTGTTTGTGCCTGCTTTTTTGCAGCGAGAACACTTGTTTATTTAGTTATTTTAGGGGCTAAAACGATTGCACCTGATGTATTGAAAAAATAAAGTAAAATAAAACACCTCCCAATTAATCATCACACCAGAAAGGTCTGGTTGGGTTCAGTAATAAGGAGGATTATTATTAATGCCCCTTTGAAGTGGAAATAAGTGAGGAACCCTCCTGTGGTGTTAGAGTTGTCCTGACACCCTAAGGAATAAAGACCCCTTAGGAGACTCTACAAAAATAAATTGCACCTTCCAGAGTCTCGCACAAAAAGGTTACACAAAAGTGCTCCCAATTCAGTCCGAAGCCAAGAAGCAAAAGCGAAGAAGTGTCCCTCTTAGGGGTTGGCTGTAGCTTCACCAAGCAATTCAGCCTCCTGAAGTTTGCTCTAGCTCCTCTTTTGCTCCGGTTGGTAAAGATGGATTATGCATCTTAATGAATTAGTAGTTATTCAGCCCTTAGCCCTCTCAAATGAGAAGACCTGGTCATGCTGTGAAAGCCAACGGACATGGAGTCCGGGCCTATTTCCTGCCCTATTTATCACCTTTTGGGTAGCAAAGTCATGAGCGATACCATCTGACTTGGCTCTCTTTGAAATAAGAAGTTAATTATTTTTGCATTATTTAAGTAAACTTGACATGACTGTGGTCTAACGTAATGCCTGATCCTGGTGACCATTCATCCAATTCTCCTTTCTGAGTATTCTTAGTCACTGGCGGGGCTGGACGCTAGCCCTGCACGAGGATGTGTCTGGGCCCGAGTGAGCACGTGGAGAACTCAGGGAGATCAGCACCGGGAAGACAAAACGGAGCCTAAGAGAAATGAAAGAGGCCCCTGACAGAAAAAGGTCTTAGATTCAAAAGGCCTTTTTAAATTTTTTTTTTAGGCGGTGTTCTGGACTGACTGTGTTTTCCCAGAGTTCATTTTCTGATGCCCTCACTCCCAGTGTGACAGTGTTTGGAGATGGGGCCTGTGGGAAGTAATTAGGGTTAGATAAGGTCATAATGGCAGAGCCCTGATCTGACCTGACGGGACTGCTGCCCTGATCTGATGGGAAAAGCCACAGGGTCTTAGCCCGGTAGCTAAGTTGGTTAGAACTTCATCCTACTACACAAGGTTGTGGGGTCTGTCCCCTATAAGGACATATACAAGAATCAACCAATGAATGCATAAATGAGTGGAACAACAAATAGTTGGTATTTCTTTCTCTCTCCCTTACTCTCTCTCTAAAATCAATAAGAGAAGCCAGAGAGCTTGCTCTCAAGTTCTCTCTCACTCTCGCTCTCTCGCTTTCTCCCCCCCCCCCCCCCCCCCCGCCATAGGAGTACATGGCGAGTTGTTAGCTGTGTGTCTACAAGCCAGTAAGAGGATCCTCACCGGAACCCAACCGTAACTGCACCCTGATTGCTAACATCCAGGCTCCAGAATGGCAAGAAAATTAATTTCTGTTGTTGAAGCGACCCAATCTGTGCAATTTTGTCATGGCAGCCTGAGCAAATTAAGGCAGCTACCATGAAGGTCTTTGGGAGACCAAACAACCCATAATGGCTCTAAACTTGAGCAACCAATAAAAGTATTCTCAAAGCTGTATTCTGCTGAATACTAGATACAGTGGCTATTAATAAGGGTTTCTGAGCAATAAAAAAAAAAACTCTATGGTGAACAAAATCTCCCCTTAAAGATAAATAATTTGCAAAGCATATTAAAGACTTGAAGAATTCCAGTAGTAAGGAAAGTTTATATTATTTAATTCATTGTTCCTTCAAATTGCTTGAACATAGAGCTCCCCACTCCCCCCATGATAATTATAAATATCATGGAAACTAGCATTCCAGAGAACAGAGTTTAGAAAATTCTGATACATACGGTGAAAATTTAGTGGGCATTTTAGACAGTTTATAATTAATCAACATAATAATATAGAAGTAAGTAAAAACTAATCTACCCTTAAGATCCTCACAATTAATCTAATAAAAAAGCAATAAATTATACCGTTGTATAAGGCATCAAATAATATTTTATTATGAGATAAACAGTACTTAGGTGACCAGTACTCCATAAATCTTCTCCGTTTCCCACTGGTTGTATCTGGGTTGTTCTTAGATAACATAGAATCATGAAGACAAAGAAAGGAGGGGAAACAGAGAATCAACAAGGAGGGAAAAAGGAAAAGAGGGTCAATTTCCTTTGATATCACTATTAAATCATCCAGTGAGTTTTCTTAGGGTAAAGTTACTGCCATTCAAAATTATAGCAAATTGGTAATATTTCACAGTCACTGTGTATATTTTGTTTCAGCTTAAATATGTGCATATATCTCCAAAACTTATTTTAGATCAGATATGACATATTAAAAACAAGGATTTGTTTTTCTAACTCTTGCAATTAGCAACTAATTGCAGTGTGAACATATAATTGGTTTTACGGGTAAATCCATTTATGAACTTACAAAGCTTTAAGACCTCATTTGTTATTCATGACTCTGTTTTGCTGAGGGGAAAAAATGAACTCAGTTTGTCCTCATATCAATAGGGGAGAGTTTCAATGAAGTGAATATCCTTCATGATAAGAAACCACACCCTGAAATAAGACAATAATGGATGAAATATATTACTTTTCCTGGTTTTAAAAAAAAAAAGTGGCTTTGGGAGTGGACCCTATGGTATCATCGTATGCCAATGTCATTTGGTTTCCAAAGATAATATTTCTAGATATACAGATGTTCTGAACTTTATTAAACCACAGCTGTGGTTATCACATATTTATTCAAAAGATATTACAACTATCAAAGCAATAAATCAGCAAAACTCCTTAGTCATTTGCTTAAAATGCTCTTTCGTTTTATTGCATTTCATGAGTCCTCAAACATTGTCTTTAAGATGTCCATGTAAGTTGAATTATGCAAGTGAAAGCAAAAAAAGCCTAGTAAAACCACATAAATTAGGGAAAAAATATTATCTGCATTAAGGCATTCAGATGTCATTATCACATGAGCCTTTATGACATTTAATAGATTCCCCTGAAAAAAAAAAAAAGAAAATACTTTTTGAATAACGCAGAAGAATGAAGTCTTCCTTTGCTAAATTGGCCCTCATTCCAACATGCTGAGTAGGGGATGCGCTTGAGAAATTCACGGTGTGACTGGAAGGCGCAGTGTCTCATGTGACCCAGACTGGTACTTCTTGTTCCCAGAGATGGAGAAGTATGACAATTCTCTTCCCAAAGTGGCATTTCAGGGAAGAAACCTTCCCTGAAATACTACCAAGTGCTCCCTCCCATGAATCATCCTTTGATATTTTCTCGAGTCCAACACACTGAAGTGTCTTTCTTACCAAAGCTCAAAAGCTCTGCATCTATTGAAATATTTCATGTGTCCTCAAATATCCTTATAAATTGGACAAGGTGCATACCAAGATCATACAGGAAATTAGTGTCAGGATGAGAACAAAAGCTTGGATGTTCCCTCCCCAGTAATTCAAACTGGGAGACTGAGTGTATTCCAAGGACAAACAGGAGTGGATTTAGAAGCGGGCCGGGAAGAAATTGTTCTGGACGCAGGGCTTGGGTTTGCCCAGCATAGCTCTAACAGAATTTCTGCCCGGAGGACCCCTGCCAGAGGGTCTGCCCCAATTTTCCTGCTGCTCTGCTTTCTTAGTATCTCCAAGGAATTACCACCCTTATTTGCCTCCCCAGGAAGCTGCGCCTTTAATTTTCCAAGGGTGCGTGTGAAAAGTTAAAACCTAGATGTCTATAATGTCGGGTTTTTTTTTTCTGAAATGGTAGTTAGCATATCGAATCCTATTGCATCATCCCATCAACCTTGAAAAAGTCCACGAACATCGAATGTCTGTAATGAGTGCTGTCTTTTTACAATGCACTTATGAAAGCAAACCATTTTCCATTTTTCTTTCTTTTACAAAAAGTAAAAGTTGGTTTAAAGTTGGTTTCCTGAAGGTTTAGATTGCTACACTCTCTGCCCCATTTATATAACACAGGAGCAGCCTCTGAACAATGCCTTCTTCCCTCCGGGCCAGGCAGGTGTGCCGTTCGGGAGATGCCCGTGGACACCGAGGCTTATGGGAAACTTGCTCCAAGATAGAGCTCTCCTGACGCGGCTGAAAAATGAGCAGCATTCAGTGGTCTCCCTGGAGAAGCTGGTTGGGAGTGAAAATCCCTGAGACAATTAGAGAATGAATAGAGCATGAGAGCATGAAGTAATAATCCTGCGATGGGAGAACACAGATAAAGAAAAGGGATACAAACCCAAGCCTTATAAGTAACCCCTCCGCTCTACCCCGCAGGCACCCAGGGAAGGATGATTTCACACCACACAGACATGCTGTCATTCCTACTCAGGGGCGTGGCTCTCCATCTTGTACAGTTATGGGGACACTGTTTCAGAGAAAGAATACAAAAGAAAAATGTTTGCAAATAGGTACAATTGCTTGGAAAGGGTCCGCATTAAGAGACGGACTCTGAAAATTAAGCCTCTCGAGCTTTATGGGAAATATGCCTTGGTTCATGTAACCTTGGTGCTTTGTTTTACTGTTATGTGCAATGAAACTACAATGCCTTCAGTAAAGTTACTGGCTAAGCTAGCTAGTGATGGAAGACAGAGGTCGTCCACAAGGTCTGGACATAAAAATTTCACTGGGGCTAGACTTGTCATCCTAGGGCACATGCCAAGGAGATCAAAGTAAAGGGTTTCTTTCTCTGTCTTTCCAGTTTATGTTAAGGTAGATTTAAAACAAAACAAAAAACCCGAACCAGAAAGGATACATCAAGGGGGAAAAAAATGAAGTCAATTCAAACGAAATAAAACCAGTCAGAGTGGGGACTGGGAGAGCGACCATTGTTTACAGGGGAGGACACCCTTTCCGATTCATTCTGAGGGGAAGAGTCTGCACCTGTTTTTGAACATGTTCAAAATCTGGACTGAGGTGAGTGGCTGGGCCGGCCTGGCTCTGACTTCCCTCCTAAGGGGTAGGGTTGCTTTAATGTAGCTCACATGCAGGGTGTTTCATCTTAACCAGAGTGATTTATGTTAATGAAATGAAACAGAGAAAATACCCTTGACATCCTACTTGCCTTTAAACAATATTGAATAAATATGTCCAGGACTTTTGTACGATTATATTTATTAAAACAAATGAGAGACTTCAATACATTCCAGAATAAATTTGTAGGTGACCTACGGAGGGTTAAGTCCATTACGGGGGAAAAAATGAGTTCTGGCCTTTCTTACTAATTCTGAAATTTCTAAACAGCCATTAGGATCAGATAATGAGCATCAACTCTAAGGTAATCTATGCTATGATTTAGAATTTTTTTTTTTGTCTGGCTTTTGAAAATGTGATCCCCAAATCATGATTCACTGAATATATTCAGACTGTCTTTACAAATATGATCCTAGGCCTCTGTAGTACCTCGTTAGATATTAATTATGTGTCCTCTTTACCTGCAAAGCATCTCTCTTTAAAACTGTTATGATTTAGGAGTTTACACTCAAATGTTTAGTTGTGTTTACTAATTATAGGAATAGTCCCCTTGCCTGACCAGGCAGTGTCGAACTGGGATGCCAAGGACCCAGGTTTGAGACCCTGAGGTCACCAGCTTGAGCGCGGGCTCATCTGATTTGAACAAAACTCACCAGCTTGAGCCCAAGGTCGCTGGCTCGAGCAAGGGGTCACTCAGTCAAGGCAGCCCCCCCAGTCAAGGCACATATGAGAAAGCAATCAATGACCAACTAAGGTGCTGCAACAAAGAATTGATGCTTCTCATCTCTCTCCTTTCCTGTCGGTCTGTCCCTATCTGTCCCTGTCTCTGACTCTCTCTGTCTCTGTCACACACAAAAAAAGAAATAGTCCCTTTAACAGAACTTACAAAAAGGGAGAAATTTTCTTTTCAACTCTTAGATTTTATTAGTATGCATTTGCTTGTCTCTATATAACACATTTATGTAATTATGTTCTATGTAAATTAAATTAATCAAATGAATAGGTTTTTAAAATATCAATTAATTGGAATTTTTCTCAGAAGGTACCTATCTGAAAAAAAATTAGATCAAGATTATGTCTGATTATCTTAACTGCTCATTGAATTGGAGTTTATCCAGCTAATTGTAACATCTAGAAAACCCAGAATTAGCCAGGAAGAACATTTATTTGCTAAGAACATATCAACACGGTTTTAGTTCCATTAATACAAGCAAACAGTAACCTATTTTGGGGAGATAATTTAAAGTCAAAGATTAAGAAAATAAAACTGAATATATTTGTATTTTTAAAAATCTTTTGAAAAAATCTTTTTATCCATTGCTGTGGGCAGATGTCACCAGATACCCAGATACGCACCAGAAATTTGCCTAATGCCATGGAGATATATATGGGTATTTGGCAAGCATATCAGGTAGTGTGGCTACTTGCCATTATGCAGGACAAGAAAAAAAAATGAAAAGGAATTTTACAGCACATTCCTGGGAAATGCTTAGCTCTATCTGCTGGTTAATATATTAGCAACCGAAAAATTACATTTGTTGGATACCTCGGATATAGAAATTAAGTAAACGATATCGCTGGACTCATGATGTTGGTGGTAACTGTGATGATGCTGGTGGTGTCCGTTTAATGACGACTGAGATTGGTACTGTGCCTAATGGCGTTAAGAGGATGATCTTTGTGACAGGAAAGGGGTTCAGAAGAAGGGTCAGTATGTGGGGAAAGAAAGGACAGAAATGGCTGCGTGAGGACAATCAAAGGAAATAGACAAAGGGAAGTGAGGACAGGTACAAAGGCTTCAGTGGGAAGTGCTAAAAGAAAAAATAATGGAGGAAAATTAAAACATCTAATACAGGAGTAAATAATCGGCTGATTTTTTTTTCAGTGGGTGGTAGTAAGGAGCCATTACAGCCAAAAATAAAGCAAAAACTGTAAATGCCATTATTTTCAATTCCTGCTATAATTTATGAAAATGGGGCTCTATCATGGTCATTGACATTATAGCCTTTATGGTCTGTATATTTTGTTGCTGCACTTACTCCCCCAAAGATGGCAATGTGGTCAGTGTCTGTACAAATTGGTCAGGTCTTGTGTGGTGATTGTTGAATACTTTCAATATCACCGAAGTTTAAAATAATGCTTTTATAACTTAATGGGAAAACTGATGTGATTGGTGTCAGATTTCAGCTGCAGCCGGAATTATGCAGGGGATCCTTTAATCCCAGCACACCCTACTCTCCAGGGCAGAGTCTGAAACCAGAGAAAACAAGGCCATGCCTCCACGACACAGCCAGTGAATGGCAGAGGCCTGGCTTCCAACACAGGCTGCCTGACTTCTAGCCCGGGACCTATAAACTGGATTACGTACAGCAAATTATTCTAAATATACATCCCCCAAAGATCTATCTTGCCACAGTATTTTGTAATTATAGAAAAAAGGGGTTTGAAAGCTTGACTAATTGCTCATTGTCTATTCTCTATGAACCTGACATAAACACGCATTTTCTCTATTTGGAGAAAAAGGTTGCAATAATTCTTGTTTTACCTGGCCCGTGGTCAACAGCCGTAGTCTCTCCCTTCCTGCCATTGCTAGAGATCACCGTGCTTTAAGACCTCCCTGGGAGCTCTTTCCTGCTCATCCTCTGCAGGTGTGGTTCACATAGTTCATGGCACCCACTGTGTTTAGGCATGGTGGCCGTGCAGAACGTGAGCGCTCCTTTTCAGCTGCCTGTGGTTTCACCACTTCTTAATGTGTT
Source organism: Saccopteryx bilineata (assembly GCF_036850765.1). Classification (NCBI taxonomy): domain Eukaryota; kingdom Metazoa; phylum Chordata; class Mammalia; order Chiroptera; family Emballonuridae; genus Saccopteryx; species Saccopteryx bilineata. Next base: position 38,348,268 of record NC_089496.1, read on the forward strand.
AAATTTAATTAGGCTGTGGTTGCTAGCCCCTTACTTCTTCGCTTGCCATCCTGTCAGTTAATGTTTCCCTTGCAGAGGTCAGAAGGCACAAGGGAGGAGAAGAGAGGGGAAGGGGATCCTTAGCCAAATCCAGGTCAAGCTGTTTAACCAAAACGGTAGCTGATTCTACTACTGACTCGGTCTCTGTTTCCCAGTCTCTGTAGTTAGGTAGCAGGAGACCTTTGCAGTAAGGGAAACAGGCCTGCTTTTAGTCCTGTGCACCGGCGTCTTCCTTGACTTCATGCAGAGAACCATGAGGGGCAAAATAATTGTAAGCATTACAGCCTTTCACTGTAATGACCCTGACTCTGCACTGGAATAAATGGCTAATTATGAAGAACTTAGCACCGACCATATGAGCAGGGCTGATGTTTGCTTTGCACACAGACCAACAACGCTGTGTCTTTGCAGTGGGGCTGTTGGTTAAGGGAACTGAATCCTGCTGTTCTCTTAAAGTGCATGCTTTGGAAAGAAGGTGTGTTTTTTTTTTTATAATACTTGGGTCCTGAGATATTTTGTATCATGGGTTCAGGCTAAAGGCTTACGGCCCCCCCCAAAAAACTATGAGTGGTTAGATTTTTTACTTGAACCCCTAAACTAACCCTAAAACTCAAAATTAATTTCCTAAACTAACCCTAAAAGTAAAAAAAAATGTGTTTTGCTGTTTGGGTCATTGCTGTAAGTGGACAGTCGACCACGATGGAGTCTCCTCACCACTCACGGCTGCCAGGGGGTGTCAATATGATTGATTCTAGAAACTATGTAGACACAACCTCATTTCTCTGCTACTGAGCTTGGACTGGGCAAAAACAAGTCTATCTTCTACAAATGCATTAATTAGCGCCTTCCCTTCATTTCAGGTTATCCATTCGTGAGAGGAATGGCAAGGCATAGGATTTCACACGCGTTTTCCCGTGGAAATATGCTCTTAGTTCATGTGAACCGTACTATCGAGTGTAACCTCGATTCTGGCACAAGCTGTTTCTCTTTGGGGAACAAATTGTGTAGTTTGCCACAGTATTTATTGTCAAGCAGGTTGCCCGATTGCTTCAGTTATTGAGAACCTGAGCTCAGGGACCAGGATGCCTGGTTTCAAACCGCAGTTCCTCCACTTCCTGCCTGTGTGACCCTGGGCCAGGCCATTAAGCCATCTGTCCCTCAGTTGTTCACATCTGTAAAATGGAACACAGTACTAGGAATATTTCCCAGGTTCTGTGTGGACTATTTAAGTTTATTTAGGAAATGTACTTAGAATTGGGTATGACCCAGACCAGGTGCCATTCGCTACTATGATTACTATTTTGAAATTGACTTCCTACCAGTGGTAAGGCCATTCCAGTTACAAGTACATACCCAGAGATAAATTTAGATTGTACATCTCTACTGTGCCCTCTGCTTTCATAGTCCTTCTTATTTTCAAGAGTGAGGATTAACATATATTTAATCATCTAGTCAATGAAGTACTTCACTGCTGTCTTAAGAGTTGTGATTCCTTTTTATCACAACAGTAGCTAAATACAGATTTTCTGTCCTCTTCCTGATTTTCAGAATGTTCTGCTTTTAGAAAAGGTTCTAGAGATATTTTCTTTTCTTCAGGAAAGAATATGCTAATTCACTAAAGACTTGGTCTCCAACATTTAATGGAAATCGCTACAAAAACATTTCTGAAAGCTATGCCTGTAAGATTTTACACATCACATGATTAAAACAATGATTTTCAACCTCTTTTGTCTCATGGCACACATAAACTAATTACTAAAATTCTGCAGCACAGCAATGAATGTTAGTTTTTTTTTTTTTGCCAATCTGACAACAAAAATAGGTAGAATTTTGGTTCATTCACACCAGGTGGCTATTGCATGGTTTTTAAATTCTTGCAGCATATCCATTGCAAATAGCTGTATTAGGGCGTCACAATTCCCGATCTGATAAAATGCAAATTTTCCTGGAAATAAGGTGATGAAGAACAATGTGAGGAGGTAGGTCTCAAAAAAGTCTGCCTGGAAGCGACTACCACTAACAATTAACTCTTATGTAGGACATCTCCCTGCTCACAGCTCTTCCATAGCTCCTAACATCGTTCTTTCTACTCTTAGAATACCAAACCTAGGTGTAATCAATGAAATTTTTGCAAATTTTCTTTATCTTTCACAAGTATTTTGACTTCTGCATTTTATTTTTCAAATCTGATTTTTTAATTACAGTCTACATTTAGTATTATTTTGTATTAGTTTCAGGTGGATAGCATAACGGTTAGACAATCATATACTTTACAAAATGTTCTGATTTTTCTAGGACCCGACTGGCACCATACATAGTTATTACAATGTTATTGACTGTATTTCTTATTCTATACCTTACATTCCTGTGACGGTTTTGTAATTGCCAATCTATACTTCGCAGTCCCTTCACCTTTTTCACCCAGTCCCTGAACCACCCCTCTGTCACCTACCAGTCTGTTCTCTGTATCTATGGGTCAGTTTCTGTTTTGTTTATATCATTCTTTAGATTACACATATAAGTGAAATCATATGGCATTTGTCTTTCTCTGACTGACTTATTTCACTTAACAAAATACCCTCTAGGTCAGGCGTGGCCAACAGTTTTTGCCCCTGGGCCAGATTAGAAAAAAAAATTTTTTCGCAGGCAGGACGAAATATTAAAATTAAAAAATGTTAGCCCTGGCCGGTTGGCTCAGCAGTAGAGCATCGGCCTGGCGTGCGGGGGACCTGGATTCGATTCCTGGCCAGGGCACACAGGAGAAGCGCCCATTTGCTTCTCCACCCCTCCCCCCTTCCTCTCTGTCTCTCTCTTCCCCTCCTGCAGCCAAGGCTCCATTGGAGCAAGGATGGCCCGGGCGCTGGGGATGGCTCCTTGGCCTCTGCCCCAGGCGCTAGAGTGGCTCTGGTCGCGGCAGAGCGATGCCCCCGGAGGGGCAGAGCATCGCCCCCTGGTGGGCAGAGCGTCGCCCCTGGTGGGCGTGCCGGGTGGATCCCAGTGGGGCACATGCGGGAGTCTGTCTGACTGTCTCTCCCCGTTTCCAGCTTCAGAAAAATACAAAAAAAAAAAAAAGTAAAATTAAAAAATGTTAAATACAAAAACGATTCGTTACATAAAATTTTATTATGTAATTTGTTCATGAATAAATGTGAGTGAAAAAAAATTTAATATATAAAATTATTTTAATAAAAAAATAATTACATACCCTATAAATATCCAAACTGTATCGCAATCGATCGAAACAATATTTAATTAATAGAATGAACTTGAAGGGGTTATATTGCAAATAAAACAATTATTTCATTTTACAAACAGCCTGGATACGTTTTCAGTTCTCAACTGCAGCTATTGTCTATGCTACAATGCCAGTTGATTCAGCACACTTGACCACAAAAATAACGAATTGTTTGACCTTGGGTGCGCACTGGCAAACTCCACCTAAAAGAATGTGGGTTTCACATTGCCGCTAAACGTCAAACAGTTCCTATAGAGTACAGATGAGTACAAAAGTTGTAAATCTTTATAATGGAATTTTTTTTTTTAAATGAAGTATCGTGAATCCATTCGACCAATTATTGGAAGTTAACCCTAGATTATAAGTCACACATGGAATTCTTTTCTGCGTATCACTATCTTCTTAAATATCTCAATTTCCAATAATCAAAGATGCTTCCGCTTCTGAGTAGCTCAGATTTTAAAGTAGTGGAGAATATTAAAAATTTAATCATGGGCCACATAAACTCATTATGCGGGCCGGATGCAGCCCGCGGGCCATATGTTGGTCATGCCTGCTCTAGGTCCACCCAGTCTGTTGCAAATGGTAAGATTTTGTTCTTTTTTGGTATTTTTCTGAAGCTAGAAACAGGGAGAGACAGTCAGACAGACTCTCACATGCGCTCAACCGGAATCCACCCGGCATGCCCACCAGGGGTGATGCTCTGCTCCTCCGGGGCATCGCTCTGCTGCGACCAGAGCCACTCTAGCACCTGGGGCAGAGGCCAAGGAGCCATCCCCAGCGCCCGGGCCATCTTTGCTCCAATGGAGCCTTGCCTGCGGGAGGGGAAGAGAGAGACAGAGAGGAAGGAGGGCGGGGGGGGGGGGTGGAGAAGCAAATGGGTGCCTCTCCCATGTGCCCTGGCCAGGAATCGAACCCGGGTCCCCCACACGCCAGGCCGACGCTCTACTGCTGAGCCAACCGGCCAGGGCCAGATTTTGTTCTTTTTTTATGGCTGAGTAATATTACATTGTGTATATGTACCACTACTTTTTTAGCTATTCATCTATTGATGAGCACTTGGGTTGCTTCAGTATCTTGGTTATTGTAAATAACACTGCAGTGAACATAAGGGTGCATATATATATATATATTTTTTTTAATTAGTGTTTCAGATTTTAGGTTTCCTCAGATATATACCCAGAAGTGGAATATCTGGGTCACAAGACAGTTCTATTTTTATTTTTTTGGTAAACTTCCATACTGTTTTCCACAGTGGCTGCGTCAAAATGCATTCCTACCTACAGTGCACAAGGTTTTCTTTTCTCCACGTCCTCACCAACACTTTCATTGATTATAGCTATTCTGACAGGTGTGAGTTAATATTTTATTGTGGTTTTAATTTGCATTTCTCTGAAAATTAGTGACATACATTGAGCATTTTTTCATATGTCTGTTGGCCATCTGTACGTCTTCATTGGAGAAATGTCTATTCAGATTTTTTGCACATTTTTAATTGGATTATTTGGTGTTGAGTTGTATGAGTTCTTTATAAATTTTGGATATTAACCCCTTATCTGATGTATCATGGGTGAATATATTCTTCCATTCAGTAAGTTGTATTTTTATTTTGTTGATTTCCTTTGTTGTACAGAATCTTTTTAGTTTGATGTAGTCCCATTTGGTTATTTTTTCTTTTGATTTCCTTGCCTGAGGCAATATATCAGAAAAAAAATAAGAGAAATGTCCAAGATTTTACTGCCTATGTTTTCTTGTAGGAGTTTTATGGTTTTGCATCTTACCTTTAAGTCTTTAATTTATTTTGAGTTTATTTTTGTATATGAAGTCTAAAGGTGGTCTGGTTTCATTTTTTGTATGTATCTATCCAATATTTCCAAAACTAATTATTGAATAGACTGCCTTTATTTGTGTATTTTGTCTTCTTTATTAAATATTAATTGACCATATAGACATGAGTTTATTTCTGGGCTCACTATTCTATTTCATTGATCTATATGTCTGTTTTTATGCCAATACCTTGCCATTTTGACAACTGTGGGCTTGTATAGTTTGATATCAGGTAGTGTGATTCTCCAACTTTGTACTTCTTTCCTCATTGCTGTGGCTAATCAGGGTCTTTTGTGGTTCCATATAAATTTGTGGATTATTTGTTCTACTTTTGTGAAATAGATCATTGGTATCTTGATAGGGATTGCATTATATCTATAGAGTGCTTTGGGTAGTATAGACATTTTAACAATGTCAATTTTTTCTGTCAATACGCATGTTATGTAGTTCCACTTATTTGTATCTTTGATTTCTTTCTTCAGTGTCTGATAATTTTTCATTTATTCCTCCATTTAAAAATCAACATTATAAGCATTTCTTCATGCCATTAATATTATTTAGAACATAATTAAGCATAAATTATAAATATAAACAGTTTACTTAGCTCAAATTAAAACATGATTTCCATTATGTTTAGCCGTATAATATTTAATCAGTTCTCTAATAGTGAACATTTAGGCTTTTGTTCAAATTCTCATTATTTTAAATAATAACCAGACTTAAGTTTATTCTCATTTAAATCTGTTTCCTTAAGGAAAGAACTCTAGAAGGTGATCTATCAGTCAAGAAATATGATTACACTTTAAATTTCTTAAATGCAAACTGCCCAAATGACTTCCAAAAAAAGATCCAAAATATCTATTATCACACCAATAACATATGGAACTATCAATTTCAGCTCACCTTTACCAACACAAAATATTAGTGTTTAAAAAAATCTTTGCCAATTAATAAGCAGAAAGTTACATAATTTTAGTTAATTGACATTTCTCTGATTATTAGCAAGTTGGACATTTTCCAATTTTAATGCCCATTTTAGTTCATTACATGCCAATTTTTAATAGTAATTTAAAGTACTGTTTGCATTTTTAAGAATATTCAGTTGACTACATGAATCCTTATGACTGATTACTTTAAATCTTGTAAATGAAAACAGTTTTATTTTATACTTTACCATCAGTGTCCTATTTTATTCTAGATTTACTAGGATTATGTGCTGTAGGCCAGTTTTATTTATTTTTTATTCACATTTCTTCTTAGGAATAGCTATTCCTTGCTGTCCATCCCCACCGACTTGACCTTGGCTGAGGTCTCTGTTGTCCCTGTCACCTATCTCATTGCATTCTCACCTTGCATCATATAACTATCTTTTCCTAACACAAAGATAGCCTGCTGTTTTCTACACTGATGATTTCTGGTGGATCACTGTTGTTATACCATAAAGTCTATACTCCTTAGAAGTAAATAGCAATCTGGTTATTCAGTCTGGTCCTACCTTCTTCTCCTACCGCTCAGCTCTACCTTTTCCTTTCCCTCTTTGATTCTTTCATTCCAGTTTTCAATTCTTCATTCCCGTGCCTGTCATGATTCAACTCCATTGAAATTTTTTAAACATTTTTTGTACATGTCATGGCTTTGGTGATTCCATGACTGGCACATAGGGTTCCCTTTGTCTGGAATTATTTTCTTCAAATGGATCATTGTGTCTCTTCCTTGTAGCCTGGCATTTTTTAAATTTGTGAGTTGCCTTTCATTAAAATGTTATAAAGTCAACTTACTTAGTCCAGGCTGGCTGTTTTGGAATGGAGAGAAGTGGATACAATAGAAATGTAAGGGTGTAAGGATGTTTCATTGAAACTTCTGTTTTAGTTTGAGGTGTGTGTGTGTGTGTGTGTCTGTCTGTCTGTCTCTGTGTGTGTGTATTGGTTTACAAAGTGAAAAAGCATTTTTTGCTGTTGCTTGCATTTAAAAAATTTTGAAGTCCCCTGAGCTACTGTATAAGCATTCAACTCAAGTATAATTTTGTCTATAAAGCTTTCCTCTCATCCCTAAGGACAATTAATAACTTCCTTTTCTGTGTCTACGTGCATATCTATATTTTTAAGGTACTTACCATTTTGAAATGAGAGAAAAAACCCCTCTGTATCTGTCTTAGAGAACTTAACCACTCTGAGGTGGGGGAGATATATTTGCAGGTCTATTTCACACATGCCATGTGAGCTGCTTAATTCTAGGAACCTGTCTTACTAGTGTGATATCCAGCGGCAAAGAAACACAATGTAGATGCTTACTGACTAGTAGGTGGACAAATGAATGAATGAACATATGAACAAATCACTGAGTAAGAAAATTTCGGCCAAGTCAGCTTCACCTTCACTTCAGGTGGGAATATATATGCGTACACAAACCAATTTGCAAATAGACTGATATTTATAGACTAGCGGCTCATTGGAAAGGTTTTTAAAGTTAGCTTAAATCTCCTTGACAGGAGGGTGCGGAACTTCTGTGCAGATGACTGCAGAGGATTATTTGGTTGTAAGGCAAGGGTACATGCACAGACGAAAGATTGGCCTTCAAGCTTTTTATCCTCTGGAATCTGATTCTGCGTAGTTCTCGGCAAAGCATTTAGCATGTCAGCGTATCCCCGCGGCAGCACCACGTGCCTCCCTCCATGCACGTTTCAAAGTGTGGAAATTGTCAGCTACCTAGCTGGCTGTGTAGATGGAGCCAGACATTTGGAAACATGGATGGTCAGCATCCTTTTTTTTTTTTTTTTTTTTTTTTGTATTTTTCTGAAGCTGGAAACGGGGAGAGACAGTCAGACTCCCTCATGCGCCCGACCGGGATCCACCCGGCACGCCCACCAGGGGCGACACTCTGCCCACCAGGGGGCGATGCTCTGCCCCTCCGGGGCTTCACTCTGCCGAGACCAGAGCCACTCTAGCACCTGGGGCAGAGGCCAAGGAGCCATCCCCAGTGCCCGGGCCATCTTTGCTCCAATGGAGCCTTGGCTGAGGGAGGGGAAGAGAGAGACAGAGAGGAAGGAGGGAGGGTGGAGAAGCAAATGGGCGCTTTTCCCATGTGCCCTGGCCGGGAATCGAACCCGGGTCCCCCACACGCCAGGCCGACGCTCTACTGCTGAGCCAACTGGCCAGGGCCCGGTCAGCATCTTTTTACACTTTTTACGTGGAATGTTTGAGTGTGCTTAAAAGTTGGGGTGGTTTTTTTTGTTTTTTTGGGTTTTTTTTTGCTAATTCTCCTGGCAATCATACTCTGTAACTCATTTGTGGTATTCTATATTTTTGTCATAATTAATGAAAGAGTAAATATCAATTACTCTCTCAGGGCATCCCAGAAAGTCCATGCTCATTGGTGGAATGAACATTGTGGTTGGAACTGTGCCGGGAAATACATTACCGCCGAATAAATGTTCCTAGTCAGTCTCATTGCAGCCATCTCTTGCAAAGTGGGGCAGGTCATACAGGCTTCCTTTCTAACTCACAGAAACATTGCTGTATTTAGTTTGATTCGGGTGATATGCCTTCATTTCATCACAGAATCATAGCATTTAGAACTTCATTTGTCACCCGAGAGTGCAGCTAGAAGACAAGTGAAATTGTCAGGTTAGTGAGAACATGACCTTCGTGCAAAGACTGAAGAGAGGCCCATTTGGAACTAACTTTGGATTTAGACAGATCTGGGGTTGAATCCCAGTTTATGCTCGTTACTTGCTGAATCAATTGATAAAATTTCTAAACTTAATTGAGGCTGAGTTTAATTACCTATAAAATGGGGAATCAAAAGACACAATTTCAGTTATGTTTTAGGCATTACAGCACTAGAGGTAATATACAAACTGACTAACTCCATACTTAGCCTATGGTCCATTGTCAGAATGGCTGATAATATTATGGTTGCTGCTAGAAAAGGTTAGCTAGCCTGGCTCCCACAAAACTGAATTATTTCTTCAGCTTTGGGAGTAATCCTAGTCTCTTGTCATTTTAGATAAAAATAAAATGAAAACTCCTTGATTTGGGGCTGGTCTCCTGATTGAGGAGCTACCCTGTGTCTGCACTGGAGAACACCATTCGGCTCCCAGGGTCGTGCTTTCTTCTAAAGGTTTCCTTCTGGCTCGTCTCAGGGATTGAAATGACTAAACGAGCTTGCCTTTTGTCTTGTTTGTCTCATATTTTTACGCAATTAAAAGAAAAAAAAATAACTTGATGATGCTTCCTCCTCCAGAAAGGCCACATCAAAAGGTAGAGTTCACCAAAAATAATACACACTTTTTCCAAATACACAAACAGTTCCTTGAAAAGGATGTCATGCTGTAATTTATTTTTTGAATTCTATAAACCGCAGAACATGTACTTACAGTAAAGTTTGACTTTTCTTTCTCCTTCATTTTATGCCTACAAAGATCCATCTTCTTTAGACAAGAAATATAAAGGCTAACATTCTTTTTAAAGTGTGTGTGTGTGTGTGTGTGTGTGTGTGTGTATAGAATATATATATTCTAGATTGGATTTTATTGGAATACTGAGTTTAATTTTTAACCAGGGTTCTTTGGCTTTATGCAATAATATTTTATGGAATGCAATCATTTGTGCAAAGACCAAAGAGAGGCCCATTTGGAACTAACTTTACAGAAAGAATAGTCTGTGCTCACAGGGTGATGGGAAGTGCAATATGTGTACTAAGCTCCACATTGCACCCCACCGAAAACAGAGAAATCCCTATGACTGATTTGATGGTAGTAAAATCTCTTCAGGGATTTTTTTGGATAAAGAAAGTAATAACAAGAAATGGGCACATAATTAAGTTTCCAGAGTGCACGTGTCATAAGCATCTGATTTTCCCCCTGGAGGAGGAATTTACTCTCGACTTAGGTCGACATTTTCCTGATATGAGCCCATTAAAAAATATCAGCCTTTCTGAATTCTCTAAACAATTCCCTGCTATTTGAGTTATAAGAACATTTTACTGTCACTGGTGTCCTGTTTTCTACTCGTTATGGCACCGTTTTACAATCACAAGGTTGCTATAGAAATGGAAATAAACAAAGATTTGGAAGGATGCGTGTTGCAGGGTTTTGTTCTGCCTCTCTTCCTGAATACTTGGTTTGTGCTGTTCTTTGAATATTCTTTCTTCCTTGGTCATTCAGTTGGTCTTCCCCTAAGGAAACAAAGTAGAAGGTTTTGTGATCTGATTTTTGTGGAGAACTTTTCCAAAGTCTTTTAAAGTTGTTCTCGTGTCCTTTAAGAATAAATTGGTCTAAAAAAAGAGGGAGAAAATTAGAAAATTAATAAAAGAAAGGAAAGAGAGAGGGAAGGGTGAAAGAAGGGAGGAAAGAAGGAAGGAAGAAAGGAGCAATAAGATAGGTGTAAGAAAACTTAGAGTGCTGTGAAACTAGCATCTCCACAGCGGCCCGCTGGAACCATGAAGAAAACACGCTCTACTTGGGTACTGACAGGCATTATTTTTTTTTTTATAGAGACAGAGAGAGAGTCAGAGAGAGGGATAGACAGGGACAGACAGACAGGAACAGAGAGATGAGAAGCATCAATCATTAGTTTTTCGTTGCACATTGCAACACCTTAATTGTTCATTGATTGCCTTCTCATACGTGCCTTGACCGCAGGTCTTCAGCAGACCAAGTAACCTCTTGCTCAAGCCAGCGACCTTGGGCTCAAGCTGGTGAGCTTTTGCTCAAACCAGATGAGCCTTCACTCAAGCTGGCAACCTTGGGGTCTCGAACCTGGGTCTTCCACATCCCAGTCCAACACTCTATCCATTGTGCCACTGCCTGGTCCGGCCTGACAGGCAATTTTGAAGGGTTCAATACGGAATCAGTGGAGCTTTTCCCTGGAGAAGATCTTAGTCCTTTCTCTTCTGGCTCAGTATTGGTTACCTATGACTCAGTCCTTTGCTAATTGGATAGTGGCAGAGCAATTGTTCCTTTCCACCCTAGCTTTTTGCTAAATTGGAAGAAATGATTTAGCAATACTGGTGAAACTAAAGACATAAGACCATCTGTAAGTTACTGGATCCACATTTGGAATCATAATAAAATATTTTTAAAAACCACTGTTATAAAATTATAGCCACATTTTTGGCATATTAAAATGCATGGCATTTATATACTTTCATAAAATAATGATTGGGAAGGGACATATATAATCACATATACATTTTGTTCTATATTTCAAAGTAAAGAATGTTCACTTCAGTAAAATCTTAAAATTAACTCTTAAATGACTTCTAAAAAGTCCAAGTTAAGCGTGTCTCAGAGTTTCCTAATTGTGGTTTCCTAATTTTTCTAGACCAGATTTCAAAATAGAGTTCAACAAAAGTAAAATCTGTTAATTATGTTGCCACTGTGTTTGTTTATGGTAATTACATAAGATTGACTATATCCATTTTGATAGGCTATCAGTCTTACAATTTTTTTTCTCAACTTGCTATGCTTGAATGTAGGATTATGCATAGAAAGCTATCATGTCCACATTCAGAGGATTGCCAAATATAATAATATAATGACAATACGACACTCACTGACAATGTCCCAAAAGTCAAGAAGAGTTATTCTTGAGAAAGTTTTCCCTCCCAACTCTCAGCTCAGAGACACATTGAGTAATAACTTTGAATTAGTCAGAATTGTTACTGGCTATATGACACATCCTAGGCAAGGAAAGTCCCTCAGTCCCTTCAAATATTCATTCTTCTTAAATGACAGAGTGCTAAAATTAGCAATGGCATTTTAATGTACTAAAGCAAAATAAACTTACTAAATGTCATACTTAAAACTCTAATTACAAGAATTGAACTTTAGGGACTAAGAATATATTATTAGATAATATATACACATAGATATTTAGAAAGAACCCATATATTACTAGTTAGAATACGTATATTGTGTAGTATTACAATATATACATACACATTTAACTGTAGTGATATAATGAGATCTTAGACCTATTACTATGCCAACTTTTAAAGTGTGTGGTTTATACATAGTTTCCTTATCCTCAGCAAAGATTCCTTCTTTTTAAAACACAGAGTACTATACTCAGCACTTCAATGTTGAAGGTTGAAGAATAACAATATAAACTCACTAGAAGTCATATTTAGAACTCTAGTCTCTTTAAAAATTATTATTCTGCCCTAGGAATACATGGTTTGTTCTTGGAGTGAAGTAATTTGCATTTGACTCTCAAGTCCAGTCATCAAAGGAAAAACATGGTTCAGAATTCAAATCAGAAAAGATAAGGTAAAATCAGTGAGTATGTAATCAAGATTTGATCAGAAATGTTGAGCTTCAGGCAATGGTTGTTTTTTTTCCCCTTTTTTTCAGTTTTATTGAGTTATAATTTCTTTTTTTTTTTTTTTAGCAAGAGAGACAGAGCAGAGAGAGGGACAGACAGACAGGAAGGGAGAGAGATGAGAAGCATCAATTCTTTGTTCGAGCACCTTAGTAGTCATTCACTGATTGCTTTCTCATATGTGCCTTGACCAGGGGGCCACAGCAGAGCAATTGACCCCTTGCTCAAGCCAGCGACCTTAGACTCAAGCCAGTGACCTTGGGGTCATGTCTATGATCCCATGCCCAAGTCAGTGACCCTGTGCTCAAGCTGGGGAGCCCTCTCTCAAGCCGTATGAGCCTGCTCTCAAGCCTGAGTTCTCAGAGTTTCGAACCTGGGTCCTCTGCATCCCAATCCAGTGCTCTATCCACTGCGCCACTGTCTGGTCAGGTGATATATAACTTTTTAAAGTTTGAAGTGCACAACGTAATTGTTTGATATAAGTATATACAGGTTGCGACAAAAGTAGATTTACAGTTATTCCTATGGTAAATTATACAATACATCATAATAAATAATAATACAAGAACAAACTCTGCGTTTCATATACTCAACATTTCAAAAGTAAACCTTGTTTGCCTTTCTCTGTATTGCAAAATGATTACCACAGTTAGATTATTTAACATGAATAAGTAACCTCACAAGGTGACCTTTTTTTTTTGTCTTTATGATGAGAACTTTTACAATTTACTTTTAGCAAATTTTAAATATACAGTAAAGTATTGTTAACTATAGTCATCATAGTGCATATTACATTCTCAGAATTCATTCATCTTATAACTGGAGTCTTGTACCTTTAAACCACCCTTCACATAATTTTTTCAACCCTCACCAAGGCAATGTTTTTTTGTTTTTAATTTTTAATTGAATTTATTGGGGTGAAATTGGTGAATAAAATTATATAGGTTTCAGCCTGACCAGGCGGTGGCACAGTGGATAGAGCATCGGACTGGGATGCGGAGGACCCAGGTTCGAGACCCCGAGGTCCCCAGCTTGAGTGCGGACTCATCTGGTTTGAGCAAAGCTCACCAGCTTGGACCCAAGGTCGCTGGCTCGAGCAAGGGGTTACTTGGTCTGCTGAAGGCCCACGGTCAAGGCATGTATGAGAGAGCAATCAATGAACAACTAAGGTGTCTCAACGAAAAACTAATGATTGATGCTTCTTAACTCTCCGTTCCTGTCTGTCTGTCCTTATCTATCCCTCTCTCTGGCTCTCTCTCTGTCTCTGTAAAAAAAAAAAAATTATATAGGTTTCAGATGCACAATTCTATAACACATCATCTGTATAGTATAAGTTCACCCCCCCAAGTCAAGCCTCTTTCCATCACCCTCTTCTCCCTCCCCCCACCCCCTTTCCCTCTGGTAATCCCCACACTGTTGTCTGTGTCTATGAGCTTTCCATTTTTTGCTTATTTCTTCACCTTTTTCTCCCATACCCCAAACCCCATTCCCTCTGACAGCAGTCAGTCTGTTCCTCATTTCTATGAGTCTTATCCTATTTTGTTTATTTTGTTCATTAGATTCCATGTATGAGTGAAATCATACGGTGTTTGTCTTTCTCTGACTGGCTTATTTCACTTAGCATAATACTCTCCAGGTCCATCCATCCTGTCACCAAAGGTAAGATTTCCTTCCTTTTTACAGCTGAGTAGTATTCCATTGTGTACATGCACAACAGCCTTTTTTTATCCACTCATCTACTGATGGGCACTTGGGCTGCTTCCAAATCTTGGCTATTGTAAGTAACGCTGCAGTGAACATAGGGGTGCATATAGTCTTTCAAACTCGTGCTTTGGGTTTCTTTGTATGTATTTTCAGAAGTGGAATTTCTGGGTCAAAAGGCAGTTTGGATTTTAAGGGTTTTTTTGTGTTTTTTTGTTTGTTTGTTTGTTTTTATTTTTCTGAAGCTGGAAATGGGGAGAGACAGTCAGACAGACTCCCGCATGCGCCCGACCGGGATCCACCCGGCACGCCCACCATAGGGTGACGCTCTGCCCACCAGGGGGCGATGCTCTGCCCATCCTGGGTGTTGCCATGTTGCGACCAGAGCCACTCTAGCGCCTGAGGCAGAGGCCACAGAGCCATCCCCAGCGCCCGGGCCATCTTTGCTCCAATGGAGCCTTGGCTGCGGGAGGGGAAGAGAGAGACAGAGAGGAAAGCGCGGCGGAGGGGTGGAGAAGCAAATGGGCGCTTCTCCTGTGTGCCCTGGCCGGGAATCGAACCCGGGTCCTCTGCACGCTAGGCCGACGCTCTACCGCTGAGCCAACCGGCCAGGGCGGATTTTAAGTTTTTTAAGATAACTCCATTCTGCTTTCCACGGTGGCTGCACCAATCTGCATTCCCACCAACAGTGCACAAGGGTTCCTTTTCTCCATGTGCTCAACCACTCTTGTTGTTTGTTGCTTTCTTGATGAGCGCCATTCTGACAGGGGTGAGGTGATATCTCACTGTGGTTTTAATTTGCATTTTTCTGATGATTAGTTACATTGAGCATCTTTTTATATGGCCCACAAGCCATATATGAAGTATCTATTTTGTCTATATATGCCCATTTCTTAATTGGATTGTTTGTATTTTTGATGCTGAGTTTTATAAGTTCTTTATAAATTTAGGATATTAAACTCTTATCAGATGTATCGGCAAATATGTGCTCCCATTCAGTGTCTTTTCTTTTCTTTTCTTTTTTTGGTATCAAATGAAAGAGAAAAAGAGTAAAAAGGGGGAAAATGTCCCTTTGATGTAGTAGCTCTGAGACATAAAACATCATATTTTTTGAGAGCTCCATATGACTTTAGAGACCATCTAGATTAATCTCCCTTCTCTCCCCCTGCCCCCCTGCCCGCCTGCCCCATTTTATAGTTGAGGAGACTGAATAGTTGCGGAAAGACAATTTAGTAAGGTCACACAATTAGGAGCAGTGCCAGGAACCAAAACCAGATGTCCCGAGTTGACGTCCATTGATCTTTGTACAACTGTTCACTAAAGCCAGAGAATTCAGTTTTGAGATGGCACTCAGTGGGAAATATTGCAGAATTGGGTCCCCTTTATTTGCAGGCTTTGGGAGAAATCCCACATTCTCCCCCCGCCCCCCTTGCAAGCAGTGTTCCAATACTCGTCAAAGCAGGAAGATCAGAGGATAACGTCCTCTGTGCAGGCGGAGTTCCCGTTTTAATGCGTGATTTACACAAGTACAAAACAGGACACTGAGAACATATCTAAATCAGTGAAGAAAAGTAAGTCAAGATAAGAGGAAATTCATATGGAACAGAATTATAGAGACAAAATAATATGTAGGCAAAACATTATGTAAAGAAATAGAAGCCACACTTTCTGGAACAGCGAAGACTTCTTAGTCCTATTTTTCCCCCTCTTTTTCTCGTTGATATAATTTCTAAAGTAAAAATCAGTTAAGTGAGTATTTACTATTCTTGGATTTATCATCCCTCTTCTGCTTTTGTGCTTGGAGAATTTTACAATCAGCAGGTCAAGAGAGGAAAGTAGGACTATCTGGTGATTGCACTCAAAGCAAAAGCTCACATACAATGAAGTGGCAATAGAAATGTGAGTGGCCTTTTACTAAAAGAGGCATTTCAAGTGTATTTGTGAAATGTGCACAGGCTGAAGAAGAGAGACCAGGAAAACTCAAGTGGAAAACATGAAAAATCAGAGAGATTATCGTTCAACATTCCATTCAACAGCTATTGATTGAGTATCCACCATGTGGGAGCTACGCCTCCAGGTCCCTGGATACATCTGTGAACAGGCAATTTCTTCCCTTGGCAAGCTTGCATTTAGGGCAGAGAAGTGGACAATAAAGTAAACAATGAACATGATAAATAATCGTGTTGTTTTGAAAGATGAGTGTTATGCAGGGGGGAGCAGAATGAAAGAGGAGTGACGGAGGTGAGGGAGGGCGGAAAGGGACTGCAGGGGAAGGTCTCACTGAGATGGTGATGGTCTGAGCAAGGGTTTGGGAGCGAGCCCTCCAGGCAGAGGAAGGAGCCAGTCGCCAGCCTGCGCCTGGCGTATTTGTGAACCGAGTCCTGGTGGAGAGTGTAAGCAATGGGATCGGAGAGATGCAGGGCAGCCTCATTGCGTAGAGACTTGTGGGTCATTTAAAAATACCTTGACTTTTACCCCTGAGAAAAGTGGTGATCTGATGGAACATCAACCTGGCTGCAGTGCGGAGAACAGAGCGCAGATTGCGGAAGGAATGTGGGTACCACCGAGGAAGCTGTCACTGTAACCCCGGGAACAGGTGTTGGTGTGGGCCAGGGTGATGACAGAAGGAGGCCCTGAGCCATGGTCTGTGGACAGAGTTTGAATGTGTAGACAGCAAGATTTCCTGGTGGATTGGACATGGTTGTGAGAGAGAAAGGGGGCTGGGGGAGGTGGGAAATCGAGGCAATAAAAGAGAAGGATGAGGGTAAAGGAGAGAAAAGGATAGTGTGTGTGTGTGTGTGTGTGTGTGTGTAGAAGTGGGGGATGAAGGTTACGGCAGAAGAGCCGTGTGTGTGTGTGTGTGTGTGTGTATGTGTGTGTGTAGAAGTGGGGGATGAAGGTTAAGGCAGAAGAGCCGTGTGTGTGTGTGTGTGTGTGTGTGTGTGTGTGTGTGTAGAAGTGGGGGATGAAGGTTACGGCAGAAGAGCCGTGTGTGTGTGTGTGTGTGTGTGTATGTGTGTGTGTGTATGTGTGTGTGTAGAAGTGGGGGATGAAGGTTAAGGCAGAAGAGCCGTGTGTGTGTGTGTGTGTGTGTGTGTAAGTGTAAATGGGGGATGAAGGTTAAGGAAGAAGAGCCGTATGTGTGTGTGTGTGTATGTGTAAGTGTAAATGGGGGATGAAGGTTAAGGAAGAAGAGCCGTGTGTGTGTGTGTGTGTGTGTGTGTAAGTGTAAATGGGGGATGAAGGTTAAGGAAGAAGAGCTGTGTGTGTGTGTATGTGTGTGTGTGTGTGTGTGTGTGTAGAAGTGGGGGATGAAGGTTAAGGCAGAAGAGCCGGGCGGACTCGGGTCTGGGCTGGTGGACTGTGTGGACACCAACCAGTTATACATGTCGTGCTCGGGGTTCCCAGCATGACCCTCTTCCCCAAACACCTGTGACATTCTTTCCTCTGGTGCTTCCCCAGAAGGGGACTGGTCCGGTGGTGAGTGAGGTCCTGGGGGACAGTCTGAAGTGCCGGCAGCCACAGCCGCCCCGGAGCCTGTATGGCAGCGGCTCCTCAGTGTGCCGCGGCCACCACTGGTCCCAGCGGGAACTGTCACGGAGAGTTTTCCTGGGGCACATCCTCGTCCTTCGCCTCACACACCAACCTGTGCAGATGGGTGAGCACTCGTGTCTACTGTATGTGCACTGTTGTATTTGTTAGAAAAATCTCAAGGGAAGAGAAGTCCTTGTACCATTTGCAAATGTGTAATTTTATAATCTGGTGCTTTTTAGCAACGACCTACAATTAAACCATAAAGAAAAATATAGGCTTGGCTTTTCACCCATAATCCATATTTTCATGATTATAATATGCCATTATAAATTATACAGGGGCTCAGAATCTGCCATTGCAGAGGTCAAAAAGAACTCGTAATTCTAAAGGACATTTTTAACTATGTAGCTTCATGGAGAAGGACAGGAATGAGATACATCACCTGACGTCCCTGTCCGCCTAAAACCTTTCAGTTTCCCTTCTTGTTCAGAAGGAAATCCAAAGTCTTTACAATAGTCGAACAGCCTGGCTTGATGCACCTTTCTGACCCTATTTCCAGCCGTATTTCCTGTCCCTGAGTGTGTCAGCCACAGTGACCTCCTGCAGTCAGTGCTGCCTGGAGTGCTCTGAGGAGCTGGCTGCATCAGTCCCCTGCGGTTACTGTTCCCACACCCCACGCTCTTTCCCCATAATTCACCACCTGCCTCCTCACATCACGTGGGGCAGCTTTCTGCCGCCCTGTCACCCCCTGAGAGCAGCCCGAGCTGCGCACCCACCTCCCGCGACTTTCTGTTCATTGTTCACCTTCGTCCTTAGTACATGCGTGCTTGTTCATTTATATGGAGTCTTTCTGCTGGACTAGAATGTAAACTCCATGAAGGCAAGCGGTCAAGGACTTTGTTTGCTATTAACTCTGGCACCGGTGCCTGGCATGTACAGGTGGTTGGTAAAGATTTGCTGAGTGAAGAACATGCATGAGTCCTGATCGGGTGGTTCATTGAACAGAGTGTCATCCCGATATGCCAGAGTTGTGGTTTGATTCCCGATCAGGGCACCTATAAGAATCAACTAATGTATGCATAAATAAGTGGAACAACAAATGGATGTTTCTCTCTCTTTCTCCTTTCCTCTCTCTAAAATAAAATTTTAAAAAAAGAATGTGACTTTTGTGATGCATTTATACTATAGTCCACTTTCCAGTTCTTGAAATGCTGCCACTGTCCCCAGCTCCTGGCTGCTCTGACACCAAGCTCTCCCGGTTCTGTTTCAGACACTTAGGGATCTACAAGCCTTGCCTGCTCTTGCAACCCCGCTGCGCTCCAGTCATTGGACACCAGTAGTCGTAGCCACCACGCCCTTTGAAATGTTCGTGCCTTTGCCCTGGCCGGTCCGTCTGTCTGAACTGTCCTCCCTACTCTTTCTTCCTGGCAACCTCTTACGCTAATGTCCAAACCCACTTTTCATGTTCCCTCTCCTGATGCACTTTTCTTCATACGGTCTTTATCCCTCTTGGCTGCCCAGTCCCCTCTGTCTCTTGCTACATGGTTTGTGCCTGAATTTGTGTCACTTCAATGACAGACGCTTCCTACCTGCATTTTCTTCTGAGTGATGGATTCTTTGAGGGCAGAACTACAATTTACTTGTATCTTTGAATGCTAACATAATCCCAGTGCATCTCATGCAATGGGAGCTCAGCAAATAACTTCTGAATGAAAATTAAAAATATATATATATATTGTTGAGTAACTCTGCTGGTTAAAATGCTTTCAAATGCCCGTGTTTCCCTATAGCCAGAGCGGTCCTCTCCTGTGCCGAGCAAACCCAGTGAGCGAGGAAGAGCGTATAGTGTGCACTCGGCACACACCGAGGGGAGCCATGGGAAATCGCTAGGGTAGTTCCACTGAAGCACAGCACATGTCTTAATGTCAAGTGCAACCAGCTCTTTGGCCATTGACTAGAGGTGAAATGAATCTAGAGATCTGATTCTAACTGAGGAGGTTCTGAATCTGAATCACATTTCTTGGAAAGTAATCCAGAACGGGATCCTTACTGTGTTTAGTGTCCGGTTGCGTGATGTCTCCTTTTATTTTTATAAGCTCACTGCTCTCTCTAGCATGAGTCTCCCCTGGGAAGGGGACATAGAGAGAGGAAGGAGGAAGGTTGCTCTTCAAGAAACACATGAGAGAATTCCCAGAGGGCACGTGAAGATGACAAGGCATATATGCCACTATTATTGCCACAGTGATTTGTTTACTAGCAACTAAATATATATGCAAACCATCAGTGAACCCTCTTTATCTTGTCTTATGATGCAGCCACTACTTTGACCTTATGCCTCTCTGTCGCTTAAGGTTACTTCCTTGCTTGGTGGAAGTACATGCCCACATAAATTATTCAGAAAGGGTGCTTTGCAACTAAATTTCTGAGTTCTTAAGTGTCTTAAAGTATTTGTATTTAAGTAACACACTTGATTGCTAGTATGTACTGGCTGGAAGTGGACTTAAAGTTTAAAAATCATTTCCCTCACAAAGTGTGGATGTTCATGATAGGACTTTGATGTCAGTCTCATTCTGTGTCTCTTTTGAGGATGACACTTTTCCGTTTTTAAGGCTCTGTGGGGATTTGAAATATTATTAGAATATGTCTAAGTGTATATATGTTTTTATGTACACAGCTTTGCATTGGTTAGACTAATTGCATCTGTAGAGTTGAATTACTTTTCAGTTTCTGAAAGTTATTTTCTATTCTTAGATGAAAACTTCTTCTCCTTTCTTTCCCAGAGTTCTCGGGAACCCTGTTATCAAATAGAGGGCCTCTGCATTGAGCTCTAGGTTTTCCCCATCTCACATATTTTATCCATTTGCCTCCTTTTATGAGGGATTACTTTAATTATATTTGCAGACCTTCTATTAATTTATGCAGTTGTAGTTTTTATCTTGAAGTGCTTCCCCTTACACTTTGTTCTTTCCATGAAAGCATGTCTGTGTTCAAAATCCCTTTTGAGATTATTACTTCTGTTGCCTGAATTATCTCTGATTTTCCAGAGCTGTTTATATTTATTTACTTATTTATTTTCTTTCTCTTCATCCTACTGGCTCTCCTTAGATGCTGGGAAATTCCTGCTTTGACACTAATATTTATGAAAGTAGTAACTGGTGTCATTTTCCCCTGTGGTAGTGTAAATGGGCCAGTGGGGAGCGCTCAGTCAGGTCAGCTGGTGTGGGACAGAGCGTGTGGATGGCCACACCCCACTTTGGAGTGTGCATTCCAGAAGATGGCTCATAGTCTCTGAATCTCCTTAAATGATAAAATGAGGAAGGCTGTATTTTGGGGCAACAGTATCCACACTAGAAGCCTCGGCTTTCTCCTGCACATTCTTTTCTTGGGAGAGTCATCTGAATAATCTTCCTAGCATTAAACACTGGTTACCCGCATAGAAAGAAGGCAGTTAAGGAGTTGAGGTTGTAGTTCTGGTCTTTTTAAACAACTAGCATTTCTTCACTTCCTTGTATTCAGTACTGCCTCTTTTTCCTTTATTATACTTGCTTTTTCGGGTATGTGGGGGGGTTCCATTGGGTGGAGCATCTCTTATTTCTTCTGTGGTTCCATGGGATCATGTTCAGGGTACTAGCTCTAGTTTTTGTAGCATTTCCACATCCATTTCCCTCTTCTGGAAATTTGTTTTTTGTTTGTTTGTTTGTTTTAAATCACTGTTTTTCACAATTCTTTCATTCTCTTGTATTATTGTTATACATTTTTTTTGTATCCTGATACTCAGAAGCATTTAATTATAAAATACTATTGAATGTATGGAAAGGTTGTAAGACTAGCACAAAGTTTCTGTGTGCCCCCACTCACTGTTCCCTAATGTTAAAGACTTACATCACTGTAGTACAGTTACCAAAGCTAAGCAATTAATAGTTGCACCATCCTGTTAGCCTCACTGCAGAGTTTATATGGGACTGTGGTTTTTCTACTAGTTTCCTTGTTCCGAAATCCAATCCAGAACCTCACGTTGCCCTCACACGTCATGTCCACTTGTTCCCCCAATCTGTCACTTGTTCCCCCAATCTGTAGCAATGCCTTAGTCCTTCTTGGCCATGACTTTTAAAGTGTACTGGTCAGTTCTTTTGTCGAATGCCCCTTCTGACAAAATAGGGTCTGTCTGATGTTTTCTCATTGTTAGACTCGAGGTTCCATATTTTTAGCAAGAATGCTATGGAACTGATCTGCCCTTCTTAGTGTATCCTACCAGGGATTATTATGTTGATATGTATTATCATTTGAGATAATACCCTTCATCACTATATTAAAGTGGTATCTGCAGGTTTTTCTTCATTGTAATGCTTCTCACTTTTTTGCTTTATAATACCATGGGAAAAATACTTTGGGATTATGTAAATATCATGTTTCTTTTTAAAGTTTGATCCCCTGATCTCAGCACCCCCCATGGATTTCTGCTATATCAATTATATCTAATTCAAATAATGATTTACCATTTTATTTTTATTTTTTGTAAGACATAGCTATTTCTTCCTTTCTCTATTTATTCTGTGATATTTAATCTCTGTGTGGACTCACAGATAATTTAATTTTCTGGATTATAATCCATTGCTGTCATTATTTATTTATTTTGGGGGGGTACTTTTCTGAAGCTGGAAACCGGGAGAGACAGTCAGACAGACTCCCGCATGCGCCCAACCAGGATCCACCTGGCACGCCCACCAGGGGCGACGCTCTGCCCACCAGGGGGCGATGCTCTTCCCTTCTGGGGCATTGTCTGTTGCAACTAGAGCCATTATAGTGTCTGAGGTGGAGGCCATGGAGCCATCCTCAGTGCCCAGGCCAACTTTGCTCCCATGGAGCCTTGGCTGTGGGAGGGGGAGAGAGAGACAGAGAGAAAGGAGAGGAATAAGGGGGAGAAACAGATGGGCACTTCTCCTGTATGTCCTGGCCAGGAATTGAACCCAGGACATCCATCCACATGCTGGGCCAACGCTCTACCCCTGAGCCAACCAGCCAGGGTCCAGATACAAATTTTAAATGAATGCATTTGAAGATTTGTTCTTTTTAAGAAAAATTACTCTGTTATTTTCCCACTTACACTCCCAAATCTTTCAGAAAGAAAAGATCTTTTGAATAAAGATCAAGCTAGACTGGCGTAGGTAGAACAGTGCAAGCACTCCCATACACATTACTGAAACCATCGCCACAGTAAAGAGAAATGCAGAGGTGCCTGTTAGCACAACAAGTAGCCTGCGAGTCTCTTTTTTTTTTTTTTTTTTTTTTTTTTTGCATTTTTCCGAAGCTGGAAACGGGAGGCAGTCAGACAGACTCCCGCATGCGCCCAACCGGGATCCACCCAGCATGCCCACCAGGTCGCTCTGTTGCATCCAGAGCCATTCTAGCACCTGATGCAGAGGCCACAGAGCCATCCCTAGCGCCCGGGCCATCTTTGCTCCAATGGAGCCTCAGCTGCGGGAGGGGTTAGAGAGAGACAGAGAGGAAGGAGAGGGGGAGGGATGGAGAAGCAGATGGGTGCTTCTCCTGTGTTCCCTGGCCGGGAATCAAACCTGGGACTCCTACATGCCAGGGTGACCACTGAGCCAACCGGCCAGGGCCAAGCCTGCCAGTCTCATAGAGAGATACGTGGAGTCTTCGTTTCATCAGTTTATCAGAAAACTGCCTGTGAAAGGGTTTAGTGTCAACAATAGGAAAATAAATGAGATTTGGTTCAAAATTTAGCACATCTTTAAGCCATAACAGTGTTTGCAAGGTGGTAGACTCTCAGTATATGCTGGTTAAAATGAATGAATAAGCCCTGACTGGTGGCCCAGTACATAGAGCATCCTTCCAGAGCACGGAGGTTGCTGGCCGGATCCTGTGGTTGCTAAGTGGACACTGAAGTCACTGGTAAGAGCCCAGATCAGTGCACAAATGAGAAGCAAGCAATGGGTGCACAACTAAATGGAACAAGTTGATGCTTCTCTTATTCTTTCTCCCTTCCTCATTCTCAAAGAAAAAAGAAATGAATGAATGAATCCAACCAGTATTACCACTGATAAGGAATACCACAAAGTTCTTTAATACAGAGCAATACATTGTCAAACAGCATCACATAGCTCATACAACCACGTATCACTAATTTATCCACAAACACATACCACTCAGACACAATTCTAAGCATGTGTATCTTTAAATGGAAGTACTTTATCACATAATATATTTTTCCCCGTTTTATAACTTTTAAAAGGTTTTTGGAATGGATTCAAATGTATAGGATTAGCCCTGTAAGATGGAACATTTTGAAAGTCTTGAGTGATACAGTAATAGCTATATTGTTTGTGAATTCAGGAATGACAAACATAACAAATGTGGTGTCTGCTTCAAACAGAAACTAGTGGAATCTGTATATTTGGAGATATGTGGCATAAATAGATGTATTTCCCTGTACGTCAGTAAGAAGTCTTTTATTAACAAAATTCATTGGAATGAAACCTGACTCTATTCCATATGAAATTTCCCATTGCAGACCAAATTTCTACTAGTGTGCTTTAAAGTTAAAGTAAAATTTTGGCAAAGCTGATATTTATAAAAATACTTTTATGGGGGAAATGATTTGCATTTTATTCTTTCTTACTTTATGCCTTCATGTTGATGGACTATATCAGGGGTCCCCAAACTACGGCCCGGCCCGCGGGTGGCATGCGGCCCCCTAAGGCCATTTATCAGCCTCCACCGCACCTCCGGAAGGGACACCTCTTTCATTGGTGGTCAGTGAGAGAAGCATAGTACTCATGGAAATACTGGTCAGTTTGTTGATTGATTTAAAATTACTTGTTCTTTATTTTAAATATTGTATTTGTTCCTGTTTCTTTTTTTTACTTTAAAATAAGGTATGTGCAGTGTGCATAGAGTTTTGTTGATAGTTTTTTTTTATAGTCCGGCCCTCCAACGGTCTGAGGGACAGTGAACTAGCCCCCTGTGTAAAAAGTTTGGGACTATATCATTTAATACCTTCCTGTAAAAAAATATTTGTAGGAGCTACTGTTGTTTTCTGAGATTTCAAATGTCTGAAACTCTGTTGTTCTGTTCTCAGTTTTGATTGGCAGTTTGAATGGATATGAGATTTTAAATTTAAAAAGAAATGTCCCTTAGACTTTCATATGTTGATATCCTTAATGGGTCCTTTAAGTCCTTATCTATTCCTGTCAATTATCCATGTCTCTGTTTTGTGCTGAACTTTCTGAGAGAACTTGTCAGCTTTCTCAGCAAAGGAGGCTACTGTACATTTTGTTTCCTGTTTCTTTTTTATTTTAATAGTATCCTCTTTATTTCATAGATGTACAGTCATCTATGGTCCATGGGACATTGGTTCCAGGACCACTGTGGAAACCAAAATCTGTGGATGTTCAAGTCACTTAAATAAAATGGCGTAGTATTTGCATGTAACGTATATATATCTTCTCTTGTATTTATATCATCTCTAGATTATTTATAATACCGAATACTGCAAATGCTAGGTACATAGTTGTTAACCTGTATTGTTAGGGGAATAATGACAAGGAAAATGTGTGTACATGTTCAGTACACAGGCAACCATTTGTAGGCCTAACTATTATACATAGAGATGTCAACAACAATGCAGCATTGTTTTCTAATATTTTCAATCGCCATCACCGTTGGTTGAACCCATGGAGGCTGACCCCACAGGTATGGAGAGGCAACCGTGCCATTTTGTGTTTATGAGGATAATACTGGTGTCTGTAATTATAGACTCTGGACTGCATTCTCTGAGGTTTTCTGAGTTCCCTTTCTTTTACTTATTTGTTTACATGCCAGGTTTGTTGTCCATTCAGGCCAGGAGCTTTCTTAAAACAGTGCATCCTGTTGGAGAAAGGGGCACAGAAAGGCAGTTGGGAGCTCTGTATGCCTGACTGGGGAATTTACCAGGACGATTGAGGCAGGCACCTGACTATTGGTCTGAGTGGGTCATGAGAGTCAGTCTCTTTAGGTGTTTTCTTTTTTGTTCAGTTCCTTTCTCCAGGAAGAGAGAGAAAAGTAGCTTGCTTTTTGTGTGACTTTGTCACTGTAGCCATGTTTGTGTTTTAGCCTTCCTCTGTGTATATCAGCATTGTGTTTTCAAAATTCTAAAATTATGTTGGCAATCCTTTTCTCCTATTGTCTCCTGTCCTGTCTTTGTCCTTCAGTAATATATACATATATATATTTCATGTCCATATGCAAAGTGGGGAAGGTAGTAAGTGAGCTGTACCTTGAAGAATGCTTATCTTCCATCGGTCTTCCAAGTGCAGATTGGTTGGGGAGACAAACAGGGAGAGAGACTGGGAAGGAGATGCAAAGTGAGTTATATACTATGATGCATATGATTGGATGGACAACCTTGTTCGTTCAGCTACTCATACTTTCCTAAGAGTATTGTTCTCTAAGGGAATATATGGTATTAATCATCTTATTTAGATAGAATACCTTTATAACATACTCTTGATTCTTTGAGACATCTTATTCCAATATGTAACATCCCAACATACATCACATGGCTATTTTACTCATGTGAAAAGTAGCAAATGGATAATATGTAACACTTTAATGAAAATTATAATTTAAGAGTTGGTATTATTAGGAAGGAAAAGAATTGGGGAGACCACTCCTAATAATGTAGCTCTATTAGGGGTTTTTAATTTTATGAGAGAACAAAATGAGGAAATTGGACATAGGAAACAAAATTATGTTCTGACATAGTTTCACTGATGGGCCAATTGAGATATAAGTGGCTTTCCAGTCATTGGAAGGACTTCACAGAAGTCACTTACATGTACATTTATGAGTTTGAAGGATTGAGCTTTTATACTTTAAAACAGTGGAGGTATGGAAAACATTTTATTCATTTATTTCTCTATCAAGGTAAGTGTCAAATAAGTAGTTTTTATTTTGTAACTTCAACTTCTTGTTTGTGTGCAAAAGTTTATTGACTACCAAACCAATATTATTATGGGAAATTTGCAAATAGAAAAAAATAAAATAACTCAATTGTGTCACTTCTCAAGAATAACTGTTTTGATATTTGATTCAGTCCTTTTCTTTCCAAACACACACTAGAGACATGACTACGTTTTTAAATTTCCTGTTATGCAGTTTCCCCATTTCGTTATATTCGCTTTGAGAGTTTGAATTCTAATGATGGCACACTGGTCTTGAAGCCTTCATTCCAAAACCCTGATAGTCTTATAAAGCCGAATAACATCTCCCAGTCATTCTCTTTCCAGCCCAGCCCCGGGGGGGGGGGGGGGGGGGGGGGGGACGGGACCAGGGAGGCCCGGGAAGGGGGGGGGAGTGCTCACGTGTCTGAAACGGGTCCCGCAGACGCTGCTGTCATAGATGAGGCTGCAACATTCCTGGTGTCTCTGACCTCGGACTCACTTAACATTATAGTCTGGATTCCATTAAAGGAATTTCATGTTTTTCCTTTGCAAGAGTCACCCCCTACCACGACAACTACTTTAAAATGTTTTTTTTTTCTTTTTCAGTTAGAAAAGCAACTTTTTTCCCCAAAAGAAATTTATAGTTCAGATTTATACCAAGTTCTCGCTAACTGGAGCAAGCCAGGTTTTCACTAAAGCCTCAGCTTTCCTCTGTAAAACATGAGTCACTCCCTTGGAAGAAGCAGCTTTTTACAGGCAGTGGGATAAAACAGCCGCAGATGTGCACGGAAAATGATGGGCTTAAGAATGTACCTGCGAAGCATTTTTTTTTTTTTTTTTAATTTGGAGGAAAAAAAGGATGAAAGAAAAAAGACTAAACTGCGATGCTAAACTAAGGGTGACGCAGTAGAAAGGAAATAAGTTTTTGATCCGTTTCAACCAGCGTTTTCTTTCCCCCTTTTCTTTATTCTTGGGAAGTTCTTGAGACCGTGCCAAGTCTTTCTCACTGCACAATTTTTAAAGGTATTCGCCATTCCCCTGTGTAACTGGTTGCTTTTTTTTTTTTTTTTTTTTTTTTTTTACTGTGCAGGACTGTAGTGATGCCTGTGGCCAAAGAGTTTGATCCAGACATGGTCCTAGTTTCCGCTGGGTTTGATGCGTTAGAAGGCCACGCCCCTCCTCTGGGGGGATACAAAGTGACAGCAAAATGTAAGTATGTCCTTCAGGGCTTTATGAACTGCTATGACATAATAACATCCTTTGGGTCTTTAAAATAGCACCTTTTGCACATGTCTAGTAAAGTTAGGTGAGACTTTTGAAAATGACTCAGGTGGTGTTTACTGCTCTGTCCGATTCATCTCTTTGTAGAAATTGGCCTTCAAGAAAAACAAAGTTAATTTGTTTCCTTTGGTGGGCTTGGGGGACAATTCAGAACCTTTATGTTTTTCGGGTGTCCCATGTTGCTCTTTAAAGGCAGACGTGATCGGGCTTCTGTTTAAAATAGGTTGAGTGACTTGAAAGGTCATGAGTCTAGAAAAGCTACTGGACTTTTTACATGCAGAATAGAAGTTACTGCATTTATTCCATTGTACATGGAGGGGGAAAAAGCTATTTCCCAACAATACTGGGCTCTTTGGGTTTGAATACAAATGTGGTTCCCTGTGCTCAGAGGCTTTGTACATGCCTGTGGGCAATGTTCAGGATCTTCTGTTGTATTGCAAAGAATAATTTCTTGGCTATATTCCTTAGTAAGTAGACACCAAATGAGCAAATGAATTTTGTGTTATATTGCATTTGATTGATGTGACAGTGCAATTTGGCTAGGAAGCCTCTTGCTTTAAGAAGACTTTCTGTGTTGTCTGCGTGTGAAAACAAGGCATATGCACAGTCCACACACACACACAAATGTTTACAAGCCCTCTGGATATCTATTTAAAAAAAGAAGAATAAAGAAAAACTACACAAAGAATAGGATCCATCACTGTTTTTATAGAGGGTGGGAAGGGGGGTTTGAAAACAAATCAAAAACAACCCAAATAGTTTTAAGTGAGAGAGATGATTTTGGATCAAGCATGTTTTATTAATTTGAAAAGAACCAAAGAACCAACATCATGCCAACCTTTGTTTTTAGTTGGCATCTCATGTGAGAGAGTTTTCTAAACTCTAATTGTTCCAGTAACATTGTTAGGTAGTAGCTATTTTTAACATCTATTATTTACCCAGGGTTCCTCGTGCCTTGTTGTCTATTGAAAACATATTAAAAGAAACAACTATACAGACACAGACAAAACTGATTCACAATTTTGGTATAATGTAACAGAAAGGTGTTCCATCACATCCAATGTTTTTATACCTCTTTTACTTTCTTCATGGAATGCCACTGAAACGGAAGTCAATCTTTCTACTAGTCTATACTTCATTTGAGTCAAAATTGGTGAATAGGTGAGTCTATATTAAAAAAAGAGAGAGAGAGAGCGAGCTTATGCTCCTACATGAGAGAAACCCAAATGACAGAAAACACATGGAACAAAGATGGAAATCCAGAAAAGGTGTTCCTTATTATTAAATCCAAGAATCTCCCTCAGGAGGCAGAAATATCAAAGGAATATCTATATTTGGGTCTTTCTCTTTGCCAAGGAGGCAAGTTGTAGCATGTCTTAAAATCAGCTAGAAGGAATTAATCTTTTTGTTTGCTTATTTATCCATGGGTATTCTTTTCCAACTCAAGTTCAAATATCAAATGCCATTTTGGAAGGTAGAGTAAAAAGTAATAGCAGCATGATTCCTTTTGGACATAGGTAGACATAAGAAACATGGTTTCTACCTCTTGTTAGCTTCAGTACAATACACCAAGGCTTTCCTTATTGTTGTGTTTCTGTATCCATTTGGGGGAACATTCTTCATCGCTTTCTCTGCCAGGATGAGTTTGTCTATAATCTCTCCAACTTCCCACACTTTTCAATCTATTCTCTTCTGGGGTATTTTTCTGCTAAACAGATTATATGGTTCCTTACTGGGTGATTTGTTTACTAAGAAAAACAGACATAAATTTTAAGTGATTTAATAACTGGCCATTTCTTAAGTACTTGTAGTTAATAAGGAAAAGATATACAATGAGGAGAATCTTAGAATGCAAGGAGATGTAGCAGAGGCTAGCTCCAACAGTGCACATAATTTATACATGAGAAAACTAATTTGAATCACCATATGAAATAACTGGGGTTAAAACCGAAGTGTTTATGCTGAATTTGCAGTTAGATAAATTTCATCAGGCTTTTACCAGATATTCTCACTAGAGAGAAAAATGTTTTATAAAAAGCATGAGATCCAAGAACTTTGATGCACCCTGTAGAGGCCATTTTGGTGCCTAAGACCCTTAACTTTTCAAGCACAGTCTGTGATAAGACACTGCCTAGTCCCATGATACTCATGTGAAAAACCACAGAGCATCTGGGCAACTGTTTGTATATATCATCTCATGCAGGCCTGAGTTTGCCAGCTGTATTTTCTAGAGACATGGCCACGTGAACTGGGTAGAGATGAGCATTACTGGTGGCTGTGTAATTATTCCCCAAATATCTCACATCTTGGGTCTTTTTTTGTTCTCTTTCTAACACCTGACAGATGCATTTATATTGCTTTGGTCTGAAAGTTCTGTACAGGCCAATCATATTGGGCCTTCGCTGTCCCATGCCACAATTCATCCTCCGTTTGAGGGGAGTGTAAAATGAGGCTAGAAATGGGCTAAATCTAAAAGAAGGAAATTAGAAACAAGTGATGTTTTCCATCCTGAAAAAACTCACCCTAGCCTCAAGTAAAATGTTTAAGAACTATAGAGAGTGGTTTTGCGATCATGTCAGAGGAGCAAAAATAAAATTTGTTGTCTTAGCACATTGAAGTGATATATTAAAACATAATTTTCTTTGATAGAAAAGGTTAAAGTCAAAACAACTAGTTTTTGCTTGTTTTTAAATACCTAATTAGCTAGCTGATTTTTAAGGAATTGTTTGATAATAACTATGACAAAAGTTTTAGTCCAAATACAGAAGTGATTTGAGATTAAAGTAATTTGAAATTAGTTCTTAGCTAGTAGTATTTTTTTCTCTCTCTTCTCTCATTTCTTTACATATTAAGTGTTCTTTGCTGTGAAACTACAACAAAAATATTCAGATTTGTTTCTGCTAAATTTTTAAATAAATTATCTGAATTAGTTGTTTGAAATCTATGCCCCTTATTCAATTAACCAGCAAGATTAAGCCCAAGAGGAAAAGAATAAGTATCTTTGTGTTCTACCCTAAGCCCTACCTCAAACTTTACCTTGGAGTTATCGGTTATCTTTTTGAATACTCTCATTTTGATCTGATTGTCTTCAGGTTACAGTTTAAGAAGGTTGGCATGAAAACTAAGTACCATGTTCAAACAATAAAATGGAATAAAATCAATTTACCATATTGCAGCACCCCCTAGCTTTACTGTGCTGTTATTGTTAATAAATATATAATAAAGGTTTTTTAGTTGAAATTCATTTTACAAAACAGTATTTTTTTTTCTTTATATTCAACATTGGTTTCAGGTAGTGAATGCATCTGTGCAAATTGCTTTTCTCATGTGAATAAAAATTTTCCTTTCATTGAAGTAGTGCAAAAGTCATTGTAAGATGATAGCCACATCTGATTTAGAAATGTTTCTTTAATAAACATGAAGTAGTTTTATAGTTCTTGAGATAGAAACTATTTCCCTCTGCAAATACACAAGTTGGATTTTGACAAGTAAAAAAATAGCTAGTAGGGCCCTGGCCGGTTGGCTCAGTGGTAGAACGTCGGCCTGACGTGCAAGGGGTCCTGGGTTCGATTCCCGGCCAGGGCACACAGGAGAAGCGCCCATTTGCTTCTCCACCCCTCCCCCTCTCCTTTCTCTCTGTCTTTCTCTTCCCCTCCTGCAGCAAGGCTCCATTGGAGCAAAGTTGGCCTGGGCGCTGGGGATGGCTCCTTGGCCTCTGCCCCAGGCGCTAGAGTGGCTCTGGTCGCAACAGAGTGATGCCCCGTAGGGGCAGAGCATCGCCCCCTGGTGGGCAGAGTGTTGCCCCCTGGTGGGTGTGCTGGGTGGATCCCGGTCGGGCGCATGCGGGAGTCTGTCTGACTGTCTCTCCCCATTTCCAGCTTCGGAAAAATACAAAAAAAAAAAAAAATAGCTAGTAGTTGGAGGAAATGTCGAATAATGTATCTGAGAGTCCTGAATTACCATCTTCACTTGGCAGAATGTTTTGTCCTCTTCAGTGCTCCTCCTACTCCCTCTTTTACCCTGTGGATGTGTGTCTGACAGGGAGCGAGCACTGTTGTGGGACAGGTACAGATGGATCCGCACTTAACTGCGACTTACTCCTGGGGAAGTACAAAAATCCCTTGATTAGTTAATCCTCCAAAAATAAATCTCTAAGAAGTCTAAGTGCTAAACCAGTCAACAAACAAGTGCCAATAAATAAACCTTGTTAAACAAATGAGCGTGTTGGTGTACTTAATTTGCTAATGCGATATATGTGCTAACAAACTTCATTATTTCTACCATTTAGAATTGGCAGCAGCTAAATATTTTTATTATATTAACTCCAAGTCTTTTGTTTATAAAAGAAATAAAAATCACTGCCCCTGAGTTCTATTTGCCTTTCCCTCCTATACAATGTCATAATTTGTGTTTCTTCCAGTATACACACATACATACCATACAATATCATTTTAGTAAGTTTGGTTTCCAATTTGCCATCTATAGCAGGGGGCCCCAAACTACGGCCTGAGGCCATTTATCTGGCCCCTGCCGCACTTCCGGAAGGGGCATCTTTTTTATTGGTGGTCAGTGAGAGGAGCACATTGACCATCTCATTAGCCGAAAGCAGGCCCATAGTTCCTGTTGAAATACTGGTCAGTTTGTTGATTTAAATTTACTTGTTCTTTATTTTAAATATTGTATTTGTTCCCGTTTTGTTTTTTTACTTTAAAATAAGATATGTGCAGTGTGCATAGGGATTTGTTCATAGTTTTTTTTTATAGTCCGGCCCTCCAACGGTCTGAGGGACAGTGAACTGGCCCCTTGTGTAAAAATTTTGAGGACCCCTGGTCTATAGCAAAAGTTAAATTATTGTTCTATACAGATACTTTATGGAACTTACTTGTTTTGCTTTTAATATCTTTGTTTTGACATATACTCAAGAATGTTTATATATCCTTTTACTTTCTATAGATTAGGCCACTATGGACATATACTATTATGTATTTTGTCTGTCCTCCCATTAGTGGACTGCTGAGTTGTTTTTGGTTTTCACTATTGTAAGCAATGGTGAAGTGAGCACCGTTTCACAGGGTTGTTTTTTGTTTTTTTCTTTTTGCCTGTTTTGGTCAGGTTGGGCTTCTGTTCCTTTTTCAGCATGTAGCAAATGAAAACATGGAGAGGGCCAGCTAAACAAGGAAGGAATGCCTTCTCCCTTCCTTAGCTACTCCTCAAAGCACAGCAGCCCACATCCCTTGTGTCTCACAAACACATACACCCGTCCAACGAATCTTTCCTCTTCTCTTTACCATTTTACATGTTGTATATCGCACCCCTTCTCTTCCCATAAAGTGGTCAGAGAGCATTTTGTTGTGTACTAATGTTCTTCAGGTCCCATCCAAACCTCAAGGGAAGAATACGGGCTGGATAGAAGTCATGGGATAGAGCGATAAAAATTCGTATTTTAAGGTGTTTTCAAGCAGTACTTTGGGAATTAAATTTAAATGGAAAAGATGATTTTCTCCTCCAAGCCAATTTGGTTGACTTTATGCTCAGTGACTATGGAGGGCAGCGGGGCCCTGAGGTTGGCAGCACCGTCTGGTTGTGCAGCAGGTA
This sequence comes from Saccopteryx bilineata, assembly GCF_036850765.1. Classification (NCBI taxonomy): domain Eukaryota; kingdom Metazoa; phylum Chordata; class Mammalia; order Chiroptera; family Emballonuridae; genus Saccopteryx; species Saccopteryx bilineata. Next base: position 38,381,744 of record NC_089496.1, read on the forward strand.
AGTGATAACCCTGGCAAGGGCTCTTAGAATGGTCACAGGGCTGCCACTCAACCTCCTCAAGATGGATTTCTTGACCCTAAAGTGAACACTGATTTCATCCTGGCATGTTACTGTTATTGATGATGGAGTAAAGATGCCCGAAGGTATACTCTGTGCTAGGCACTATATGCAGGACTTTTCTGCGTAACTCATTTTGTAGTTTACGATTAAATGAGATAATACATATAGAGCAGCCTTTTCTTGTATGTTTTTATTATTATAATTCTTGTATCTCCTCATTACCCTGAAGTCACTAAAGAGGATTGGGCAGTTATTTGCATTTCCAAATTTTTAACAAATAATAGAAAAATTAAGTGGCTCACTCAATCACAGCACTGAAGAATAACCAAACCACAACTTGATCTCATATCTTTTAACATAGTTCCCATTTGGTTCTACAGATTATTAAAAATATCCCAAAATAAATGAGTAGAGTTTTTAATTTCTGTATGAGGCTATTCTGAATTGTAAAAATATGAACAATAAAAGGAAATTTCCCCAACACTTAATTACTTATCTGAATAAAGTTCCCCATGTCAGAGAAAGTAAGAAGAGCTTTTTAAATATATATGAGAGCTTATCAGTTTGCAAATTATATTTGCTGTTTGTCATGGATGGTTCTGCAGAAGAACCAGTCAGGGACTTAGTCTTTGCCTCAAAATTTTAGCCTTTGGCTAAAAATGTTCACATACCAGTAGTCTCTTTGTTGTACTTATAGGCAAGTATGAGGCCCCCTGCAAAGGCAGGAGAAAGTGGATTTGTAGGACATTTACTTTTATAAATATAAATATATTTATGCAGCATCATTTTCTTATATAAATGCAATGGCCAACCTAAAGAAGAAACATAGCTAATTAAGGAAGAAAAAATCTTGGTGTATAAAAAAATAACAAAGCTTAGATTTGGGGATGCTTTGATTTTGAAATGACAGCCAAAAGATTTATTCATTGAGTGCTCCGTGTTTTACTATTACCCTGCCTTCATTTTCTCGTTCAATTGCCTGTTTCCTCACAGCACATGACAACTCAGATACCAAATTGTAGGAGAATATTTTCCATCTGCCCTGCTCAGTTACTGATGTCATGAAACAATCCTTAGGCCGGGATGACTACTACTTAACTTTGAAGAGTGAAATTACTCTAACTGTACCATAACTGGGGCCAGATCAACATTGCTTTTGAAAAGAAAATACATAAGCAGAGTTTGCCCTGAGGGAGGATGCCAGCTGCAACCGTAGGGCCAAATGTGTCCTGAATTTCATTGATGCAAACATGCACTTTTCCATATTTGAACAAGTCTGAATTGGGATGCCGCTTACATTTGACGACATTGAGTTGTTGAATTAGCAATATCCTTTTTATTTTCATAGTGGTATATTTAAAAATGGTCACAATTATTTTGTGCTGTACTTGATGACAGCTTAGGTTTCAAGAAATAGAGTATTTTACTATTTGAAACGTTGTTTTTAAAGTACCAGTCAAAGGCCATAACTAAAAGTGTAGCTTAGCTTTCTATGTTATATTCTCTCACCTGGCTTCAAATAATGTAATAGAATCCCAAGAAAGTAAAAATTTAAATAGTAATACAAACAAACAAAAAGCATTATCAGGCAGATTTTAGATGGTGCAATTCCTTAATGTAACAAAAACTGTCCTTCCTTGGCCTGAAATCTCTGTGACCATCAGTACTGACGCTCTATTCCAGGGGTCCCCAAACTTTTTACACAGGGGACCAGTTCACTGTCCCTCAGACCGTTGGAGGGTCGGACTATAAAAAAAAACTATGAACAAATCCCTATGCACACTGCACATATCTTATTTTAAAGTAAAAAAAAACAAAAAACAAAACGGGAACAAATACAGTATTTAAAATAAAGAACAAGTAAATTTAAATCAACAAACTGACCAGTATTTCAATGGGAACTATGGGTCTGCTTTTGGCTAATGAGATGGCCAATGTCCGGTTCCATATTTGTCACTGCTAGCCGTAACAAGTGATATGACGCGCTTCCAGAGCCATAACTCATGCATGCTGCATCACCAGAAGTAGTACTATACGTGAGCGATGTGGCGCTTTGCGGTGCCACCACATACAGTGCTCCAGGAGTGCTCCTCTCTCTGACCGCCAGTGAAAGAGGTGACCCTTCAGGAAGTGCAGCAGGGGCCGGATAAATGGCCTCAGGGGGCCACATGCGGGCCTTAGTTTGGGAACCCCTGTTCTATTGTATGATCCCTCTAACTAAAATAATTGGTTTCTAGTTTTACAAATCAAATCAGCAGGAAGGAGAGTCAGAGAAATAATTTGTTACATCATAGGTCAGTGCAGTAGTGAACATATGGACCATAGCTATGCGACTGAGAATGACCTTCCAGCACATGTGGCTGATGAAGTGATCAAGGGAATTATGGGGAATGAATGTGTACTTTCCATTCACAGGAAATCTTTCTCATACTCTTCTCATGGGCCGGGGAGTCTTTACGTTCTGGTACAGTGGTTTTCAAACCAGCAGGCGTCAGCATCACCTGGTGGCCTTGTTAGGCCTGCTGGACTGGACCACACTGTGACAATCTCTGGTTCCTTAGGTCTGGAGTCCGGCCTGAGGTTTGCATTCCCAAGTTCCCAGGTGATGCTGTTTTTCTTGGTCTAGGGACCAAATTTGGAGAACTACTGGACTAAGCGACAGAGAGAAAAGACACAGGACTTGGAGTTAGTTGGTCTGCAGTTTGGTTCTAATTGGCTACAAACTCACTTTTCAGCATCTTAATGTTCTTATTTCTCAAAGAGACATAATATAAATTATATCTGTTTTGGCTAAATATAGGGCTGTTATGTGAATTAAATGAACACATAAGCTGGGTTCAGAATTCATACATCAAGACAGTTTTGCAATCTTGTATGAAAATAAGTGCTAATATTTTTATTTGTTTTGAAATATTTAGCATATTTAAAGATATTTTAAAACATCCAAACTATTTGTATTGCGATATAATTGAGGTATAATATTACATTAATTTGGGGTGTATAGCATCATGATTTAATATTTATATATATTGTGAAATGATCACCAAAGTAGGTCTCGTTGACATTCACCACCACACGTAGTTATAGGTTTTTTCTCTTGAGATGAGAACTTTTAAGATCTGCTCTATTAGCACATTTGAAGTGTAGAATACAGCATTATTAACTCTAGCCACCGAGGTGTACATTACATCCCCAAGACTTATTCTAGAATTGGAAGTTTGTACTTCTTGTCCCCTACCTGTCCCCACCCCAACTCTGCCTCTAGGAAGCACCAGTCTTTTCTCTGTGTCTGTGAATTTGTTTTGTTGTTATTCTTCTAGGGAGATGGCTGGAACCTCACGTATTTCTTCCTTTCTCCTGGCTTCTTCCAGCAGAAGCTCCAGGCTTGGCCCAGGTGACGCTGGGGCTCAGGGTCACAGATGCGTCACTAGGAATTGCAGTGATTATCTTAGCACCACGTCTTACGATTCCAGGCGGTTATAGATAAGGAGACTGGATTTTTTTGCCTAGTATTTCCCACAGGTAGTTTCATTTCCAAGAGCTTCCTCTTATCTCTTCACCCAACGTCCTTGTTGTTACTTCGCAGAGGGCCATGAACTCTGCTGTATCCCATGGCTGCAGGAACTCTGTAGAAACGAGCTTTCCCTCCACCTCCCAATGTGATGCATTTGCAGTCAAATATGAAAAGTGACAAGACAGATGTATAATTTTTTTCCCAAGTTGTTTTTAAAATGCACTACTTGTCTTAAAGAGGTGTCTTCCATCTCTCACGGTCAACATATCACCAAACCTCAGTACCAGCTTGTTCTATAAGAAATTGTATAGAACTAACCAGATTATAAACTCAAATCTCCTCTTACTTTTTTCTCAAAACTTCAGGGTGGAACTTTTCATTCTAAATGAGTCCCATGTATAAAAGAGTATTTATTTTATTGAAGGAAGTAAAACAAATGCCCAGGGTTATGAAAATGCAGTTTGTAAAACTCCACTTTGATTACTACATATTTTTCTAATGTTCACCCTTTTTTTTTTTTTCATGTATGACTTATGTTTAGTCATCTAACAATGTAATCTATAGGTAAGGTCTTGATTCCCTGCTGTTTTTCTCTTACTTGGTAGAATTTTTCTATAAACTGGATAAAATTCCTAGTTCAGAAACAACTTGGCCAGGTGATTGACTACTCCTGGCAGGTCACTTCTATGCCTAATATTCTCTTCTTGCAACCATAGCACACTCTGCCCTTCTCACCACACATGGCCTCTCTCCACTCTCCACCTGCCTTACCCTTCCCACCTTTGCCGACCATGCTCCAGCCTTGCAAATCTTTCTGTCTGTCTGACCGGCCAGACTCTCATCAGGGTCTTTGCAAAGGGTATTGCCTCTGTCTGGAATCCACTCTCCTTCAGTGTTTCGGGGATGTCTTCTCGGCCAAGATCGCAGGGCAAAGATATTCTCTGACCACTGTTCCCACCCTCGGCCCCACTGGGGTCGTCAAACTTTTTATAAAAACCGCCCACTTTTGCAATGCTGGTAGACCTGGTCCCTACCGTCCACTAGTGGGCGTTCCAGCTTTCCTGATGGGCCAATCCTGGCGCTGTTTGGTTGCACGGTAGGGACCAGGTTGACCAGCACTGCAAAAGTGGGCGGTTTTTATAAAAATTTGACGACCCCTGTAAGGGCTACTATGGATTGTCAACCATCATATCCCCAGGGGCTGAAACATCACCTCACTCCTTGTCCAGGCTTAAAGGGTATTTATTGACTTTTAATTATTGAATGATTATTCTCTTTAAAAAGAAAAAGATCAGGTGGCTTAATTTAAAATATATATAAGTTCTATAAAGTCAACCTGTTTTTTTTTTTTCTTTTGTTTGAAAAATGTGGTGCCTGGGTGTATATTCAAGATGTTTTCCTAAGTGTCCACGTTGTACTGTTTGTTGTTATGGGGCGGGGCGGGCCGGGGTGGGGAGGGAGGAGAAAAGAAACAATATGCATTTGCCAAGCAGTTTTGTTTAGGTATAGTTTAAAAAGCAAGCTCTGGAACAGGGGTCCCCAAACTATGGCCTGCAGGCCACATGCGGCCCCCTGAGGCCATTTATCCGGCCCCCGCTGCACTTCTGGAAGGGGCATCTCTTTCATTGGTGGTCAGTGAGAGGAGTATAGTTCCCATTGAAATACTGGTCAGTTTGTTGATTTAAATTTACTTGTTCTTTATTTTAAATATTGTATTTGTTCCCGTTTTGTTTTTTTTACTTTAAAATAAGATATGTGCAGTGTGCAAAGGGATTTGTTCATAGTTTTTTTTTTATAGTACGGCCCTCCAACAGTCTAAGGGACAGTGAACTGGCCCCCTATGTAAAAAGTTTGGGGACCCCTGCTCTGGAATGTAACTTTCTAGGTTCAACACTTGGCTCTGCGTGTGTGTGTGTGTGTGTGTGTGTGTGTGACCTTGGGCAACTTTTAAGTTTAGTGGGACTGAATTTTCTAAATACAGATGGGATTTTCTATTTCATAGGTTTGTGAAGATTAAATAAGACAGCCCATTTTCAACCTAAAGAGTGACAGTTAGTAAGCACTCAACAAATGTTAGCTGATATTAGGTAGTATTAAATTTTTCATGTGCCTTGGAAGTGCTCTGGCTTATAACAAGTTTAATGCACACATAGCATATTACTCCTGTTGGACTTGGACAGCTCTAGATCTGTGTCTTGATAATAACATATAACTGCCTGTCTTTTAAATGCTTCAAACTAATTTACAGACGAAAGCCATCATAATGAGCACTGTTAACAAAATGCATGAGTCCCTAGATTTTGAGAGATCACTTGTGTCGATGGAAGGCATCGCCCAGACTTCTGCTAGCCACGCTCATATACATGCTAATAACATAGTAGAACAGGCTGGTAATATTTGGACATATAGAAGAATTCTTCATGTAGTCAGCATTTCCATACATCTCTAAACATTTTCACGTACAGAAAAAAGAAGACCGTTCATATTCCTTAAGATAAAAATAAAACTGAAGCAATATTTTTGTTGACAATTGGAAATATATCACATATATGGTTATTGATTACCTTTTCAAAAACAGATTTTTTTTAGCACTATAAAGCAATTTTATTTTATGGTATAAAAGACTATGGTATAAAATACAAGATAATGTTAATTTTAAACCAAGTTATGGAAATTTACCTTTGATAGTGCTATGATATAAAATTAAATAAGATTTAATAAGACAGAAATGAGAAAGCTAAAAGGATATTTGGGACAGTGATGAAAAGACAGAGGTCAGCGCAGGGCAGCCAGGCATCTCGGCCAAGGTAGGATACTCGGGACTTAAGTGATTTGGCTGACCCTTACTTAACTCTAATAGTGTAGAATATTTTGGCAAGTCTGTCTGATCTGGGTTTCATAGCATATATAGATATATATATTTTTTTGGTCACATCATCCAACTCTTTTATTTTAACATATTCTTATTTTTAATTTATTTCATGAACATGGTTTCAAGTGTCCCACTCGATATAACACCCTCTACACTGCATCACGCTCCTCGTGTCCCACGCAAGGTCTCTTTTTTTTTACTTTTTTAGATTTTATTTATTCACTTTTTATTAGAGAGAGAGGGGAGAGGGAGAGAGAGGGAGAGATAGAGAGAGAGAAGGGGGAGGAGCAGGAAGCATCAACTCCCATATGTGCCTTGACCAGGCAAGCCCAGGGTTTTGAGCTGGCGACCTCAGCATTCCAGGTCGACGCTTGATCCACTGCACCACCACAGGTCAGGCACCACGCAAGGTCTCTTTCCACCCCCATTTCCCCTCCTTTACCCCCCCCCCCACTTTCCCCCTTCCCTCTGGTGATTGCCACCCTGTTTTGGCTATCTTTTCACCTTCTTTGATCCCATCCCTTCTTCCCCCTTCCCTCTGACAGCAGCTGTCCATCTGTTCCCTGTGACCCTGCCTCTGTCTCTATTTTGTTCCTCAGTTTATTGTGTTTATCAGATTCCACAAATAAGTGAGATCACGTGGCATTTGTCTTTCTTTGTTATTTCACTCAGCATAATAATCGCCAGGTCCATCCACGCTGTCATACGAGGTGAGGTTCTTTTTTACGGCCGCTTGGTATTCCAGTGTGTATGTGGACCACACTCATTCACTGATGGACACGGGTTGTTTCCAAATCTCGGCTATTACAAACACTACTGCAAGGAACATGGGGGCGCATGTCTTCTTTTGAATTAACGGTTTAGATTCCTTGGTATATATCCCTAGAAGTGGGATAGCTGGGTCATAAGGCAGTTCCATTTTTCAATTTTTAGCATATACTTGTGTGTGTGCGTTTGTGCCGTTAGGTCAGCGCCAACACCTGGTGGCCCTGTGAGTGACATACACACTGTCCTGTCCTCCCCAGCCCCGCTCAGCCCCTGTAGACTCGTGTTTGTGGCTGCCTTTATGGAGCCGATCCATCTCCTATTTGGTCTTCCTCTCTTCTGCTGCTGCCTTTTGTTTTCCCCCAGCGTTATCGTCTTTTCCCCAGAACCCTGCCTTCTCATGATGTGCCCGATGTAGGACAGCACATTCGTGCACTAAATACAATCCAGTCATCTCATTTAGAATCACTTATCTCAAGTTCACCAAGAGTTGCCAGCTCTGTTCATTTGTTTGCAGTTTTCTGGATCTACTATAAACAGTTTTCTCTGATGTTGTTATTTCTAGTCAAAGATTTCTTCCCACAGCACTGCCCTTCTGCACAACATTTCCTTCCTGTTTGAGGGTAATTATCTAAATAAGGCGGACATCAGAGTCCCAAAAGTCACTTTATTGTCCAAGTAGCCGGCAGAGGGAATCATTTATTAAATGTAGCTCATTTCAGTAACTGACAGGCACATGAGGTGCCTAAAGAAAACAGAGAAGTGTCAGACTCCTTGGGAGGGTTCCAGGGATGGCTGTCGACTTAAAGAGCTCCAGGTTACTAAGGACTGTGATGGTTCGTGAAACTTTTCCCGTTGTTTTACTCAGCCGTCTCAGGAGGACTATTTGGCACTGGGGTGCAAAATGAGATCAGCAATTAGGAAAAGACACCAGTGAGTAAATCACTGAGTACCAGACGTAGTAACCATTAAGTGCCAGCCAGAGTAATAGCCCAAGGTTGCGAGAGTCCGGCTTCTTAGCCCTTCCAGCGAGCCGGCTGTGGGAGCTCACGACCTGACTGTCTCCTGAGAGCCGGTGTTCAAGTATTTGGCAAGAGGAAAGTCGATTGCAATCAACTCTCGATCCCAATAGAATAGATCACCCGAATATTTGGAAGTTTTAAAATCTAGAAACAGAAAACCCTTACACTGACCACAGCTCTCGATCTAGGGGCAGCCCTGGAGCCGCCTCCCTCATGGGACAGAGACATTGGTTTTTATAACAGCCTGGCAGCTGTGTTTTTTGAACGAATCTGTTCGTTCTGGTGGCAAAGAGGATAGCACTTCCAGCTGATCTGTTGGATGATTCCCACGTGGAGATCGGAACTTCATACTTGCAACCAAAGCCACAGTTTCCCCGCTCGATTCTCCTAGATATGATTACTCTTTTTTTTTTTTTTTTACTTCTGTATAACAATCAAGAAGAGAGTAGAGAGGAACAAGGGGACACAGTGAGTATTAGAGTGGTGTATTGAAAATTACACTAGAAGAAGGAGACTGTTGTTGTTCTAATCTTCACGCACTAACTCTCTGTTTTAAAAACCTGATGTCTCCAGTCATCTGTAAAATGAAGTATTTGAACCAACTGGTAGGGTGGTTGAAAATTCTCTAATTAGACTAGAGCAAGAGTCCAAGCATTTGATAAGTGCTCACAATCTACAGAAAGCACATTCCATTTACTTTTAAAATTTTCATAGTAACACTCAACACTCTAAGATAAGTAATATTGGTATGATTCCCATTTTACAGAGGAAGAAACTAAAAATACCAAATATGTATATAAGAAATGGCCTGATGTATGCAAGAGTTACAACTAGTAATTCCTGAGTGGTCTGGCTTCAGAGCTGGTAAAAAGAACATATCTTTCTGTCTCTGCTTCTGTGAGAAATTGACCTTGACAGCAAGGAGGGGCCAGGACACCTTTAGGGCTTGCATCTCCATTGGGATCGTGGGCCCTGCTCTGTGAGGACAGAAAGAGGTAACCCAGGGCCCCTAGGCTCCTACTTTTCATGATACTTTATTAGAAGGCGAGGAAAAGGGCCATGCCGAGCACGAAAGGGGACAGATCCCACAGGAGCAAACGCAGGGGACTCGGGAGAGGTTTGTTTTTGTTCCAGACACAATGCTGTTGCATCTCCCTGAGTGAGACGGATGAAGCTGCCTTCTTGGTCGAGAGAGGAGATTTATATTCTGTGTGTGTGTGTGTGTGTGTGTGTGTGTGTGTGTGTGTGTCACAGAGGGAAAGACAGAGAAACAGAGAGAGGAACATACAGGGACTGACAGGAAGGGAGAGAGATAAGAAGCATCAGTTCTTCGTAGTGGCACCTTAGTTGTTCACTGATTGCTTTCTCATATGTGCTCTGACTAGGGGCTACAAACAGCGCGAGTAACCCCTTGCTCAAGCCAGCAACCTTTGAGCTCAAGCTGGCAACCTCAGGGTTTCGCACCTGGGTCCTCTGCATCCCAGTTTGACACTCTATCCGCTGCTCCACTGCCTGGTCAGGCATGAGATTTATATTTTAAGGATAATTTCTCTTGAGTTCACGGAGCTTATGTTTATGTTTGATCTTTTTTTTTTTTTTTTTTTTAATACTTGATGCTTCTCCTCTTTAACCTTTCTTCTAAAGCTGAGTGTTGAGAGAGCCTACCGAGGGTTTCAAGTAGACAAAGGATCAGAGGGAAGAGGGAAGCAGGAGAGCCCTGCGAGCACCAGTAGTGCGCTGGCAGCCAGAGAGGGGCGGGGCCTCCACACCCAGGCCCGAGGCCATGCCCCTGTGTCCTTGCCCTTCTCTTTGCAGTGATAGTGGCTGTGGTGTCTGCAGGGGAGAAGGCTGCGGGCTCTAACCAGCTGGTCATGCTGCAAAGCCAAGCCACTCACTAGGGCAGGGATCCCCAAACTTTTTACATAGGGGGCCAGTTCACTGTCCCTCAGACTGTTGGAGGGCCGGACTATAAAAAAATAAAACTATGAACAAATCCCTATGCACACTGCACATATCTTATTTTAAAGTAAAAAACCAAAATGGGAACAAATACAATATTTAAAATAAAGAACAAGTAAATTTAAATTAACAAACTGACCAGTATTTCCATGGGAACTATGCTCCTCTCACTGACCACCAATGAAAGAGGTGCCCCTTCCGGAAGTGCGGCGGGGCCGGATAAATGGCCTCAGGGGGCCGCATGTGGCCCGCAGGCCATAGTTTGGGGACCCCTGCACTAGGGTGACCGTCTGCAGTCGTCCCGTGTGTGCTGTGTCCAAAGGGCTGCCAGATGAGTGGGACATAACATGTAACCTGTGCTCAGTGTGATAACCAGACGCCACGGCCTGGGTCAGTGTTTAACTGGGAAAGTGAAACCAGAAACAAAGTGCTTAACTTATTCAACAGATGTACATTGGGTACGTACTATGTGCCCGATGATGTTGCAGGTCCTGGTAAGGTTACATCACTCTGAAGGAGACAAAACTCCCTCTTCTTGGGCTGCTTATATATCCAAGTTGTGCTATTGCAAAGGGCACCCACTGGCTACATGCGGTGATTTAAATTTAAATGAATTAAACTATATTTCATGCTCCATAGTCAGACATAACTGGCATCTGCTACATTGGACAGCACTGAGGTAGAATATTTACATTGTGGCAAAAGTTCTTTCGGAGAGCATTTGGTAGTGGTGAGTGGCTAAACAAAGAAAGTAACGTGTAGTCCATTAGAAGTTGCTACGCTTTGAATAAAATTAAAGTACAGGAAGGATCAGGTTATGTTGGGAGAAGTGAGATTTGCAGATTTAGAAAGGATGACCAGAGATACTCTCACTCGTAAATGACATTTGCATGAAGAACAGGAGCTAATGATGAGGGGCAAGCTGTGAGCCCACCATAGGGAAGAGCATTCTAGATAAGAGAACAGACAGGGCAGAGGCCCCGAGGACAGGCTCCTGAGGGTGCTCAAGGAGCAAAGAGGCGAGAATGATCAAGGTGGAGTGATCAAGAGAGAATGAAGGTGGGAGTGCTGGAGAGTGATTAGATTCTGATTTATCATAAAAGTGAGTGAATTGGATTTGCTGACACACTAGGTCTGGAGAAAGAGAGGGGCTAGGGTGGAGGATAAAGGATAGCTCAAGAGTCTTGAGTCTGGACACCTGGTAGGAAGGAGTTGGTGTTAAATGAAATGGGGGAAAGTTGTGGAAGCAGGTTTGAGACGATTATCAGGTGTTCAGCTCTGTCTGTGTTAGATATGAAATGTTTCTTTGACATCTCAGTGGAGCTTTCCAGAAGGCAAAGGGTTATATGTGCTTTTAATTCAGGATAGAACTCAGAGGTAAAGGTATAAATATAGTTATCAGCCTGTAGATGGGATTTAAAGTCACGACCTCAGATGAGCTCACCTGCAGGTCAACAGTAGTTGGAGAAGAGATCTGAAGACTGAGACTTGGGATGCTCCGACTTCTGACGTCAGAGTCACGAGGAGGAGCCTGAGGAGGAGCTGCTGGCTTTCACTAGCAGAGCGGGGTGTCCTGGAACCCAGCGGAAGCCCGTGTTTCCAAGAGGAGAGCGTAATCTGCGCTATCAAATGTTGTTGATGGGGTAAGTTAGATAAGAACTGGCTGCTACATTCCATAACACACAGGCCACTGCTGACCTTGTCGATGAAGGTTTTGATGAGTTAAAAGTTTGATTAGAGAAGAGTTGCAGGAGAGGAATTGAAAACTTTATACTTAGACTACTCATCTCGTGAGGAATTTGGTTCTGATGGGGATTTGATAAATGGAGCAATAGGTGGAGAAAGGACAGTACTTAAAAAATAATAATATCAGTAAAATCACAACATATCTAACACAAAGCCAAAAATTGATGCTGTTGAAGGGAGAGGAGAGAATTAATGTGCTTGAATTTATGAATGTGGCCGGGTGCAGCAATGGAAGGTCTGGGCGTCAGTCAGTGTGGGGAGAGTTCATCCACAGTAACAGTAGGAAAGGCTGCACAGCACACGGGGCCAGATGTTGGCAGGTGTGTGAATGCAGGGGTAGGAGATTTATGAAGTGTACTTCTGATAGACTTCTTCCTCAGTGAAATAGGAACCAGGATCATCACTGAGAATGAGAATGGGAAGGAAATTTTGGAGGCTTGAAAATGAAAGAGCAGCCTGACCAGGCGGTGGCGCAGTGGATAGAGCGTCCGGATTGGGATGCAGAGGACCCAGGTTCAAGACCCCGAGGTCCCCAGCTTGAGCGCGGGCTCATTGGTTTGAGCAAAGCTCACCAGCTTGGACTCAAGGTCGCTGGCTTGAGCAAGGGGTTACTCGGTCTGCTGTAGCCCTGCGGTCAAGGCACATATGAGAAAGCAATCAATGGACAACTAAGGTGTCACAACAAAAAACTGATGATTGATGCTTCTCATCTCTCTCCATTCCTGTCTGTCCCTATTGATCCCTCTCTCTGACTCTCTCTCTCTCTCTCTCTCTCTCTCTGTAAAAAGAAAAAGAAAAAGAAAAGAGCAGCTATGACAGTTAGCTGAGAGAGAGGAAAGGGGACTCTATAAGGAGAAGATGGCAGGAGGCTACTTGAAGGGGCCACATCAGTTTCAGGGACATTACTTAAAAGTAAGACACTTCATTTTCACCAGCCCCGTAGAACAATAGTTTAGGCAGAGTTAAATTAGAGATAAAGAGGCAAAGTAGCAAGCATGTGACATACTATGAATTTGGAACTACTTAAAGGAGGACAGTGAGAAAGTGGGGAGTATAAGGGAAATGAAAAATGGATAGGATCCATGACACGGAGAGGCGACACTTGTTGCAGTTGCAGTAGAGGTGGGGCTTACTGAACAATGGAGATAATATGAGAACAGAGTGCTTGGAATTCGTACTGTGGAAGGCTTCTGACCAAAGGAACCAGGGTGTGATCATAAGAGTGAGTCACTAAATCCTATTTTAAAGATCATTTCACAAAGGCGCTTACTTTACATTTTTATTAGATCAGTGTACACTCTGTCTTTCAGTGTTATATCTTCATGAAAGAGCAATTTAAAAAATCAAAATATAATAGGGTAGTACATTCCCTTCAGATTACGGCAGATAATCTCTTTGGCCCATCTCTTGTGAAACTAGACAATGCAGTGTTGGAGGTTTGCATAATTTGTTGTTGTTGTTGTTTTGTTTTAGTGAGAGAGACAGACAGACATGAAGAGAGAGAGAGATGAGAAGCATCAGGTCATAGTTGTGGGACCTTAGTTGTTCATTGATTGCTTCTCATACTTGCCTTGACCGGGGAGGGAAGGGAGAGCCTCCAGCTGAGCCAGTGACCCTTTGCTCAAGCCAGAGACCTTGGGCTCATGCCAGTGACCTTTGGGCTCAAGCCAGTGGCCATAGATAGGGTCATATCTATGTTCACATGCTCAAGTGGCAACCCCATGCACAATCCAGCAACCCCACACTCAAGCCAGATAGCCTGTGCTCAAGCCTATGACCTCAGGGTTTTGAACCTGGGTCCTCAGCATCCCAAGCCAATGCTTTATACACTGTGAAACCACCCGGTCAGGCGGGAGGTTTGCATTTGATCAGAAGCTTATCTTCTTGTTCCACCCAATTTTTTAAAATTTTATTTATTTATTCATTTTAGAGAGGATGGGGGGGAGGGAGGGAGGGAGGGAGGGAGGGAGAGAGAGAGAGAGAGAGAGAGAGAGAGAGAGGAGGAGGAAGCATCAACTCCCATATGTGCCTTGACCAGGCAAGCCAGGGTTTTGAACCAGCAACCTCAGTGTTTCCAGGTTGACACTTTATCCACTGCGCCACCACAGGTCAGGCTCCACCCAATTTTTAAGAGTTTCTTGTATAGCAACTTCAAATACAAGCTCAGTTATAATAAGCATTATTTAGTTATGCTTAGCCACTTTCTTTATAAACACATGTTTAAAAGAGAGGCATGTCAGTGTCCTCTGTGTGGATTCTGGATGACTTGCCTCTACAACCATAAAGAAATAATTGATCCATTTGTGTAATCGGGGAAAGCTTAGAAAAGGGCAGGTACATGCCTTGTTAGTGCAAAAGGGAAAAATCAGGAAGATACATTTCCTAATATGTAGGACATTCTGTAGTTTTTGTGAAAGAACGAAATAATTGATGAGTTACAGTTGATGTTTATGTTTACATTTTATTTTCTATTAGAGTCTTATTTATTTTTCCAAAAAAAGAACAAATACTTACATTTATTCTTTAGACATAACTGTGGAAACGTTTCTGTCCACTGATTTGAAGATTTATTGGCAATCAATGGGGAAAAAAAAAGGATAAAAACGGGGCCACTGCTTTACTTAAGACCTAAAGAAAATGTGTCCATTTTCTCCAACTTTAAAAAGACTTTGATAAAACACTCCATTTGGTCTGGCAGGATTCTTTCACCATTACCTTTAGAAGTACAAGGTAGAGCCTTATCTCCACTATGTGCCACCGAATGTCTGGCAGCACATAACTAACCAGCGAATTGGTAGCTTAGGGTCCATGGGATGCCTCAAGTTCAAAGGGAGTAGAGACATCCTGTTTGGTGTTGGATTTCACTCATGCTGTTAAAACTGCCCAGACCCCCTTAAATGTTTTCCTTTTCATTCTTGAGCATGATCTTCTTTGTTCCTGGAGCAGAACACAAAGCATAATAAAACCCATGTCAGAGCAAATAATTTTCATAATGTGTCACAAGATTTTATTTTTAGGTATAAAGGTCTTCTTTCCTTTTATGCACACACACAAAAAAAATCATTTTTTTTTTTTAATGATGGTGAAAACGGGTCACGCACCACTCCCGAGGACCTGTGACTTGTTAGAAAAGAAAGAACATTGCTTTAGAGTTAACCAACTCTGACCCAACACCTTAAAAGTACAGATTCTATTATTGAAACTTTAGCACAGAGGCAGTCTGCTCTGAGACACACTGGAGGTAGATACATTAAGCTCTAACTTGTCCAGTGAGGAAAGTTCCTTCTCAAATCCTAGGACCATCACCATGAAGAAAGTAAAATAACTTGTTTTAAACTACCCCTGCATTCAACGACATTCTGAAAGATTTAGTAACATGTTCGTTTAATCCAGAAAATTATTCACAGGCTAATTGCTATTTTTTTTTTATAATATAAAATTATGACCTGCAACTTTCTTGAATGTCTCAAAGCTTGCTATTATTAACATGTATTTACTATTTTTAAAATTTAAATTGTGAAAAAAAAATGCTGATTGAACAAAATCTGGTCTGACTGAAGTTTTCAGAAATGGCTCAGTGATATATTTCCACATACTAATTTGTAATAGTGGGTGATAAAAATATAAGTCCTGTATCTGAGATGTATATGTAAGTTCGGCTGCCAAAATTAATAAGATCTCTCACGTGGTTACTTACTGAATAACTTTTGAAACCTCAGCAGTGCTCAGAAATGAGAATCCGTAGTTGGTCAAAACTCTCTGACTTCACACATTCCCCTTTGTTTTCTTAGGGGAAAAATAGATATGAATAGATAAATGTTACATGACTCCTTTAATCCAGTGTTACAGTTTCCACACATTGTTTCAAGGTAGCTGTATAGGGCTTCTGCTGCCTTCATCTGCAGAGTATCAAACAATCAAAGTTGTGGGTCACATTCAATTTGACCGTGTTCTACTGGAGAATGTCTGGTTAAGACACTTGCTTTGGCAACCAGAAAGAATGATTGCTGGGCTATAATCCTACAAGTAATATTTTTAACATTATTTTTTATTTTAAAATTTTATTTGCCATTTGTTGCATATGTGAAGTGGGTATAATTGGATTTTAGTAGTGATTATAAAACAGATGTTATTTTTTCCCATCCAAATATCCTTTAAAATGTGTTTCTTTGTTGTTGTTTACCATTGTCCCCATTCCAGCTAAGGACCCGTGCCACCACTGCCCAATGGATCTAATGCCATTAAAAGACAATGTCCATGTGTGGTCTTTTTAGAGTGCTGCTTTTCACTGCACGTCTTAAAACATCTCCTATGACTGTCTCAATCTCTTCAAAAATAAAGAAGGATGATAATACCATGTAAATTTTTGTACATACAGAAACTAGCAAAACCTATTTGGGACATTTAAAGAAATCACCCCTTCTGGAGCAGATCCTTATTCATAGCTATGTACTTACAAAGTGCTGTTTCAGATTTTCCCAGTAAAACTAGTTCTTCATTATTGAATCATTTGTTGGTTCACTTGTTTCATTTAAAAACATTTGTGGAGTCTTTAAAACACAATGAGCACTCATGGTCTAATACGAGCGACATGTATACAACTAAGGCAGTAGAGATGTAAAATATTTACATAGCCTATGGGAACACAGATGAAGAAAGAGATCAGTTTACCAGGTTGAGGAAAGAGCTTGCTGACAAGGTAACTTAAGTATGGCATGAAATGTTAGTGCTGGTTGGCCAATTGGAACAGACAGCTAAAGAAATTTCACATAAATAAAAAAAAAATCCTAAAAGTATATTGTGTTTTCATAAAAATGATAAGTGGCTTCATATAGATAGTATGTGAAGGAGAATGAGGAAGAGAATGTGTTAACTCTAAGGGAGTTCCCTGTGAATACAAAACAGAGTGAGTTTTAATAATACATAAGATTGAGGGAGGCAGCATCTCTCTCTCTTTCTTTTTTTTTTTTTACAGAGACAGAGAGAGAGAGAGAGAGGGATAGACAGGGACAGACAGACAGGAACGGAGAGAGATGAGAAGCATTAATCATTAGTTTTTCGTTGTGACACCTTAGTTGTTCATTGATTGCTTTCTCATATGTGCCTTGACCGTGAGGCTACAGCAGACCGAGGTACCCCTTGTTCGAGCCAGCAACCTTGGGTCCAAGCTGGTGAGCTTTTGCTCAAACCAGATGAGCCCATGCTCAAGCTGGCGACCTTGGGGTCTCGAACCTCAGTCCTTCACATCCCAGTGCGATGCTCTATCCACTGTGCTACCACCTGATCAAGCAGCATCTCTTTTTATTTAGATTATAAACTCAGAAAGGCTGTGCACCTTTATGTATGTATGTAGGTAGGTAAGTAGGTAAATTTGTACCTACCGATCCATCCATCCATCTGTCCATCCATCCATCCATCTATCCATCCACTCATCCATCCATCCACTCATCCATCCATCCATCCATCCATCCATCCATCCATCCACCCACTCATCCACTCACCCATTCATCCATCCATCCATCTATCTGTCTGCCCATCCATCCATTATCAGTCTATCTATGTGGAATTCACTTTTATAATATTTAAATGTGAAAAAGGACTAA
Organism: Saccopteryx bilineata; assembly: GCF_036850765.1. Classification (NCBI taxonomy): domain Eukaryota; kingdom Metazoa; phylum Chordata; class Mammalia; order Chiroptera; family Emballonuridae; genus Saccopteryx; species Saccopteryx bilineata. The sequence goes on from NC_089496.1 coordinate 38,399,285, forward strand.
TACTTTTTCCTGGATAAAAAGAATGTAAGTTTGATTTAGTTGATTGGTGTGAGAAAAAAGACTGGTTTGCCAGTTCCACTGAATGGTAGGCATTTTCCATAGAATTGAATAAGCTGGATCAAGAGCCCCACTATTCTGAGGAAATATTTTTAAAGCACTTATACAATATGCTTAATAGACGCCCTTTAAAAAAATACAAATTCATAAAAATATTAGACATCCCTTTAATATATGCAAGAGCCTGTATAGTTTTTCAAATTCTATTAAGATTATACTACCAAAAAAGTATGAAGATTGCTGAGTTATTGCATAGGGAATGTTTCCAAAGTATGGTCTTGGCTTTTGGAATCTCCACTAAGTTAACTGTTATTAATGAGAAATCATGTTTTAATCTTAGGATATATTTGCTCTGCTTTCGCAAATTGAAAACATAACTTTTGGATGAGTTATAGACTGTTCTCTCTCAGAATCAAAATGCTAATTCAGCATCCCATCAATAGAGGGCACTTGCTTTGTTCTGTTCAGATTTGAAAGGAGCTCATGGGATAAATAGCAATGGGTATGACTGAGTTAGTTCTGTCTGGGTGTTCACTGGCACTGCTTTTTCTGAAAATTCCTCTTCCTAGAGCTAAACATAAACTTGATCTCTCTCTTTTTTATTTATTTATTTTTTTGTTATCTTTACTGAGATTCATGAAGACTCTGGCAGTCTAGGCTAGGTTATGTTAAAGATATTGATAAAGGAAGACTGTCATCCACTAGTTGCAAAATTCAGTTAATTTTGTATTCATTAAATAAATCATATTTAAAAATTTTATAGGTTCTAGAAGATTACAAATTTTAATTTCAGTCTAAAATTAAAATCAATAGTGTTTTAATTATTCTTTTAGAAGACACAGTGGCTAACTTAATTCACAAAATATTACTACAGTGGGTTAATATTTAAAATCAATGTATTAGCTTTGAATTATTCAATATAATTATTGTCATCTATCAGGCAGTGTGGTTAAAAGCAAATACTCACATTAATCACATCTGATTTTCTTTCTCCATATCTGAGTTTTAATAAGCTAAGCATTCCCATGACTTGGCATATAAACAAAATTTTATATTAGGTTTGAAAATATTAACAGAAAAATTCAAGTTTCTATGTTTTCTTTTCATATCTCAGAGACTGAGAATGTTTTGTGTGTTTTCTGAAATGAAGTATTCTTTGAAACAGTTGATAGATAGTACATTCAACTATTCAGAAGATTACAGAAGAGGATTCCTCTGTATATGGACCTAAAACAGAACTTCTCTAATTAAAAAAAAAAAAATGCTCACACAATACACTCGAAGGAAGCAGAATTCCAGCAGCACAGCACAGCATTCCAGAGTTTGTTTTTTCTTCCCTACCCAAAGGATGTATGAGTTTTATGAATACATACCTTAGTTTTATTTTGATTGGGATGGTCTTAGTTTTAAGTCTACAAAGAACAACTTAGATCCCCCCAAACACACAGAGACACACTTGCACTCACACGTCCTGTCATTATTTGAAGAGGCTAAGGGAGTCAACTTAAAGCATGCATCGTTAGGATTGGAAGGCTCTGCAGCCGTGACACCGAGCAACATGAAATGTACTTGATCCCGAGACGGTGTGAAAACGACGAGCCAATTCAAGAACAGATGGCCCCTATTCACCCCATGGGGCTAAACACACAAATGCCCACCTCGGCGACGCCTTACCTTTGCCCTGTCTGTCCCTGCTGGGCTGGGTCTGTTATATTAAAGGGTTATTGCCTCCTTAGCCCTCCCCGCAATAGCTTTTGAAGTCCATGGCTAAGAAGGCAGTGTGAGACACCGTTATGAGAGAGGTGTTTGCTTAAAGATATAGTCTGAACAAGATCCCGTGGACTCCTTGATAGTCTAGCAGGCAACTACAAACTCTACCAAGATCCTCTAATCCCCCGAGAATTCAGAACTGCCCACCATAAAAACATAATGGGCTGTTTATCTGAGCAGCCAGGAGATAACATCTTAAAGTTACAATCTGGGTTACAGACCGGTGTCGTGAAACAGTAAGAAATTCGAATACCCCCCTTGCCCTGGGAAAAACAACATGTGTGCAACCCAGTGTACAGATACCACCGGACGCTCCTTTCTCATGCTAACGAGAGGCACAATTTTCCCAACATTTTTCTGTTCAATAAATTAAATATACTTGGGAAGAAATGGCTGGGCCCTGCCCCTTACTCCATTTGCACGCTTTATACTATTTTTGAAGTTTGGGACTATGTTAGGAAATATTCCCACTGGCACAATCAAGTGAATTTTTGTGGCACATTTTGACTTCTTTTCAAAGATTGCTTCAATTCTATGACATCAATCATGATTGTCTAATAAAATACTACAGAGGTTCCCAACAAGATGCTTTATTCCCAAGACTCCCATACTGTAACAGATCAGATGCTTGTTAGTGTGTGTGTGTGTGTGTGTGTGTGTGTGAAAATAATATACTTTCTCCTGTGATTCTTTGATTCTCTGCCGGGGGGGGGGGGGATTTAAATGTCTCAGAGTTTAAAAAAAGTATCCTCCAAAGGCCTGTTATTTGTCTGTGTTGCTGACATTAGGAAAACGAAAAGCTAGACTTGATATTTAAACTGTGTCTATTGAACACGTAATATAGTGGAGATTCTACAACCATTTGTTTCAAGTGAGCCTGTTTGTTATCATCGATTCAGCTGGGAGAATGCCATGCCTGTAGGGGATTGTTCCCCCCAAAAATAAATGAATCTGTGATTATGGATAGTGATCAAATTAACCATTTAGTTGCTAGATTTCTTCTCATTGGATATTATGGATATTTTTAGCTTATACCAATACGGCCATTAACTAACTGTTTCAGCCAACTTGGTGTATTTTAACCAGTTCCTAAGCATTTAATAGGATTATTTTTACAATCAAGACTGTTTAATCATAAAAATGGGCTCCATATATCAGTCTAGCATTTTTAATCTAATCTTTTTATCCTCAGATCTGCATGTCTATCTCTATGAATATAGAGATAGATAGAGGTATTCTCAACCTATAATATTTAACGAGTAGCTTTCTTTTTCCGTTCTCCCAAGGGTCAGTCATATTATTTTACCTCAGATTCAACGTAATCACAAGCTTCGCCTGGTCTTATCTACTTCCTTTTCTTCTATCCTTTCGATAACCCTGTAAAGTGGCAGAGGAAAGTGACATCTAAAATTGCTCTGAACTGTCTAGGAAGAGTCACAACCACACAGTACTGGTCAATGAAGCTACCCCGACAGGTAGCCACCTCCGGAGTCCGGAGCCTCTGAACTGCCCTCAGAGAGAATGCGCCCCACCCTGCACCCTGTGCTCCTTGGTAGTGACTGAGCCCTGAGACACCTGCCCTCCCTGGGACTGTCCGGTGAGGCTGCTCTGTCTCACAACTCGAAAAGGTTTTATTGGCTTTAAGAATTTGCTTAATTAAGTCCTAGGGAAGGTCCTTGTCACTCCTGGTGATCCTCAGTAAAATATGGATCAGGGCAAAGCCCGCTAATGTGTCCTTCGGAGAGTCATCATGGGGAGATCCACGGAGGGTGGGGGGAAGTGGACAGTCTCCAGAAAACAGCTTTTTGCCAAAAAAGGAGGAGAAAAATGAGGCTTTGGCAGCAAACTCTCCGTGCGTTAGAAACAAAACTATGAAAGAAAAGTATGTCAGTAAAAAAAGATTTCCCCAAAGGTTCATTTGGAATAGAATTTTCAATATAATGAAGATAAAGTACTTTTTGAAAACCCCCTCTACCAATATTTCATTCCTAATAGAATTGCATGAGAGCAACTCACGCCATTGACAGAGGCAGGGGGAGACCCTTGATTGAATAAATTGTGTCACTGAAATAAATACCAATATACTTACCTCAGTGAGATATCTTGTTGGAGTTCCTAGAATATCATTATTTTGCGAAGGAATCAAATTAGCACATCAACCAAAGAGGAACACTTTTGATGTTAATACCCGAGGAATAGACAATGTTGAGGGAAGGAAATTTCACAGTATTTATAAATGAAACTTTTCTCTATCCTAAATATATAAGCTTTCTGAATCCAGGACTCTGGTTGACCTCATTCCTTGGAGTGTTTTCTAACGAGTATAATTAGCTACAGGAAGAGCACTTATTTGCGTATGGTATTATATTGTTAAGGGTTGGACAAATCAAACTGTACAGAGATACCCCTGCCTTGTAGGAAAAGGAAGTTTGATATAATGAAGGACTATACAAAGTTATTCAGGGGGAAATTAGCACACCTATTCAGCCATGTGCTTGCATAAGCTATTTGCAAACAATTTACAGATTCGGGCCAGAGTATAAATTTATTGATCACAGTAGGACAAAGGGAATGCATTGAAAACTGATGCGAATTTTAGCCTAGTGGTTACTTACAGCAAGGGCTGTGGAGGTAGGCAAACCTGGATTTGGGTCCTGACTCCGCCTTTTGTGTGCTACATGACTAGGCTAGTTGTTAATCTTCCTAAACTTGTTCTCTCATTTATAAAGCAGAAATAACCAGTGTACTTTACACATAGTTCATGTAAAATACTTGCACGGAGCCTAAGCAACGGTAGCTGTTAGGCCAAAAGAGTTTATCGATAATAATCCTTTCAAGCTTTAATCCATTTTCATCTTTCTTGACTTCTTTATTACACATCCTTCCTCTTGACACACTCTTTCAAATAGACTTTCAGTAGAATTTCCTCTCTTCCACAGGATATCCATAGATTGTCTGCTTTTAACTTTCTTAATTTCCTCTTTTACTATTATCTCTCTGAGTGCCAGTATTTGACCACGAAAAGGGTGAGTTTTTACATGCTTGCCAAAAAAAAAAGAGTCAACAGTTTTCCTTCTTGCCAGTTATTTACTCTCATGTCTCCAGTCATCTTTCTGCCAAATACTCTCACACGTCTTCCTACATCTTATGCTAAAATGGAGTTTCCTTTCTGCTCCGAAGGTTTCTTCTTTCTTTCATTGTCAGTCACCATTAGTCAAGAATGGGCCTTTGGCTCACTCTGGTTTGGGATCTTTGTAGTTCAGCATGCTGTTCCCTCTCCCTATTTTATAAATCTGGAGTCACTTTAATGTTTCAAGTGGAATTGGAGCCAGATACCTCATATTCCGCTCACCTCCACATGACCTTTGCACAACTGGCAAAGGATTGCGAGTAAGAATAATGCTGGCTGCAGGATTCTGCCGAATGTCTGAAGCTGCAGTCCTCATAATTACAAGAGGCACAATGCCTATCTTTCCAAAAAACACCCAACAGTTGGAAGCAGTACAAGCTTTAAAATACCTTGGATAAAAAAAGTATGATTTTTCCCTATTTCTTTTAAGTAGATAAAGATTAATTTTTTACTTTAATAAGGAGTAGAAATTACTTAAATAGTAAGGCTTCTTTCCTCTTTCATGTATCCATACAATGGAGGGTAGATGATAATTATAAGAGACACGCTATGTTCACACTCCCAATATATTAGAAAATGGAGAAGCAGCCAATATCGCTAACGAGTCCCGGAATGAACAGTGTAGCTGTGATGGTCAGAGCACCGTGCAGCCACTGTGATGATTAAGGGAAACTACACGTGTTGAGGCTCTTGTATTCATTTGCCAAGACTGCGATAACAAAACACTGCAGGCTTAACTAACCAAAATTCATTCTCCGCTAGTTCTGGAAGCTAGAAGTCCAAGATGGAGGTGTCTGCTGGTTTGATGTCTCCTGACTTCTCTCTCTTTGACTTGTAGCTGTCTCTCCCTGTCTTATAAGGATACCGGTCATATTAGATTAAAGCCCCACCTAATAGTATCATGTTAATTTAATCACCCTTCTAAAGATCTTTTCTCCAAATATGATGACATTCCGCCTACGAATTTGGGAGGGGAACGCCGTTCAGCCCATAGTACCCTCCCTGGAGGTTAATGTCTATTTGGAAGAATAAGATGTAAATCACAGAAGTGAATTTGCTCTAAAGCCCTTGGATTTATAAAGTGTATTGCACTGGTTTGTTTTTTCAAATCAAATTTGATCTGGCTCTGAATTTCACACTGCTACATCCTCAGCATAAGTCAGTGGGGGGCCCTCTAACCATCCCCAAAGTCATGCTGAGAGCTGAGTGACAGGAGAGGAGAGTTGCAGAGTTAAAACGTCTCAGCGGAGGCTGTAGCCTTTAGACCATCATAATCGTCTACAGTCCAAGCTCAAGGGATCCATTCGAAGGCAAATACTTTAACTCACTCTGTGCCAAGAAAGAACACAGGAATGTGGTTGGTTCCTCTTTGGCTCCCAGTTTCTCAAGCTCCTGACGTTTTGTTGTTGTCAAAATGTGCGTGCGGCCTCATCACCACTCCTTTCAGTTCCCTAAAAAATGTCTCAAGAACCGAGTCTGCGCTTAAGGAGTAATAAATGTGTGCAGTATTCTCGGTACACCCTGGGAAACTAGCCTCTACAGCAGGGGTCGGGAACCTATGGCTCGCGAGCCAGATGTGGCTCTTTTGATGGCTGCATCTGGCTCACAGACAAATCTTTAATAAAAAAAAATAATAACGTTAAAAATATAAAACATTCTCGTGTATTATAATCCACTCATTTCCTATCGCTCATCTTCATGGTTGCGGGTGGCTGGAGCCAATCACAGCTGTCCTCTGGGACAACATCAAATTTTTATTGGATAATGCGTAAAGTACATGGGTCGTTGTATGGCTCTCACAGAATTACATTTTAAAATATGTGGTGTTCATGGCTCTCTCAGCCAAAAAGTTTCCCGACCCCTGCTCTATGGGCTGCAGCACCAGGCTGCCTTGATTCTGGATGACTGCTGCCAACGGGGGTACTGGCAGGGGCTCAGAGGGCAAGAAGAGAGGGAGCCAGAGGGGGTACTCTGTAATGGCTCCTCCCATGCCCACGCGGCCTTGGGCCAGAGCTACGTTCCTCTGCCTAAGGTCATAGCTCCTAACACTGGGCCATCTCCCCACAGCTACCGGTCACCTCATTCCATCCCTTTGCCCCTTATGCCTAAAGGCTGCAATGACTTCCCACTGTTGCAAATATTGTTCCCATCTCAGAAAACGTCATCCTTCATTAAACTCTCTTCTCATCCCCTTTGAGGTACCATCCGTTTCCTGCCGGGACACTAAGTAGTGTTGCTAGGGATGCAATCGTGAGAATGAGAAAGAAATTCACCATCCTCATCAAACCTCCTTTCTGGGAATAATGAGGGTGTGGGAGTTAGCCCACAATTAACCAAGCATGGAAAATATTAGTAGCATTAAGTATCAAAGGGAAATTAAAATACGGTGACAGGACAGAGTGGCATGATGGCTTCTTCAGATTTGGCGTTCTCCCTTCCCTCTCGGTGACACCATACCGGGGACCAGGCCGGGTGCTCTTCCCTTAACACAAGCTTCAGTCTCCGTTTCCCTTCCTCTCGATAATGAGCTATATTACGTGATCTTAATAGGGTTGGATTTCCAAACAGAAGTCTGGATGTCTTCTGTTATCTGGCCGCTTCTCTCCTCTGAGCCACCAAGTTATCAGTAGCCTCTGAAGACCAAAGGACCTAGCACTCAGAAGCCAAAGTCCTGGATGTCCCTTTGAATAGACAGGACATGTGTATGGGGACAGTGGGGGTGGGGGTGGGAGTTGTTGGAAAGAAAATCGTTTCGTTTTTCCCAAAAGAAGAGGCACTATTTACATCTCAACAGATTGTTTTCCATATACCTATACAAGAAAATTTAAACTAAACCTTATTGATGCTCATTTTTATTATCTATATTTGAATGTATTTTGGTGCAAAAATTCCATGAATTTATGGTTTTTGTATAATAAATGAGAGACAAAAATAAGTACTCGAAGCTTTCAGAAGATCTCTTCCAGTCAAGATGGTTAGGGATTGGGCAGGTTTTATAAAAAAAAAAACCACGACATTTAAGAGGATTTGTGTGCTGTTTGCACACTCCGTTACTGTGATATTTGCCCTCTTCTACAGAAAGTGCCACGACCCCGAGTCCTCTGCCTTTTCTAGTTCTGTAACTGGCTCAGTGTCCTCTGTCCTCAAAGCCCTCTTCCCCACTTTCCCCGGGCAAACTGTACTGATCCTCGGGCTGTAGGGCGGATGGCCTGTACTCCTAGAAGATGCAGCCCCTGGCTTCCCCAGCCGGGGGCGCTCCTGCGAATGCTCCTGACCCTGTTGAGGTCCCCTCTCATGCTCATTCCTGTCTTGTGCTGTTGTAATCCGAGATCTTGCCTCATGTGTCTGTCTTACTGGCTCCAAGGCACTTGGGAGTTAGAAAAGCAACTTAGAGCCCTGGCCGGTTGGCTCAGCGGTAGATCATCGGCCTGGCGTGCGGGGGACCCGGGTTCGATTCCCGGCCAGGGCACATAGGAGAAGTGCCCGTTTGCTTCTCCACACCCCCCTCCCTCCTTCCTCTCTGTCTCTCGCTTCCCCTCCCGCAGCCAAGGCTCCATTGGAGCAAAGATGGCCCGGGCGCTGGGGATGGCTCCTTGGCCTCTGCCCCAGGCTCTAGAGTAGCTCTGGTCGCGGCAGAGTGACGCCCCGGAGGGGCAGAGCATCGCCCCCCAGTGGGCAGAGCGTCGCCCCTGGTGGGCGTGCCGGGTGGATCCCGGTCGGGCGCATGCGGGAGTCTGTCTGTCTGTCTCTCCCTGTTTTTAGCTTCAGAAAAATACAAAAAAAAAAAATAATAAAAAAAAAGAAAAGAAAAGCACCTTAGAGTAGGTGAATGTACACTGAAGCTCCCTTGCTCCTTACAAGCTGGTTCAGATGTATTCAAAGCTCCTTTCTGAAACCTTTGGACAGCCCATTTTCCTCCTCAAGACTATGAAGAGTCCAGGACTGAGATGGGGAGAATACGGGGATATTTATAGTTTTGTGGATGGTTTCCAGCTTTTACAGCTCTGGAAAGCTCTAACTTAGGTCAATGAATGCAAGAACTCTTGTCCTAGAGATGGGACAGTCAGAGTGTAAAACGGGGAAAAGAAAGAACAAGGGGTAGAAGAAGGATCTCTCTTTCCTATTCACACCAGGAGCGTCCTCACACGACAAGGAAAGACCAACCTCACGTGCATCCCAAATCTTAGAAACCACAAGCAGGTGCTGTGGAAACAAAAACCAAAGGATCCCGAGGGTGGGACAGAGTGTCATTCAGAACATAGGAAACTAATTTTTTTTAAAAAAAACTGTTTTGTTTGAGGAGGAGGAAGGAGCTTCTCATATAAATCACTAGAGTATTCTGATTTGGAAAATTTTTTCCAGCTAAAATAGATAATATCCAGATTAACTTTCTATTAAAAACATTTGTCACCAGGTGTAATAGGAATTTTAAATTACTTAATTCTTAAGTTACGAGGTTTTGTCAAAAAAAAAAGTATTTAAAGGGAGGCCACATCCTATGATTCTATGATCCATGTCAAGATTACATCGCTTGCGTTATTCCCAGTTGAGTCATCCTGCTAGTGTAAGAATTCCCCACAGATTTTGCGATGTCATATTACTTGACAGGCAAATTTTGACTACAGGTGGATAATACCACAACTCAAAACGCAAAGTAGAATCCAGAAATGATGTCAGTGTGGCTCATCCTTATGAGAAGCCCCCCAGACTTTTGGCACCAGAGCAAGGAGAAGGGTGAACCAATGATCCTCGGTATCATACACCCAGTGAGGTGGAATTAGTCCTTGAAAGAAAACAATGTACTAAAGGACAACATGCATGGTGCACGAGGCATTCTTACAACTTACCTTCCCCTTGGTTGCCTAGGGACATACTGGTAGAATAATGACATTTTAAGAGTAGGTGTAAGAATGTAGGGTCATTTTCAGCATCATCCTGGTGCAAAAGAACCTGTAAAGTGAAGGTTAAAGGTGATTTCCACGGTATTGGTTAATGAATAGTCAGTAATTCACAAATGTGTATATATATCTATATCTATCTATCTATATATAGATATATATATATATGCTTGAAAAGATTAATGTTTTAGGACTAAATATAATATTAAAAAGGAAGAGCCATAATTACACTGCTTTTACTTAGTGCTTAATGATTTTTATTGAATATATAGATATGAACTTTAGAATTAAATATGTTTAGATCTAGCACAGTAGCTGAGAGAGCTCAGAGACATATTTCTTTCTCTATTTTCAGTTTTTTTCTTCTATGAAAGTGGACACAAAACCCTGTACTCAGAGGTTGTTATAAGAATTAAATGAGATAATGTTTCTAAACCTTTTGGAAACCAGAAAAGTGCTTGACAAGTGTGAGGAATTACCGTTGCAGGGGCTTTCCTTCTGTATCAATAGATAAGATAACACCTTTACCTATAAAGGTGTTATGTGTCAACTTAACATTTTCCCTGACAATCAGTCTAAACCAGTGGTTCCCAGCAGGAGGTGATTCTCTACTTCAGAGGATCTCTGGCAGTGTCCGGAGATCCTGCAGTTGTCACAGCGGGGCAGTGCTGCTGGCATCTAGTGGGCAGAGCCCAGGGTTATTGCTAAATGTCCCACAAGACACTGGACAAATTACTATCATAAAGTATTATCTGATCCCAAAAGTCTATAGCGTGGAGGTTGAGAAATATTACTCTGATTTTAAATTTGGGAGAAAGAAAACTTATATGTGATATGAATTATAATAATTCTTATAAAAATTAGAGTAATCCTCTCGCTAGAATTGGGATAAGACATAAATATCTTGAATCCAGGTAGGCCTAAGATATAGATATTTTGTTTTCAGTTTCATCAAGAACAAGCTTATGCTCCCTTAAAATGATGTTATACTAGAGTTTAGGAAAAAATATTGAGATTAATATTCTCATCCATCTGCCACAAATAATACCAATTTTAAATATTAGAAAACTACCTAAAGAGAAATTTTCAGTGAAAAAGTTCTGTTTAGTTGTAGCACATAAAAATGAATATTTTCTCTGCTTAAAAATGTTCTACTCCTTTTCAGGGTATTAAGTGGAATCTAGCATTTTGGAGGACTAGACCAAAGGCGATATAAATGTATATAAATAATCCAATATTTTCAACACATGGCTAATTTCCGTGGTCACACTTTCTCTAGTTCTTATCCCAATCCCTTTTGTATCCCTTCTGGAGAAGGAGGGCTTAATTTTCTCTGTCCAAAATCTGTTTATATTCAAGATAACCATTCAGATCAGAATAATAGGATGGAAACTACTTGACATAGGAATGTTTTTCATTTGTAGATGGAGGCTGTTGTCCATGTAGAATGGGAGGAAGCTTGACAACCCATCTGATAATTATTTAATACTTAAGGGATTAGGCTACTGGACATACTTGGTACCTCCCTTCCAGACACTTCCAGTCCAAGATTCTAAGGTAATGACTTAGCAATACACACTTTAGTTCTCACTCATATATATATATATATATATATATATATATATATATATATATGCATATACACATACATAATTCTTTTTTGTTTCATTTAGACCACATGTGTCAGATCCTATGCCAGAAAATAAGTAGAATTTTATACTGACCTTCCTAATTACTATTGACATGACAGAATATGTAAGGTTTCATTAAAGCTTGAAGAGGTGGTTCAGTACATATGAAGATGAAATTGTATTCATGGCAGAAGGGAAGATAAAACCCTGGAAGCTAGGATGTAAAAAAGAAATCAGTACAATGAATAACAGTAAAAGGTGCAAGACTAGCATGTGGTGAGGGAAACAGGAGGAGTTTCAGGTTGTGGGCAAGTAGAGAGTCAGTAAACATGGCGTCACATACGTCATTTCTCCAGTCCACCCCTTCCCAGCAAGGGGGACCGACAAAATTCAATCTCAGCTTTCAATTCTTGCTTGAAACACCCACTAGAAAATATCAAGTGATCCTTGTAAGTTGTTGAACCTAGGTAGGCCTGAGATTTAGATATTTTAGGTAAAATTGAGTTATAAATTGTAAATTCATTCTATTGAATAATTCAGGAACAGAGGGTAATTAGTGGCAGGTGGGTAAATGCTTAAAAACTAATTCTCCAACATAAACAGAGAAAAATAAACACACATGTTGTGTAACACTCCCCACATGGCCCATTTTAGTTATCAACGTGAAGTCACTAACACAAGTTGAGGAGGGATGTTCAATGGCAAAGGGTCATGTAATATTTCCACTCTATCAACACAGTTGATGTAAATAACCCCAGACATATAAATAATAACAAATATACTAAAATAATTAGGAAGTGTGGTTTTAAATATTTAATATTTTTAATACAATTTTTTAATTTATAAATGTATATACTCTGATATTAATAATGCTGTGCTTACAACTAGCTCACAGACTCCCTGAAAATTTAGCAGTCAGTTCTCACAAGTCACTATGAGCTGAGCACGGATAGGAGCTAGTTATTTCATCCTCGCACTTTACTTAGCTGTATGGAGTTGGGTCTTGATTAAAAAAAAATGACAAGTAAGTCACTGAGGGTGTTCTGAAGGTCACTATATTGGGTGAAAATCATCTTTGAAATGTTGACCATTAAGACTATACAGGGAAGAATCTCTTAAGTAGAAGTTTCACTATGAAAGTGGAAAGATGTGTATTACAGTGTAGCAGCATTTTGAAAGAGAATACTGTCTATGATAAAACCAATAAGAGGCCCTGGCCGGTTGGCTCAGTGGTAGAGCGTCGGCCTAGCGTGCAGAAGTCCCGGGCTCCATTCCTGGCCAGGGCACACAGGAGAAGCGCCCATCTGCTTCTCCACCCCTCCCCCTCTCCTTCCTCTCTGTCTCTCTCTTCCCCTCCGGCAGCAAGGCTCCATTGGAGCAAAGATGGCCCAGGCGCTGGGGATGGCTCCTTGGCCTCTGCCCCAGGCACTAGAGCGGCTCTGGTAGTGGCAGAGCGATGCCCCAGAGGGGCAGAGCATCGCCCCTGTTGGGCAGAGCGTCGCCCCCTGGTGGGCATGCCGGGTGGATCCCGGTCCGGCGCATGCGGGAGTCTGTCTGACTGTCTCTCCCCGTTTCCAGCTTCAGAAAAATACAAAAACAAAAACAAAAACAAACAAACAAAAAAACCTAAGAGATTACAAAAACAAAAATATGGAATGAGGGAAATGATTTTAGGGGTGAAGATGCTTTAAGCCTGTTTATACTTGCCTGTAGATTTCAAGGCGGCTTTTGTGTTACTGAAGTCCTATGTACCTTGTTCAAATAAATATGCGTGGTCAGTGAATGGCAACATTAAATCAATTAAAATGCGTTTGTGTTGTGTTTATGTGTGTCTGTGTCTGTGTATATGACTATCTCTCTGTTTTCAAATGGGGCATCCATCCATCCAACCAAGTTTGAAATGCCGTTTTCATTCAAGATCCTGGAGGTCTTTGGTAAGGGTCTTTTGTTACTTAGAGCATGAAAGTGAAGGAGACATTTTCTTTGGACTGCCTGAAAATTTAAGGTACATTTTTGTCTGGAAGCCAAGAGAATTGGGTGCTTTCAGACCTAAACCCTATGTCGCTGTGGCTTTTTATCAAAAAGCTTCCATTTTAGTATATTGCTCGGGATTTTCAGTTCCTTTCTTGTCTTCCAAAAACTGCAATAAACTATTTTCTAGTTGATTAAAATAAAAGTAGAATGCTTCATTTCGGAGGGGAAAGAAATAACTAAAGATTAAGCTGAAAAGGGGGGAAAAAATTACAAAAAGGTGTGCGCCACAGCGAAGCTTTGAAAGCAGAGCCCTGGAATAATGAAAGAATGACAATTTGTAAATCAGGAGCCCAGAATTCCGTCTCGTGATTATGTTGTGCTTTAATTTCTTTATATCTTTCTGCCATTGTTAAAAAAAAAGAGAGAGAGAGAGAAAGAAAAAAAAAAGAAAAAAATAGCAGCCAGAACTTCAAAGGGACCTCGCATGTGTTCCAAATCAGGCCCTCAGAGCTGATGTCTGACAGCCCAGAAATTAAAACGAAATAAATGTGCTGTTTAAACTCCCATTTTTTTCCAACAACAACAACAACAACAAAATCACTTTTTTTTTGTATTAAAGGGTTTTATTTGTTGTTGTTAACTTGAAAATTCTGTTCCCTGGAATATTTCCTCATTTATCAATCACGGGCCTGGGCCCCTTGGACGGCAGCGTTCCCATGGACTTCAGAGAGAGCTCAGACAACCAGAGGGGATGTCAAGACTTCTGGATCTGCCTTTGTGACTTTTTCTGTGCATTAAAACAGATTCCCCCCTTAAAAAAAAAAAAAAAAAAAGAAAGGAAGAAAGACAACCTTAGTTGTTAGGCCGTGCCCAAACACCTGTGTTTGACTGTTCTTGCATTTTCTTGGGATGATGGAAACAGACATCTCCAAAGAACAAAGAAAGACTTGGGATGGTTTGTGTTTAAAAGTGCAGCAGCGTGGATGTGCAATGTCAGTCACTAGCCAGAAGCTTGGCAGTCCTCTTCTGGAATGCCGAAGAGAATATTCCGAGTTTGAGCTGGTGGGCTGTTATGTTCGGGGGGGGGGGTGGTGAAGACGAGTTCCTCACTGAGGTAGAAATTCCATGTCATCTACAACAATTTCTTAGTTTTATAAATGAGGAAGTGAAGACATTGCATCTCAGAGTCGTGACATGTTCGGCCCAAAATAAAACAGGAAAGATGTGGAGCATTCTGGTGGATTCTATCATGTGGCGAATGAAATAGATACAGAAGCTACTGGGATTCAGAGAGAGACAGTCACATTAGCACTTGGGGTTTAGGCGTTGCTTTCTACCTGCCTATCAGAGCTGCCACGGTCAAACCTATCTCTGCCTTCCTCTCTTAACCGATATTAGCCAACCTCCAGGAAGGGTGGGCAAACCGCAGCCAGGAGCAAAGGGCTTCCCTGCCACGTCTTTACAAAGCAAGTGAGCCACCCCGGGAATGTGCTAGATTGCATGGGCTTGGGTTCCTTCTCTCCTCTGCCACGTGTCATGTCACAGTCTGCACATCTGGCCTGCAGAGTAACCCAGAATGTTTATTTCCGGACCCGCGGAGGCCTTCGTGTGCATTGCTGGGGTAGACTCCACATTTTGTTCCTGTTGTTACATTTTGAGAGTATATAGTCCCCCAAATAAAGGAGACAGTACACTTCAGTTTTCACATGATGTTAGGAGTCCTGCAAAATACGTGTGGAGACAAAGGAACCGGTAAAGATAAGTGGAAAAGTGTTCAACATTTGCAAATCAGAACTCTTTCTCCATTCCTGGGGAAGAGCCAAGAGCGCTGAGCTCCCCCGCACAAGTCTCACAGTGTTTGTCGTGAGTCATGACCAAGAACTCCAGCTCAGGCAAGCGCGCTGCTCAGTCTAAATGTCCGTTTGGATCAATACGATTGTGAGGAACACTGGAATTTCATTCATTCAGTAAATAGGACTGTTTTGGTTTACGGCTGTCATGTCAAAAACTGAGATGTAAAGTCACTCAGAATCTCACAATTATGTTGGAAATCAAAAAGGCTTATCGATGAGAAAAGACAGTACCTTATTAAGTGACCTCTGCAGACAAAATGTGTGGTGATAGGGGAAGTCTCTCTAAATACAGTTAGTGATGGGAGGGCAGCAGGGCTGGCTCTTGAATGATGAATTAGATGTGGGTGACAGGAGGAGGGGAAGCAGCTGGAAAGGACACAAGCCTTTGTGGCATTTTCCTGTATCCTCACATTGTTTTTAAGTAGACATGTCCATCTCTCCGTGGATTCACCATAACCTCAAGTTCACAGAAGAAGAAATGGAGACTCGGCGAAATTAAAGACGGTGCCTGAGAGGACACTGAGAGCACAGAGAGAAATGGAATTCAACCTCCCAAATCTGTGCACCTGTCCAATTCACTCTCAAGAAGGAAAGCCTATTTAAGGCATGACAAAGTGGCAATATGGCATATAAGGGACCTGCATTGCCATGCCAGGTAGTCTGAGCATTATCACCAGCAGGTGTTATGGGGAGTTTAGGAGGAGAAGCTATGGGAAACACGTCATGGATAATATTTAGACCTACTCCATTAGAGTCAAGTGTAGGTGTGCAAAGAAATGCCCTGCTGGAAATTTGTGATGGAGAATTCGATCTTGAAAGGGATAGTAAGGAGAGCTGTAGAATCCATTCTGTGACTTAGCGAAACGGAAGTAATTGTGAAAGCAAAAAGTGTCACCGATGAACAGGGTCTGCAGAGGGACAGTAGAGTGCTGAGGGAAGAACCTTGGGAGCTCCCATATTTCTCAGGTGGAAGAAAGGAGAAGAGCAGCAACAAGACACAGAAGAGGAGAAAGGATTAACCCGACAGTGTGATGGCACAAGTCCAGTGGAGAGTGTTTCTTAAAATGGGGGGAGGGGTTGTTAAAGGTACAGAACGTCAGGGTATCATTCAAGAGACAGTCTATAGGTTAATGCACTGTACTGAGATATTTACAATTTTCTCCACTTATTTATGCTAACAATAGATAAGAATTCCAGGCTTTCTTCTTCTTTTCTTATTGAATTTATGCGGGTGACATTGGTTAATAAAATTATAGAGGTTTCAGGCATCCACTTCTATAACGCATCATCTGTATATTCTATTGTGTGTTCACTATCCTAAGCCAGTATTTCTTCCATCAAACTTTATCACCCCGTCCCCTCTTCTACCTCTTCTTACAATGAGTCAGTCACTTTTTATGAGTTTTACAAATAGTAACATTTAAATATTGATAGAAGCCTTCATACCTAAAGCTTTCTGACAAATACAGGCCATTGACATAAATTTACTATGTGAATGCCCTTCTTGGACATAATACATTTCATGGGGACCAGCGGGGAGGGGGAGGAGAGCACTTGAAAGGGCGACTGAGTTGGGATGACTCCCAGGGCAGAGAAGTGGTAAGGGCTCAGGGTAAAATGCTGCCTTCCATGCAATTTCATGGAAGCCCAAACCCTGAGTAACAATGCACTCTGTTACTGTAATTTTAATGCCTATCTGTCTTGTTGATAAAATAGAACAGGGTCAGTTTTGCTTGTTGTTTGGTAGGCTTAAATTGTTGGCTACTACGAAGTTTTAAAAGATATCAAAGAATCAACCCAAATGACAGAACTGAAAGAAGCCTTCGTGATTTTATAGTTGGGTGTCTCTCAATCCTTAGTTGAGGGACTTGTTTTAATGCAGAGTCTGGGTCTCACCCCAGAGATTTGGATTCCAACTTGGTTGTTAATGAGCTCAGGAATCCGCATTCAGTAAACACTCATATGATTCTGATTAGCCAGAAGTTAATCTCTCACTTTAAAAAATAGTGACTTAGTGCCTGACCAGGCAGGCGGTGGTGCAGTGGATAGAGCGTTGGACTGAGATGTGGAACGACCCAGGTTCGAGACCCCGAGGTTGCCAGCTTGAGCGCAGGCTCATCTGGCTTGAAGCAAAAAGCTCACAAGCTTGGGCCCAAGGTCACTGGCTTGAGCAAGGGGTTACTCAGTCTGCTGAAGGCCCACAGTTAAGGCACATATGAGAAAGCAATCAATGAACAACTAAGGTGTCACAATGAAAAACTGATGATTGATGTTTCTCATCTCTCTCCGGTCCTGTCTGTCTGTCCCTATCTATCCCTCTCTCTGACTCTCTCTTTCTGTCCTTATTAAATAAATAAATAAATAAATAAATAAATAAATAAATAAAATACTGACTTAGTCCAACCCCTTTATTTGACCCACAGAGAAATAAAAAATCTAGAGATTAGATTTGGCTTGATCCAGTAGGTCGTAGAACTTGAACTCGAATTTAGTTGACAATACTCATTGTAATTGTTGACTTAACATTATCAATGTTATTCAAATTTAGAATCGGTGGTGTCACACTGGTTATGTTACTGATGCTTCATAAGACAAACAAGATCATTTTTTTCTAGAAACTAACATTCTTTAAGTAATAACAAATACCTTCGGAAAATTTAAGAGGCTGGAAGACAACATCTGGGTATCTCTTCAGAGAAGTAATTTCTCTTTGATGAATTTGAAGTTGAAAGTAGTTACGAGTTATACAACTCTTCTGATACATAATGGTTATGAAAGAAGCCATATTCTTTTAATAGTCACTGTGAATTTCTTTTGTCATGTATTAGTAATTAGGCAATTTGGGGCACCTTGTTGCTTTTCTTTTTTTCTGAAGCTATGACACTTTGTGGTAGGGATAAGAAAAATGCTGATGGTCACAGCTTAATAATATTCCCACATTATTCAGCTATAGGTCTATCCATTAACATCCAGATTCTGAAATTTTAACTATTGTTGGTAAATCTGAACTGACATTCTAAGGGAGGAGCAGATGACTCAACAGCTGCGTATCCCAAGTGTATTTCAGCTTGACGTCTATGCAAGTGCATCTGTGATCACCTTTTGATTGAAAATTGGTTGCCTAACTTCATTACAGACTCTTAAAAGCTGTCTATGACCTCTAGTTCTAATGATTCTAGAATTATGAGCAGATTATGCACCTTTATTTACTCTGATATACACCCAGCTAGACTCCAAAGTAGTGGCTACACCTGTTTTTCTTTGATCTAGCATCCTAAATCTGGCCTCTGCTTACTTCACTCTCTCAACATTCAATTCCACAGTCTTGTCATCTTTCAGATCCCTTTACGTGCTAAAATGCGACCACATACACTGAAATACTGACTTTGTCATGTAGAAGTTTATATAGTATTTTATATGTATAGGATAGGTATTGTGCCTCGTTCACAAAGAAACTGTTTAAGATGCAAGACCTTGCACATGATCAAGGGAATGCATCTATTTTATGTCATACATCTCCAACTTGGGAAAGCAGGGAGGCCCTGGCCAGTTGGCTCAGTTGGATAGAGAATCATCCCAAAATATCAAGTTTGTGGGTTTTATCTCTGGTCAGGGCATATATAGGAAGTAACCAATGAATGCACAATTAAGTGGAAAAACAAATGAATACTCCCCGCATCTCTTCCTCTCTCTCTCTTTCTGTCTCAGCAATCAATTACAAATTAAAAGAAAGAAAGGAAGAAAAGCAGGAAAAAAATGAAGGATAAAAACTACAATAAAATTTACTCTGGAATATTTTAATTTTTTCCGGAAGAATAATAGTTATATTAAAGTGTTTGAGCCCTGGCTGGTTGGCTCAGTGGTAGAGTGTCGGCCTGGTGTGCAGGAGTCTCGGGTTTGATTCCCGGCCAGGGCACACAGGAGAAGCGCCCATCTGCTTCTCCACCCCTCCCCCTCTCCTTCCTCTCTGTCTCTCTTTTTCCCTCCCGCAGCCAAGGCTCCATTGGAGCAAAGTTGGCCTGGGCGCTGAAGATGGCTCTGTGGCCTCTGCCTCAGGTGCTAGAATGGCTCTGGTTGCAACAGAGCAACACCCCAGATGGGCAGAGCATCGCCCCCTGGTGGGCATGCCGGGTGGATCCTGGTCAGGCACATGCGGGAGTTTGTCTGACTGCCTCCCCGTTTCCAACTTCAGAAAAATACAAAAAAATAAAAATGAAAAAATAAATAAATAAAGTATTTGATAGATATGTAGAGTTCCTGTTTTCACCTACGTTTAATTAATTCCATTTTTTTAAATGGCAGATGGGAATAGCATAAAGTAGACCAAAACCACTTTGATGAACAATATTTAAAATTAAGTCCTTTTTGGGTCCATATTGGCAAGTTAAATTATGACATTTGTAAAGATTATAGCCTGGTCAGATAGCTCAGGTGGCTAGAGCATTGTCCTGATATACCAAAGTGTGGGTTCAATCCCCAGTCAGGGCACACACAATAATCAACCAGTGAATGCATAAACAAGTGGAATAACATATCGATGGTCTCTCTCTCTCTCTCTCTCTCTCTCTCTCTCTCTCCCCCTCCCCTCATCTCTAAAATCAATAAATAAAAATTCTAAAAAATTTATAATTGTATAGGATCCTGGCCATATTTTCACTGCAGATTTTTTGCCACAATGTTGGAGAATGGGATATTTTTTAAGAGCTACCCTACTGGGCTTATTAGATTCTCATGGGTTTTGCTAAATGTTATACTTTCCTTTGTAAATGTCCTCTAAGTATTTCAGTTAAATGGTGATTTACTTTTAAAATCAGCAATAACAAATGTGTAATAGAAGCCAAGTATTACAGAATTCTTAATCTTTAACAAATACATTCAGAGCCATTTCATATTTATTTAACATACAATTGCTGTCTAATTTAATCTAAATTAAATGGTTGCTTGCAACCTATAATTTAGAGGGTTCCTGAACCTTCTTTTATGGCAGAGAAAAATAAGAAATCATCAGTTTTTCCCAGAGGGTAGATACTTATCTTTTAAAAATCAGGTATTTTGTCTTGAAATTAAAAACCTAGGTCATTTGGGAAATGAAATTCCAAGGAACGTTTTGGCAATGAGACATATATCCTTATTTTCTTTAGAAAAGACGAATTTATTTTTTCTACCATTCAACAAACCTTTAAAATTTAGCTGCTATTTGTCAGCACTTTGAAGACAAATCATCATTTGTCTTGTTTATATATTATGTCTTGTTTACAGGCATTGTTGTAAGGAGTGTGCACATGGAGGTTTATTAAAGGGGAGAGGCTTTTGTGTTGCTTGGTTTTAAAGAAAAGGCTGAATAACTTTGGGTGCTATGTGTCAGGTAGTTAGTTGGAAATATCAATTCTTTAAATAGAAGTCATGAAGTAACCACAGGGACAAGTAATACAAACCAGTAGAAAATGTTTTTGAAAATGGTCCCTACAAGTGTTACCATGACCATTATTATCTGAGCTTAATTAGGGAGTGCAGTCATGGATTAATACCATATTGGAGTTGAAATGAACACTTAGTTCCAAGGGTTAGTTTGGGGAGGAGCTAGGTAGGACTTTTGGGGGTAGGGGTAATATGTTTCCTTCCAATTGACAGTATTTGAAAAATCAAAGTGGCTATTTCTTTTTCTGAAAATTAGTTTTTATGAATGTAAGTTAAAGCATGAGAAAGAAGAATGGGTTATATTCATTTGGATTTGATGAGTATTATTCAGACAAAATTGGTGCTGTGACTATAACACTAATACATTAACTAAACTAGTCCTTCAGCATTATTTGGATTTATAAACAGATGGGTGGATTCAAGGGCAGGTCCTGGAGCCTACCAACCAATTTCTTATTACAGTTTGCCATTGACTGTGTGGTTTGAGCAAGTCAATTTCTTTGTAACTTAGTCTCCTACTTTGGCAGCTATGTAATGATTAAATGAGATAATGTATTTCAAATACATAGGATGGTGCCTGGTGATGTTAGCTCTCTCTAACATTAGGTTATAAGTGATATATAGGTAGGGACTGTCTTTATTGTGCACAAAAGTATATCCTCGTTGACCATTACATTCCCTGTCACATAGTAGCTTCTCAACAAACATCTTTTGTTTAATTAAATTTATTGAGGGACATTGGTTAATGGTTTGACTTTGAGTGGTGGGCACACAGTGCCATTTACAGATCTTGTATCATAGAAATGTGCACTTGAAATTAACAAATCTTTTGAATGGATCAACCACAATTATTTTATTGAGTCCTCTTGAAGACAAGGTGTTCTAGCTCCACTTTATATAAAACTAAATGAAATTTCTTACGAAGGTTATAGAGCTGTGTAACAAATAGTCTGTGACAAAGAAGGATTTGACTTTTCTCTTTGGCCCTTATATTTCTTTGGATGTGAATTTCTTCCCCAAACTCTGGTACTCACCAGTCTTTGAAAAAGATTTTTTTACTTATAGTGGCCACTGTACTTATTAATAAACATTCCGTAAGAGAGAAAAATAAATATTCTACAGAAGGTGTATCATAAGACTATACATAACATTTTTCAGGACCCTGCTTTCCTTTGTTTTTCTCCAAAACTTGCTATCCAGTATCACTATGGGCCCTGAGTCAAGAAAAATTGAGTGTTGTGGTTTAAGAACACGGACTCCAGGGTGAAAGAGTTTAAATCATACCTGTGCTGCTTTATCTTGGACAGTGTACTTACTCTTCCTGTGTTTGTTTTATCATCTCTAAAATAAATAAGAATAATGGTAATACCTCTTTTATGCATGTGTGTATATGTGTGAACATGAAATAGGTTATAAAGTGTTTAGCACAGAGCCTACCTTTCAGTAATTTTCATATTACTTTAGTTGTTGTCACGCATTTGGCCAGGTCCATAAAGTCAACGTCAGGTCTCTCTATTATGTATGTATCAGTCATTTTATTAACATATTGAGAATCCCCAGCACTGTACTAGGCAGTGGCTACACAAAGTCAGACAAGATAGGGTCCCTCTCTGCTAGCAGGTTGCAGCCTGGTAGGGTGAACTCACAGTTTAGGACTAGATAGAGAGAAATAGATGCGAAGGGGATATGAGCAAACAAGACTGCAGTGCCCAGGGGGCTCAGGATGTTGCTAAGGCTGAATTTAGAGAATGAGTAGGAGTTAGCTGGAGGTAGACAGGATATCCGGTCAGCAGAAGCTCAGAATTGGGGGTTCTATTTGAGTTCAGTGTTCATCAGATTGTATAAATAGTTAAGTCTAAGTCAAGGGAAGAGTGAGTGTGGGGGGTATGTCAAAAGATGGGGCTGAAGAGACAGACCGTATCTTGAAGACTGTATTTGATCCTGAAAAGTGTGAGAAACCAATGACAAGTGGTTTTGTGGCTGGCGTTTGAGCTCACTCTTCTATGCCGGTAAGCTTCTAGTTTTTGCTAGCACGCTTGCCCATCCCCAGGCACACAGTCTTTTAACTGGTACAGTCTTTCAGCCATATAAGACCTTCCCAGAATTCCATGAGTACGAGCAATTAGAAACACCTTGCATGGTCCAACCTGATATGGCCCATGATCATATATCTTTAATGGAGCCCTTGTTTTTTTTTTTTTTTAGAAGAGTTCACAGTTCTAGAAATCTCTGCTTGAGAAAGGTCACCTAATCTACATAAAATCAAGTTCATCCAGGAGTGGAGTTCTCATGTTCTTTTAAACAAAGTGACCCGTAGATTTTGGCTTCAGTTCAGGGTAATAGAGAAGCTAGCAGCAGTGACTCTATGTGAAGTGTCTCATCACAACTGAAAACTCATCACAACCTTATTTTAACAACCCACCTCCCCCAGATCCAACAGACTGCTGAGGTTTTGTCTTACTCATCAGCATATTGGCACTTGGCACTTAGTGGGGGAAATGGATAGATAATAGTGAGAACAGACGAACTCTTTGGGCACATGGTGACATGCATTGGTTAGATCATCTCATTCTTAGTGAAAAGTAAACATACTTTATGTGTGTGGATTTTAAAAGATATTATGTGGGCTCTTCTCATTTTTTACAGCAGTCATTGTGATCAGTGGTTAAGACCTCAGACTCTAAATCAGGCAGCCTGAGTGGGGTCCTGCTGTTCCTAATTTCTAGCTGTGCAACGCTGAGAAAGTCACCTTCTCTTTACTCCTCTGTAGAAAGTAGGCTATTCCCTGTGGCTACCTCATGAATTTGGTGTGAGGATTGAATGAAACATCTGAATAGAGCCCTAGGTCTTGGCCCAGGACAAATACCTTAGGCTCAGTAATTGTTGTCATTACCATTGTTATTCCTTACATCTAACTAACTTTACCTCAAAAAGTGGAATTATGATAGACCTGTGTTGCACTCAGAGATGTGTGAAAACTTGGAACTTAAAACACGGCCCATTATAAATTTTGGCAAACACCATTGCATTCTCTGCTTTCGGGTCCCCCAAGGATGCCGTCCAGATATCAGCCAGGCTAGGTCCTTAATCTGGAGGTTTGGAGGAAGAATCTTCTGAGCTCATTCAGGTGGCTGGCCAGAATTCTGTACCGTGCAGTTTTAGGATGGAGATCCCCTTCTCCTTGCTGGCCAGGAGCTGCCAGAATTCTTTCACACATGGCTTCCTTCCATTTTCACACCAGCAATGCTGTGTCAAATTTTTCTTATGCTTCAAATCTAATTTCTTTTTGTATGACCGGCTGAAGAATACTCCTTGTTTTGAAAGGCCTTGTGTGATTAGATTATCTCTCTTCTAACACTGCCCCAAATTTCTCTTTTATTTTACTCAAAGTCCACTGAAAAGTCCCTTTCCTATATCCCCAGAGTATATGTTATTCACAGGTTGCACTCACATTCAAAGGCGAGGGGATTATACAAAGGCAGGAAACATCTCAGGTTATTCTGAGAATTCTACCTACCATACTCTCCAATTGAAATGGGATCAAGTAAACATCCCTCTATTAAGCCTTATAAAAGCTCTATAAAGTGTGTTTATTTTATAATAGTTATCTTTCTCTATGTTAAATTATAGTCATCTGTGTACATGCCCCTTATATTTTAGTTCACTGAAGGCAGGAACTATACCTTATTCATCCTTGTGTTTCCCTAGCTATTACTAGGGCGCGTGCCCACTACAGCTTGGTTGAATTTGAGTAGCACAAACTACTGTGATGGGATCGTCATTGTTTAGCATGAGTCTGTCCTACTCTTGTGCCATCTCACTTGGCCAGTTATGCCTGAGCATCAATGAGAGAATAGGTCCATGTATTTGATACATTATTGAGAACAGCAGTCAAAACTAGTGTTTGGCAAATCAAATTGCAGTTAGGGTTTGGCAAAAACTATTTTTCTGAAGTCTGGGAAGGAATACTCCTACATTGTCAAAAGCATTTTCTAGGATTGTTTTTTTTTCTCACTGTTTTTATATTTGTGCTTATCAAGGGAAATTTAAATTCACATGTTTCTGCTTTGTTTACACTTAATACACCAGAGCAATGATTTGTAAAAGCCACTTGGTGTCTAGGAACTCTTTCTAAATTTCTTTTTGAACAGAAAATCATGTCTGAAAATATGAGCAATATTCTTATCTACGAGTTGGCTGATTGGTGGAAAACGCACTCACTGAGAGCTTTGGATTCTTACCTGAATTCTGTTGTTAACTGTTAACCTGGGTAATTCACATTCCGGGTCTTAGTTCCATCATTCTAAAAATGAAAGTTTGGAATAGATAAATGGAAATTTATTTCTAGGTTTAAAATTCTATCATTAAAATATTTATTAAAAAATATAAAATCTAAGTACCAGTTATGTGCCAATCTCAGTTCAATGTACTATGCTTCTTTATTTTTGAGATGACTTTTTATGGTTAGATGTTCATTTCAAATCTATGAGGTGGATTAAATAATCCTTAGTTATATTGACAGGTGAGAAAACAGGTTCATGTATCTGTCTTAAGTATCAGATTTATTTGTAAATCTGTATAGTACATGGTAAGTAGTAACTAATTGTTGATTTGTAGAAGGATGGATGGATAGAAGGATAGATGGATGGGTGGTCAAAATACCAGACAACTTTTCTTGTCATTTTACCCTTGGAAATTCCTAAGGATAAATGTTTTATAATTTTATTTTTTTCAGAAATAATGGTATTGGAATATTCTGTTGTTTCAAGCTTTGTTTAGGACACAAACCTATTATTCATTTGTTCTCAAAAGGTACTGAGAATATAAACTTACCTCCTAGAGTATTACTGACTACAGGAGTAAAAGGATTTTTACTATGGTTGAAAATGCCTTCTTTGAAACATGCAGTATTTATAGGGCCGCTTGGAATAAGCCAACTGAAAGATTTAATGATAATAATCTCCATATTTCTTCTAAAATTGATTTCCGGCTTCAATGAACTTGGAAAGAGTCCTGGGACATCAAATAAATAAAGATCATAACATGAAATGAATCTTCAGAATATGTTCATAAATTTACATTTTAAACATGACCAGAAATATATATATCTTTGCCCATTATTAAGGTGATACTTTAATGAAAAATTTTCATTTGCATGAAATAAACCTTTTTGGCTACAGATGAAAGGATTTTATGGTAGCGACAATGGTTCTGTGAGTTAAATGATCCCAACATCATCAGGAATGAATCACAAGTGCCTACCATATGAATTACAGCACCATGAGTCTTAAAAAGGTATTTCTGTGGAAAGCATTCTGCCCATCTGCAACAATCAGACCCTGCTTTGAAGTCCTGCGGGAGAGCCTCGCAATACAGGAGACAGCCACATGCTACTAAACTTTTCTCTCAACTTGATTTTGATTGCATTTTCCTAAAGAGCAATGTGGTAACTTAATGACAAAGGGGGTTAGAGTGGAAAATGCTAGTTTGTGTAGTTATGCGTAACGGTATGTGTATTCTTCAGTGATCCTTTCTGGACATAACTCTAGAAAATATGTCAGAAGATGTGCAAAAGCAAACTCAAGTTAAAAACGGGGCCGAAGTGTGTGACTCCTTTGATCCTACTCTAATAAATCTGCAATGCGGACTTCACAAACATTTCAGACGCAAATGAAACTAACCTGTTAAAAAGGCATAAACTGTTATTGAGGCTTTTTAGCCATATCAGGAAGTAACAAAAAATGATATAAATCAATAATATTAGGTGTCAATATTTCAAAAGAGACTTGCTACTGCTGACTTTCACACCACTACCTCCATTGAATGGGGTTGGGGATTCTCTGCTGTCATTATTACCTTTTCTCCTTGAAGCTTTTCCTTACCAGACACAGAAGAACACTAGTAGTGGATGGGAGACTGACATAAGCAAGGTTAGGACATTTACAAGCAGAAATAAAATGACTTGTCTAATATATCACTTTGTGTTACTATTTCTTTATTAACCCAATGGATCATGACCCAGATACCTTTATTATAGAGTTGACTCCTGATTCGAGAGTCGGATCTATTACAGAATGGCAAAATAGCAATAGTAATTAATTGTAGGTTGTCTGTCTTCAACCTAGAGCAGAATTCTCTCAGTTTTGACCTCCAGAGAGAGTGCCGGTATACTATTTGCAATTTTATAACAATAACAGACTTTTTTGGAGTACCACTCATTTCTCTGAACTTGTGTGAGAATGCTTGAGTTATCCACAGCAGGCATTGCTGAACACGTATTGTTTTTAAAAGAATGAAGTTTGTACTGTTTTGACTGTACTTTGTGTCCATTTTGTCTGTATCTGCTAGACTGTTTCTGTCTCATACTCTAGTTAAAAAAAAACAACTAGCAATATAAAGAGCAGGCCTCTTTCCATTGTAAAATAATACATAATACCAGTAGAACCAGATAAGTGCTAGTATGCAGTGGCCACTTCAACCATCAAGAGAACATTATTTGTGATCTTAAATTTAAAACAGAAAACCTAGTAACAATTTAAATACCTTAAAATAGAGAATTGTTGACATATTAATATATTAAAATGATATTACAGAGGGCATGAAGAATGTTTTATACTCTATTGGCTTTTGTAAATGTCAGTTTTTAAAAAAATCACAATATGATCCTGTTTTATTTTAAAAGTACATAAAAACAACAACTCTGAAATACCAAAAAAGTGAAATTGACTATTTCTAGTAGATAGGACTATGGATTTATTTTTTATATATATATATAATTATTTTATTACTATTTTATTTTTATTAAATATTAGATAATATATAGTATATAACAATATATTTATTATATATTATACTATTTTTTCTATTATTTTATACAATGAATATTTGTGCTAATTTGGGTTTTTAAATAGTTTTTTATTTTAATTTTTTATTGATTTGAGAGAGAGAGACAGAGGGGAAGGGAGAGACAGGAGAAGAAAAGGAGATGAAAGAGAGAAGCATCAACTCATTGTTTCACCTAATTTTTCCATTTAATGTTATACTCATTGATTGCTTCTCTAACAAGTGCTAAGTGGGGATCAAACTCGCAACCTTAGTATCATACATCGGGACAATGCTTTATTCGCTAAGCCACCTGGCCAGGGCCTTTATAATAGTTTTTAAATGGAAATTAAAATAAAATTAGTTTAAGTTATTTTCTTTCACTACCACTCTTCTCTGAGAACAATTTGGGAAATATAGAAAATTATTTGAGATGTGCTATTTTGAAGAAGGAATCCTTTTTTTCTTTTGACAGAGAGAGAGTCAGAGAGAGGACAGATAGGAACAGATAGAAGGGAAGGGAGAGAGATGAGAAACATCAATTCTTCTTCTAGCTCCTTAGTTGTTCATTGATTGCTTTCTCAAGTGTGCGTGGGTGGGGTGGGGTGAGGGGGTGGGGATTACAGCAGAGCTAGTGGTCCCTTGCTCTAGCCAGCGATCTTTGGGCTCAAGCCAGCGACCATGGGGTCATGTCTACGATCCCATGCTCAAGCCAGTGACCCTCACTCAAGCTGGTGAGCCTATACTACTCAAGCCAGATGAGCTGGTGCGCTCAAGTCGGAGATCATGGGGTTTCGAAACTGGGTCCTCCTCATCCCAGTCTGACGCGCTTCCCACTGCGCCACCGCCTGGTCAGGCAAAGGAGTCCTTTTGTGTCTTAGTTTTTAAATACCTGTGTAAAGTAACCTTTGAGTCTTCTTGGATCTACTTTACAAACAATTTTTCAAATAATTTTCCTGAACGAGTAAAATTGTTGACACAATATGACTTCTTAGAGAGAAATAAGCCCTCATAGAATATCAGAAATTCAAATTGAACTTGTTAATTTAAACTACTACGGTATTTACAACTTATTTAATATGATTTTTTTTTTTAGATTGAAAAATTTAAATTCGCTTCTAGTATATCAGTGGAACCGAACATAAGATTTTTAACTAAAAATACTCTCTTCCATTTTCTTTCTTAATGGTGTCTCAGTCTTAGTAGTTACTAGTTCTGCTGTGTTTGGTCATCAAAAGAAATGATTTGTTACAAATATAGCTTCCTTCATTTTTAATTTAATGTTGATTAAATTAAATCATATTAAGTTATTGGGTTTTTTTCGAACAACCAGGCTACAGAGATTCTTTAGCGTAGCAGCAACAGTAGCTGTTATGGAAGCACTTTGTCAACGCCTCCTTCTAGCTTTCCTTAAAAGAGTTTAAGGTGCCATTAAAGCTCACTTTGAAAAAGTACTTCTTAGAGAATTCTGTCATAGTCAATGCAAGTAGTAGCTGTAACTACTGAGGCTGATTTTAAGTGACTCTGTGCCAGCTCCAGTCACTAACCTGAGCCTGCCCATCTCGTTTCCCCAGGAAGTCAGGCTCCTCCTTCCGCTCTGTAAACCCCTCCCAAAAGAAGTGCGGAAGCTACAGGTGTGTCTGGACTCAAGGATCCAATCCCTTTCCCATGTCTGGTGATTGCTTGAGCCCAAGATATTACAGGTGTACAGACATGTTTTCTCACTTGATCACTTGTTTTTCATCAGCCCTCACATTGAGGATGTGTCAGCCCTCTTGAGGAACATTTTGCTTGCTATGGTCTCTGCTACAGTTTTTCTACTGTGTAGGTTAAGTTCTTTTTGTGACAAGTAGGATGAGCTTTTGTGCCTTTTGTGAAGCTAGAAGTAAACACTATTGAATGAAACTTGCAGTTATGCCTATTAAAAGTTGTTGCATGATCGCTAATCAAATAAACTCATACACACACACACACACACACACCACTAAAACTTTTATCTCACCTATCCTGAAAAAAAACAAAACACACATCGAAATTGGTAGTCACCCTTGACTTTTCTATTCATATCTATCCATACACATACATATTGTAATAATGGACACAGAACTCAGGTTACTAAAAATTATTCTTGACTTCTTTACTTTGATTGGAAGAGAGGGTACAAACCATATAGAAATATCACTTCTTGACTTCACTTGCATCTTTGTGCAGGTATAACTCAAGGTCCAGCTGCCTCAGTCTCTGGCTCCAGAAATCACATGGGTAACATGTGAATGGGAATAAACCCTGGAGGTAAAAGAAAGAGGAATTTGGATAGAGATCAAAGATTAACTTCATTCCATTCCTTCCATCAACTTTTTACTCTCCCATCTAAATTTGATATTTTATGGGACTTTATTTAATTCCAGAGGAAAAGGTGAACTTAAATCAGATTTGGGACTTTCTCTTTCCATTTTTTGTTTGTTTGTTTGTTTATTCGTTTGGTTTCTTTTTTGTTTTGTTTTTTTTTTTTTACAAATCCATGTGATTTGATCTGCTTGGTAGTAATTTTAGATAATTGAATTCTCAATTGCTAGGAGACTTCAGTAAGGAAAGAGTGGTGTGCTAGCTTGATTCATTATTATATCATTTAGAAGTTATCACTGGTTTAGATTGTCGGAAAATTTGTCCAAAATATTTAGCAATATGATTAGAAGAAACATTTGCCTATGAGTATTATGAGTGTTGTTTGTTTTTTTATCTTCCAGAGTGGAACTAATTACTATGTACTATTAACCTTGACCTAGCCCAAGAACATTTCTAAGCTTTAGGGATCAGAAGTTTGCATTACACATTTTCCATAAGCTTACTATTCTTTTCATCGTGACCGGATAAGAAGGTCGAGTTTAGTGTGGTCAACCTCATTCCTAAGTGGCTTATGGAAAAGATTTTTTTGGTATCAAAATGAAATCCACAGGAAGTAAGAAATATTACAATACTTGAAAGCAGTTTTACCTAATTTTTAAATCACTTTTAGAATATTTTTGCTATTTAGAAACGTAGTGTATTTAGAAAGTGACTATTTTGACTTCTATCAAAATAATATATAGCTAAGAGAATAGAATCAACATACTGAAGTGTTTGCAAGATAATTTTTTTTTTCTTCTGAAGCTGGAAACGGGGAGGCAGTCGTGTGCGCCCGACCGGGATCCACCTGGCACGCCCACCAGGGGGCGATGCTCTGCCCATCCGGGGCATCGCTCTGTTGCGATCAGAGCCACTCTAGTGCCTGGGGCAGAGGCCAAGGAGCCATCCCCAGCGCCCGGGCCATCTTTTGCTCCAATGGAGCCTCGGCTGCGGGAGGGGAAGAGAAAGACAGAAAGGAAGGAGGGGAGAGGGGGGGAGAAGCAGATGGGCGCCTCTCCTATGTGCCCTGGCGGGGAATTGAACCCGGGACTCCTGCACGCCAGGCTGACGCTCTACCACTGAGCCAACCGGCCAGGGCTGCAAGATAAATTTTAAAAAAGGAAAACAAAGAAATCATAAACATAAACTCAAGATCCTGGTTTCCCATCAAGAGGAGAAGGGATGTTATTAGAGAGAAGCACATGGGTACTTCAAAATTATTGCTCATAATATTTTCCTTAATTTAGAAGGTGAGTGAACAGATGTTTGTCATATGATTATATTTTATAACATATATAGATGTTGATTTTTGACATTTACTGACTATTTCATAATAAAAGAATGTCTATAGAAATGTAATGTACTTTGAGGTGATAGATAGAAAACTTCCTTTATAACAAAGGCAGATGATGGAGACGGAAACAAAGACCAAACAAATGGCATTATTTGCCTTTCTAACACTGGCCATGTCCTAACTTTTTCATCCAGGTACATGGATAACGTGTTGTGAATGTGCTATGCCATGGTGACAGCCAGACTGGTGCAAATCTTGGCTGTGATACTTCATAGCTGTTAGGATCTTGAGCAGGGGTCCCCAAACTTTTTACACAGGGGGCCAGTTCACTGTCCCTCAGACCGTTGGAGGGCCGCCACATACAGTGCTCCTCTCACTGACCACCAATGAAAGAGGTGCCCCTTCCGGCAGTGTGGCGGGGGCCGGATAAATGACCTCAGGGGGCCGCAGTTTGGGGACCCCTGATCTTGAATTTTGGTCCCCTCCTTTGTAAATGGATCAAATTATTGTGTGTACTAAATGAGTTAGCAAAGGGAAGTGCTGAGAAAGGACTTTGAGCTCAGAATAAATGCTCAATTAATATTAGATCAAGTGGACATTCTGTTTGTTTAATATTGTGAAATGTTTGTTTGTGTCATGGTAGGCTTTGGTCATTTGACGAAGCAGTTGATGACATTGGCTGGTGGACACGTGGTGTTGGCTCTAGAAGGAGGACATGATCTCACAGCCATCTGTGATGCATCAGAAGCCTGTATAAATGCCCTTCTAGGAAATGAGGTAAAAAACAAAACAACACTAAACAAAAAAATACCTAAAAGTACAAAAGAGCAGGGGTCAACACCAGGAATGTATGCATGAATATTTTTGTCTTTTTAAAAAAAATCTCATGTACTAGAAAGCACAACACTGCATTTACAATTCAAAAAAAAGAAGCTAAGCCTTAAGTAAGAGAAGTTTCCATAGTCTCATGTGATATGCAATAACGTTTGCCCACGTAGAGAATCCACAGTGCACTATCCTTAATCATGTTACTGGCAGAACACAGTAAATAACATAACCCTTGGGAAGAGAAATGCTTCCTATACTAACGCAACTAGTGAACATTGAAACATTGAAAAAGAAATAACTCAAAGGAAATTTCTCTAAACATTTTTCTGTAGGATTATGTTACATCATGGGGAGAGAAGCTTTAAAAATAATTTTTAACTTTATTAAGGTATAATTTACAAATAAAGTTGTAATATATTTAAAATGTACAATGCAATGAATTGTGATATGTGTGTGCGCTCACACACGCACGCACACACACACATTGTGAAATGAGTTTTACCACTAAGTTAATTTAATACATTTATCAGCTCACGTAATTTACTTTATTTTTCTGTGAGAACACTGAAGTTCTCCTCTTATTAAATTTCAATCATACAACACAGTATTATCAACTATAGTCACCATGTAATGTTAGATATTCAAACCATATTCATCTTATAAATAAAAGTTTAAAACCTTTATACCAAACTCTTCCTATCTTTACATACTACCACCACCATCACCACCACCACCAAAACCATCACTACCTCCACCATCACCTCCACCACCATCACCACCACCACCTCCACCATCACCACCTCCACCATCACCTCCACCTCCATCTCCACCTCCACTTCCACCATCTCCTCCACCACCACCTCCACCATGACCACCATCACCTCTACCACGACCACCATCACCTCTACCACGACCACCATCACCTCCACCACCACCATCACCTCCACCATCACTACCACCACCTCTACCACCACCTCCCCCCCACCATCACCTCCACCATCACCACCACCACTTCTACTATCACCACCCCCCACCATCACCTCCACCATCACCTCCACCATCACCACCACCTCTACTTCCACCATCACCTCTACCACCACCACCATGACCACCATCACCACCACCACCAAATCCACCATCACCACCACTACCAAATCCACCATCACCACCACCACCACCATCACCACCTCCACCATCACCTCCACCTCCACCTCCACCTCCACCATCTCCTCCACCACCACCTCCACCACAACCACCATCACCTCCACCACCACCATCACCTCCACCATCACCACCACCACCTCTATCACCATCACCTCCACCACCACCATCACCACCACCACCACCACCACTACCACCACTACCACCATCACCTCCACCACCACCACCACCACCATCACCACCACCACCACTACCACCACCATCACCACCACCTCTGTCACCACCTCCACCATCACCACATCCACCACATCCTTCCTCCCTAACCCCCCTCAGCACCTGGTGACCACCATTCTACTCTTTGTTTGTATGAATTCAACTACTTTTTTTTCTTTTGTCTTTTCTTTTGATTTCACATCAAGGAGACCATGCAGTATATTTTTCTTTCTCTGTCTGGCTTATTTGACTTAGAATAATGCCCTCCAAGATGTTGCAAATGACAAGATATGTCATTGCAGATGATGAGATTTCCTTTTTAAAGGATGAATAATATTCATATATCTAAATGTCTCCATAGCTATATGTTTCTATATAAATATATCACACTTTCATTATCCATTCACCTGTCAATGAACACTTAGGCTGTTTCCATCCCTTCACTATGTAGATAATGCTGCAATAAACATGAGAGCGGAGATAGCACTTTGGGATAGTGATTTTGTTTTCCTTGGATATTACCCAGGAGTGGGATTGCTGAGTCACATGTTAATTCTATTTTTACTTTTTTCAAGAATCTCCTACTGTTTTCCATAGTGGCTGTACTAGTTCACCTGCCCACCAAAAGTACACGTGTTCCCTTTCTCCACATTCTCACTAGCACTTATTTCTTTTCTTTTTGATAATGCACATCCTCACAGTGTGTGAGAGAATATCTGATTGTGCTTCTGATTTGCATTTCCCTCATAATAATTGATGTTGAGCATCTGTTCACGTACTGTTGGCCGTTTATGTCTTCTTTGGAAAAAAACATCTATTTGGATTTTAGATTCTAACCCTTTTCCCATTTTAACTGGTTTATTTACTTATGTTTTAGGCTATTGAGTTGTATAAATTCCTGGTATGTTTTAGATATTAACCCCTTATTGGTTACATAGTTTGCAAATATTTACTCCCATTGCATCATTGCCTTTTCATTTTGTTGAGGATTGTCTTTGTTGTGCAGAAGCTTTTTAGTTTGATGTGGTTCCACTTATATATATTATATTTTTGCTTTTGTTGCCTTTACTTTTGGTATCAAATCCAAAAATCACTACCAAGACTTAACTCAAGGAGCTTACCCCCATGTTTCCTTCTAAGAATCTTATGATTTCAAATCTTATATTTACATCTTTAATCAATTTTGAATTTATTTTTGTTTATGATATAAGATAGGGGTCCAGCTTCATTCTTTTGCAAAAGGCTAACTAGTTTTACCAACACTATTTATTAAAAAGACTATTCTTTCTACATTGTATATTCCTGGTTCCTTTGTTGAAAATTTATTGGCCATATATGCATGGGTTTATTTCTAGGTTTAGAAATTTCCTATTTCTGAGAATAGAAAAGATTCTGTTTCATTGATCTGTGTATCTGGTTTTTGTTGTTGTTGTTGTTTTTACAGAGACAGAGAGTGAGTCAGAGAGAGGGATAGACAGGGACACACAGGCAGGAACGGAGAGAGATGAGAAGCATCAATCATTAGTTTTTCACTGCGTGTTGCAACACCTTAATTGTTCATTGATTGTTTTCTCATATGTGCCTTGACCGCGGGCCTTCAGCAGACCGAGTAACCCCTTGCTGGAGCCAGCGACCTTGGGTTCATGCTGGTGGGATTTTGCTCAAACCAGATGAGCCCATGCTCAAGCTAGCGACCTCAGGGTCTCGAACCTGGGTCCTCTGCATCCCAGTTCGATGCTCTATCCACTGCGCCACCACCTGGTCAGGCCATGTATCTATTTTTGATGTCCTTGTCACACTGTGTTGACTGTCATAGTATAATTTGAAATCGGACGGTGTGGTGTCTCCAGCAATTTTCTTCTTTTTCAAGTTTGCTTTGAATATTTGGGGTCTTTTGCGGTTTTATGTAAGTATCAGGATTGTTTTTCTATTTCTATGAAAAAGTGCCTGTTGATAGGGATTGTGCTGAATCTTTAGGTCACTTTAGGTAATATGAATGCTTTAATAATATTAACTCTTCTGAGCCATGAACATGGGATATTTTCCATTTAATATTTGGTAGAATTCACCAATGAAGTCATATAATTCTGGACTTTTTTTTTGTTGGGAGGTCTATGATTACCAATTCATTTTCCTTACTAATAATTGGTTGTTCAGATTTTTTTAATTTCATGATTCAGTTTTGGCAGATCTTACATTTCTATGAATTTATTCATTCCTTCTAGATTATCTAACTTGTTAGCATATACTTCTTCATAGTAGTTGATTATTAGTATTTTTATGCTATCAGTTGTTATGCGCTATCTTTCATTTTTTATTTTATTAATTGAGGCTTCTTTTTTTTTTTCTTGATCTAGTTAAGGTTTATCAATTTTGTTTATCTTTTTATAAAATCTCCTCTCAGTTTCATTGATTTTTTTGTATTGTGCTTTTAGTACCTATTTTATTTATTTCTACTCTGACCTTTATTTCCTTCCTTCCACTACCTTGGGTTTAGTTTACTCTTCTTAGCCTAATTTCTTGAGGCATGAAGTCAGTTTGTTTATATGAGAGCTTTCTTTTTTTAATGAATTGATTTTCCAATTACAGTTGACATACAGTATTGCATTCGTTTCAGATGTACAACAGAGTGATTAGACATTTATATAGCTTAGAAAGTGATCACACCACTAAGTTTGGTACCCATTAGAAACCATACCTATTACAATATTATTGACTATATTCCCTAGCTGTACACCATGACTGTTTTTTTGTTTTGTTTTGGGTTTTTTTGCATTTTTCTGAAGCTGGAAACAGGGAGAGACAGTCAGACAGACTCCTGCATGCACCCGACCGGGTTCCACCCGGCACGCCCACCATGGGGCGACGCTCTGCCCACCAGGGGGCGATGCTGTGCCCATCCTGGGCATCGCCATGTTGTGACCAGAGCCACTCTAGCGCCTGGGGCAGAGACCACAGAGCCATCCCCAGCGCCCAGGCCATCTTTGCTCCAATGGAGCCTTGGCTGCGGGAGGGGAAGAGAGAGACAGAGAGGAAAGCGCGGCGGAGGGGTGGAGAAGCAAATGGGCGCTTCTCCTATGTGCCCTGGCCGGGAATCGAACCTGGGTCCTCCGCACGCTAGGCCGACGCTCTACCGCTGAGCCAACCGGCCAGGGCTCACCATAACTGTTTTTTTATAAGCATTTATTACTATAAACTTCCTTTTCAGAACTGCTTTTGCTGCATCCCATAAATTTTAGTATGTTGTTTTCCCATTTTCATTTATCTCAATATTTTTGATTTTCTGTTTTGATTTCTTCTTTGACCCATTGCTTATGCAGGAGAATATTGTTAAATTACCCCACATAATTGTAAATGTTTAAGTATTCTTCTTGTAATTGATTTCTAGTTTCATGTCATTGTGGTTGGAAAAAATGTTTGGGATGATTTTAATCTTCCTAAATTTGCTAAGACTAGTTTTGTGGCCTCATATATGACCTGTCCTGGGGAATGTTCTATGTATGCTTGAGAAGAATGTAAATTCTATTGCTGTTGGATGGAATGCTCTGTACATGTCTATTAACTTTATATGGCGTAATGTTTAGTTTAAGTCTAGTGTTTCCTTATTGATTTTCTGTCTGGATGATCTATCAATTGTTGAAAGTGGTTATTAAAGTCTCCTGCTATTATTGTAATTTTTTCTATGTCTCCTTTTACATGTGTTAATATTTGCTTTATAAATCTAGGTGTTCCTATGCTAGGCACATAAATATTTACAGTTGTTACATCCTCTTGATGAATGGACCACCTTATTATTTTATAATGACTTTCTTCATCTCTAATTATAGTTTTTGGTTAAAGTTCATTTTTTCTGATATGTCTAACTCTGTTTTCCTCTGGTTTCCATTGGCATGGAATATATTTTCTATCCTTTCCATTTCAGTCTGTGTTTCCCTAAAACTGAAGTGATTTTCTTGTTCACAGCATGTAGGTCTTATTTGTTTTAAGCATTCAGCCACTCTCTGTCTTCTTATTGAATTTTAGTCCATTTACATTAAAAGTAGTTATTGATATAAATGGGAGTACTATCTTACTGTTTTCTGGCTATTTTGTCATTTATTATTTTCTTTCTTGGTAAATTGATGATTTTCACAGAAGTATGTTTGATTCCCTTCTCTTTATCTATTGCTTATCTATTATTCATTTGTGTTTTATGGTTACCATGAGTCTTACATAAAACATCTTATAATAGTGTATTTTAAGCTGATAAACTCTTAATGTCTAATTTGTACAAAAGCTCTACATTTTTTACACTGCTCTCCCTCAATTTATGTCTTTGATATTACAAATTAAATCGTTTTTTTGTATTGTGTAGCCATTATTGTTGTTATATTTTTAACACTTTTGTCTTTTAACCTTTACACTAGAGTTAAAAGTTATTTACCTACCACTATTAGAGTATTAGAGTATTCTGATTTTAATTATATATTTACCTTTTCATGTGAAGTTTATATTTTCATAAGTTTTCATATTACTAGTTACCATCCTTTCATTTCCGCTTAAGGAACTCCCTTTAACCTTGCTTTTAAGGTCAAACTAGTGGTAAAGAATTCTTCAGCTTTTGTTTGTCTACAAAACTATTCTTCTTAAGGACAACTTTACTGCGTAGAGTATTCTTGGTTGACAGTTTTTCCCTACTGCCCTTCAAATATATCATCCTACTTTCTACCAATATGCAAAGTTGCTGGTGAAAAATTGACTTATAATCTTAATGAGTTTCTCTTATAGGTAACACGTTGCTTTCCATTTGTTGCTTTAAAGATCCTCTCTTTATTTTTGACAATTTAATTATGGTGTACCTTGGTGTGTCTCTCTTTGAGCCCATCTCTTTGGTAGTCTTTGAGTTTTCTGGATTTAGATATCTGTTTCTTTCCCCAAATTAGCATAGTTTTCAGCTATTATTTCTTCAAATAAGCTTTTGGGCCCTTTTCTTCTATCTTATCCTTTTGAGACCCCTATAATGTTTATGATGGTCTGCTTGATGATGTCACATAAGTCCTTTAAGCTATCTTTACATTTTTTCATATTTTTTCTTTTTGTTTCTCTGATTGGATGAATTTCACTGACCCTTTCTTCCATTTGATCTAGTTGACTGTTAAACTCCTCTATTGAATTTCAGTTATTTTATTCTTCAGCTCTGTGATTTCTGTTTGATATGTTTTAATATTTTATATATCTTGGGTTAAATTCTCTGTTTACGTATTACTCTCCTGATCTCAGTGATCATTTTTATGACCTATATTTTGAATATTCTGAGGTAAATGACTTATTTTCATTCCATTAAGATTAATTTCATTAATTTCTGAGGATTTGCCTTCTTTTACTTGGAATATATTCCCTTATTCATTTGTTTGTTTTCATTTTTCTTGACTCTCTTCATTGGTTTGGGCACTCTGGATAAAACAACCTCTTCTCCCAACTATAGTCTTTGTTGTTAGTGGCTCCCAGTAGTTGAGTGTGTGCCAGGACCTGTCAGTGTCCCTAAGGTGAGAATTAGAGTTAGCCCCTAGATGTACACTGACTAAAAGTTGGACCCTTAGGTAGCAGCTGGGAAAGTATGCAGTCAGACCCCCTTTATAAAGAAACTGTGAGATGGGCATTTTGGGGGGTGCTCCTGTGTCTGTTTAAAAGCTTCTCTGTTTGCTATAGTCTTGTGGGACTCATGAATACATGCCATGTTGGCTATCAGACCTAGGTGATTTTAGGACCTATTCTTTGGGTAATAGCCATAAAAGTTGGGGTAATAGATATGTGAACAAGCTCCTTCCAGGTAGTAGATATTCCAGAGTTGGTTTTATTGTTGAACTAAACCAGAAAGAGAAGGCGGGAAAAGTGCCCACCAGTTCTTATAGGCTCTGGGAAAATCACAGTCGGCACCTTGGTGCTAATTAGGAGCCAGACTCCTCAGGCAGCAGCTTGTAAAGTGTGGACTTCCCCTTCCAGGGAAAGACTGGGAGATGGGCTTTTTGGCTTGCTCGCTCTGCACTGAGCCCTGAGGGGATAGCCAAGGCAACTGCTCACACACCTGTTAAGAACTGCTTCTTTGTTTGCTAACATCCTGTGAGACTAACGAAGGCAAGCTTTCATAGCTAAGTATTTCGAGAGACCATTCTTTGGTAGGAAATCTAAAAAAATAGGATGCTAGATGTATGGTCTAAACTCCCTTCATTCCTCGTGGGAAAACTGGAAGTTTAAGGTTCCTTTCTAATTGTCTCCCATCCAAGTACTAACCAGGCCCGACCCTGCTTAGCTTCCGAGATCAGAAGAGATCGGGCGCGTTCAGGGTGGTATGGCCGTAGACATTCCTTTCTAATTGTATGGTGCTGTGATGAGGGTGGGTTTATTGGAAAAGCGTGTGTCAGCCATTCCTACCTTTTTGATGTAGGTATTTTTTCATTTACTCAATGTGTAGAAGTCACTCAGCTAATTTCTGGATTCTCTCAGAGGGACTTGCCTTATATATTGCTATACATTCAGTGCATCTATGGGAAAAGGAAAATCAGGAGCCTTCTATGTTACCTTCCTGGCCTGGAGTCTTAAAACTATTGAGAAACTCTGGCCCTGGCTGGTTGGCTCAGTGGTGGAGCGTCAGCCTGGCGTGCGGGGGACCCCGGTTCGATTCCCGGCCAGGGCGCATGGGGGAGGCGCCCATTTGCTTTTCCACCCCCACCCCCTCCTTCCTCTCTGTCTCTCTCTTCCCCTCCCGCAGCCAAGGCTCCATTGGAGCAAAGATGGCCTGGGCGCTGGGGATGGCTCCTTGGCCTCTGCCCCAGGCGCTGGAGTGGCTCTGGTCGTGGCAGAGTGACGCTCCGGAGGGGCAGAGCATCGCCCCCTGGTGGGCAGAGCATCGCCCTTGGTGGGCGTGCCGGGTGGATCCCGGTCGGGCGCATGCGGGAGTCTGTCTGACTGTCTCTCCCCGTTTCCAGCTTCAGAAAAATAGAAAAAAAAAAAAAAAACAAACTATTGAGAAACTCTTTTTTATTTTCCTGCCATTTGTAAATTCTCTAGGTTAGATATTATTTCC
The DNA here is from genome assembly GCF_036850765.1 of Saccopteryx bilineata. Taxonomy (NCBI): domain Eukaryota; kingdom Metazoa; phylum Chordata; class Mammalia; order Chiroptera; family Emballonuridae; genus Saccopteryx; species Saccopteryx bilineata. The sequence continues at coordinate 38,439,782 of NC_089496.1, forward strand.
ATATCACAGATGTCGATAATGAGTCAAAGTGGTTTAAGAAATGCAATCAAAATCATGCAGCCAAAGTGCTTTAGATCCAAGATTTGAACTGGAGTCTACATTGTCAGAGGCCATTCTTCTTTGCTTCCACATCACATAGATGTTTTTCTGACTACCCTGCAGACCTCACATCAGATTATCATGAGATTTACCTCTAGGTCATGCCAAGCTTTTGGACCAATGAATTGCAATTCCACCAATATTTCAAAGTTTGTATTTATTCATTAATGTTATCAATTCATTTATTTTTTATAGTGAATGTATAGAGATGTTATGATCATTTTATATCTTTTACCTTTTTTGTGAACTTGAAATATGACTTTGCTTATGAAATAAACATATACACAATCATTTTTAAAATCCATGGTTCATAATGTTTTTAACAATAGCTCACGCTTGTGCCTATACTATTTATGAAAGGAAAACAGTATCTTCTGCACACTGACCATGTAGGGTTTTTTTTTAATTTTCTGAAGCTGGAAACGGGGAGAAACAGTCAGACAGACTCCTGCATGCGCACGACTGGGATCCACCCGGCACGCCGACCAGGGGGCGACACTCTGCCCACCAGGGGGCGATGCTCTGCCCCTCTGGGGCATCGCTCTGTTGCGACCAGAGCCACTCTAGAGCCTGGGGCAGAGGCCAAGGAGCCATCCCCAGCGCCCGGGCCATCTTTGCTCCAGTGGAGCCTTGGCTGCAGGAGGGGAAGAGAAAGACAGAGAGGAAGGAGAGGGGGAAGGGTTGAGAAGCAGATGGGCGCTTCTCCTGTGTGCCCTGGCTGGGAATCGAACCCAGGACTTCTGCACGCCAGGCCGATGCTCTACCACTGAGCCAACCAGCCAGGGCCCATGTAGGTTTTATTATAATCATTATGTTAAGACATATAGCATGTCAACATGATTACTGTGCCATATTTATTGAAGTAAGTATAAATATGTACACTTTTAATTTGAAGTAACATGAGAGAGAAAACTTGAGTACTACTCAAGTATTTATGTATAATTTTAGACAGCTCAGTAACACAAAGGATGTAACTAAGGGTTAGTGTTGTTATTTTAATGGACTGCAATTTCAGATCACATAATTCAAGTTGCCTTAAGATTTTCTAAATATTAGTCTCTCTGAGACCCCTGTGAATGGATACTGCCAAACAGAATGTTGGGGAGGGAGGGTTGTGCCAAGTACTGCAGAAAATAAATGGTACTTGTACTTATCAATTAATATTAGGCTGTTCTGTTTGCCAACCAGATAATATATTTTACATATTCACCTATATTCTCAAATTGCTTATTTGATTTCAAATATAGAATCCTTTTAAAGAAGCCAAGTGGTTTTAATATTTGCATTATAAAGTCTTATGCCAGACATGCAGAAAACCTAACTGTAGGTTGTGGATTATGGCTCCATGGATGATTGACCTTCCCAAAAGGAAATGTTACCCAAAGGAAATTATGGATTTCACTGGCTCTTTGAGCATAATGCTCTTATAATCTATACTCTGCCCACTCTATTCTTCCAACGGAATATTTCCCATGAATATGAAATAATTTTTCTTGTAATTTTTTTATAAGACATGACTATGGTTCAGAACAAATTCAAGTCAGTTGTGTGGAGTTATATGGTTTCTTAATTTATCTGAGTTTACTAAAAAGCAAAATGGATGTGTTTTTTATATCTTCCTTCCCATGTGTACTCTTTTGACTGGGATCTCCTTGGTCATTTTATTATATATAACCTAATCCTAAAGATAAAGTAAACTGTTTTCATAGAACAATTAGTTGACATTAGAAGGATATCATCTAATTTATAGTTTGAAACCTATATATTTCCTCTACATTTTTAGAAAGACCAGACTTGAGATAGAAGAAATGATAAAAGTATCATTGGCCAATCTTAAACATGCCCATGTCAGTGTATAGATGCTAAAAATTTCAGTAAGTGATAAGTGAAATGATTATTAGTTATATTGACTGTTAAATCACCTTTATTATCTACATGTTTTATAGTAAATTTGATTTAGTTATTAGAAAACCCTAAACACTATTGTGTTCCTTGTAATTGGCTATATTTAATTACATAAACACAATCTAAAATTTGTTCATATGATCTAAAGAGAGACAGGTTTAAAGAATCCATGTCTTTCTGTATTTTTTTTCATTGATATTTCATAGGGATATAAGCAAAACTATAGATTTCCCACAAGATTCTTTAAAGATAACAGATAGATTTGGTATATTAAACTTTGAGAGAGAAATTTTGGTGTGTCAGGTATATAAGTATACAGAGTAACAAAACTAAGAGAAATAAGGATTTTAAAAAAATGAAAAATGGAAGAAAAATATATGTGTGTTGTACATTATAATTTATTTCAAAAAAGGAAATGAAAATGTAATACTTGAAACAACTTAAAGAACAAAGATTTCTTCTCACTTTCATTGACAATATAATTTATAATCCAAGGCCTGGTTTTCTCATTTTTTTTCTAGTTCAAAGGTCATCATGACTAACAGCCATGACTACATTGACATTTTAAATTTCATTCCTTTAGAAAAATAATATATAAGGCATACTGCATGTACCTCACCATTTAAGAAACTACATATGTGTTGTTTCTACAGTAGTTTGACTTGGTAAGCTCTAGGTAAGAAAATAAAAAAGGACGTCTTTCAGATATCAGTTGTGCCATTTCAAATCCTAATTTTCCTTCAAACTCCCTTTTCAAGTGATTAATAGGGCAATTATAACTTATTATCTGGGATTTCACTTTCACAAATAACAAAATGTAGTAAAGGTTGAGCTTAAAACATTGGCAGAACCTTCTTTGGCTTCTCAACACTGAACATGCAATTGAACTCAAATTAGGAAGGTCAAGAAGGGCCTTTCTGAGGGACTCTGCACTTTGTCAGATGTATTTATTCATGTGCAGGGGATTAGAATCCATAAACATTTTGCCAGTTTTTTTTTAATGCTATTTCTTTTCCTTGTTGTTCTTGGCCAGGCCATTGCAATACAGCAAAATGCTGCTTTATACAGCTTATTATCAGCAGAATAATATGAATGACATAACCCAAAGGAATTGTAAAATCAGCAGGAACTCTTGGCTCTGCATCTCAGTGGAGACACATAGATGGGTACCAAAAACTTTTATATTTTAAAAATTAAGTTATCTGAGTGTTGCAGCCAAATTAGGCATTTCTTATTTTTATATATATTTTTAATTATAAAAGTGATCTAGTTAGCAAAATATATTTTAACAATTCTTCTAAGAAATATGCACAAGGTCAGTCAAAATAATATACTGTTAGATTAAAACTAATTTGAGTATGGTACAGGAAATTCCTAGAGGCAACTGATTCTAAAGATATACCAGAAGTCTGTTTTGTTTTTTTTCTTCTTTTTTTTTGGCAAAGTTCAGAACTTAGAATTAGCCGTCCAATCAGTTAATAATGAATATTTTTGAACTCCTTCAAAGAAACCCTTACAAACACTAGCTTGGAGTTTGCAAGAAATTGAAGTGACTATAAAATGAGAAAGCTCTTAGGTTGCCTGGAATGGCATCAGTGATGCTAAGGTGAATAGTCACATCATTTTCAGAACTAGTTATAAAAACATCTGTATGCTTCTCAGAGAAACTGATTTTGCTAATCTGTTCTAGCCCTGGCTGGCAAACAATGTCACAGTTGCTTTAGGGCCAAACTTGCCTACTGTTCTGCAAAGCCAATTAGCGACACCCTGGGTTCCTTCCTCTTAAACAAAACTTTTCCAAGAGGTGAGAAAAGCTTACGCAGTTGGCATTCCTATGGAATCTGAAAGAAAAACATTGAAAACTTTTAGGGGGGGGGCAAAGGTAAAAAGAGAGGACATATCGTAGGTAAGAGTCTTGTGTAATGAGTTGAGAACATAGCCATTAAAAGACCACCTGTCAAAACAGAATAAATGACAGTTTTAAGCTTGTTAGAGAAAAAAAAATTTGCCATAAATAGAAGCTGTTAAGATGATGCTACTGCCTCTGGTACTGACGATCCAGTGCATATTTGACTCTATAGCATATTTTCTCTTAATATCCCCCATTCTTTGTAAGGTTTAGCTTCTAGGTCCTTCCTTCCTTCCTTCCTTCCTTCCTTCCTTCCTTCCTTCCTTCCTTCCTTCCTTCCTTCCTTCCTTCCTCCCTCCCTCCCTCCCTCCCTCCCTCCCTCCCTTCCTCCCTCACCCCTCCCCCCTCCCTCCTCCCCTTCCTCCTCCCTTCCTTCCTCCCTCCCTCCCTCCCTCCCTCCCTTCCTTCCTCCCTCCCTCCCTCCCTCCTCTCCTCTCTCCCTCTCTCCCTTCCCTCTCTCCCTCTCTCCCTCCCTTCCTCCCTCCCTTCCCTCCCTCTGTCCCTCCTTCCTACTTTCCTATTTTCTTCCTTCCCTTCCTTTCCTTTCCTTCCTTTCTGGCACAAACTCTCTTCTTTCCTTTTCCTTTAGGCTCACTCTCTCTCTCTTCCTCTCTCTTCCTCTCTCTGTTCTCCTTTTCCTTGTAATAACTGCTGTCTCCTGTTGAGTAGGCTCAGCTGCTTTCATTTGACTTGGATTTCAGCAACAGTGGCTAAACTTAGTGGGTGTGTATGTTGATAATCTTTCCAAGATGACTTTTTGCTCAGAAGCTGCTGAAAAAGTCTCTTGCATTGACTCTAGTAAGTTTTGACAACCACCCCTGAGGTGAACTCTTAAGATGTTGTTGTCCAAGTTGCTCATCGGGGGGTTTGTTTTCATTCGATTTTGAATGGGGAAGTCGTCTTACCATCTTTTTCATCCCTTAAGATTATGTATGGTTAAACTCCATTGGGGAATTGGTGTGAATCTGGGAAAGTTTACAAGCTCCTACTTCGGAACTTGTAATTCGTGATAGAAGAAGGGGAACTCAATACAGGAAAAATGTGTGTTAATCCAAAATAATGTTGTTCCATGATCTTCTCTTAGACTGTGAAACCTATCTACACTCTTGAAAAATACTGTATGGGTAATCTAAAGAGATGAAAAATATTTGGAAAATATTAATTGAAGATCTTTTCCATTGTAGATATGGCCTATGATGTTGCATTTCTTATATTCAACAAGGCTTACGGGAAGCAGAGCCAAAGTCATTGGGGATTTTCTGATGGTTTATGTATTTTAGCAAACACTAAATAAAGTAGAAGTTACCTAGATAGCTCAAACTCCACTATGCAGGTCTTCTGTACTGTTTGTCTTTGGGCTTTTCAGAAAGGTGTTAAAAGGAATGTGGCTGGGAACCTGGACCCTTCTTTCTAATAGTCTGGTTACAAATAAAAGACAGAAAGCATTTCTTTTCAGTGATGAAGCAAACATGTTGTAACAGTCATTTATCTGTACATTCATTCTGTAGGCTTTTACTGGGCATCCATTTTATGCCCAAAAGTTTTAATACACAAGTAAAAATAAAAGAAATATTAACAAAGTACTCTGGGAATGTATGAGCCTTTGCTTTTAGGTATATTTGAATGGAGGATTGTTTTAATAGAGAAAGTAACATTTAACACTGGTCTTGAATAGAAATGAGATTTTGACAAAGTACAAGGAAAGGATTTATCTCTTGTAGTGGAAATGCATAGATAAGGACATTAAGACTTTGAAATAGTGGATGGCTCCTTTTTTAGATTTGCTTGCTTTGTTTTTGGCAAAAGAGAGGCTACTTTAAGTGGAATAAAAGGAAATAATGAGGTTGGATCAATGGAACTAAATATCAGAAGAAATTAGAATTTAGAGGAAAACATAAGAATATTGAATAAATGAGTCCCATGCTTTGGGTTACTACAATAACCAAATAGTGTGTGATTTTTGGAGACAATGGAATTTCAGACAAGCAAACAAAATTTATTAAGGAAATAATCATTAGAAATAGTTTTCCCTAGATTATCAATGAAAAAAAAATAAAACTCTGTCAGTGACATGCTGGACCTTGCTCTTAATAGCTTATGAGAGCTAATTCTATGTATCGCCACTCAAGTCTGAGTTCAGGGACATCACATTGGTAGTTTAAAATAGGCCATGGTGGGAATATTTACACCACAGAAATCAGCAAATACTGCAAATTACAGCTATTTTTTAGACAGCCAGCTGTTAAACATTTGCCAGCACACCACCGCTACATGATGTGAAACAGCTCTTCTTAGCAGAAAAAATCAACATTTGGAAAAGAGTATAGTACAAATCTTTTTACTAAACAAAAAATTAAGGAGAAACAGTTTAGAAACATGCAAATTAGCAGATTAAAGAAAGAAGAGAAAATTAAAAAAGCAAATGAGGGTAAGAAAACCAAAGATCAAAGAGAATGAAACATGAGAACTTTCCAAGTATAGCTATCAGATTTAAACTTATTTGTAAAAATAGGGACAAAAAAGCAAGATTTTTGGCATATAAAATGAACTAGCCTTCTTGATAACCATTAGTGGTGAAACATGGACATTATGTTAGGAAACCATGCATACACCACTGAGCAAAGTTCCCCTCAATGTTATTGAAACTTCAATTTAACATGCACCCTTCAATATATGTAGTGTTTCCCTAACTCAGCTTATACTGTTTGAAATGTTTTCTTATTATATTGCATATCTACAATTTTATCTCAAGGATTAAGAATATTCATAGTTTAAATTACCCAACTAATGGCATTCATTCTCTTCTTTCCAACAGACCATTATGCATACTTCTTCTTACCTTTAAATTCAATTTTTATTATTTAGCTAATTATTGGCATAAGTATTTAAAGATGCCATTACATCTGAACTTTCCATAGTTAAGTATCATGGAATACAATTTGGATATGACAGTAAATGACGGCACTTCCTCATAGTCTTCTCTTCTCCATTCCATGGCTAAGATATTGTGTAACCTACATTTCTCTAGGGGTGCGGTAGTTTGGGATAAAACTCAGCTAGCAGAACAATAACCACAGTAGTAATCTCAGGTTCGGACCACTGTCTCCCTCATTTTACTCAAGGAATTCATTCAGTATCTTTTTTTTTTTTTTTTTTTTTTTTGTATTTTTCTGAAGCTGGAATTGGGGAGAGACAGTCAGACAGACTCCCGCATGCGCCCGACCGGGATCCACCCGGCACACCCACCAGGGGGCGACGCTCTGCCCCTCTGGGGCGTCGCTCTGTTGCGACCAGAGCCACTCTAGCACCTGGGGCAGAGGGCAAGGAGCCATCCCCAGCGCCCGGGCCATCTTTGCTCCAATGGAGCCTTGGCTGCAGGAGGGGAAGAGAGAGACAGAGAGGAAGGAGAGGGGGAAGGGTGGAGAAGCAGATGGGCGCTTCTCCTATGTGCCCTGGCCGGGAATTGAACCCGGGACTTCTGCACACCAGGCCGACGCTCTACCACTGAGCCAACCGGCCGGGGCCGGTTCATTCAGTATCTAATGGGAGCTGAATGGCATGACTGTACCCTTTGTCTCTCGGTCATCCTGATACTCTCATAAGACTTGTTAGGTGTATGTCACTTCTCTTGGCTCAAAATATTTCTTTATTGCTGTATGATGTAACCCTTCACCACCCACATGTATGCAGGCTGTAGGCAGATTTAGTATGAATCATCTCAGTAGACTGTCAATGTCATAACTTTATTATCAATAGAACCTACCCTGATTTACTTTTTTTTTTTCTTCAGTTTTTTTGGTCAAGGATTATAGTGAGTTCAAATGAATAAAAGGGGTTATTTTGAGAATGACTCATGAATCACAATATGGATAAAATTATAACCAGATCTACTCAAGCAATCAAATTAAACATATACAACTAATTGCAGACATTTCTAAGACAATTATTTAAATGAAAGTTGAGTTTTAACCACCAATCCCTCCTCACTAGGGAATTTATAATAGTTCATTAGCATGAAGGATCGGGTCTGCTTCCCTTATCCTCTTGGTCTCGATCATTATATTCTTCTGAAGTCCCACAATATCTTTGATCCTGACAACTGAACCTTTTCTGAATTTTTTCTCAGTTGCTTTGCATGTGATAGGGGGACTTTCAGTTACCTTCGTAAGTGACATGGTGCTCTGTAGCTAAGAATATAACCTGTGGTTCTTGCTGCAAAGCTTGTCATCTCACTTTGTTCTCAGAGCATCATAAAATAGTGGAAAGAACATGGAATCAAGAGCCAGCCTTAGTTTCCCTGTTCCCTTACGTCAGAAAATATTTTCTCTTTTTAAATTGTTTTTAATTATAAAATGTGATATTCATATGGAAAACTGTATAAAACGTAAGTGTACAATTCAATGAAATATTGCAAGTAGAGCATATATATATATATATATATATATATATATATATAAAACTATTCACTAGGTCAAGAAATAGTATAATGTCTGCAGACCCCAAGTCCCCTTTCCTAATCAGTACTCTAATTTCTCATAGTAAACAAATTCTCAGGTTTCTTTTTTTTTTTTTTTTTTTTTTTTTTTTTGTATTTTTCCGAAGCTGGAAACGGGGAGAGACAGACAGACTCCCGCATGCGCCCGACCGGAATCCACCCGGCACACCCACCAGTGGGCAACGCTCAGCCCACAAGGGGGCAATGCTCTCTGCCCACCAGGGGGCGATGCTCTGCCCCTCCAGGGCATCGCTCTGTCGCCGCCTGGGGCAGAGGCCAAGGAGCCATCCCCAGCACCCGGGCCATCTTTGCTCCAATGGAGCCTCGCTGCAGGAGGGGAAGAGAGAGACAGAGAGGAAGGAGAGGGGGAGGGGTGGAGAAGCAGATGGGCGCTTCTTCTGTGTGCCCTGGCCGGGAATCGAACCCGGGACCCCTTGCACACCAGGCCGACGCTCTACCACTGAGCCAACCAGCCAGGGCCAGGTTTCTAACAAAGAATTTGAATCTACCTGTTTCAGACCTTTATATACAGTAAATTATAAAATATATATCCCTTTAAATCTAACTTACTTTGTTCAACATTATGTTTGTGAGATTCACCCATGTTGCTTTTGCTAGCTATAGTTCATCCATTTTCGTTATTCATATAGCATTCCATTTTATAGAAAGAATTTCTAGAGAAAGGTCACTGTTTATATATCTATTCTACTTTTGATGATTATAGGGTTTTTTTTTTCCAGTTTGGGAGCCATTATATACAATGCTGTGATTGACATTTTATATACATTTTTGGGTACATTTGTACATACATTTCTGTTTAGTAGATATCTAAAAGTGGTGGATCATAAGGTAGTTCTATTTTCAGTTTTTTGAGGAACCACCATACTTTCTTCCATAATGGTTGTACTACTTTACACTCCCACCAACAATGAATGAGTGTTCCTTTTTCTCTACAACCTCTCCAACATTTGCTGTTACCTGTCTTGTTAATAATAGCTAATCTAACAGGTGTGAGGTGGTATCTCATTGCAGTTTTGATTTGCATTTCTCTAATAACTAATGAAGATGAACATCTTTTCATATATCTGTTGGCCATTTGTATTTCTTCCTGGAGGAAGTGTCTGTTCATGTCCTCTTCCCATTTTTTTATTGGATTGTTTGTTTGTTTGTTGTTGAGTTTTATGAGTTCTTTGTATATTTTGGACATTAGGCCCTTATCTGAGCTGTTGTTTGAAAATATCATTTCCCATTTAGTGGCTGTCTGTTTATTTTGTTGTCAGTTTCTCTTGCTGAGCAAAAACTTCTTAGTCTGATGTAGTCCCATTCATTTATTTTGCCTTCACTTCCCTTGCCTTTGGAGTCAAATTCATAAAATGCTCTTTAAAACCAAGGTCCGTGAGTTTAGAACCTATGTCTTCTTCTAGGTAGTTTATTGTTTCAGGTCTTATATTTAGGTCTTTGATCCATTTTGAATTAATTTTTGTACAAGGGGACAAACTGTAATTGAGTTTCATTCTTTTGCATGTGGCTTTCCAGTTTTCCCAGCACCATTTGTTGAAGAGGCTTTCTTTTCTCCATTGTGTGTTGTTGGCCCCTTTATCAAAAATTATTTGACCATATATATGTGGTTTTATTTCTGGGCTTTCTATTCTGTTCCATTGGTCTGAGTGTCTATTTTTCTGCCAATACCATGCTGTTTTGATTGTCGCGGCTCTATAATATAGTTTGAAGTCAGGTATTGTAATGCCCCCAGCTTCGTTCTGCTGGATCGTGGCAGATGCATGTGTTTATTCTTTGGGGGTAATACCAAACTGTTTTCCATAGTGGTTGTCACAATTCATACTCTTTCCAGAACCATATGACTATTTCCATTGTTCCATATCCTTCCAACACTGGTGTTGTCAGCCTTAAAATTTTAGACATACTGAGGAATGTGTAGTGGTATATCATCAAGGTTTTGACTTTCCAGAGTACTAATGAAGTAATATTCCTAAACTATTAACTGGTTATTTGTATGTACCTTTTTTAAGGCACCTGATCCAATCTTTTGCCCACTTTCAGATTGCCATTGTGAGAAGTTCTTTATAAATTCTGTGATTTGCTTCATGTGTTAAAATATCTTGTCTGTCTAGCCCTGGCTGGTTGGCTCAGTGGTAGAGCATTGGCCCAGCATGTAGAAGTCCCTGGTTTGATTCCCAGCCAGGGCACACAGAAGAAACACCCATTTGCTTCTCCACCCTTCCTCCTCTCCTTCCTCTCTATCTCTCTCTTCCCCTCCCACAGTCAATGCTCCATTGGGGCAAAGTTGGCCCGTGTGCTGAGGATGGCTTCATGGACTCCTCCTCAGGCGCAAGAACGGCTCTGGTTACAGTGGAGCAATACCTCAGATAGGCAGAGCATCGCCCCCTGGTGGGCATGTCGGGTGGATCCTGGTTGAGCACATGCAGAAGTCTGTCTGTCTGCCTCCCCTCCCCCCAACTTCTCACTTAAGAAAAAAAAATTAAAAAGTAAAATATATCTTGCCTGTCTTTTCATCCTCTTAATTTGTGTCTTTTGACAAATAAAATTAAATTTTAAATGGAGTATGATTTATCAGTAGTTTTCTTCCTAATTAATTCTTCTTGTATTCTGTTGAAGTATGCTTTCTATAAAACAAAATCATGAAAATATTCTTCCTAGCTTTTCCTTAAAGCTTTATTTTTAACTTCAGCATTGATATGTACAGTTCATCAGGAGCTGTTGAACATGCATCTAGCATGCGATGAAAGTCAAGTTTTGTTTTGTTTTAATGTGAATATACAGTGGATCCAGGACCACAATTGAAAAGACCCATCTATTCTTTTTTTCTTTTTAAAAAATTTATTATTTTAGCAAGAGAGAAATGAAGAGAGAAAGCATCCATCGTTCTTGTATGTGCCCTGACTGGGAATCGAACTGGCAACCTCTACACTTCTGAGCACCACTAACCAACTGAGCTATCCAGCCAGGGCAGACCCATCTATTCTTTATGGCTTGGCAGTGGTATCTCTACACTATTCCACAGGTCTTTTTGTCTACCCTTGTGACATCTTAACTATGATAGCTTTATAAGAAATCTTGGCATCTGGTAGAACAAATCTTCCAGTTCTTTTTTTTCTTCAAGTCAGTCTTGGCTATGTTTGTCCCTTCTGCGTTTTCAGATAAAATTTTAGACTCAGTCTGTGCTGATTCTAAAGTGGATTTAGTTCACTGCAAAAGCAAAGATTATCACATTGTAATAAAATATTTTGTTTAACAGACGGTTTCTGTATTGAAATTATAAAGTTTAAATAGAAAAATTAAGCAAAAAATTAAACTACAAATAATTATGGAAAGAAAGCCCATATGGCTATATGTGTCAATGTCAGATAAATTGGACTTTGTAAGATATAGAAAGAATTAAAGATAAAAAGAGATACTTCATAGTAAATCTTCTACATAACTGAGAAGATAAGACCATTTAAATTTCATGTATCTAGTAACAAAGCTTGAGAAAGAAGAAAAGAGCTGGAAGCATCACAGTTCCGGATTTCAAAGTGTATTCCAAAGATGCAGTAATCAAACCAGCATGGTACTGTCATAAATACAGACATAGAGACCATGGAACAAAATATATAGCACAGAAATAAATTCACACATATATGGTCAACTGATCTGTGAGAAGGTGCCAAGAATACAAAATGGAGAAAAGACAGCCTCTTGAACAAATGGTGTTGGGAAAAGTGGATATTCACTTATGAAAGAATAAAACTTGACTCTTTTTTTTAATATAAATTTTTATTAATGTTAATGGGGTGACATCAATAAATCAGGGTACATATATTCAAAGAAAACATTAAAACTTGACTCTTATCTTAGACCATACATAAAAATAAACTCAGAATAGATTAAAGATTTAATTGTAAGACTCAAAATTATAAAATGCCTAGAAGAAAACAGGGGAAAGGTTTAATGTCATTGGTATTGGCATTGATTGTGTGGATATGACACCAGAAGTACGGCAACAAAACTGAAATAGAAATACCTCAAACCACATAGCTTTTGTACAGCACAAGAAATAGTCAACAGAATCAAAGGCAATCTATGGAATGAGAAAAATATGTGTATATATGATAGGGTATTCATCTCCAAAATATATAAGAAACTCTTACAGCTTAGTAATAAATGAAACAAACTACCAAATAAGCTGATTTGAAAAGTGGGCTAAGGCTGACTCTGGCCTGTTAACTCAGTCAGTTAGAACGCCATCCCAGAAAACCACAGTTGTGGTTTTGATCCTTGGTCAGGACACACACAGGAAGCAGCCAGTGAATGCACAACTAAGTGGAACAACAAATGAATGCTTCTCTCTCTCTCTCTCTCTCTCTCTCTCTCTGTGTGTGTGTGTGTGTGTGTGCGCGCGCGCGCGCGCGCGCCCTTTCTCCTCTCTCTCTGAAATCAATCAATACATAATAATTTTTTTTTAAATGGGCTAAGGCCCTGGTTGGCAAACTGCAGCTCACAAGCCACATGCAGCTCTTTGGCCCCTTGAGTGTGGCTCTTCCACAAAATACCACGTGTAGGCGCTACCTCGATAAGGAATGTACCTACCTATATAGCTTAAGTTTAAAAAATTTGGCTCTCAAAAGAAATTTCAATCGTTGTACTGTTGATATTTGGCTCTGTTGACTAATGAGTTTGCTGACCACTGGGCTAAGGCCTTGAATAGACATAACTCCAAGAAAGACATTATGAATGGCCAACAGATATATGAAAAAAATACTTAGTGTCACTAATCATCAGGGAAATGCATATCATAACCACAAGGAGAGGGTTATCACCTCACATCTATAAGGATGTCAGGATGATTATCATCAAAAACTAAAATACAAAAACAAGTGTTAGCAAGAATGTGGAGAAATTGGAACCCTTGCTCACTGTTGGTGGGAATGCAAAATGTTACAACCACTATAGAAAACAAAATAGAGGGTACTCAAAAAATTAAATATAGGACTGCCCCATCAATCCAGCAATACCACTTTTTAGATTTATCTGAAAGAATCAAAAGCAGGAGCTTGAAGAGATATTAAAACTCCCATGATCCTTGCAGCACTTTTTACCATAGTTAATATGCAGAAACAAACCCAATGTCTATTGACAGACAAATGGCTAAGAAAATGTGGTTCATACATACAGTGGGATACTATTCAGCTTTAAAAAGAGAAGGTGATTCTGCAATATGCAGCAACATGGATGACCTTAATGACATTATGCTAAGTGAAATCATTCAATTACAGGAAGAGAAATACTTTATGATTCCACTTCTATGAGGTATTTAAAATAATCAAACCCATGTTTCTTTCCATTAATCCTTCCTTCATTCATTCAAAAATGCTTTTTGTATACCAGGCTCTATCTTTGCCTTCACATGGCTCACAGCAAAGTAGACAAAGGCAGACATGGCTGACTATAATATAATGTGTTTAGTAGAATAAACAAGAGTGTTTGAGACACGGATGCAAGCAGTTTGCTCTAACACAGAATTTTAAGAAAAATATTAAGGAGCAGGCAATATTGTGCTAGTCCTTGAATGATGTAGTAAGGTATCACCAATTCAAAGAAAAATGGAAAAAACAAAACAGAAATCAGGGGACAGAATAAATAAAGGCATAGAAGTGTGAAAAGACTTGGCGTATTTGGGAAACATAATATAAAAGCTAACAAGAGTAGTTAGTAGATTCTTTCTTCGGTTGATGAATACATACGTCCTTATGTACCTGTTATATATATATACAAAATTTGTTTAGCTTCTTTTTCCTTCTGCTCTGAGTCATGAAAATAACATAGCTAATTTTCATGTCTCAGAAGTACACAGTGAATTTTAAAATTCTTACTCAAGAGCCTCTCCAAGGAGGGGCCTATTTCCATCAATACATCTTAGCCAACTAAAATCATTTTGATGATTTAAATGATCTGATTCTAAAGAATCTGAAAATTAGTACTCACAACATGGTAATGGCTAAATTTTATGGTGTTTTAAAGTAGCTATAATACTTAGAATATACATGGTATGTGCAACCTAACATCGGAATTTTATCAATACATTATTACAACTTTCTATAAAAGATATAGAAAAATAAATTTCCCTGACATAGTTCTGAAAAATTTTATAAAGAATTGCTGTAAGTAATGGTTGCAATTCAGCTTTAGCTACAATAAAGCTGAATAAGCACTTTATGTGTCAAGAGGCTGTGTTAAAATTATCTATTGTATCTTTTAGCTCCATAATAATAATTATTACATGATGGAATTGCTCAACAAACTGCTACTGACATTGACTAGCCTCACTAGCCAAATTTTTTGCTACATCTTATTGGCCAAACTAAATACATAAACCACCTTGACAGAATATTCTTATTTTTGCTACAATTTATAAAGACTATTTAATATTATTTTTATTACAGTTAGTTATTAAATTACTAATAATGACCAATAATCATAAATATTTATTAAATAGACGCTTAAATCAGACGTTTGTAGTGGTTTCAATTGCAAATGATTAACAAACCCTACAAATGACAGCTCAGTTCTGTGGCCCATCTACACAGGGTGTTAATATATGAGATCAACCTCTAAAATCTGCTTGCCTTCTTGCAAGCTCAGAGTATTATCCAATGCCTTCTCTACAGAGCTAGCCAGGAAAAAATAACTTACACTGAGAATTTTCTAAATTCAGCTCTGTCCGTGTGTATACCCCTAAAATGAAACAAATTGGGCCAATTTGCTAAAGGTTAAATCCTCTAAAATAACACTCACCTAAAACACCCTGGGAATGGTTCGGGAGGCTTAAATTATCAGTGTAATTGCCTTAATTCTCTTGGTTGCTTTTATAAGTAGATACAACATTATTGACCGACTATTTCAATTTGGGGGTTTAGGGTTGTTTGTATATTTACTCTCAACACCTTGAATCAAGTTTACTTTCTACATAACCCAAGTCTTAAATAAATAGCCCACAGATTTTTAATACAAGAGAGTTCCAGAAGTGAGGTTTTTCTCTGTCTGGACCTTTCTTTCTAGTAGCCAGCATCTTCTACTTTGTGAGCCTTTTAATCCTAAAGTCACAGGAAAATGTTACAAAGGACTAAATCCGCTGACCGCGCCTTGTGATTTTGTTCTTAAATATTTGAACGTAGAGTGATGTTTCCAAACATTCTACTGATAAAAATCTACCTGATTTCTATTAAAAATATTCTCTACAATCTGAAATAGCAGCGAGAGGGAAGATTATTTATGAGGAAAGGAAACCCTGTCTCATTCTTGAGCAACAGTTTTCCAAGGAATCTTCTGTCATGATTCAGTAGTTTCCCTGAGAGAAGAGGTTGTTACTAGAACCACGTATTCTTGAAGACACTATCTGAAAGACCAGGTTTGTTGTTTTTTTTTAAAAAAAAAGGATTTGAACAAGTTTCAAGGGATTCAGATCGCAGAACCCTTCACTGAACACTGTGCTGTTGTCTTTTCCTCTCACCAAGCTGTATTGCAAATAAACCTTTTGATGTTGTAAAGGGTTTTCTTTGTCAGCTAAGAAAAACACTCTGGGAAGTTATATTTGGTGAATTTGCCCATGTATAAATATCCCTGAGTTAGCCTGTTACCCCATGGCATCTGGAACAAAGGTGCTATTGTTTTAGACTCCATGATTGAAGTATAGAATAATCAATTCAGAAAGACCCTGGGGGGAAGATTCACCCGCATGTGCTGTGGAAACTTGGAATCCCTAAGATTTTTTGTTTTTTTCTACACACCAAGAGACATAGATGAGTCCATGCTTCGGTACCACGTCTAGGGGCAGCGGTTCCCATTCATGCCACATGCTAGCTTTACCGTCACTTTGTCTTTCAGACGACTAGCTTGAAATTTTCTAAGAAAACTCCGTTTTTGTCCACCTCTCTGTTGCTCTGACTTCCCTTGCTTTCTGGGTCACCATCGCTAGGCGGCCGTGGTTTGCAAGCGCTCTGGCTCTGCACATCCTGCAGCGGCATGCCAAGCTTCCTCACCAAGGTATTCCCCAGGACGCATCATAGGATTCGTTCTGCCAAAACACCCCATGAGTTATTTAAAACTCCTTCAATTCTTGTAAATCAGTGTTTGCTGAGCCTCTCCATGGAAAATCAGTGTAATTCCAGAAGCTCACGATAGATGTGCAAGGGCAGGAACGCGTCCTTTGTCTGCACACGGACACCTGCACAGTGATGAATACAGCGGAAGTTCCGATGCACGCTTATCGTGCCTTTGGTTTTCTGTGAACCTGTCCTCCGCCACTATTCACTAGCAGTTGAATCAGAGCAGCTGTGTCTCTTGGTTTTCTCCTGTGAAGTGTCCAAAAGGATAAGGTGGTTAGATGTAAAAACACTGCAAAACTACGGATAATATAGACGGCCCACTTTCTGTCTCCTGCGAGTTCCCTGAGGTTCCCTTTGCGAGGCCCAGCTGCAGACACAGACATGCTGGAATTTGGTTTGCGAGGACCCCACAGAAATTACACAAATAACTCAGATTTTTAATGAATAATACACAGACATGCACCTGCTTCAGGGACTTCATAGATTAGCCTGGTGACCAATAGAAAAGCCATTTGGAATTCAGTTACATGGCTGCAAAACCAGGGGGGAAAATGAAAAACTGGCTGTGCTTTTTAAAACTGAAACCAGCAAACTGTTAACTAGTTCTTTGAGCAAGTTTTTTAGGTTGTTTCAATTCTGCTCATACTCTGACTACTGTTCTTGCAGCTGGAGCCGCTGGCGGAAGACACTCTCCATCAAACCCCGAACGCGAATGCCGTGATTTCTTTACAGAAGATCATTGAAATTCAAAGTATGTCTTCCAACATTTTAAAATTAATTTGTAATCGGATGTAACATTTAAGCACATATTGAGAATTTGAGCATCTGAACAGCATATTTGAGTCCCTCAAATATGAGAAACATATTGCGAGTTATTTTTGTTTGCATAGATTATATACTATTCATATCTAAATCTGTTATTGCCTGGATCTTAATATGGCAACCTTATCTTGTACTGATAAAGGTGATTTAGAGACTCTAGGTTTAGAATCTCCCTTTTTCTTATAATATTTTCTGAGGACTTGGATTATTTTCCATTTTTACCACTAAGCATCCTCCCAGAACATTCAAATTAAGATAGAAACTCTGATTATATTGTCCAGTCTTAACTAAGGTCAATTATTTCCTAATGATGTTGGAATTCAGCAGTCATTGACCGGTTTTAAGTTTGGCGGGAGAGGAAAAGTTAATGAGAAAGCCTCACTATTAGAAAATCCAGCTAAACAAAGCAGGGAGACTCGGAGACTTGACTACTCTCAACTTCCCTTCACATTGCTGTTTCTTGTCGAGTTATCCTCTTCTGGTGATAACATTTCTGAGCGTGTGTATGCACGTGTGTGCATGCACAGAGCCACACTGAAGTTAAGCAGGAATCAACACAAAAGTTAGCAAGAAGGAAAAAGTCCAAGGAAAAAATTAAGTGTGAAGGAGGATCACGAAATTCCTTAGCTTTGCTCCTGTCCTGTGGAAGCATTTTGTAAACAGCACTGGACAGTCCTTTCCCGGCTATCTCTCTGCGACCTCACCTTTGCTTCCTTGCTCGGTAGTAATTTGGAGATAGGAGAGTGACTGGGCTTCTATATTCTCCATTCATCGGAGGCTGCACCTACTTTCAAATTATGCCAGACAGAAACTGGAAGTAACTTCCCACCTTGCTTAATTTCACTCATGCCTGGGTGGCAGACCATTAAATATTTATAGACTATAGATCCTAAGTGGAATAAACTTTGAATTTCAAAGATTTTCAGAGTATCAACAAAAACAAAAAACCAAAAACAAACAAATAAAAAAAAAACCATTCAAATGCTGGGAACCATAAGCCTCTGAGAGAAGGCTCAGGTAAAGGAACTGACGAAGATGAAGCAGGAAAGGCTAGAGGAGGTTTCGTAAGCTTGAGTACAAAACCTTGTCATTGCACCGACCTGTTTCATTACCACCGAGGGAGATTTAGAGGCTCCATTATGTATTATCTCAGATATCAGGGAAAGGAATCTTAAAGTGACAGCCTCCTCATGTTCAACCCCATCCAATCTCTTGCTACTTTGAGGCCATCCACCAAATAGTAGAAAACTTTCTAGTTGGTATACATATTATTCTCATTTATCCTGAGCATTCTTTTGCTATTATACACACAGACTATTAAATGTTATCATCCCTCTGTACGTTCAACAAGCATTCTTGAGTGCATACTACCTGGTGATGCGGGATAACAGTTAGTTATCAAGACGCA
Source organism: Saccopteryx bilineata (assembly GCF_036850765.1). Lineage (NCBI taxonomy): Eukaryota > Metazoa > Chordata > Mammalia > Chiroptera > Emballonuridae > Saccopteryx > Saccopteryx bilineata. Next base: position 38,458,543 of record NC_089496.1, read on the forward strand.
GAGGCAACGAAAAGGACTGAGGCAGAGTTGCTGGCACCGAGGGCTTTGCAGCCCAGCGAGCAAGAGACACAGCAGCACATCATTCCAGTGCAGGGTCACAGGTGCACCGATCGTGAAGCAGGAGCAGTGCCTTTCTTAATCCCCTTTCCGCTGGGATGAGAGGGATGGTCAGTGAGGCAGGTTCAGGGAGGGTTCAAGGAAGACTTCTTGGCAGTGATAGGGACTGAGCTTGATCTTGAAGACTGCACATATTTTGGTACGATGAAGAAAGAAAGGTTGTTTTGAAAGGAAAAACAGAAGCCAAAAGACTCTATTTTCACAGAGGTGGATAAATCCTAGTGAGTCAGCATTTACGCCTTTAGAAGCGGTACTGTTGCCTTTCGTATTGCACGGAATTTCCTAGAGGTGACTTTCCGCTGTGTGGTTGTTTACCTTTTGCCGCCGACATTTCCGAGGGCCTTGGGCAGCCTGCACGGGCCAAGCCAACTTGTCTGGTTCTTGAAAAGGATGCAGTCTAATATCAAAACTTGCTGTGTGAGAATTCTGCCCCCATGGATTCTGAATGTCTCTCTTCTGCTCCGAAATTTCATACCACCCAACACTGACCACTAACCCTCCATTTAAAAATCTGTTTCCTCCTAAACTCCCTTCGAGGATTCTTCCCAGCGCTTGTTAAATACTTCCACAGCCCATCAGCTCTAACACGTGGATTCGTATTAGTGGTATTTTATTGTAAGGTTTGTTTTTTTTATTTGCATTTTTGGTGTGTCATGTTTCGGTTGGTTAGTTGCAGTTCCTGAGTTAGGTGATGATCTCCTCGGAATCGTATCTTCTCCTCTCTACGTGTAACCTATGGGACGGGCTGGTAGCTCTGAGGAAATTTGAAGCGCGTGAGAGCCTGGCCATTGAGAGAAGGCAGTTTTTAGTGGGAAGAATTTGAATAACTCTTCAAGGCTCTCAGGAACCAATGCTTGTATCAAAGAGAGCTTTCGAAAGACTCCTTCTGAGTCATGTACAGTGTGTCCGTAAAGTCATGGTGCACTTTGACCAGTCACAGGAAAGCAACAAAAGACGATAGAAATGTGAAATCTGCACCAAATAAAAGGAAAACTCTCCCAGTTTCATACCTATTCAGTGCAGTTCGATGTGGGCTTATGCACAGATTTTTTAGGGCTCCTTAGGTAGCTATCCCGTATAGCCTCTACAGACTCGTCACTGACTGATGGCCTACCAGAACGGGGTTTCTCCACCAAACTGCCGATTTCCTTCAACTGCTTATCCCACCGAGTAATGTTATTCCTATGTGGTTGCGCTTCATTATAAATGCGCTGATATTCACGTTGCACTTTGGTCATGGATTCAAATTGAGCAAGCCACAGAACACGCTGAACTTTCTTCTGTACCGTCCACATCTCGACTGGCATGGCTGTGGGCTGCTCTGCTGTATACACAGTGTTACGTCATCATCTGTGCATGCGCACATGCTGTCACATCATCCTACAGAAACTGGGAGGGTTTTCCTTTTATTTGGTGCAGATTTCACATTTCTATCATCTTTTGTTGCTTTCCTGTGACCGGTCAAAAGTGCACCATGACTTTACGGATACACTGTATATATGATGTAGGTGAATACCATTGTTGGCTACTTAGCAATCATACTGTCCTCACTTCTACTCTAAGAAAACCTGGTTTACTGAAGAAGCTTTACCACCGGATGCCACACAACTCAGGGGAAGATGAACTTCTTCCCAGCTCCACGAGAACTGTTCCCAGTCTAAGCCTACACTAGTCTGTGATTAACTATGACCAGACAGGTTAAACAAAAACTTAACAGTAATTGGTTAAGGAATGGGTACGCAACCCAGTTCTGGCCAATGAGAATCAGGCTGGTTTCACAGATGGTCAGCCTGTGCAGTCACACGAGCCCCATGCTTACAAGGATTCTAGGTGTGGTTTAATGCTATTACCATTCCTGCCTTGAAAGTCTTCCTAAGTTTCCAGGGAAGACTGACAGTGGCAGACCACAGGGAGAATTCCAGTCGTGGCTGAGAGGGAACTGAATGGTAGGTTGAGGTTGTAAAGTGAAAAACAAACCCAAGATGACAGTGAGTTCTTGCCACTTAGGACATGGGATGAGAATCAGTTCAGAGAAGGTGGTTTGGTGCTGTGGCTTTGACCACTGTGTGATACATTTTTATGTGGTTCTGTCGAATTGTGTCTCTTTGGGGCGGCTCTTCCAGACAAAAGAAACGGGAAAGGGCAGTGTCAGTAAGGTCCGACGAGCAATAAAACCCAGTGGGCGTTTCAGAGTTGCAAGCTTCATAATGGCTTGGGAAATTACACTGCGGGCTCATGGGTTAGGAAACAATGCCGGATTTCTTTACAAAGTATAAAATTGCACTTTTACTTTTATTTTTCTCTCTTTTATAACCCACTCTGCCATTCCAAGGGTTCATAGGACTCCAGACCTAGACTGGGTTCCCCACCACCCCTTCGGTGGGTAAAACAGGCAGGACTGGCTGTATCATTTGTGGTTCCCAGTGCAAAATGGAAATGTGTTCGTGCTTCCTGGTTAAAAAAAAATGACTAATAATTTTATGAAAGTGACAGCAGAGCCTTGAACCAGGCACGGGAGCCCTGCTGAGCATGGGGCCCTCTGGGGCACTGTGCGTGTTGCCTGTTTATGAAGCCAGTCTTACAGGTAGCCTTTGTTGAACGGGAGGCCCTCCCCTTCCCATATGTCTCTGAGCGTCACGCAGGTGCCTCCTTTTCACTTTAGGAGGTGTTTGAATTGCACCCCACCTCCTTGCCCCGGTTCTGAAGGATTCTTTTGTGCTGCAGTTTGGGACTACACTATCAGAAAACTATGCCGATGTGGAGAAGCCGGCCTCGTAGCATGTGGCAAACATTCGGGCAAGCGAGTTCCTCGATCGCCTGGTCCCGAGGCAGCGGCGAGGCGCTGACAGGCCGTCAGTGAGTTTCTCTTTGAGACCCGAGCCCCCCAGCTGAGGGTATGCAGGTGCTGGAGGCCGCGATTAGCATTGGCCCTCTGCCTGGCCACATGTCTGCGAGTCTTCTGCGGCAGGATCATCCCTGTTGTCCTGTCCTTGTTTATGTTACTCATTTAGCCAGGAAGCAGAGGTCTCCCAGGGCACAAACAGCGAGGCGAACATTTCTCCTGACAGGTGAAGACCCTGTCTGACAGATCAGTGCCGGTTCCGTCTCAGGACGGTGGGTGCATACAAAGATCAGCCCCAGGTGAGATGACACAGTCTTCTGCCTTATCCCTATGACGTTTTCAAGACTTAACTCAGATGTTGTCTCTTTTGGGAAGCCATTTCTGAATCCTCCTGCATCTCTATTCTAGATTAGCTACAGTTCCAGTGGGTTTTCATAACAGAGATTTATTTTGTTATATATTTTTTTTAAGTTTCGGTTTACATTCAATCTTATTTTTGTATTAACATGAAGAGTGTTTTTAATTGCCATATCCTTTGTACAGTGTCTGGCACGCAGTAGGTGCTTTGCAAACTAAATGAGTGCATGATCGAATGAATGGGCTCACCTGTCAATGTTTGCCACATTTAATTTCCCAAAGCCCAGACTGGTACTGAACTACCCTACGATAGGTATACTCCTCGACGAGCCCATGCAGAAGGAGGGATTAAAAAGGGCAACCAGGCCCTGGCCGGTTGGCTCAGCGGTAGAGCGTCGGCCTGGCGTGCGGGGGACCCGGGTTCGATTCCCGGCCAGGGCACATAGGAGAAGCGCCCATTTGCTTCTCCACCCCCCACCCCCCCCTCCTTCCTCTCTGTCTCTCTCTTCCCCTCCCGCAGCCAAGGCTCAATTGGAGCAAAGATGGCCCGGGCGCTGGGGATGGCTCCTTGGCCTCTGCCCCAGGCGCTAGAGTGGCTCTGGTTGTGGCAGAGTGACGCCCCGGAGGGGCAGAGCATAGCCTCCTGGTGGGCAGAGCATCGCCCCTGGTGGGCAGAGCATCGCCCCTGGTGGGCGTGCCGGGTGGATCTTGGTCGGGCGCATGCGGGAGTCTGTCTGACTGTCTCTCCCCGTTTCTAACTTCAGAAAAATACAAAAAAAAAAAAAAAGGGCAACCAGGTTTGTGAAAGCCCATTTCCTCTCTCTCCTTCACAACCCACAAGGATGAATCCTTTCTAAATTAGGAAGAACACGCATTATTTGTGAGGTACTATTTCCATGGCTAAGCTTGGAGGTGGCAATTCTCATGGCATTCATAAATCTCTGAATCTAGTAGTCCGTTGGCCGGTTGTAATCCTAGTAGGCGGTGCCAGGGAAGAGTCAGCCCAGAGTAGGATAAGGGGCCCTCATAGATCCGTGTCCTTTCCTGAAACCCATCCTAACAACACACAGAGTCCATTAAGCTCTTCCCTTTTCTGCCATGATCTGGTGAGAAGCAGGGTTCCCAAATGCCACTTTTCACACCCACGCTGGCCCAGGATGACATTGTCACTGGTTTTAAGGGGAAAAACTATGAAGTAAGTTTTCTATAAAACTAAACTTATAGTGTGAAATACTATCATTTTAAGTTATGAAAACCCACTGGACATATAATGAATGCTACTGATACTGATCTGTGGAACTCCAAAATGCAAAAGCTACAAGTATAGAGACATGGTTTCCTTTATTCATGTCCATTTTTTAGTAAGAAGAAAACTCCTTTTCAGTGTCCACTAACTTTTTTAGATTTCCTGTGTGATAACAGTGATAATCCTAGTAACTTTTGATTTGTGGATTAAGAAAAGGTATATAGACAGGGGTATGAGGACTCTTTTTTGTTTGTTTATTTATTTATTTTACAGAGACAGAGAGAGAGTCAGAGAGAGGGATAGATAGGGACAGACAGGCAGGAACAGAGAGATGAGAAGCATCAATTATTAGCTTTTTCATTGTGACACCTTAGTTGTTCATTGATTGCTTTCTCATATGTGCCTTGACCATGGGCCTTCAGCAGACCGAGCAACCCACTGCTTGAGCCAGTGACCTTGGGTCCAAGCTGGTGAGCTTCGCTCAAACCAGATGAGCCCGCGCTCAAGCTGGAGACCTCAGGGTCTCGAACCTGGGTCCTTCCACATCCCAGTCCGATGCTCTACCCACTGCGCCACCGCCTGGTCAGGCGAGGACTCTTTTACAGTTTTACTGCAACACTCTAGTGGTTTGCACTGCTAAGGTGGAAAACACCAGTGTAGAGGATTTTTAAATGTTATGAAGTTTAGTGTAATCCTGTCCTCCACTCGCCAACCATGTGACAGTGGGCAAGTCACTTAAGTTTTCTAAGGCATTTCAAGAGGAATAACATGGCATATCACCATACTACTTCTCTAAGTTGGAGCTACTGCAGCAACAAAATGATAAGTAACAGAATTCTAAAAGAACAGTAGGAATTGTCCTCCCTTTGCCTCTGCTGTGGGATTTGTCCCCTGTTTAATGGATTGAGTCTCCTTAGAATTTGTTACAATGCCAAACATAAGAAAATTGTGACCCAGGCCAGAATGGGGAAGGGTCAGTATTTACAATGTCACTGTACATTCTTGTCAGAACATGATGTCACCTGTATATGAAATTTGTCATTATGCTGTCTATTTCTTTAAACATATGCACGCAGTATTATTTAAGGCAATGAGAAGTGACTTTATAACCTCTGAATTTATCCAACTTTTGAAGCCCATGGGAAAAGGGATATGGTTTTCTCATCGCCGGAGAGTGTATGATGTGACTGTGTAACTGACTGCGATGTAGTCAGCCGCATAATTCAGACACCTACAATGTGCAGAGCACAGCGTTGCATGCGTTCTAGAGAAATAAAAACGAGATCAAACATTCTCTGGGAGATCAGAGGCAAGTATGGTACCTACTCCTTGTCAGAACGGTGCCTGATTTATGTTCTGTGTATGCATTGTTAAGGGAAGGACTCCTCCTCCCTCTTCCCGTTCTCTTCCTTGTCTGTCCTCTGCCTCTCATTACTGGACAATGATCGTATGTGTTGTTCTGGAAACTAGCCTTAGAAGTAACAACCAATGCTAGAAAAGATTTTTTTTTAATGTTAATATGGTTGATTTCATTTCTACTCTATTTCCAGTGAGAGGTAACCAGTTGGTAGTACAAAATACAAACACTATTGATGTTGTATTAGAGTGAATAATCAGAGGAGGCATGAATATTCAGTTCTCTTGGTGACAAAGAGATCTGCTTGGTAATTAATGAAAAAAAAGCTCTTAAAGTAAGATAAGAGTTGCTCTAAAGATGGCAAATGTCTTGTTTTATGGGAAATGCCATTCGAGCCATCTCCCCCCATTACTCTAGTACTCGCCACCCACCCCCTTTCCCAGGGATAAGGGGCATTTCCATCAGACAGCCCAGGAGAGTGTCCAGATTGTTTCTAAGTGGAAAGGAATTTGTATACATCTCTTGTTGTGGGGAAATCGTCCAATAGTTTGACCTCGTGGGGCTATGCACACGGTTCAAAGGGTTGTTTCCCCAGATTGCCACATGCGCTGCATAAATCATCTCACAAACCTCACTAGCTCCTTGACTCCTCTCCTGTTTTGTCCCTTCCTGTTTCATTTTGATTTTCTGTCTTTTTCTCCTCTCTCCCTTCTCCTCTGTCCTCCATCTTCATTCTGTGAGATCCAGGGAAAGAGAACGAGGAATATCCACAATGTGGGAACAGAGCTTTTAACCCGTGAGGAGGTGAGGTTTTGTTTCAGGCAGGGATGGACATGATTAAATCTGCATTTCAAAAGATCTCTTTGCCTGCAGTAAGGACAGGAGATTTAGCAGGGCTTATTGTCAGATGTGACCAGTTTAATTCGGAAGTAGGGATGGCATGGTATATTAATGAACTGGCATGGGAATCATTAAAGATTTCTAGGTTTCAGGCTTGCACAACTGAAGAAATGGCGGTGTTATTGTCCGTGAGATGGGACAGTGGAGGAAGAAAGGGTTTGAAAGGGAAGTGGATCAATATTAGACTTAAGAAAAATAAATTCCCCTGATTGAAAGGCTTGGGAATTGGGGGGGGGGAGGAGACATTGTCCTAAATACCTGTTTTTCACTATAGTGAATTTATGGTCGAACGTCGGATGAAATGATACAATGCAAATCCTATAAGCTGTTAGCAAATAATAAAAAGAATTATTGAATGCTTTCAACGTGCTAGGTGCTGTGCTAAGCACTCTTGTTAATATAAAATTAACTCAATCTCAGCAGCCCTATGAGGTTGATACTACTTTTATTTCCACTTTTCAGCCAAGTAAACTGAGGCACACCTACATTTATTAACTCTCCCAAGGCTGCGCAGCTAATAAGAGGACAAAGACAAGGTCATCGATCAAACAGTCTAGCTCCAGAGTCTGTGGTCTGAGCCAGTATGTTGTATCTTATGAATAAATCCATTCCTTTTGGAATGATTGTGTGTGTTTTTTTCCCCCATTTCTTCCAAAAGTGCTATGTTTATTTTAAAAAAGCAGTTTCACTGACGGTTTGGCATTTGGGAAGTTCTGGTGAACCGAGGGCTCGCTATAGTCAGGTTCAGAAGGGGGAGTGCCAATTACAAGGAGCCACGGAGCTATGAATCCACTTTGGAGCTCCTTATAAACTTGCAAAATACATCTAATCACCCAAAAATGCAAGGATTGGCAGAATTTCAAATCCCTGCCCTGTTGAGTTTAAAACCCTGACTGTTGTCAGGTGTGAGCTGCTATTTGTCATAGATTCTTTGGCTTTAGACAGAGGCCTTGACGTTGCAGCCCTGGGCCAGGCAGACCTTCATTGAAGAAAAGCAGTGTCAGACATTTTCCCACTATTAACCCCACCAACCCTTCTTGTATCAGAGCCAGGTCGGACTTGTGCACATGGCTTTGCAAAAGTTGATTTTGCACTTCTAATTAACCATTCTCTTGAAATGTTGAAACTGTGATTATTGTTTGGTGGAGCCCTAATACTAGAATGTACCAGAATTAAAAGGGAAATCTGCGATCTGCTTAGAGACTTAACTTGTCTGATTTTTTTTTTTTATTCCAACTGCATCTGTAATCATGAATTTTCTTTCACTCGAGTTTCAACTAAGGCAAAACCAATCAAACCAAGATAATAAATGAAACCTTGTGTTTCTAGGACTGAGAACTCTTCAAGGAATGCTTTGTGATTACATGCTAAGTACCCATAAGAGCTTCACACAAACATGTGATACCATTCATTGCGATAGGGCTTGTCAGGGAGTCAGGTTTCCGGGAAGATCATTTCCTAGGAGATATATATCTATGGTCTGTAATCCTCCTACAACTTTCAATGCATAATTAGTTTCCTCATCCTCTTCATGAAAAAATTGAAGGTTAAAAAGTTTAGGTCATTTGTTAAAGGTCTTTCAACTAGTAAGCAGTAAAACTAAGATTTGAACCCTGGTCCAGCTGTGCTGTCAGAGTTGACTATCTTTCTGTTAAAGCGTGTGACCTTCCTGTTCCCACCTGATTTAAGAACATAGTTCCACCAGACTTCCTATTCCCAAGTATCCCAGCAAAGACACTACAAGAGACTATTCCTAAAGCATAATATAGGCCCTGACTGCATAGCTCAGTCGGTGAAGTGATCAGCAAACTCATTAGTCAACAGAGCCAAATATCAACAGTACAACGAATGAAATTTCTTTTGAGAGCCAAATTTTTTAAACTCAAGCTACATAGGTAGGTACATTCCTTATCGAGGTAGCGCCCGCATGTGGAATTTTGTGGAAGAGCCACACTCGATGGGCCGAAGAGCCACATGTGGCTCACGAGCCACGGTTTGCCCACGAGAGTTAGAACGATTACCCGATACACCAAGTTTGTGGGTTTGATTCCCAGTCGGGACACATACAACAAGCAACCAGTGAACGCACAACTTAGTGGAACAGTAGATCAATGTTTCTCTTCTCTACCTTCTCCACCCCCTAAAGCAATAAATTAAAAAAAAAATTAATATATTTCTGCATACATTAGAACAGACTCTTTTAATACATTACTGGATGCACTAGAATATAAGGGAATGGGAGAGAAAAAGAAAACATAAGCTGAAATTTAATAGGGGCCACTAGCAATAGGTAACATAAAAACGCAGAGTATGCCTGGGACTAATGAAGATATCAGAGCTGTAAGTACCCAGGAAAGCCTAAGGTCTGCATCGAAGTTGAGGGTAGGAGTTTGATTTTAAGGATGAATAGATTGGTTCACTTTCAGCAAATGCAATTCCTTTCTGGAGGAAGAATCTCTAATTTATACACAGAGATCAAGCTCAACAAAATATGAGTTCTTATATATAAATACACAATATTTTAAAAAGTGCATTATGTCAAATACACAGGGACAAGAGCCGTAAGGGAAAGGGAACAGAAAGTAGAAACAATGAAATAATAAGCTTTATTTGTGGGGTTACAATAGATGCAGTGATAGTCAACCTGGTCCCTACCACCCACTAGGGGGCATTCCAGCTTTCATGGTGGGCGGTAGTGGAGCAACCAAAGTATAAATAAAAATATAGATTTAACTATAATAAGTTGTTTTATAAAGATTTATTCTGCCCAAGTGAGCAAAAATCCGACATAAAGTACTTGGTAAGTAATTATTATTATATGCTTTAACTTGCTGTAACTCTGCTTTATAAATTTTATAAAGTATAGTTACTTCCCTACTTTATAAATCACCATGACTGTGGAACCAGTGGGCGGTTAAAAAATGTTACTAGTAACAGAGATATAAAAGTGGGCGGTAGGTATAAAAAGGTTGACTACCCCTGGGTTAGAGGAATGACCCTATTTTCAAATAATGCTAATAGACTAAAAGTACTCTTTTACTTCCACTCTTCCATGAAACTTCAAGAAAATAATAATAAAGAGGGGTTTTGTTTTGTTTTTAAGACACACACCCGTAGGGTTAACAAGTGAAAAAGAAAATAACAGGAATGTGGAGCGCAGACGACCATCTGTTACTATCTTAGCAGACCTGAAAAAATGAACGCTGAGACAGTCCTGGCAGGCATAGCTCTGCCCGGGAGGGATCCCCCAAGACCCAGAGGCCATAGAATTGTTTACCCACACACCTAAGACTCTTCGTGTCATTTCATTTATTTTCATTGATCATTTCTTCTTTATTATCCCACTCCTTCCTTCACCTTTTTCTTATGTCCAACTTGAAACAACTAACACTTAAATTGATTTATCCTTCTACCTTTCTATCTGCCTTTAAAACTTTTCCCTTCTACTCTACCAATAAAATCTCAACCCTGAATGTATTCTCCAAAGAGCTTTCTCCAACATTGGACCTACGTAAACAGGTCTGTTCAGGACTGTCGTGAATCATGGCAGTGAGGCCTCCTATAAATTTATGATCTCCAAACTCAAATGAGCCCATTGTAATCCTTCTGTGTTCCTCAGGTCAGGGTACTCTGCCTCTCCCAAACCAAGCTTTCAAACTTCACTCTCCTCCAACCGCTGTCAAACTCACCTCCCCCCTTATTCTCAGCAGCAAACCTTACTTAAAGTGTAACTACCAAACTGTTCTCTGTGCTGTTCACTCCCATCAACATTAAAACATCCCCAAATCTCTACCATCTTAAAAACAAACTCCAGCAACCTCCCTCCTTCTCCGGTTCCCCATACTGTGGCTCTTCAATTCTTTAGGAACAAATTCTTATAAAAGGTTTCTATCTAGTGATCTCTCTCTCACCTCCAAATTCCCATCAGAACCACTCCAGTCTGGTTGTGATCTCACTATGGTTACCAGCGTCTTTTCTACTGCCAGATGTAAAAAGTGATTTTACTGAACTTTTATTTTGAAACAGTTTTAGATTTAGAGAAAAGTTGCAAATATAATACAGGGGTTCTTGTATGACCTTCACCTTGACGTCTTGTATAACCATGGCCCATGATAGAAACTAAGAAATTAACAGTAATACAATACTGTTAACTCAACTGTAGACTTCCTTTGGATTCCACCAGCTTATTCACCGATCTTCTTATTCTGTTCCAGAATTCCATCTATGACTGCCACATTGCATTTGGTTGTCCTGTCCCGTTCCTTTGCCATCTGTGACAGTCCCTCAGTCTTTCTGGGCCTTTTATGACTTTGACTCCTCTGGGAGCCACTGCTCAGTTATTCTGAAGAATGTTTCTCAGGTTGTTTTTCTGATGTTCCTTCACAATTATATCTTACAAGCTTACCACAGCCGTGAGGCAGAACCCTTCTTAGTGTATCCGATCTGTGATACATAATGTCAACATGTCTTATTATTGCTGAGGTTAACCTCGATCACTTAATGAAGGAGATCTCCAGTATAATGTTACAGTGTTTCCCTTTGCAATGAATAAATATCTTAGGAAGATACTTTGAGATTATGCAAATATCCTGTTTCTCCTTAAACTTTTGCTCACTATTTTTAACCGGCATTGGTGGATCTTGCCTGCAAAACATATTACTCTGGTGTTCCAAAGGTAATTTGGTATCTTCCTTACTCTTTCTATATTTATTACTTAGAAATAATCTGCAGTGAAGAGCTATCCTGTCTCTTCTATTTACTAATGTAGCTGTTATATATTTATATCAGTGTGTTCTGGATATTTATTATATGGTTATAATCCAGTGCTATCGTTATTTTGTTGCTCAAATTGTTCCAGCTCTGGCCATTCAGAGCTCTCTTGGGCTGACTCCTGTGTCCTTTAGACATGGCTCCATCTTTTTGTGAGCACTTAATGGACTTTCTGGTACCACAGAATGTTTCAAGTTCAGCTTGATTTTCCCCTGCCTGTATTCATCTTGATTCTCCAGAGAAAAAGAATATATAAATATATACTATAAGGCAGTATCTTGTGTAGTTATGGAGGCTAAAAATTCCAAGATCTGCATTCTGTAAGCTGGAGACTCAGAAGAGTGGTAGGTATCATTCTAGTCCAAGTCCAAAGGCCTGAGAACCAGGCGAACCAGTGGTATAAGTTCCAGTCTGAGACCAAAAGTCAGAGAAGATCAATTTCCCAGCTTGAAGATGCTCAGTCAGAAAGAGAGAATTATCTTTATTCAGTCTTTTATTCTATCCAGGTCTTCAACTGATTGGATGAGACCCACCTACATTGGGAAGCATAATCAGCTTTACTCAGGCTACTGATTTTTAATTTCATCCAGAAACACCCTCACAAACAGGTACTCAGAGTAAAGTTGAACCAAATATCTAGGTACTCTGTGGCCCAGTCAAGTTGACACATAAAATTAACCATTACAAGTCCACCTCTTGCCAACTTGGTACCATACACATCTTAAACCATCCTTAATCTCCTCCCCTTACATAAAATAACAGGTTATAGTTCAACCTAACATGTTACTACTACTCTGAGTACAACTGAAAATACACCATGCCCTTCCCCAGAAGAGGAAATAAAGCTTTGAGTAATGTTTATTCCTACTCAATATTCCCTAACTTGGATACAATGATGTGAAAATAACAATACTGAATCAAATGCTATGATATAAAGTCAATATGTCATGTACTAAGGCATGGAGGAAGACAGATATTTGTATACCAATATATTCATAACAAAATAAGGAGGATATACTCAAGACAATTATAGTCTTTGTCACTATAAGTAGTCCTATGATCATAGTTGATACTTATGACTATCCACTTCAATCCATTCTGTATTCCTTTTGCCTGTAACAAGCATCTCAGATACTCATGTTCTTTACCTGGCCTCTAACCCTTACCTGGAATGACTTAAACATCATTCCTGCATAGACTGGGTGGTTGTCGTTCTCCATTGACCTAAATCCTAGGGCATGGTAGTACTGAGATGTCCTAAGGGGTCACCTATATTCCACACATACTCTTCCTTACCTCCTTTGGGTGGAAGCAGTCCAATTTCCCCTTGGTCTTCAGGACCAATCACCTCAGCCAGCACAGTAACTCCTTTATTTACCTTTTGATTCGGAGTCGTGAGCAGTGCAAAGTGGCGTGGTGACCGTCTTACCTTCCACCTCAGTGGGATCGTTGTTGGGTCCCCTGGTGGATGCTTCCCTCCCTTTGGAACTTAGGCTAACAGAGCATAAGTTTACAGAAACAATAAGCAAAAACATTTTGCCAATTGATCATTAGGTATAATAGTTACCATTCGCATTCCTACCCCTTGATTCCTGGACACATGGATCCTGGATATGGGAGAAATGTCACCATAAGTTGGATGCTGATCTAAAGGATCTGGAGAACCTTGCCCTAGTCCTGCAAGATGGTACCACCTAGCTTGCACTGAACTGGGTCTTCTAAAGGCCATTCCACTATTCTATCAAACAAGCTTCTTCAACTCTGCTGTCCCTTAGGTAACCGCATCCACTTGGCCCCTGCCACCTGGGATCCAATTACTCCTGTTGCATTTAAAGTCACCAAGTCAGTAACCACAGTTCCCACTATAAGTTATGGTTTACAGAAATGAGCCATCACGGGGCTCTTTAAGAATGCCAGGACTCTGCTCTTAGGGTCCTGGTAAAAGGGTGTCATCTGGACCCTTCCAAGGTGGGTGAGCGGGTATGAAATGACAAATCCACTCTAACATTTCAGTCTTCCCGAATTTTTGGAGCTCTTCCTCTTTATTAAACCTGGGTAGGGGGCCCTGGCCAGTTGGCTCAGCGGTAGAGCGTCGGCCTGGGACCCGGGTTCGATTCCCAGCCAGGGCACATAGGAGAAGCGCCCATTTGCTTCTCCACCCCCCCCCTCCTTCCTCTCTGTCTCTCTCTTCCCCTCCCGCAGCCAAGGCTCCATTGGAGCAAGGATGGCCCAGGCGCTGGGGATGGCTCCTTGGCCTCTGCCCCAGGCGCTAGAGTGGCTCTGGTGGCGGCAGAGCAACACCCCGGAGGGGCAGAGCATCGCCCCCTGGTGGGCAGAGCGTCACCCCTGGTGGGCGTGCCGGGTGGATCCTGGTCGGGCGCATGTGGGAGTCTGTCTGACTGTCTCTCCCCGTTTCCAGCTTCAGAAAAATACAAAAAATAATAATAATAAAATAAACCTGGGTAGGTCTGACATTTCTAAATCACTCAACTGTGGGCCACCTTTCAGTCCATGTTTCAACCGATCATGAACTGTTAGAGCCCCTCCTAACTCCTCTAGTTGCTATGTAAATGCAGAATCTCCACTAAGTGAGTCTTTCATCCTCTACCTAGATCCTTTTCACACTGTATATTCTTTTCCTACCTATGCAGAATAAAGAAGTGATTTCAACCCTCTTCAGTCTTCGCATCAGTAAAATAAGGATAATGAAAGAATATCTCACAAATTATATGAAATTACATGTAAAGCACATTATTATATGCATTCAATAACTGTTTCTTATCATTTTCCTTATTCTTGTTTTTGACCCAGAACATAGCTTCATAGTCACCTCTTCACGATAACTACAAGAACTTGTATCATCAGCTTAGACCTTAGATCTGAGTTCCAGATGATTATTAAACGTCTAACTTAGCATCTTTCCCTTGATATCAGAAAAGCACATGTAGTCAACATGTCCAAAGCACTTGTCATTGTTTTTGCCCCAAACCTCTTTCATGTTTCTTGACTCAGTTAGATGGCACCCCATCCTTCCAGTTCTGCTAATAGGAATGTAGTAATTCTTCTTGTTGTTGTTCTTTCCATTGCTGTCTACATATCACATATTACCCCATTCTGGTTTTTGTACTCTTTAGACATTTCATCCATCCATCCACTTATTTCTGTTCCCAGGATCACTGTCCCAATCAGGCTTCCCTCATCTTTCTCCTGGCTATTTATGTATCCTACAAAGTGGTCTCTCCACATGCACTCTAGCTTTCTCCAATATATTCTCTAAATCAATGCCAGAGTGATCCTATACTAAATAAGGCATACTGCCCTGGCCGGTTGGCTCCGCGGTAGAGCGTCGGCCTGGCGTATGGGGGACCCGGGTTCGATTCCCGGCCAGGGCACATAGGAGAAGCGCCCATTTGCTTCTCCACCCCCCACCCCACCTCCTTCCTCTCTGTCTCTCTCTTCCCCTCCTGCAGCCAAGGCTCCATTGGAGCAAAGATGGCCCGGGCGCTGGGGATGGCTCTTTGGCCTCTGCCCCAGGCGATAGAGTGGCTCTGGTCGCGGCAGAGCGACCCCCCAGAGGGGCAGAGCATCGCCCCCTGGTGGACAGAGCGTCGCCCCTGGTGGGCGTGCCGGGTGGATCCCGGTCGGGCGCATGCGGGAGTCTGTCTGACTGAGTCTCCCCGTTTCCAGCTTCAGAAAAATACAAATAATAATAATAAATAAATAAATAAATAAATAAATAAATAAATAAGGCATACTATCTGTAGACTTCCTCGCTTTTAACCAGAAGTTATGGTTTTGCTGTACAATGTCATTTAGTACATGTACATGGAAATGTGTTTCAACTGCTTAACTGTTCCATTGTAGCAAGGAAGCAGCCATAGCCAGTACATCGTGAGTATAGTTGTGTTTCGATAAAACTTTATTTACTAAAACAAGGTGTGGGACCAGTATAGTTTCTGGAAGATGGAAAATCTGAAACAAGTGTTGTCTGGATGAAATGTTGAAATAACAGACCTCAACCAAGACACCAGTTGTAAAAGACACCTACATTTCTGATCCAAGAAGTGAAGGAGGAAATATTCAACATTGCTGCCACCTGGTGCACCAGACAGGTGTGCTATAGCCACAGCTGTGACATGCATGAAGCCACCAAGCTGCCAGAAGGTGGGGTTGTGGGAACACAGGGATCAGAGGTTCGATGAGCATAAAACATGTTCAAGAAATAGGGGACCAGGCCTGCATGCAGTGTTTCCACTCTGAATTTTTTTTCTACAGAAGTTTTGCCAGTTATTTTACACGATAACTCTGCAACTATTTATGTTTAGCCACGTATTTTTATTTTGCCACCAACACTATTGGTGGACATATATACTCAAAAGTAAATGTGCATGTTAAAAAATTTAGTGCTTGGTTGCTGTTTCCTAAGATAAGTTGATAATTAACATATAACTTGCAGAAAACGTTCGTCAATATTCATCATTCACCATGGGGACATAGTTAGCACTGAAGATACATGCAGCTGTGCAATACCTACTTTAAAATGTACTAATTAGTCAAAACAAAACAAAAATAGAAACTAAGGACATAGGACGTAATTCAAATGCAGAAAGTGCATTTAAGTATCACACTGTGGAGCCTG
Source organism: Saccopteryx bilineata (assembly GCF_036850765.1). Taxonomy (NCBI): domain Eukaryota; kingdom Metazoa; phylum Chordata; class Mammalia; order Chiroptera; family Emballonuridae; genus Saccopteryx; species Saccopteryx bilineata. Next base: position 38,474,771 of record NC_089496.1, read on the forward strand.
ACATTTTATTTAGATAAAATGGCCATGCTTCTAAAATTTTAAATGAATTTTCACTTTCAAATTATGTTTTTCAGGCTCCAAAGTGAGAAGTAGTTGTTATTTCATAACTCTGCTAGAAGAATCTTTTGGTTAAATGATATAGTATCCTCAGATACTTCAAGAGAAAAATCAGTTAATTTTAATAATGGTTTTTTCTTTCATTCATGAAATCAAAATAAAGCTTTGGAAATAAATCTGCCAAAAAAGAAACATAGGACATTATTGTGGATAATGTTGAAAATTGCAGTGAAAATCTAACACTGACACTAAAATCATTTGATTTTGTATTAATATGGAAATTGAAACTTTTGGGAGGACTGCTTAATCTTAAAGAACAGAAATGTATTTGGCATTAGCTAGGGAGTATACACAATTTATAAATATCATAACTTCATAAAAATTATAAATGTAAGAACATTAACATTTTATTTTTAAATTCCTAAGAAAAGCTATACGCTTGTTATTCTACTAATGAAAAATGTAAGCTATTCTCCAAACCTTAAATACCTTTATATTTATATAAACACAGGGTAAAATACAGTTAAATGAAATAGGATGCTTTTTAAATACAGCTGTTATTGAAGACCAAGAAAATAAAACACAACATGGCAGAACAACATTTCCCTCTTTGCTGCCCATTATCAACTAGAGTAATATTTAATACTATGTTATAAATGAGTTTTCTGAATTTTGATTATATTTTTTCCTAATTAGTTAGAAAGTATTGGACAAATCTTTAACAGATGGACGTCTGACCCCACATATGATGGAGCCACGACGTACTAAGGAAATCACCCCTTAATCAGAAATAAAAGTAGAAAAACATATATATGGAACATTGTTTTCAGACACTGGGCAACAGGCAGTGAAGGCCTGCGATCCCAGTGGGAAACAAACAAGGGAAGAGAAATAGACAAAGTGAGTCCAATTGCTGAAGTTCAGGGATGAAGATAATTCCTAGGCTGCATGGTAGAGTGGGAGAATCCAAAGAGAGACCAGTAGTTCTGTGAGTTGAAGATACAGTGATCAGAGTTTGGGGAGATTGAAATGATTACAGTTTGTGAGGCAGAATATTTGAGATGAAGTTGCTACATTGAGAAGGAGCTCTCTGTATCTGTCCAGGAGTTTCCTCAAAACTTTGTCTTACTTATCTTTATAAGGTGAAACGCCACAAGGTTGTGGAACTAACCAATGGAAAACAGCAGGTTAATCAATTCAAAGCATTCACACAGAACTGGAAATGGTTCGTGTTGCCACTAGCCAGAGTGGAGAGGCCTTGTGATACATAAGGCATCGTGTAGAGACATCAGAATGGTGTCGTCTTAGCTGGAGGGATGAATTAGCCTGATACCACAGGCTGCTCTGAAGCCACTCTGACAGAGAGCACAAGCGGCCTCAAGTGGATCATACTGATTACAAGTAATCAACAAGTCCAACGATTTCAAAGAACACAACAAAATTCAACAACCAAAAATGCTCAAACTGACAAACTCAAGAATCCAGATGAAAATTGCCAGGCCTGACATAAAGCAGGAAAATATGACCTATGCCTACAAGAGAAATCAGTGAACAGACACACTGAGTCAGAAATGCAAGGTGTGATATACTAGCAGACAAGAGTGTGAAATAATTACTGCCAGTGTGAAGAGGAAAGAGCACACATAATGCAGAGAGATGAAAAACAGGAAAACCAAGAAGATAGACACTTTAGAAATAAAAAATGCAATATTTGAAATAAATGTCTGCACCCTGGAAGGATTAATGGCATATTTTACACAAAAGAAAACCAAACGAAACAACAACAGAAAAAGACAGTGAAGTGAAATAAGTAATATAATAGAAACTATTCAAAATAAAGAACAGAGATAAAAAGAGTGAAAAATAGTATATCAGTAATATATTGGCCAACAATCAGTATAACATATGTATAATTAGAGTCCAGGGAAGGTGGCAGTTGTGGGTGTATTTGAAGAAATAATGAGAAAGGGTTTTATATATTTGATGGAAAATTACAAATCTACATATCCATGAAACTCAATGAATCTCAAGCAGAATAAACAGGAATAAAACCACACCAGTGAACATCATACTTAAATCTTAAAAGAAACCCGAGGGAAAAGAAAATCATATCACATACAAGAAAACACCAGAGGTGATAAAATAAAGATAAGACTATTTAGAATCTCAAAAGTATTAAGTGAAAGAAGGCAGATATTAAAGACTAGGTGGTTCCATTTATATGAAATTCTAGAAAAGGCAAAAGTACAGTGACAGATTTTTTTTTTTTTTTGGTATTTTTCTGAAGTTGGAAACGGGAGGCAGTCAGACAGACTCCCGCATGCGTCCAACCAAGATCCACCCGGAATGCCCACCAGGGGGCGATGCTCTGTTGCGACCAGAGCCATTCTAGCATCTGAGGCAGAGGCCATGGAGCCGTCCCCAGCGCCCGGGCCAACTTTGCTCCAGTGGAGCATCGGCTGCGGGAGAGGAAGAGAGAGACAGAGAGGAAGGAGAGGGGGAGGGGTGGAGAAGCAGATGGGCGCTTCTCCTGTGTGCCCTGGCCGGGAATCGAACCTGGGACTCCTGCACGCCAGGCCAATGCTCTACCACTGAGCCAACCGGCCAGGGCCAGTGACAGAATTTTAATAATTTTTAGGGATCAAGAAGGATAGTAAGAAGTTGACTCCAAAGAGCCACAAGGAACTTTTTCTGGTGAAGAAAATTGATATATTTTGATTGTTATAGTGTTTATATGACTAAATGCATTTGTCAACATGCATTATAACTTTTTCTTAAAATTGGTAAATTTATTAACTGTAAGCTATACCTCAGTGAAAACTCAAGGAAATAGTCATGAAATGAAGCAAAGAATATCAGCTTTTGAAACTTTTAAAGAATTATAATTATAGTAAACAATGTTTTCAAAAAAGAAAACATTTTAATTGATCTCTGTGAAAGCAAGAGAATAAATGAGTGAATTGAAGGATAACAAACCACACACAAGGTTTGATTTTGCAAATCTATAATTGGACTTTCAAAGAAGTCTTTCTTTGATAGAATCATTGATAAAACTGTTCTTAGCTAGAATTTATATTCTGCTCTAGAATAAAATGTAATGGAGAAGCCATATGATTTTTTGCAGCATCTGAATTCAGTAAATAAAATGTGGAAGAGACATAAATGTTGAAAACTTTCTTGAAAAGTTTGGCTTATATAAAATATTTGCCAAAGAAAGGTACTCTTAAAGGAGGGAAAATATTTGGTATGAAATAGTTGTTCATTTCAATATTTCAAAAATAGAAGGAAAAATACTTTGTATTTAGCAGAAATTACCCTGAGCTTACCAGATAGCTCTGCACTTTTAGAGATAGTATTTGTCAATCAAAATATTATAGTCTCTTGAGAAGACTAAGTTAAAGATACCACAATTTCAATTTACTAATGAGTAAATTTTGCTATGAAGAAGATTGCAGGCAATTTTATGAAAAAGTCTAAAATATTTAGACCACTTAAAAGCAAAAAATACATTCTTCATTTTAAAAAATACCAATAATGCCCTGGCCAGATAGCTTGGTTGGTTGTAGCATTGTCTCAAACCACAGAGTTTGCTGGTTCGGACCCCTGTCAGGGTACATATAGGAACAGATCGGTGTACCCGTCTCTGTCTCTCTCTCTCCCTCCTCTCTTCTTCCCTCTCTAAGATCAATAACTAAAATATTTTTTTAAAAATACCAAGAATATTCTATTAGTGAGAGATATGGCCATAAAACTGATTAACATATGTAAATACCAACAATCATAATTCTGCTTATGTTATTTTGTCTAATGTTAAGATAATAGTAAGATGGTTATTGTGCTTATACAAGAATTATGCTATTTTTATTTTTTAGCCAAGAATATTCTATTAGTGAGAGATATGGCCATAAAACTGATTAACATATGTAAATACCAACAATCATAATTCTGCTTATGTTATTTTGTCTAATGTTAAGATAATAAATAGTAAGATGGTTATTGTGCTTATACAAGAATTATGCTATTTTTATTTTTTAGAATTAATTTTAGTTGAAAATAATTTTTGAATAGGACTATCTTAAAGAAACACCTTAAATAATTGGTTTACCAATAAATGAATATATTCCATAACATCCAATTTTTTAGCCCCATTTTAACCTCAGAATTGCCCTAACTTGGATGAAAAATAACCTGCTCACTCTACTGATGCACAGATTTTCAATATGTCTTTATTTTATCATATATACAATGCTTTCGATCTCAATAAAATTCTCCATTCAGCTGCATAAAATGTATCTTTAAAATGTATTAAGAAGCTCTGAGCTCTGGAAAATTAATGAACTAAAGCCCCTTGTAAATCCCAAGTGTTAATAATTCTTAAGGTTGAAGGAAGAGGTGTAGGTCAGGATCAGCTTCTCTTCCTATGAGAACATAGTGTGTAATGACAAAAGGCAAAATCATCCCAATGGGAAAAACAAATCTGAAAAGGGATTCTAAGAATCCCAAAATGATGATTGAAGGCAAGTTTCTGGGGTCAGGAGGTTTTCAAAGTGTCAAAGGGCTTTGGTTGAAAAAACTTGGAGTAGATGGGTTATTTCCATTACAGACCTTCGTATGTCAACAACTACCTATTATTCCAAATTGCTCGTTGCCAAGAACAATCTGGTTTATACTGAAGTCTAGTTATACGGTATCTGCAAGATGTCTTCTCCTAGTGCCTGTCTGACTCAGTGAGACTCCATCTATGGCCTTCACCTCCAAATCTACTTTCTGCATTTTGTTATTCAGCTTTTACCTTTGTTTTATTCATTTCTTGCTTTACTTTTACAAGACAAAACAAAAATGCACAACAATAAAGGCTTAGTAGTAAAAAAACACACACAAAAAACAAGTGCTGAAAAGTGGGAAGATTTATATAGTGGGAAAATGAATAAGGTTAGAGGATATGACCAAAGAGGGAGTTGACGTGTCCAGTTTTAATGGAAAACTCTCTTTTGCCAGTTTTATTGCCTTAGGAGAGCTACCCAGTGGTGGTTGGCTACTAATATTTTACTTTATGAATAGCAGCTTCTGAAAACTCTATTAATAAACCTTGGTTCATTTATCTTATGTGCTATTAAGCATATTATTCCCATGCCAACAGATATGGTTTTCTTGCACACATTTCTGACAGAAAAAAACAAAACAAAATTCTATCCATTAAGTGAGTATATAACCCATAAACTATGGGGTTTGAATTGGCTGCATATTTCCATCTATGCTATATACACTTTAATTATTCCCCTTTATAAATAGAGATATAGTGGTCTTTAGCTGCATTATTAATGTAGACTATTCCCCTTGTTTTTACAGGCTTTGCCAGAGGCCATATTGAATTTGAAGTTTTGGGTTATTTCTGAGTCAGGAACCTCATACACATCTGGATAAAAGCCAAACTTTTAACATCTATTCCTAACTTAGCCGGATATTTTATACACATTAAATTTTACTCAAAAAGGTCTCAGCCATTTAAAACTGTTCTTACCACTCACATACACGAAGACTAAACTTTGAAGGATCATTGCCAGTCATTCTGCTGAAAGATTGTTATTAATGATTCATGCCTTCAGTCCTGATTGTGTTTTGGGATAAAGATATTTGTTTTGTCTATAACCAAGAGCTCTCTTCTTGAAGAAAATGTACAATGCTTGAAAATTAAAGCCCTTGCTCATTCTAGTTGTGCCATATTATCTAAAAGTAAGTGCTTGCTGACCTCTTCAAGGTTATAGAGGCTCACAGAAAATTAAGA